>NW_026641950.1:8986530-9607295 GCF_028554395.1 Pezoporus wallicus
ACAAGCTGTAATTAATACGTGCCATCAAATCAGGTGTTCTACTCTACTGTCCTTGCGTATGGACTATCTCATGGACATACCAAACAAACAGAAATATCAATCTATTCTTTATTTACCAAATTTCATGTGCAAATAAAATATCTTTCATTTCTACTATTTTGAGTTCATTGCTGAAGATCTACTTGTTTCTCTTTTCCTTTGCTCAGGGGGTTGGGAACAGTAAGGACAGCAGCAGCTCAAAGCAGAATGGAGAAATACCATCACTTCTATCATCTTATTCAGGATCAAGCAAGCAGAGTTCCCCAAAAAACAGACCATGCAAGAGGCAGTGGGGAACTCCCCACACTTTGAAGACTTTGGAAATGCTGACTCACTGTTCCTCAGTAAGAAACACTTGATCACTTCACCTGCATTTGAAAGCCCCCCTCCTCTGCCTATGCAGAGATATATAGTGAAGTATGTCTAGTGAAAAGAAAAACATATTAGCTTTACTTTCAAGACTTCTTGCAAATAAGGTACAGATGGGTGTGAGATTTCTAAGGTCAGAAGCAATTGCCTGACTTTGGAAGCAGACAGCTGAGATAAGATGCTGCATATCCTACATCCCTTAAAAGGTTATTGAAATGTAAACCTTAACATCCTGGGAATAAAGAGACTTTGCTCTTTTTCATTTGTTTTTGTTTTCTTTTTCATGATTGGATTTCAGTGAAATTATACCAAGGTAGTTCACAGACGTATCCAACTGTTGTAACTTTGGAATTAAATAGGCACTGTGAATGACAGCTTGAAGGGGCAGTGCTGATCCCTGAAGCTGAGAGCCTAGGGGAACTATTACAAGATCAGAATCAAGCACACATCTTTATGTCCTCTAGTTGATTCCAAGCCTGGAAATAGAAAGCATGGTCCTTCAGAGGAGATGAACAAGCAAGGAGTGTTGCACTCAGACAAGAGATTCTCCCAAGTCTATGTTTGGCTCCAGACAAAAACATTTAGCAGTTTTCCTGTTCAGAGTGGGAGAGATGCCAAAAAAAGAGTTTATTTTGGGATCTGACTAAGCAGAGTAATACCACAGAGTTTCATCTCCTTATCCCCTGGAAGCAATGGAGTAACACTAGCAGAAACCTGCAGAGGCCAAACATGATCTCTTCCTCCTCAGCCACTCCCGAAACCAGCCCTCTATTAAACCACTATAGGGATGCAACCACATTGCATGGCAGAAGGGCCTTCACAAAGAACCCGAACAACCAAATGGCTGCTATCCTCCAAAGGAGCAAGGCTTGCTCCTTTTCTCGCATTCCTTTTCCTCTCTATGCATGCCTTAGCTGTGATATCCCATCTTTTCCTCTGCACTATTAAGATGATTGACAAGCCCTTCCTTGGGTCACCTTACTGAAGTTACAGGTTCTACAGACTCTTTGCTGCAAGTGTTTCCCACTGTTTCTCATTTTTCTGCTTTTTCTATACAGCTCTGTAAGCCAGAGGAGCACTACAACTTCAGCTGGGCCAGGATTTCATGGAAATCTGATTCTTTATGTTTTGCAAAAGCATAAAAAAAAATAAAAAACTGTATTTTTATGCAAAGTTCAGGCAACAGAAGTTGTTCAGTTTCCTGTCTTCATTAGTTTTGTTGTCAAACAACAAATACCACCCACACATGTACTTTTCAATACAATGAGACAAATGTCAATGCAATCATCATTTTTGAAAGTTTGGCAAGGTGCCAGAGCAGTGAAAGTGATCCCATCACAGACTGTTCAGTAACAGCAATAACATTAAATTCCTACATGCTCTGTTCAGCAACATACTACAGTGAAAAACAGCAGTACAAGTTCATGAAATTGAAGCTGGTCACCATAGGAGCTCTTTTTACTCACTCTGTATTTCCTGTTCAATTTCAGCAAATAAACAAAAACAGTAATAAGAGTTTCTCTCTTAGCCTACCACCCTTCTGTAGTCTTTGGGCTGGCCTCAAGCAGCAGGAATGGTCAAGCTGCTCGTCATTTTTAGAAATAAGCAATTCAGTAAGTTGCTTGGAAGTATTATAAAGCCAACTATAAACCACTCTCATTCTGAGGGAAAAATAAACAATATAAAAAAGCATCATTGCTCAATCTACAGCAGTGTTTACAGAGCAGACACCAACAAGGACCAGTGCATGCCCAAGCAGCAAAGGTCCCACTTTTGAGATGGCCAAGTGGCACAGCTTGAAGCACAGATTTATCCCACAGTCTGCTAAGATCTCTTTGGTGCTCTCATACCACTGAAATTGCTAATCTAGCATTGGGAAAACACAAAGTAGGACCCAAGAGTCCCAGAGCACTGTTAGGCTTCTCTGTAACCTTGGGTCAAAAGCGAGGCTGAAAGAGCACAGGATCAGAAAAGGCACAGATGATCTGTTCATCCTCACTTGTCATAAGACACATTACAAATGTTAGTTACCAGACCATGAAAAGCACTTTATCAATACTTAGTTTTCAGATGCAAAACAACGTCACTTCTATCTTCAAGAAGGAGGACCCAGGGATCTACAGGCTGGTCAGCCTCACCTTGACTCCCAGGAACATGACTGAGCTGCTAATCCAACACCATTTCCAGGCACATGAAGGACAAGAAAGGCATCATGAGTAGTCAGCATGGCTTCACCAAGGGGAACTCATGCTTGGCCAGCCTGATGAACTTCTAGGACAAAATGAATGGTCTGGTAGATGAAGCGAGAGCAGTGGACATTTTCTATCTAGACTTCAGGAAGGCTTTTGATGCCATCTCCCAAAACATTTTTATATATCAGGTGTTGATGTATGGACTGAACAAGCAGGCAGTGAAATAGGTTGGAACCTGGCTGAATGGACAGGCCAAGAGGGTTCTGATCAGCAGCACAAAGTAGTAAATGGTAAATGGTGGTATACCTCAAGCGTCAAAACTGCATTCAGTCCTGTTCAAAATCTTTGTTACTGATCTGGATGATGAGGAAGAGTGCATCCTCAGCAAGTATGCACATGACACAAAACTGGGAGGAGTGACTGATACACCAGACAGTCACACTGCCATCAAGAGAAGCCTTAACAGGTAAAAGAGCCAACATGAACCTCATAAAGTTCAACAAGTAGAAATGTAAAGTCCTGTACCTGCGGAGGAACAATCCTAGGCACCAGTATATGCTAGGGACCACCCAGGTGGAAAGCAGTTTTGCAGAAAAGGCCCTGAGGTCCTAGCAGACACCAAGTTGAACTTGAGCCAGCAATTTGCACTTGTAGCAAGACGGTGAATGGCTGCACCACAAAAAGCTTCTGACAGGAAGTGGAGGGAGGTGATTCTGCTCAGCACTAGTGAGGCCACATCTGGACTGCTGCATCCAGTACTGAGATCCCAACACAGGAGAGACAGGAACATACTGGAGAGAAGACAGTAAAGAGCCACCAGGATGATGAAAGGGCTGAAACACCAGTCCTATGAGGAGAGGCTCAGTGAGCTGGGACTGTTTAGCCAAGAGAAAAGGCAGCGCAGGGGGATCTTACAAATGTCTACAAATACCTGAAGGGAGGGTACAAAGAAGACAGGACTGGGTTCTTCTCAATGGTGCCCAGTGACAGGACCAGAGGCAACAGACACACAATAAAACACAGGAGGTTCCCTCCGAACATCAGGAAACACTTTCTCACTGTGAGGGTGACCAAGCACTGTCTCAGGTTGTGGAGTCTCCAACCTTGGAAATATTCCAAAACCAAGTGGACATGTTCCTGTGCAACTGGCTCTTGGTGGTCCTGCTTAGGCAGGAGGGCTAGACTAGGTAACCCCCAGAGGTATCTTCTCACCTCAACCATTCTGTGATAAATACTGAGCAGCACATCTCCACCCACCAGTACGGACTGCATATCTGAAGGCAGCCAACTGATCATTCTCAACTGAACTCATCCTAGACTGAAAACAAGTCTAGCAAATAAGGATCAAAACTGTTCATGGCTACACTGCACCTCTTTATTCTCACATAGTTACAGTTTTGTAATACAATTCCTTTTAAGGGAAAAGTGGTTATGCTTGCTCTAACAAACAACAACAACAAATTACATCAAAGATCCTCTGCAAATTACTCCCATTCATTATTACAGGAGAGTTAAGAAAAAAAACCATCTTGCAAGCCCAAGACCCTCAGCTCTACCCCCAGTAATCCACACTACATATCAACTTTTTTAAATTTTAATAAGAAAAAAGAAATCCCAAGTCTAGTTGTGCAGTTTCCATAAGAACTCCACCAGCCAGGTTTTCACTCAAGGTCTATAAGAAACAAAATGAAGTCTGAAACTTAAAAATTAATTCAGTTTATCTACTTACAAAACCATGGCTAAACTGCTGGTATTCATCTACTTCTCTTGTCTCCCCCTTTAGTTGTTCCCCAGAGTCCACCAGTATCCATTTATTATCTCTTGTGCTACTCTTCAACTTTGCAGAAGAGGGTAGAGCAAGATCATGCTTGCTCTGAGTTTGTATGCAGCCTAGACTAACAGCCTAGACTAACAGGATCCAAGATGAGAACATGAGTGCTGGTGTTCTAATAACTAGCAGTATTTATAGAAATATGCCATTATTAGTCTGAGAGGAAACATTTCAGTTTACTCTTAGGTTAGCATGCAAGATCCTAATGTGCCTTAGAGATCTCTCTACCACTAAACAAATCTGGTACTTGAAGTTTGCATTTTGCAAGTTGCCTGTTAAAATGTATTTGCACACACACACACAAGCTAAATTAAATAGCACTTTGATAATCAAGTATGTTTTGCCCAAGACAAGTCTGTAGTCCATTCAAACAGTAAAGCTGAAGCTGAAAGTCTGATTGAAAGGACAACAATGAATTCACACCTGGCTTTAGAATGCAGAGAAAAAGAGCAAAGGAGCAGGGTGAATTCAATCCAGCCAAAGAACTCATGTAAGTAATAGGCAACTCATTTCTACCAGACAAACCCTGACGATTCTTCTACATCCTATATATTACACAGATGTCTCTATCTTAAAAAAAAATAAAAAAATAAAGAAATAAAAAAAATCCAACCCAAAACAAATCAAGCCACAAAAATGTCCAAAAAGCATATTTTTTCCTGGATTAACCTAGACCCCTACCAGTACCTACCACCCCCTTATGAAACCTCTGGCACAGACTTGCATGCACTCTGTACTTCGTACTTGTTGCAAATTCCTCTTAGCAAGGTGGGAAAAACAGAACCCAATGTTCATGAAATTGATATCTTGCTTATGCAGCCTGGGCTTTCATATTCCTCCTGCCATCACAGCACAGCTCTCTAGGCCTTTAGTTTCCAGACTCTTCATCTGCTAATTTCCCATGATTCTGGGAGCTGCATATCTGCAGGAACAAATCCATTTGCAGGAAATTCATCCTTCTGAACTACCAAGAGGTGCTCTCACACAAGACAATATCTAGAATGGGTAATTTCATGGGTGCATATGCTAAGGTAAGAGCAGAGACCATGGCAACGTAATGCCTGAGGAACATGAGCAGTCCCCATAGTCAGCTAGGTTAGAAACATCTGGCATCCATACTCTGAAACTGCGTACAGCAACTGCACTGGACATAAAGTGGCAGCTCACCTGGGCTAAACAGAAGAAAGCATGAATTCCTTTACTATTTACAACGGTAAAGAAAACACCGCAACATGGTGGCAAGTTATCACAAGCCCGTGCCACTACTGGCCCAAATCCTCAATCACAGCGCCCCAGTGGTTTACGGGCAAATTAGTGTAATTCTGCTACTTGCACCGGGGTTTGTGTATAAGTACCAGATAAACTCAGCATCGCAGACCACTGATGGACCCTACTTCAAAACCTTCTCTCCATATCACCAAACCCAGCAGTTTCCATGGAATGAATTAACCCCAGCACGGTATTAATGTGGCTGCTTGTGGTATCTAAATCAAGCTCCATACAAAAGATGAAATAAACAGGACTGCAAATTAATCCACGTTTCAAGACTAAGTACTGGTAATTAGGCTATTTACTCTTTTTCATATAATTTCAAATGGCTGGAAATTTAGCTGTAGCTAAAGCAGCAATATGGGTTGCACAGATAGAGTTTCATGTGCACAATAAGTCTGTATAATCAGCACGTTAGTGTTGTTTCCCTATGCAGATGAATTAACTAGTATCTGACGCAGTAAGAAATCCCAGCACATCTCAACAAGGCTTTACAGGCTCTGAAAGACTCTCTGGCTATCTTCTGCCATTGCTCACCAGCTACACACAGCATGCTCATGCTTCTTCCAGCATCGTGTTAGAATAGCAGGGGGAAGGAGAGCAAGAGAAGTTTTCTTCAGTGTCCTCCACCTGGACATCTATGTGTTTACAGCAATATAAAGAAGCAATTTTTGCATCTTTCCCATGACCAGCAGTCTCTCTTACCCACTTTTATGTTGCATCTGTTCTCTCCTTCCAAGACTGTAGATATTGGAGAAGTAAGATTTGTCTTTATAAAGTACTTCTTCCTCTCTATCCCCACGCTTAAAAGTGAGGGTCAAAACCAGACTACCAGTGGTGCAACCAACACCGTGGACTTCTTTCTGGTGGAGGCAACACAGCTGTGACCTGATGGTGCTGGTACTTTCTTCATCTTAACTATTCTCAGGTACTTTAAAAACATATTAATTCCCTTGCAGGCCCTAAGAGGCATTCATCCACATATGGGCACTTCATGGAAGTGATTTTGTGAGGAGCCCATGAAACCTCTAGCTTTAAAATTCTATTCCACACAAGGGCACAGACATTTAGTGCATGTGTGCATCACCTGTAAAAATACCACACCCCAAATCATTGTGTGCTGGTTTTTAATTGCATTATCTGGATAGCATATAGTGCAAAACCAGCACACAGACCATATTGCTTTCACGTGTGATTAAATTCTGAAGCTCTTCAGGATGTCTCTTGTTCTGAAGGTTACTGAATGCTGCAATCATTTAGGCCCTCTCTCAGCAGTGGACACACTGTCATTTCCCTTTGCACCCACACCCCAACTTGGAAGGCCAGGCACAAGAGTCAAGTGCTGCTAACTATGCCAGCTCTCCATTTGAAAGGAATCCTGTTTGTCAAACCACAGCCAGATCATGCTAGTCCTATTACTCTCCTGTAGCTCTGCAGGTGGACCTCTGCATTCATTTTATGCCAACTTCAATCAAGATTAATCTGCTGCTTTAAAATTACTTGGAAGAACCCTCAAACTTTATGTATTCCTACACCAACAACCCCTAGAGAAACATACAGAAACCAAAGACAATTTCTTTAAAATATTAAATTTTAAGTTTTCTTATTTTATAGTACTGAAAAGTATACACAGTGAAAACAAAACCCAAGCAGGTCATGATGATTAGAAATATTCACCTAAAGAGGGTAAATACCTGCACCTGTTAACCAAAGATGACTTTTTATTAGGTACACTAGAAGTATCTTAATATACATTACTCATCTATGAGGCAGATTCACTGTCCAGGGAAGTAAATACATGCAAGCATGATGTTCTTATATGCACATATAGTCTTAAGTGCAAAGCAGAAATACCAGCAACCTGTAATATAAGTATTAACAGAGATCAAGGCTGGCCTAGTAATACTGCTATGGTCCCGCTGGGGTCTTCCCTGTAATCTCATAAAAAGGAACAAAAAAACCAAAACCGAACAAAACTGAAACCAAACAACCAACAGAAAAATCCGTAAAGTAAAGCAGCAGTGAAAGTACAAGTTATCCCCATATTGCTTCAGAAAAAGTTTGTTATAGCAGTGGCAGGAGATATATATATATATATATAAAACTCTTCAAAGGCATGTTGAGGGCTGACAAGGAGAACAGTATACTCCGATAATCCATGTTAAATGCAGATTATACCAATGTAATCCAGTTGCTATTTCAGATTATTGTGCTCCATTTGATAATTTCATACTTTTTTCCTATTAGGTACACATGGGAAGTATCTCTGAGCCTCCTTTACCACCTAGAGTTTCCACGCAATGGGAAGACTGATGGAACGAGAAGCTCAGTGGTGCCCTTCATCCTTAGGCTACCAATAAAGTGTCAAAAGGTTTTGTAGCAACAAAATTGTCCCAGCCTGTCAGGCCTCAGCATGGACGGTTTGACACTGACAGACCATAACCACATCTCATGGCCTTTGATAGACTCACTGAAGAGCTACATGCACAGGTTACGGCAACCCAACTAGGGCAGATTTATCCTGCCACTGCCAGGACAAACTTGTTCTGAAACAATATGGGGATAACTTCTACTTCTGCTGCTGCTTTAATTTAGGGATTTTTCTGTTGGTTGTTTGGTTCCAGTTTTGTTTGGGGCTTTTTTTTATGAGATAGCAGTACTACTAGGCCAACCCTGATCTCTTCATAGAACCAAAGAAACATAGAATACCAGGTTGAAAGGGACCACAAGGATCATCTGGTCCAACCTGTCTAAGCACAGCATGACCTAAACTAGATGTCCCAGTTCCCTATGCAGCCGAATCTTAGAAGTGTCCAGTGTTGGGGAATCCACCACGTCCCTGGGGAGATTATTCCAGTGGCTGGTTGTTCTCACTGTTAAAAAATTTTCCACCTGTCCCCAGCTAGACTCTCCCCAGGAGTAACTTGTGCCCATTACCCATCTTTTCTATGTGACTTCTTCTAAAAAAGGAGTCTCTTGCCTTCTTTGTAGCCACCCTTTAAAAAATGGAACATGTTAATAAGGTCTCCCCAAGCCTTTTTTTCTCAAGGCTGAACAAACCTAGTTCTTGTTAAGTAAGGATCAGTATCTATCTTTAAAAAGAAAAAAAAAAAAGAAAATTAAATCCACATGGACACCCTTTAAACTTCTATGCACATTTATTTTCCATAACCCAGTGAACAACTATCACATAAATCCTCCACAGACCTACCTACACACAAATTTAACCCTACTATCCAGGTTATCCCAAAAGAAAAATAATTACAGAAAACCCATCATGATAAAATAAGGCCTAGTCTGCAGGATCTCAGCCGGCGACTGTGCTCAGCAGGTTCCTCCAAAACGCACCGAACTCAAGAGGACAGCCTGATAACACTCGGGCCCCTGCACAGTGCTGCTGCATTCAGAAACTTCCCACTCGTCGCCCATCCATGTCTCCTCACCACGGCCACCCTCCCCGTACACCACACACCCGGTGGGCACGACTCGAGTCTAGAAAACCTCCCCCATGACAAAAGGCCAGGTTGCACATCCCCCCCCCCCCAGCAGCCCCGCACTTTGCCCAGTTAAAGTCTTTACGTCCGGTACTCAAACTACTCCAGACACCACTGACTCCCTACGCACGCCGCCTCTGAGCCCAGCTGCCCGCACCGCCCTCCCCCCCCCCCCACGCCCCGCCGGGCTCCGGAGCTGACGGGCCGACCCGCCGCGGCTTCCCGCGGGCCGCACCGGACACCCGCTTCCCCGGGGACTTGTTGGGCGCAGGCCTGTCCTCACCGGCCCCCCTCCACAGCACCCGGCCGCGCCGGGGACCGCCTCGCCGACAGCCTGCTCACACCCCCTCACAGCCCCGCGGAGAGCCGCAAGCCACCCAGCCGCGGTGGGACAGAGACTGCCCCCATCCCGGCTCAGGGAACCCGCCTGCCCCGCCCCGCCAGCCCGGCACCCCTGTCCGGACCCCTCCACCGGCACTAAGATGAGCCGGGCCGGGCGGCTGCCGCTACAGTCGCACTCCCGCCTCACCCCCCAACGGGGACGCACCTTGAGGCTCCCGCGGAGGGGACCCTTGCCGTGTCCGGTCACCGCTGGGGGGGGACTCCCCAGGCCGCCCTCTTCTTCTTCCTCCTCCTCCTCTACCTCCACCACCACATCCTCGTCTTCGTCCTCCTCCTCCAGCGCCGCAGCGGAGCCCTCCCGCCGGGGCGGCCTCCAGGCGCTCTCGGGCTTGGGGAGCCGGCCCGCGTCCGTCTGCGCGGCGACCGGCCCGGCGCTCAGCCGCCGGCTGCCCATGCTGGAGCGCTTGGCCAAGCGCCGCGCCTGCATGGTGCCTCCTCCTCCGCCCGGTCCGGCCCGGCCCGGCCCGGCCTGGCCCTGCCCGCCTCGCCTCCCGCCCCGCTCAGCCCCGGCTGCGGGTAGCGGCCCCGCCGCGGGCACGCAGCGGCAACGCCGGGCCCCAGGGGCGGCGGCGGCGCTCACCGGGGGGCGGCGGTGGGTGTGTGCGGCGGGCGCGGCGAGGCCATGGGGGCCCGCGGGCGCGGCGAGGCGGGCCCGGTGGCGGTGCGGCCGCCCCGCCGCTCGCCCACCTGCTCCAGCCGCCTTCCTCTTCCTCCGCCGGCCTGCCCTCCCGGCTCGGTCCGGCTGTCGGGCGCGGTACGGGGTCTGCTGCCGCTCGCCCTTCCTATCCGCCGCCGGTCCCCGGCACCAAAACCCGGACTGGATTCCCGCCGGCCGCGGCTCCGCCAGGCGCTGTGCGGAGCGCCGGGGCCGCACTGCTTCCGCCCGCAAGCGCGGGCCGGTTTTCCTGCGGAGTGCCAACGGCTGCGCCGACCGCCGGCTTCGGCCCTGGTGGGAGCAGGGTGCAGGTCCGTACTCGCCGGCGCGTCCCTTCCTGCACCCCGCCGCGTTTAGTCAGCGCGAACGGCAGGAGGGCTGGGAAGCGGGACGGGCAGGTGTCCCGGGCCTGGGTGGCATGAAATGGTTTCACCTCTCCCCAGAAAACATGAATGGGAGAAATAGAACTTTTGGGGGGAAAAGCTGAGAAGGAGCTGGGGGGTTAGGGAGGTTCAATACGAAAAAGTCCTCCTGTTGAGGAGAACACTACCCGCAATAGCTAGGGAAATAATTTCCTGTTGAAGTTGTAGTACTTATGCACTTTAAGCTTTAAAATACCTTTCTGAAAAGTGTTTTTAAATTAATAGTTTCCAGAGTTTTAAGTTACTGCAGTCACTATTTAAATTTATTATCGGCTTCTATACCATTTATTAAAGCCTCCTGAGACCGAGTTAACTGAGACTTCAGTTTGTCACATGCTTTTTCTAAACTGTTCCTCTACATATAAGCTTTAAGTCTGTATTTACATGTTATTTTTGAGCCATATATATTCTTTTCTATTTACCAGTGAAGGACAATAATTCCCTTTTCAGTGCTCAGTGCCTTTCTCCACACACATTCTATTTGAGAGAGGTGCCAGTAGGCCAAATGTACACATAACAGCATGGGGCCATGCTTCACCTCTAAAGCTGGGTTAACTTGTTCCTGTCAAAAAGTAATGGTATTTATTCATTTCAGAATATAGCATGCAGCATGTTCTATGTGAGAAATGATGGATAATACAGTACCCATTCTTAAAGATATAATGTTACTTTACATGTCAACCCAACCCCACAAACCAGTTGTTTTCATTTGTTCTTCCAAGATTTCCAATTTGACAGTGAAGTTATGCTTAAGTTTTGCCTTAAACATGAATTCTGCCATGAATTTAAATGGTATTCTCAGTTCCCTCAGACTTGTACCTCAAAGGTACAGAAACTGAATCATTCAGATACGTCCTAGTATTAAAATTATTTGAAATACTTCATGTCATTTGAATATCACTTCAACCCAATGGTGATCATCTGTAGAGGCCTGTGTTCACAGTTATCTGTGATATGTGATTATAATCCTGTTACTGAAGGTCCCACTCCTATCAGCCACATACTGGGATGTGCATGAAGAGACTCCTTGACTTTCTCAAAGCTCTGCATGTTTTAATTGTAGCAAAACCAGAACCAGCCTTAGAAATTCTATGCACCTAATCACTGGATTGGATTATATTTTCTAGCATGAGCACCACAAATGACACAATGGAGACCAAAGGATCTCTTGTGGAAAGTAGTGATGATAAAGAGTAGCTGGGCTTGCACAGACATGTCTGTTGACTTCCAGCACTGCTCACATTTCAACCTCTGTTTGAACTCTGTATTCAGCCATTCCATCACATTGGTTCCAGGAACCCTGTGTAAAATACAGCTGACTTGACACCTCTTGCCCTGAGGTTTTGCTGGGTGAACATAAAAAGAGACTGTTAACCAATAATCAGGCTTTCAGTTGTCAGTTCAGCAACAATCGTTTCAAAAACTCCTAGCTGGGCTCTGTTTTGGGAGCATGGTGGCAGGAGGCAGAGAGGCTCAGGCAGGTTCTTAGGGACATGCAAAACATCCCAGTCCTGCCTGCTGGCCAGCAGGAGGCTGCCCCCTCCTCAGGGATGCTGTCTAGTCCTTCCGTAAGGCTCCAGCAGATCATGGCCCCTCAGCTCTCAAAGCAGAGCAGAAGAGTAGGTGAGCCCTGGAAAAGTTGGACAGCGTGGATGAGGAATAGCGCATCTGAATTCTGGTGGAGGGAGAGGTGGCAAAAGAGTTTTGGGGGCAGTAGGGATAAGGAAAGGCAGTCCAGAGTTCACTAACAGGCAGGGCAATCCTGGGAAGGGGTTCAGAGAGGAATACTGACTTTTGATCAGTAATCTGAGCTGTTAATGCTTTTTATTTCTGCTGGGTTATCAAATGCAATGAGATGCCCGTGTTGACAACTCTACAACAGACTGGTTAAAGATTTCTAGCACTTCTAAGGCGAGCCAGATTGGAGCTGTAGTAAGAATAGCTTCTCTCACAATATTTGATACACACAGAAGATAGAAATGACTTTGCTCCATTTCTTCCAGTCTGTCTGACTTGCAGTATGAATGGAGCTGAAGCTGAACCCATTTCCCTCTCAGTGCTTCCCAGACAAGTGATGGAGGAAGTTTTCTAAGGATGGTCAGGGAGTTCTAGATACAGTTCTCCTCAGTGTCTTTACATTCACAAATAGCGAAGAGACAAATACAAGCCATAATCCACTCTTACCTGTCAACATTTTTTCCCTGAGACTCAGTCTTAGCACTCTTGGGGTGAACTGCTGAACAATTCTGGCCCACAGCCACATCCTGACATCAAGTAAACTTGTGTGATACACGGGGTAATATGGTATCACTTCACTCAACAGAGATAGCTCCTGATTGTGCTACAGCATAATATGTCTAATGAAAGTACACACTCTGGCTGTAATAATAGCTGTTTACATGTCAATGATTTCCAAGCTTATTAAAAGTTAATGTGCACATTCACACTTCCTTGTGTACACAGCTTTCCAACACAGCACAAGTGTTTCAGATGCTTCTTCACCTCTAACCTTAGCAATCAGTTCATATTTCCAAACAAGAAATGTCTCTCTCTAAGACATACAAGACAATTCTACTGATAATTATATGTAAGTATATATCCCCCTACAGAAGTTTTTCTAGAACATTCTGTAAAGGTGAATTACAGTGACAGCTTTGCAGTTCATCTTGAATAATTATTGTCTAACTTCTTTCAGGAAACCTACTGGGAAGTTCCATGCCACTAGCCACTGAAAAAATGTAACCTTCCCTGGCATTGACTTCTCCTGATTAAAATCTGGTAGAGTTTTCTTATGATACATACTTTCTCCAAACATTTTATACAGTCCATCTCTCAGTTAAGCATTCCTCTCATTTTAATATAATTATTCACTGATCCGTTTGACATTTTGTTCTATTCAGCTACTGCTCCTTTGTACTGTGATCATGACTGCAGGCACAGCTTGCCTGACACCACACTGGGGAGAGTTCCTTTTGCTGTGGAAAGCAGAGATTCTTCCATAATGTTCAGGCAGGCATTACTCCATAACCATCCTGCTTGCTGGTCCCACAACTGCTTCCAGCAGGGATGACCTGATCTATCAACAGTGCAGCTGCCAGCAACAAGCACTAGCCATGGCTACCAAGCGCTGGTAGGGGTGTGCTGTAGTTTGCCTCGCACAAGCCTGCAGATACATAGCTGTGTGCAGTTTTCTGGACCAGCCAGAATCCTGCCTTGGGTAGCCCTGCTTTTTCTTTCCACTTCTTTTTGTTTCTGATGTGCCTGCAAAAAATACATTTCCTGATTTATTTTGTTTCATCTCTGAATATTTTTTCCCCTTGTCCATGAATGCCAGCTTTTTATCACTAGAGGCAAGATGCCCTCTGCTCCTACCTCCTCCCAGACTGATGCTATGCTGCAGTTCCATGGCTTTAAAAAAAGTCTAGCAACAAAAGGAAGCAAAGAAACCCTCAATTTTCTGCACTTCAATCACCACCTTTTTTTTAAACACGACCTGCTTGAGTAGCCCTTCACTTTTCATTTTTCAGAGTGCAACAAATGTATTTGTTTGAGCTTTAGTATTCAATCCGGCATGTGCACTAACCGTGTGTGTGTTCCACTTCTCTCATAATCCCAGGCATTTGAGTCCCTGCCAACTTCTTTATTTGGGGACCTGCCTTCTCCACACCCCCTTTGTAAACTTCGCATTTGTTTTGCTTTATAGTGATCGCTGAAGTTCTCACTCCAGCTGGGAGGACAGCCAGGCACCTTCAAGAACAAGGGAATGATTGACAGTATTAAACAGAAAATTGTCTACCAGATGCTGTTCAAAAGGAGAGGTGGCAAACTCCTGACCCCCTTCTCAGTGAGCAACATCATCCATTCTGTGACATGCCTCTGCCCTGCTCATCAACTGATCGGGGAGCACAAGGTCACTTCTGCGTCTGGCTGTTGTGCAGTGACATGCTACCCTGCAGATAAGGCTATGTCTTCTGCTTGAAGGAAGCTCTGGTGCCAGCCATGCAATGGAATGAAGCATAAAAATTAATCAGCCATTATGTATTTTAGTGTGAGGTGTCCCTGCCCATGGCAGGGGGGTTAGAACTAGATGATCTTAAGGTCCTTTCCAACTCTAACTGTTCTATGATTCTATGACTCTGACAAGTTACTGCTCCAAAGCATTGGCTAGTTCTGAATAATCTTACTGGTATGGAAAGGAGTTCTGGGTAGTCCATCCTTGGACTGTGAGAAAACAAACACCAATTGGAACTGCACAGCTTTTTTAAAGGCTCTCCCCAGATTTTTGCTGTTGTCAATTACTAATTTCATGCATTTTACATGCTTATGCCTCTTAAAAAACCTTGTTTCCTAGAAAAAAAAAAAGGCCAGTTCATTGGAGTTTCATGCTAGTACTGATACAGTAATTCCAGATCCTTTTTATTCAAATTAACTAGTCTGAGGAAGACGAAGGGATGAATTTGAAAAAAGGAAGACTAACATTTTACCCGTGAAGAACAAAAAGAGAAAGAAAACACTTTTTCTTAACAAAAGCAGTGCAGGACAGAAAAAAAACCCAAACTACAAACCCAACCAGTTAACACTGAGGGCTGAAACACATAGGCCTCTGTAATGCAAATGCTTGAGCACATAATAGAAATAACTATATATACAGGTTTGGGTTTGCTTTTTTTGTTTGTTTGTTTGTTTACACAAAACCCCTATTTGGGGGAGTTTCAAAGCTGTTTGTGCTCATTCATGTGTAGTAAAAGGAGTGTGAACAACAACACTAAAATGACCCCTAAAATGATACCCTACATTATTAAAGGAAGGTTATAGAAATGGAAGATGGTAACTGAAATCCTATTTTAAGCAAGTGTATTCATTGTCTTAACTTAGGTGGACATTCCCATGTAAGTTAGATTGAACATATCTTAAGAAAACTGCAAGACTAGCATGTCAACTTCTCAGTGAAGTGTCACTCTTCTTGATTCCTAGTGTCAAGGCTGAATTTGCAGAGGTAGCAAACACATAAAATAAGTATTCTTTCCAAAATGAACAAATTAGATCAGGCACTCAAAAACATAAACATTACAGGACCACATAAAACAGTACTTGCAGAATCACTTCTTAATGGAAACTCCACTGTAGATCTTGTGGAACCACAAAAAAAGGCTGTACAGCTGTCAGTCAACACCAGCAATAAAAATATTTACTCCAGTAAGTTGAGCAGTAAGTACAATTTTATTTTGATCATCTCACTGTCATATAGTTTAGTCTTATTTGCATAAATTCTTAACTCTGGAGAGTAACACTCTGCTTTGAAAAGGTCACCCACATTTTTTTGGCTTGTTACCACATTGACATTAACCCTGAAGGCTCTTTAAGTAAACAGCACAGTTACCTAACGGAAACACCAGGTAACTTGAGAATCCCCCATACCTCAAAGATTTCATTAATCAGCTGAAAGCCTGTCACTAGCTTGAGATGTAGGAACCATTTTCAGTGGTGTACAAGTTCATACTTTGTAGTGAATACAGAGGACTCATTACAGATAACTTTCGGTTTTGTGGTGTGGGTTTTTTTGTTCCCTTTTGTTTTGTTTTCTTGGTTTTATTTTTTTTGCCTTTTTTCCCCAGGGAAGAAGTGCTCCTTCCCGCCAATTCCTCAGGAGTCTTCAGACAAAACCTGACAGATTTGATAGTCCGGGTTATCCCTAACAAAAAAGGCTGAAAAAGACAACTCCAGACTATTCTGCTTTCCTCCTCCGTCCTCATTCGGGAACGAGCTGCCGCGTTGTTCCTGGGAAAACCCGGTTGACCTTGCGCCTCCCCCACCCTGCTCTCCTCCATAAAAAATGACACGCATCCCTCCCCCCCACCCCGGACCTGGAAAGGCACAAATAAAACGGACTCTCCCCCTCCAGCCACATGCCCTTTACAGTCACACCGAAGAGGAGGCGAGTCAGGCGCCCGCAGAGACACGTCGTGGCTCGACACCGCCGCTGGACGCGTGAGGGCCGGCCGAACTCCCGCAGCCCTCGCTCCATGCTCCCGCCCGCGATCCTGTTCAGCTTTTGCCTCCGATTTCTCCTCCTGCCGGCAGAGTGCGGCCGGTAAACATGTGCGGCCCTGTCAGCGGGGTCCGCCATGCCCGCCGGGCGCGGGCCGCCCGTTGCGCAGCAGCGAGGCAGGGACAAGTGGGAGCGTAGCGGGCGCTCTCTGCGCTGAGGGGAATGGGAGGTGGCGGCGCTCGGCGGAGCCGCGGACCGGGCCGGCGGGGAGGGCGGGACAGCCCGGGGGTCTCGCTCCGTCGGTGGGCCGAGGAGACGTGGAGGCCCCAGCACCTTCGGCGTGCCGTACTCTGCTGCCTTTCTTACGCGATGGCGGAGGTGGGCGAATGGGCTGGCCTCTGTCTCTGGCCCACCCCTCCCCCGCAAACCACAGTCGTTCAGCCCACTGCGCTTGCAATGTGAGGTGCGGACAGTGCGGTTATCGGTGCTGCAGCTAGGTATAAATAAACATTTAACTTCCCCCATTACTGAAATCGGAGGATTCTGTAAGACTTTCAGCTCCCTTAAGCAAACAAAATCTTTGTAATCTTCTTCAGGGAAAAAAAAAATGTTTGGAAACTTGATACGAACAAACAGAAATCAGCAAATACATAAAATGACCCAAACTCGGCTCAGTCACACCTCATGATTGTTGAGATAAATGGAGTAACTGGGAATTTATGACTTGTATTGTATAAGGACAATATGTACTCCAGCGGTTAATACATAATACAAGTGTAAGCCTCCAATATTAAACACATTGTGGGTTTTGGGTAGAATATGTTTAGTATAAAACGCAGTCAAGGTTACAACTAATTGCTGTGGCAATTTCAGTTCTTCAGCTGCAGCAACTCTCCCCAGGAAATGGCAAAAGCTCTTACATTTCACATACTAAATCTCATTTATGTCTCTGGCTGTGGTGGTTGGGGCTTTGGTTTTGTTTTGGGAGGGAAGATCTTGTGAAACTGAAAAACTCAGTTTTGAAGTGGTGATGTTTTAAGCGGTTTCTTGTGATTATTATATCAAGTGTAATGTTTTGGCTTAAATTTCTGAGGCATTTAAATTAATTTTTGGTGTCTAAGTGGTTGGGGTTTTTTTAGACTCACTAGAGTGATCCTGTTTTGCTGGCTTCCTTTGGTAGTGGTGTGTTGTATTTTAATCTATGATCTGTGTAAGCAAAAATAAAACCTTGCCGGTACTGAAAGTGTTACTAAATTACAAACGGTTCATTTCCAGTGTTTGTAGAACAAACTTATTTGTGTATAAACATTCTGTTGTTTTTTTTTTTAATATGAACAAACTGCTATACCAGGCAGTTGTGGGAGGAGCGGAGCAGCAAGGAGGAGGGGAACACAAGGAGAAGCCAACCCAATTCCCCTTAGAGGCTTTCCCTCCTCTTGGTGTTGGAGATACTTGATCAAAAGGTGCTGACACAATGCACGAGTTTGGTGTAGATGGCAAGACAGTGAGTTTCACTTGAGCTACAGTTTAATGAAGCATCTACTGCCTTACCCGAGTTAGTGATTTGGAACATGTTACTTAGATACACAGTTATCAAAGCAGAAAACAAAGGCAGAGTGGAGCATTTCAGGGAAGCACAACATAGAGAAGGAGCAACAGGAATGGCAGAGGATGTCTAGTCACAGAGGAAGGACAGCAAAAGAGGAGAGAGGGAGCAGGGGCATCAAGTACTTGGAATGGGAGCATAGTCCTGGGGCAGTGCATGATAGCAGAGATGTTGATGAAACCAGTGACTTTGTTCCTAATATTTATCTCCTTAGGGTTTTCCCTTGAACACAACTCTCCTTCACAGGCAGTTTACCGGGACAGGGGAGAAGTAGGTAATAAAACTGACATTACGCCCATGTGAAAGAGGCTTGGTATAATTATGCATGGCACAGGTAAGTGTCCCAAAGGTATCTGATGCAGCTCTTGTTAAAAATTTGGACCATTTTCTTTCTGTGTCTCAGTTTCTGAGGTCACATTGCCCCTCAATCTGCTCACAAGTTCAGCTGTCTGCAAAGCCCACATTTGGGAGACTTGGGACCTAGATTACCATTTCCCTACAATAGTGTGGAGTTCTTACAGAACACTGATTTTAGATGAGAATTAACCTCTTCTGCCACAGAGCATTAGGTGAGCAGCCTGTCACATGAATTATTATTTTGAGGATTTTAAGTTTAATAACTAACATGTAGCATAGTTCTTTCAAGAAGGAATTAGTTAACTGTCACCGTCTATCCCTGCTAGTTATCTGTAAGTAGATTAAAGGGAATGATACTGCTTTTGCACATGCATTTTGCAAATGTAGTCCTTGGTTGTACTCTCTGTTTTGCAAATTGCAGACATTGAGATGAAGGGTCTATAATTTTCTAGCTTGCCTTTCTCTTGGAACACTGGAGCTGCACTGGCACACATCCACTTTGCTGTGACTTCATTTGAATACAGCAAATTCTTTATTATGATTAACAAAGGCTTGCTCTCTGGTCTGCTTCGAATCTCAGTCTGCTCATGGAGATTAGTGGGTTTTGAGCAATGCCAACTCACTAAATATCTCCGCTTCACTGATCTCAAAGACATTTGTGACAGTGGGTTTAGTAGTCATTTTCATACGTGTTCTCGCCTTTGAATGGATAATACCTTAGTAGTTCTGCTTTCCATTGCTGTTTGATCCTCCATCTCATTGAAAAGGGTTTAAATTCAAAAATTCTCTTTCCTCATATGTTGCTTCTTTAAGATACATAAACACATCTGTGGTTTTAATCCTCAAGTACAACCCTTCTTCACCTCTTTATTTTTGGTGAATACATTGCAAATGTCTATGTTTTATTTCCTTCTTCACGGTAGAAACAAATCTTGCCTTTTCCAAGGCAACATTAATAGAAGTTGTTCTTCAAATGAGCAAGAAGAGGCCAGTAGTTTTAAAGTAGGGAGGTCCCAATTACATGTCCTGATGTAGCCCTATGTCTCATTTGGCCACAAGAATTAAAGAGTGAGCAACAGTGAAACCTTAGGTGACATCATACCAGCAGCCCATTTTATTTTTTCATGCCACTGTCTCAACTAACTTCTTTGCCAGTTAGCAATCCCTAGTCTTCTCTAGGGACCTCTGACCACTAGAACGTTTGGGGTTTAAAGCTCTTCTTGCCCCCAGTTTTAAGACACATTTCTTTTATGAAGAAGTGCTCTTGTGTAGTCAAAGCTCAGTGGTTCTGAATAGCTTCCGTTTAAAAATGAAACAACTATTAGCAAACTCATCCCTGTGTTATACTGCTCACTGCAAAATGGTCACACAGGTAAGATTTTCGTGTAATGATGGTATGGTGGTCCAAGTATGAAAAGATCTTCCATTTGCGCATTTCTCTTACTGCAGCTGGAGCAAGGCATCACCATTATCATCACCTAAAGCATGAAAATGTGTTCATTTAGATAAATCTCTCATGGAAACAGAGCTTTATGTTGCTCATTTATTTCAATGGATAGAACTAGGCAATAACAGAGAAGTAAGCCCAGGAGTTAAGTTTTTTTAAGGAGTATTTGCAGTATGGGATTTATTTCAGTTCATGTTAGTAAGATATATCATGTAGCTAAACAATATCTCATATTGATGTTTAGCACATTACTTCTGTTCATGTATTGAACACAACCTTGTATAATAAAGTAGGATCCTGGAATGACAAATTTAAAATTATCTTTAAGAAAGGTGATCAGCCTCTCTCCTTCCCAAAAATTTCTGAAGTTAAGGAGTATTATTTTATCTTGATGTATGAGAGAAAATTATAAACCGTTAAAAACAGTAAGCTAAATTTCTGGAATCAAACAGACCCCAAGAGCCTTGTATTGCTACCAGGTCAAACTATAGACTATGCTTAATTGCCCCAGGAGCACAGCAGTCAATCTCCAAACCTGTGTCTGGTTTCAGAAAATGGGTGAGTGCAATGGATTCCTTATTAAACCAAATAAATTTACTAAATCAACTTTCTCAGAAGAATAAAAGAACAAGTGTTCAGAGCTCTTGGTTCACAGACAGCCCAGATCTACCAGCACAAGCATAAAATAAGTAAGTAGAAAGTATTAAGTAATACTGAAAAAAAACAAATAGACCTTGGTAGTTTCTCTGCAGGAAGTTGCTGCCAGTTCAGGATTTGGATGTCTTACTCCCAATCCATGTGCAGCAAAGGATATAATATATTCGTAGTACTTGAGAGGTTTCTTCTAAACAAATCTCTGAAGATCTGTCCTACTCAGTATCTACCTGTATTCTGATACAGGTATATATACTCAGTATCTACCCATATACTGTCCTCTGAGATACAGCTTCCCACTGATGATAATCTAGTGGATCAGCCAGGGCCTTCACTTCTCTACATAACACACCCTCAGACATCAGCAGCACAAACCCAAAGGAGGTGGCATAAAAACCTTGCAGGAAAGCTGTATCAGTGCTGTGCTATGCTTACAGCAATAAGCCACAAACAACATGTTCACTGGCAGCAGCCTGCCTGGGAGAATTACTGTCACTTCTCTCTCGCTCCAAGTGCCAGATCAGCCTGAGCTGTGAAACACTGATCACTTCCACCTTGTGCTCATGATTTTGGGTGGGAAAGATACTGTAGCCTGGGCTGTTAAATCTGGAGCAAGGTTTCACTAAAGGCAGTGTCTGAAATGCCACCCAGCAATGTGAGGAAACCCCTGCCTTCATGCCCAGGGATGTAGTAAATCTTGCTCAGTGGGTTTTATATTGTTATGAAGTGTTAAAAAAATTGGGTTTTGCTTTTGTACTCAAATATTTGCTTGCAGTATAACCCTGGTCTTTGCTGCTCAGGTAGCCACCTCCAGATCCAGTGTTTCCATATACTTTTTCTGGGCTGTGCTTCACTGGGATCACGTCACCTTTACAGATTTACATAGCTTCCACCACAAGTCACACTGTAGCTAAACCATCTTTCAGCTGTCAGCATTTCCATCCAAGGTAAAAAAATACAGACCTCTACACCTTGAGTTCCAATTATGCTCCAGCCACCTTGATTCTGGTGCACTGACCTGGCCTGAAGATACCAGCAATAACAAGAGATACTATTTTTTTGGTGCATTTTTCTCCTCAAAGCATAATTGAGCCACAAATTTTGCATGTAGGCATGTCCCAACAGGGCCTGAGCCTGCTGAAATTTTCCAGTTGATTGAACTTGAGTTCCATTCAGAGTTAGAGTCAGGGAAGCAGCTTCCAATGCATGCATAGAGCATTTGCTTGATAATGAACAATTTAAAAACCTGTCCATGAAACGTGGTAGCACTAGATGAAGCCAGAAGGATTGTAACAGAATCTGCCCAAAATTCCCACTGCTGAAAAAGAGCAAGATGTTTGAATAAAAAGCAAGGTTTCAAAGTTTGCCTGTCAGCAATTACAAGGAGCGAGAGATAATGATGAAGAAAGTAATAGCATTATTTTGGAGCCAGAGCTAGAAAAAAAAACCCAGTGCATGGTTCATCACAGGGCTCATAATATATAGTGATTGATGATTCTGTAATAGGAGACCACATAGAGAGAAGTAAATTAAATGTAAATTAAATGATGGAACACTTCACAAATGGACTGGAATTGTAATGCAATGATCTAGAATTTACAGAGAAAGACTTTATGGACCCTTTTTAAGAAGCTGCAGCATTTCTAACAGGAATAATTAGGGTTCTGACAATGAAGGATTGAGTTTGATAATAAAAAATAGCCTGTAATCTGTGTGTCACATGCAGCTTTCCACTGACACACAACCTCATGGTCTAGTGCACCAGCATTCACAGCAAATTAGTCTCTGTTTTACAGTATTCTTTAACCACATCAAGTGGTACCTGGAGAAATAAAGTTCTTTTACTATGTCACTGCTATTTAGGTAGCTTTTACAACTGAAAAATTGGAGACTGATTCAGTAATAGACTTAAAATCAATGTCTTACTGTGGTTAGAATTTTCTTTTTTTAGACCTAGTAGTAAAGAAAAAAAAGGACAAGGAATCCTTTTCCCTTTCAAAATCCTCAGGCTGGCCAGCCAATTGACAAGCCAATGGACTTCCTCGAGCAATTCACTGCAATTCCTTGCTGGAAAGCTTCCTTCTCTCTAGAAGAAAACATCCCTCTTAGCTTTCTACAGAAGTGGAAAAGTTGAAAATAAATTATAGCATACATTTGAGGTGATGAGTAGAGTTCTGGTTAGGAAACTAGACTAACATGATCAAACAGGCACCAAGGAGTCCATGCTGATTTGAACTAAATGAAACATCTCTTCTTTTGGTCAAAGTCAGCTATATCCATCACATGGGCAGTTCAGCCATGCAGTATATGTAATGCCTCTGACAGCTCTAGGAATATGGGGTCTTTTGCAACCTTCCAGAAAATTTGAGATGTTCATGAACTTTTGAATTTACCTTCCCTGCATTTGACATAGGATATGTACATTTTCTATTTGGGAAATGGTACTGATAGCAGCCAGAATTCTTTCTGACATTAGATGTCACAGTGCAGATGACCTCTTTCTTGAGGCAATATAAGATGCACTGAAACTGCCAGTTCTCAGATATTCTGGAAACAGTTTTTTATCAGCTCATTAGAAAATGGAACAGTTTTGTTATCTATCTCAAGCAGCTGGTAAATAGAAGGGGATTTTCTTTTCTGTTGTGGCTCATAGAATAGTTAGGGTTGGAAAGGACCTTAAGATCATCTAGTTCCAGCCCCCCTGCCATAGGCAGGGACACCTCACACTAAACCATCTCACCCAAGGCTTCGTCCAACCTGGCCTTAAACACTGCCAGGGATGGAGCATTCACAACCTCCCTGGGCAACCCATTCCAGTGCCTCACCACCCTCACAGGAAAGAATTTCCTCCTTATATCCAATCTAAACTTCCCTGTTTAAGTTTTAACCCCTTACCCCTTGTCCTATCACTACAGTCCCTAATGAAGAGTCCCTCTCCAGTATCCCTATAGGCCCCCTTCAGATACTGTAAGGCTGCTATGAGGTTTCCATGCAGCCTTCTCTTCTCTAGGCTGAACAGCCCCAACTTTCTCAGCCTATCTTCATACGGGAGGTGCTCCAGTCCCCTGATCATCCTCGTGGCCCTTCTCCAGACTTGTTCCAACAGTTCCATGTCCTTGTTATGTTGAGGACGCCAGAACTGCACACAATACTCCAAGTGAGGTCTCACGAGCGCAGAGTAGAGGGGCAGGATCACCTCCTTTGACCTGCTGGTCACACTCCTTTTGAGGCAGCTCAGGATACAGTTGGCTTTCTGGGCTGCGAGCACACACTGCCAGCTCATGTTCATTTTCTCCTCTACCAGCACCCCCAAATTCTTCTCCGCAGGGCTGCTCTGAATCTCTTCTCTGCCCAACCTGTAGCTGTGCCTGGGATTGCTCCGAACCAGGTGTAGGACCTTGCACTTGTCATGGTTAAACTTCATGAGGCTGGCATCAGCCCACCTCACGAGCTTGTCAAGGTGCCTCTGGATGGCATTCCCTCCCTCCAGGGTATCAACCGAACCACACAGCTTGGTGTCATCGGCAAACTTGCTGAGGGTGCACTCAATCCCACTGTCCATGTCAGCGATGAAGATGTTAAACAAGACGAGTCCCAACACCGATCCCTGAGGGACACCACTTGTTACTGGTCTCCAGCTGGACATTGAGCCATTGACCACAACTCTTTGCGCGTGGCCGCCCAGCCAGTTCCTTATCCACCGAGTGGTCCATCCATCAAATTGATGTTTCTCCAATTTAGAGACAAGGATGTCGTGTGGGACAGTGTCGAATGCTTTACACAAGTCCAGGTAGATGACATCAACTGCTCTACCCCTGTCCATCAGTGCTGTAGCCTCATCATAGAAGGCCACCAAATTGGTCAGGCAGGATTTCCCCTTAGTGAAGCCATGCTGGCTGTCACCAAGCACCTTGTTGTTTTTCATGTGCCTTAGCATGCTTTCCAGGAGAACCTACTCCAAGATTTTGCCAGGCACAGAGGCGATACTGACTGCTCTGTAATTCCCCTGGTCATCCATTTTCCCCATCTTGAAAATGGGGGTTATATTTCCCTTTTCCCAGTCATCGGGAACTTCATGATTTTTCAAATATGATGGACAGTGGCTTAGCAGCTTCATTCGCCAGCTCCTTCAGGACCTGCGGATGGATTTCATCAGGTCCCATGGACTTGTGCACATTCAGGTTCTTAAGATGGTCTCAAACCAGATCTTCTCCTACAGTGGGCCTAAGGTATTCATTCTCACAGTCCCTGTGTCTGCCTTCCAGGGCTTGGGTGGTGTGGTCAGAGCATTTTTCATTGAAGACCAAGGAAAAGAAGTCATTAAAAACCTCAACCTTCTCCAAATCCAGGGTAGCCAGTTCTCCTGATAGCTTCTGGAGAGGGCCCACATTCATACCTTCTACCAAAACACCATTTCTCAGTAACTTAAACATTTTTGGTGCCAGCCTAATCATTTCAGATTCAGGGGTAGGTAATTCCAGCAAGGATTACTTCTGGGCATTCACAAACTGCTCCCATAGAAGTGTATGTTCAAATTGGGGTAGCTCTTACTTTGAGGACAGTGGCATCCATCCTGGTGAGAAATTTATAAGCCTTGTTAATACCTTCCTTTGTCTTTTTGTTTTAATAATGATATGACAAATTTCCTAGTTCTTAAATACGTGACCGTGTTCTTGTTCATTTGTGGTGGCATGTCCGAGTCAAATTTTTCTCTAATGCTGAGAAGAAAGTGCACACATTAGCATGTGGAGGAGATGAGACACCCATTCACAAGAGCTGCATTTCTTGGCTAACTTGTGCACCAGTGTGGTTATGACAACAAATGAAAATGTGTCTTTGCAGTAGCCATCAATGAGGATTTCAGTAGATGTCCCCAGGGTTGCAGGGATGAGCATGTGACAACACTTAACTGTGAAAAGGGGCACACAGGAGAATGACACAAGCTTTTGTCTTCTGCTCCCTGATTTTGATCATGAAGCCAGTCGGGAGAATTTGCAGGGTAATTATGTGCTTCAGTGCTCTAAGGATTTTTTATTTTTTTTTAATATTCTTTTAAGAAATATTTTTTTCCTACATCTCCCTTGTGTTATACATATACACTTGCATGCACATACCAGATTTGCTGTTAAGATACCACTAGTTAACAAGAATTAGAGCTGTCACTGGTGAAGATAACACATCCATAGAATAGCAGCCCTTTTCCTGTAGACTGGTTGAGATGTCTTCTAGACCACAGTCTTCTAACTTGAAGATATTCAGCAGTTCACATTTGGCCCTTTGGACCAATTTTTCTTTGCATGCTTGTTTTTACCTTTTTAGTATTACTGCATTCAGCTTTGTTGTATCACACACACTCACCAAATAATAAGTATGTCAAAGAGTTAGGGAAATAAATGGCATTAATGTTCATGAAATAATCAGATGCTCTAATGATGGGCGGGACAGAAGCACCCAACAAGGGTTCTAAATCATTAGTTTTTTATAGCAGGATTTGAGAAGCATGTGGTAAACAAAGGATGGGGCCACATGCTAGCTGCTTATTAAGTGAATGTTGTCCGTTCTGTGCAATGGGTCAAACAAAGGGCTAGTGGTTAAAGACAGCATGTGACTGTACAGACTTTTAGATGACATAGGCACAAATTAACTTCAGGCTTTTCCTGACCTGCCAGTGTTCAGCTTACGATCGCTACAGTGCTCTTGCACTGCAAGGTTGTACATGATGCCCTTAGTACACATGGATCCCTTGGCAACATTCTAGCTGGAGTTTTCTGCTAGCAGTGCTAGTAAACTGTTTGGTTTCCTTTGCCTTGGATCTCTTTCTTTGCTCCAGTGGCTGAGTGGCTCACATGGTTGGAGGATTAGCCTACAAGCCATAGGCACAAGTGGGTGGTAAAAAGATGGGAATGGTATGTGTGCCCCAACACAGTATGTGCAAATGGATGTGACATGATGGGCAAACCCAGTGAGAAAACAGCAATGCTGGTGTCAGTTGCAAGTCACCCTTCCCTTGCAGCCTAGACAGTAAGTTTGTCCAGACATAGAGTGGCTCTCTTAGGCACTATATTTGGTACATGGGTTGGCTGTGTTCATAACAGCACCTTCCAGGAGACATTTTATGCAGTGAAAAATGGCTAGCAAGGGATGGCCCTAGCAAAGGAATGGTGTTTGCTGGCAAGTATTATTGGGGGGGTGGGGTGGTGGTGGAGGGAGCATTCAGTAATTTGTGTGTGCACATTGTAAACCACTTCATGAACTGTCCTTGGTCTCATCTTGGTCTTTCTGAAGCAAGGAGATGGAGTTCTTCAATGCAGCTTGCAAAGTTAATAAGCACTGGCTTCACTGTGCTTTGAAGCCCATATCCTGGCAGCACTTCAGAACTAATGATGCAGAATCCACGTGCCACCTGCAGAATATTCTCTAGAGCTGCAGTCAGGGAGCAGCTTGGAAAAAGCAGCTCAAGATCTACATAAACAGCCCTGTTCAGTTCTGGGGAAACTGTGGGATACACTGTGGGAGCTAGCCTGCTATCACCACCAATAACTGGTTTACTCATAGCCTAGAGAGATTCTTCTCTTCCAGTCCTTCATTGTCCCCACTCTTCTTTGGGGCTGGGAAACACTTTTTTCCCCTTTTAACCTTCAGACAATGGTTCTCAGATCTTCTTTTCCTTGCAGAAATGGTGTCTGATGAGGGGGCCCACTGTGCAGAACTGAGGTGGTGGAAGTGCATAATGTGCATGGTGGATTACATGGCTGGGGAGATGCTGTGCTGTAGTCACCTACCAAACTATCTTTGAGTGAGGGAAATGATATCAAGACCATGCATCATTGTTTCATTCTTTGCTTGTTTCTCCACAGAACCCACATCACAGTGGGGTTTTGTATTGCTTAACCCTCTCCCAGAAAATTTTAATGAAAAACTTGGCAAACTACTGGGTTTGTCCTGTGACCAGGAGGGCACTCCCAGATGTGCATCATTGAGCTAGGTAGGCCTTTTACAGAGAACATGAAATCACAATAGAAGTGACAAAGCACTTTTATCCCTTATTAGCTCTTAGATGTGTTCAGTAGGGCATGGCTACCCCACAAAAGCAGTTTCCAGCTACTGCAACCTAGAGTCTCATCCAGCACTGAAATCGGTGGTCTCAGTCATACAGATGGCAACAACAGCTGTGACTGCAGTGAGCTCAGCAGAGCCAGAGTGAAATCTGCATAACCACCAGTTATCTATCCTAAAGACATTGAAATTAGAGAAATCTTTTCAATTCCAGATTTGCACAAATAAAACAATCCTTTAACATTGAATCCAGATAGGTACCTACTGTGCTTTTGACTTGACTTTCATGCTTTTTATAATGGTTTTAGGGCTAGAGACAATTTTGAGGGGTGCTGAGCCAACACTTCTCACGCATATTCAGTTTATTTACACTGCAGCTTGTTTTGTATGTTGCCTACACAATTACATTTCATAGAAGAAAAGCCTGGCAACACAAGGGAAATTGTTGTAAACAACCAGAGTGAGCACTCCAGCCTGTGTACAATAGACATGCTAGAACTCAAAATAGCACCAGAGGACAAAAAAGAAAAACCCAAATCCCAAACCAAGCCACCCTTAACAAACAGTAAGAACATTGTTTGTTTTTAAGAAACACTGAGCATTGTTTTCAGTTTCTACATTAAGCCCAACTGCCAAAAGCCTTTGTTGCTGCCTAAGCCAAACTCAAGTTGGGAAGCATAGTTAATAATTATTTCATTTTCCAATGCACCACCAGAAACCATGGGGTGAGAATGCAAGAAGTGAACAGTTGTTCAAAACAAAGGGCTTCATCCTCTCCCTGTCCTTTGTCTTTTTTTTTTTTTTTTCCCCAGGTGTAGGAGTAGCAGCTGTAATGAACAACAACAGAAACAAAGTTTCTGAGAGAAACTGAATTTGAAACAGAGAGCTTTTGGCAGCAGTCTCTGTCCTGCTCCCCCCGTTTTTGACATGCTTAACACATGCCAAAGCTTTCCTCTTAACACTTGCCAGGGCTATTGAATGCTGAAGTCACTGTTTTGAACTTAAAACCTCCCAGAACTCTGAGACATCTGTATGGAGGGTGATTTCTGCCCTGTGTATCTGCCAGAACTCAAGTTCTGGCAGATAATTTTAATTGTAGATTCAACTTTAGAATCTTAGAAATGAAAATTAATCCTGAGTTCTTTCTCCTGTTCTTTTTCTTCCCTTCCCAGCTCTTCCACCCCATCAAGCACAAACAATAGTTCCTTGTACCCTTCAGTATCCACCTCCTTCCCTTTAGGAACAGAAGACTGGCAACCTCCCTTGATGGCCATGCTGGTCCAAAATTGTCTTTAGGATGCATGCTTTCTTTTGGTCTCGGTGGAGTGAGGGCCACATCCCTTGCAGCACAAATATTGCTCACAATAAAATGAGCAGGACCAGAAGTTGTTCACTAATGGGTGTTATTACAAGCAGATATATGTTGTATAAATAGTAAATACATTAAAGCTGTCCAAGACCATGCACTCTGGGGATTGTCTCTTTTTTCATCCTTTACTACAGAATCTGTTTATTAGGTACAAAACCAGGTTAGGGAATAATTGGCAGCTTAACAGCAAGCTTTTTATTTCTGCCCCAACATGGAGTGTAGTTCTTGAATCAAACAGCCAAGGTACCTTTCTAATGCATGAGAAAAGCTATGTGAAGGTCCCAAACCCTACAGAACGAGGACAATAGGACCCTCAGGACTGCACTGAGAAGAGTGTTTGAAATCTGTGACCCTGTGGAGACTGTTAATGGATCCAGAGCCAATCATACCAAGGTCTTTCAGCTGTCTAGGAAAGACAACACTTTTGAGTGTGGTGAGGAAAGGCAAACATACAACAGCTGTTACTGGTTAGGTCTTCTGTGTCAAATCTACAAGCTGGATGCAGTAACATGGCTGTGTTTTAACAGGAGAGGTAAAACATTCCCTTATGTCAGGTAACACAGTGGCTGGATATCTTCTGGAGGTGGGGAGGTGGGTTTATAGACTTTTTACCTGGGAATAAAGCACACCTTGCCTAGCATTTAACCAAAAAGCATTCCACCTTCTCTGAATATGCCTGTGGCTGTTTTTATGTGAATTCTATGACACCGAGTTGCACTAGGCGTGCTCAGACCATGGCTGCTGGACCAGGGCCCTCAGAATAGGAACATAATTAAATCCGACACCTAATTACTTAGAGTACTCCTAGGATGGTCCAGTTGGTGTGCAAGGAAGTACTCAGAGGACTTGAAGGTCATACAGTGACATATGTAGTGAATTTATGTATTTCTAAGGCTAACCAAGCAGCTGCTAAACAGCAGTAGCCTGGATTGCGCTTCCAGATTTTGGGTGATTTTTTTGGTATGTAAATCTTCCATTGGTTCTAGCCCCCTGTCGTGGTTTAAGCCCAGCTGGTAACTCAGAACCATGCAGCCACTCCCTCACTCCCCCCTTCTTCCTCCTCTCCCTCCTGCAGGGATGGGGAGGAGAATCGAAAGAATGTAACTCCCACGGGCTGAGATAAGAACAGTCCAGTAACTAAGGTATAACACAAACCACTACTGCTACCACCAATAATAATAATAATAATAATGGAAATAACAAGGGAAGAGAATGCAACCGCTCACCACCCGCCGACCAATACCCAGCCTGACCCAAGCAGTGATCTAACCCTTCCGGGTAACTCCCCCCAGTTTATATACTGGACATGACGTGCTGTGATATGGGATACCTCTTTGGTTAGTTTGGGTCAGGTGTCCTGTCTCTGCTTCCTCCCAGCTTCTCTCCTCCCTGGCAGAGCATGAGACTCAGAAAGTCCTTGGTCAGAGTAAATATTACTTAGCAACAACTGAAAACATCAGTGTTCCCAGGATGAAAGTCAAAACCATAACACTGCACCAGCTACTGAGAAGGAGAAAAAATGACTGCTACTGCTGAACCCAGGACAGTATCCACTCCTTATTCCATACCATTCACGTCATGCTCAGATCCCACATTTTTGAATATATACCATCACTCTTGTCTCATATATATACATATTCATATATATATACACACATATCCACTCACACACAAAGAGAGAGATATCATTCCTTAGTCCATGGACCAATCCCTATAAAGCTGTTGAATTCATCTGGTCCATGATGTCAGGCTGTAACAGTCTCAGAGCAGGACAGACTGTGTGCAGTGCTGGATTGTTGCCTGCTGATGACACTGCGTAACTCATCTGGTCACTGCTGAGCTCGTCTGGTTTTGTCATTCTTTGTTGGGATGATCATGGAGGGAAGTCAGGGCCAGTCACTGGTGACCTGAAGACATCTAGTTGGTGGGCTATAAAAGTGCTACATAGCAGGCAACAGCATAGAATTGGGTTCATTGGCTGTTTTCGCCTAAAATCAAATCCCCTTGAGGTACACATCGGACTTCCCCATCTTCCCGCATTACCCACCAAGTATATCCAGGTCCCTGAGCAAAAGCAATCCCACAAGTGGGTTTGCCTTTACCTGAAGCTGGAATAACCCAGACTGTCTTCCCCAGCAAATTCTTTATGTGCACCACGGGAACTTTATCCCCTTCTACAGTATGTAAAAGTTCTGACTGGGCTGGGCCAGCCCTGTTGGCAGATCCTCTGGTGTTGACCAACCAGGTGGCCTTTGGTAAATGTGTATCCCAATGCTTGAAAGTTCCCCCACCCATTGCTCTCAGTGTAGTTTTTAACAGCCCATTGTACCGTTCGATTTTCCCAGAGGCTGGTGCATGGTAGGGGATGTGATATACCCACTCAATGCCATGCTCTTTGGCCCAGGTGTCTATAAGGTTGTTCCGGAAATGAGTCCCATTGTCTGACTCAATTCTCTCTGGTGTGCCGTGTCGCCACAAAATCTGTTTCTCAAGGCCCAGGATAGTGTTCCGGGCAGTGGCATGGGGCACAGCGTATGTTTCCAGCCACCCGGTGGTTGCTTCCACCATGGTAAGCACATGGCACTTGCCTTGGCGGGTTGTCGGCAGTGTGACATAATCAATCTGCCAGGCCTCCCCATATTTATACTTCAGCCATCGTCCTCCATACCAAAGAGGCTTTAACTGTTTAATTGCAGCTTAATTGCAGCTTATTGCAAGTTGTAGCACACTTGTGACTAACCTGGGCAATAGTGTCCATTGTTGAGTCCACCCCTCAATCATGGGCCCATCTCTGTGTTGCATCTCTGCCCTGATGGCCTGAGGTGTCATGGGCCCACCGGGCCAAAAATAATTCACCTTTATGTTGCCAATCTAAGTCCATCTGAGCCACTTCAATCTTAGCCGCTTTATCCACTTGTTGGTTGTTCTGGTGTTCCTCAGTGGACCAACTCTTGGGTACATGGGCATCTACATGACGTACCTTCACCACCAGGTTCTGCACCCAGGCAGCAATATCTTGCCACAGTGCAGCAGCCCAGATGGGATTACCTCTGTGTTGCTCTGCTTCCATTGCTGCAACCACCCCCACAGGGCATTTGCCACCATCCATGAGTCAGTATAGAGATAAAGTACTGGCCACTTTTCTCATTCAGCAATGTCCAGGGCCAGCTGGATGGCTTTCACCTCGGCAATCTGACTCAATTCACCCTCTCCTTCAGCAGTTTCTGCAACTTGTCGTCCAGGACTCCATACAGCTGCCTTCCATCTCCGATGCTTTCCCACAATACAGCAACACCCATCAGTAAACAAGGCATACTGCTTTTCACTTTCTGGCAGTTTATTATATGGTGGGGCCTCTTCAGCACGCACCACCTCCTCCTCTGGTGACATTCCAAAATCTTTGCCCTCTGGCCAGTCCATGATGACTTCTAGAATTCCTGGATGGCTGGGATTTCCTGTTCAAGCTCATTGTATTACAAGTCATTACCAGAAAGTACAGTGAAACAAGAAGCCTAAGCCCAGGCCCCCCAGCCAATAAACACTAAGACAGCAAATACTGGCTGTAAGTAAGCTACGACATGCTGAAACTCTGAGATCAAGAGTAACAACTTTGAGAGCCAATAAATCAGCATTGTAATGAGTGACTATTAATCCAAAACAATGAATGCTTATCACAGATATGATTAGACACACTCTGGTTAGATCTGTCATTATCTCAACCCTTCATGCCCCACGTTGGGCACCACAAACAACTGTTGTGGTTTAAGCCCAGCCGGCAATCCAGAACCACACAGCCGCTCACTCACTCCCCTCCTTCTTCCTCCCTCAGGTTGAGATAAGAACAGTCCAGTAACTAGGGGATAACACAAAACCACTACTGCTACCACCAATAATAATAAGGGAAATAACAAGGGAAGAGAATACAACCGCTCACCACCTGCCGACCAATACCCAGCCTGACGCAAGCAGCAATCTGGGCCTTCCCAGGAACCCCCCCCCAGTTCATATACTGATCATGATGTGCTGTGGTACGGAATACCTCTTTGGTTAGTTTGGGTCAGGTGTCCTGTCTCTGCTTCCTCACAGCTTCCCCTCCTCCCTGGCAGAGCATGAGACTCAGAAAGTCCTTGGTCAGAGTAAACATTACTGAGCAACAACTGAAAACATCGGTGTTATCAGTGTTGTTCCCAGGCTGAAAGTCAAAAACTCAGCACTGCACCAGCTACTAAGGAGAAAAATGATTGCTACTGCTGAACCCAGGACACCGCCACACTAACATGGCTGAAGTCTACCAAACTGGGTATCTCAAGCCAAGAACAGGAACTGCTGGGTTAGCAGTTCCCCTCAGTGAAGGTGTGCTTTAAAAAAACATAGATCAAGCAAATTTAGATACAGTCTGACTCTGTCTGAAGAAAATTCCTGTAGTTCATTCATCTAGCTCAGACTGGCCTCTCTGGCCATGAAGAGTAAGTGTAGCAGTAGCAAGAACCCCTCATGATGTGATAGCATTCTTATTCTTTTTCCTCTATTGAAAATGTACTTTACAGAGGCACAGATGAATCAACTTCATCATGAATTAACTACACTTCCAGTGGCACTATTTGACTTGCCTTGTCTGTCAGTGCTGCAACTTTCTTCTTCCTGCACTAGGAAAATTTCATGTGCATCACTGGAGACAAGTCCCTCAGTTTGCAGTTTGTGTTGTTAGTTCTGAAACACTAGAGGGATATCTGGACTTCACTGAAATTTATGAGAGATATCCTGGGCTGACCAGATCTTAATCTCAGATGAGTTCAAGCATTTCTCTAAATCAATTCTGAATGCAGTCTTAAGTGTTACGTAGCACTTTGCATTTCTTAATATACTGTAATGGAGATAATATGTGTTTTAAAGTCTTGGATTCCTGCAGATTTGGCAAGAGAGCAAGGGTGCGCAGATAGAGAGATTTTTAACTGAAAGTACATGTGCTCGCATAGGGATGCAGTCGTGGTTGCTTAGTCTCTAAATGAGTTCTTACTTGCACTGCTCCAGAAGAGAATATGTGCTAAGTATTTATTCAGGCTCATTTTTTCATGCTACAAATAGTTGTCATCATCTCACCCCACATACAAGTTTCAAGACACAAGCTGTCAGAACAAACTGGAACAGTTTGTGTCTGTGAAAGGTGACCACCAGGAAGCATCTGCCTGTCTTAGGTTGGTCCCTGAAAGGGGCTGGCAAACCATTATTATTTTTCTCTGTGTGCTGCACTGACTACCTCAAGCAGTTTTTTCTCAGTACATTGCCTGTTTGAGAGTCCTCTGATGGCATCTAATTCCATTAGTGGTACAGGGGACCCAGGCACTCAACTCTTATTTTGTGTTAAGAATCTAGGACTTTAATATCCTCACAAGTATCCCCCATAAATGTTAAAGTTTGGGTTGTTTTCTTTTTGCTTGGTTGGTTCTCTGAAAGCAAATGGAAAGTTGCTCAGCTTGGGTCCTAAAAGGAATAATTTGTAGTTTGAAGATTTTTTTAGACTAACCTAAAATTACTTAATTTATTAAGAACATGCCTCTGCAGCCATCTTAGGCACCAGGATAGTGATGTTGGTTTTAATTTTAACATATATATGACTGAAAGTTACGTGATATCAAACCTGTGATTCTCTGTCTTCTCTCCCTTGCCACACGTGCACACGCATAATTAAACAAATAAAATCACCTAATTACCTCCCTTAAGTGTGATAATTACCAAGTTTGTGGCCAAACCACATACATAGCATCTCCCTCTACACAGGCTTGCTTGGCTCCAGGGAGGCTCATTAGCTGGGGCTTGGTGCTAGATCTGCAGAACCAAGGCTGGAGCTGTGCTGCAGCAGCTCAGAGGATGTTATGCTGTGTGCCAGAGTAATATGCCAACTGCGTGTTCTGGTAACATGGGCTTCAAAAGCAGATTGTGTGTGAGCTAGGAGGCTCTAGACACCACATGTATTGGATAGCACTGTAGATGAACCCAGGAGGACCTAGCAGGGATTTGGAAGCCATGGAAAAAAAAATCATCTCACTGTCTAGAGTATCATAACGATCCTATTGCAATGAACAAGGGAGAACTGACTTCACACTCACTCATCTCCCCAGTAGGTATTTTAGTTGCAGGTTACAAAGGACAGGATCCTTGTCATCTTATCTTTCCACTTAGCAGTCTTTATAGCATCACCTACAGATACCTCATAGGCATGTGGCCATCATCATCTTTCAATTATGTATTAAACCTCTAAGTGTTACCTAGGCTGCAAAATCTGGAGGGGAAAAAAAAAAAGTTTTACATTTACAAATACCTTCAGGTACTTTCTATAGTTTCTTGCTTCTTTTATGATTAAAAGTGACTGATAAAGTTTCTGGGGAAAAAAAAACGAACACAGAAACTGTCATAAAAACACATGATTAAGCAATTAAAGATGAAGTAATTGAAAATAAGATCACAATAATTCTTTTCCACAAGAATTCCCTTATTTGGTGAATGAGGTGGCTGGATGGGCTCCACTTAAAAGAGTCCAATGGGATAAGGCCCTGGAGAGAAGAGGGGTCCAAGAAACCTGACTGATATGCAAGCTTCATCTCCTCCAAGGTCAGGAGCGATCCATCCTAAGGAGCAGGAAGTCAGGCAAAAATGCCAGGAGGCCTGCATGGGTGAACAAGAAGCTCCTGATAAAGCACAGACAGGAAGCATAGAAAGGAAGCATACAGAAAGTGGAAGCAGGGAAAGGTAACCTGTGAGGATTATAGCAACACTGTACAAGCATGCAGCCCTCTAACCCAGAAACAGCCCAAGGGTTATTCTACTGCTGACTTAAGTGATGATGGGATTTACATTCTATTTCAGTCACATCTGTAAATATGCAGATCTTGACTACTTTGGTTAATAAACTCTTTAGATGGGACTATTTCAGAAGTATCTATTACAGCTCTGATAGGCTTTCTAGCACAATGACACACATGGGATCCCTGGTTTCTGCCTGAAATGGCAGTTCTTGCCTATCAGTTCTTCCACAAAGGCTGCACAGAAATTCCAGTTGTGTGAATTATATGAAGGGTCAATATTATTTGTATAATAACTGGCTGAGAAGAAGTAGTGGTAAAGAAGCACTCAGCTAGAGTGCTAGGAAGAATAGCTATTCATGAAAGATCATGTTACTGCAAAATTGGGCTTTTGAATCTAATCTGTCAGGTATTTTCTACCAAGTACTGTCAAGCCACTCTTTAGCTCCGACACTTTCTGGTTCAATATACTGTTACGTTCCATGAACACAGGGTGAACTCTGAGTCTTTGAGTGAATGTGTACCCAATTATAAGTAAATTGACAGTCACGCTTCACAGAGAATAATGCCGTTTTAAACACCAGGTGTCACTGCAGTATACTCTCGATTGCATACCAAGCTCCCTTTAGGTTAACGCTTTACTTTCAAGCGGTGTCAAAGATCAGTGAAGAAAAAAGATGCTCGTACTTTCGATTCCTAACTGTGTGCATGCAGCTACATGATTAGCCAGAATATGGGCAAAGTGTCCAATACTTCAACCAGCCACATTTATAGCTCTATGTGGTTGGCCTCAAACCTGAAGCCTAGCCACTATAACAGAACTATTTTATGGCTGGTACCAAATGTTTGGAATGAAAAAAAAAAAAAAAAATAGTGTCTGTGCCACAGTTCTCTTGATTAATAATGCATGCATTTTGCAGAAGAACAGCCTGTACTGTGTAAGACTCAGCCGTTACTTCATAAGAAAATTATACCAGATTACACATTTTGTAGCTCCTTGATTCATAAGCAAACATTCAGTAAAAAGCAATCTTCCTTTAAATTATCAAATCCTGAATGATATTTCACATTATTTTTTCTTTGGATTTATATGTTTCCTATTAGATCTATAACCTTTTATCTTTGAGCATTAAAATACACTCACCCAGACTAAAGAGCCATCACCTTCACAGTGAACAGATAGTATTTGCCTAGTTGACTCATTTTTTTCAGCCTCTCAGCTCAGCATAACTAATCCATGGCTGCACTGTTAATTTTCCAGGAACCTGTTCATCAGTAACTACTCAGTATTAAAAAGACAAAGCTGCTCTTCTCTTATCTGTAATTAAAGATAATGAGGAGGAAGGTGCAGCTCATAGAGAATGCAAGTCCCAGCAGGCTAGGTACTAATTCAGTCTCATGCTTTAACGTACAAAGAGGTCTTGCTCCACTGGTGCTCTTAAAAGGTGACATTTCCTTGTCTTAGACTTACATGCAGAATCTGTGTTTGTTACATACTAAGCTGTGGTCCTAACTCAGTGGCCTCTGAAATGCTTCAGGATGCTTTCAAAATGTTTCTGCACAAATTAGTCTTGCCATTGACAGTGCAGCAAGTGGCTGGGGAACATTACCTGGAGAGCATCTTTAGCAAACAAAAAGGAATCAAATGCCATGGCAATTTCAGAAGATAATCCATAAGGCTGGTAATTGCAGCCCCTTAAAAATGCTGAAAGCTGCACAACTTTCAAAGGCTTAAATCCAATATACTTACCTGCATTAAAGAGCATAATGCCACTATTTTAGTGCCACTATATTCAAGGAAGTTCCTGCTTTAGTCTAGAGACAATTTAAAATTGGTGCTGTTGTGTGCATGCTTGAGTCTTAATGGGATTGTGGCTTTGGGAGGAGTAAGATGCTATGTAACACAAAGAAGGCTTAATAGTTCTTGTCAGGTAATGAAATCAGCAAAAAATGCACAGAACAAAACAGAATTCTATCAATGCAGATTTAAAAACCTGCAGGAAGAAGTGACTACAAGGACTGGATAAAATATTTGTTAAGAAAACACCCAAAAAAGGCATGGGTTAAAATACTCCAAACACAACAAACCAAAAGACAAAGCTTATTTATTGTGTTCTATTCTGCCTGGCTATTGAATTTATATAGGGATTTCAATCCCATGAATTTTGCCAGGGTTCTTGAATTAAACTCATTTCATTGCAATGTAATATGTTTCCCATTTGACAGAATTTACACAGACTTCCAATAAGTTCAAAAGTTATTTGCAAATATATTAACCAGAGAAAACGGCAGAGCCCCTTTTAAAAGCTTTCAGAGAATACAGTACAGTTTCTTCAGGTTTTTTTTTTCTGCATATAAACAAGTAAATATTAGGATACTACTGTACATAAATAAAACCAGTATTTTATATTACTGACCTATGTTCTTACTTTTAGGTAACTGCCTCATATGTTTACGTAGCATTCCCCCCCCCCCGAAATATTTACATAAAACTTATCTACATTTACAGTAAATAACCATAATTACCTACTGTGCTTTCAGCAGCCAAAAGCTGAATTGGCTAGAAACATCAGATGAAGATTCTTGGAATAACGGTATGACTAAATTACATCAACTCGTGTATACTACTACAAAATGTTGAGAGGAACTGCATGGCATTTATCAATTTACAAAATGTAATTTAGTGTTGGATCTGAACTTCTCTAACAGTAGGATAAGCCCGGCAATTACAGTCAAGCTACAATTCAGGGAACATACATTCTGCAAAACTACAGTATTTCAGTGTCTGCAGCAGTGTTAATAAAACTATATTGATTTCAAACAGGTAGCAAGCCAAATAACCCATCATATAGCAAGCAACCCTCAGCCAGTGCCATCTCAGAAGTCTGCATGCACCGACTCCAGCTTTATATGGACAGTCATTTTTTAAGGTACAGTTATTTCTTCGAACTGCTCTCACTGCCTACAGGTCTGAACTATACAGGATATTTAACTGTATTCACACTAAGATAGCCAGAGGTAGTTCTAATCCTCTTAATTTCAGAAGCTCATAGTGGTTTGAGGGTGTTTTGCAGTTCTGCGTCAGTGACCAGAGAATCAAATGGTTGTCCAGAAAAACACTTTGTGCGAGAACATTATGTAAGAGAACACTGCTGGAAAACCAATCCAGTAATAAGTATTTTTTCTATAATAAAACAATGGATAAAATAAATGAAAGTGTCTGTAATTACAAATATTTATCCACTATGTTCTAAGTATGCAATGTTCCATGTACAAAGCAATTTTATGCTGAAGCTCATATCACACCCAATTTAAAGTGACTCCTACTGAGGCATGATTTTAATAATAGCTATTAGAGATAATTAACCATATACCAGACTATATTTTTATTGTTCCTATGGAAGTTATACCAATTCATTAACATAAAAGAAAGTATTTTTCACTGAAAATACAAACAAAAATACCTAGTACCAAACCAAAACATCTTCTAAACTCTCTTGGGGTCCAATCCTGCACCCTTGTCTCATGCAAGTAATCCTCTTCAAATAAAGTTAGGAGTTGTGTTTGTTTGTTTGTTTTTGCTAAAAACTATCTGTGCAAGTCCAGATCTGCACATGGTACTTACATTAACGCATCTACATTTGTCCTTTTAGGGTTTATGATGGAACAAAACCATGTCTTTAGAACCCATTTATTAATTTCATTTATGTTGATGTGGAGGCTTGATAAAAGATCAGCAAACTGCATCATGGTGGGGCAGAGAGGATTTACCCCTGCCTCTAGGGGTACAGGGAATACTGAGAAGAATAAATAGTTCCATCCATCTCCTGTAAGATTCTTGGAAACTTGACCCTTAACCGTAACCTCTTCTACCATAAAAATCTTTCTAAACAGGTAGTCTGTGATATAGGTGAAGTGCAATTGTTCCTTTTACCTCTCCCTTCCCGGCTGCTGCAGTAGGCTATCCCTGTCTTGCCCCACTAGTAAATATTCTTTCCTGGGCTATTATCACACTTTCACCAAGACAGACAAGTCAGACTGAGGAGACACAGCTCACATCCCCATTTCTTAAATAAAGGGGTCAGGACTGTGAAGCAAAGGGCACTCCTGAGTAGTCATTGCTACAGTGTAGTTGACAAGCCCTGCCGCAAGTCATGAAGGTGGTATGTGTGGAAACTCAGAAGCCACCAGAGCGATCCAGATGCTCATTCAAAGACTTGTCTGATGGTAGGATGTTCTGAGGAGACTGGTTACATGATGGTTCTCAAATAGCCTCAGAGATAAAGACCAAATTCCAGTATCCTCAGACATGGGACAAAGAAGGTTCCTGTGCTCTTATGGGTTTTTTTACTAACACATTAAACATTGTACCGTTTCACCTCTTATATACATCTTTCTGTGTCAGTTGAGTGCTTGCAGGCTACAGAACTTTTTGCCTTGAAAGAAAGTGAAAACCTCCACAGAAGTCTGCAAGACAGGAGGCAATTTCCACAAAACAACTGACTTAAGTCCAGGCTCCTAAATCTCACAGGCACGTTAAAAAGGTCCCATTCAGAAGTGTGATGTGACACAGTTTCTGTCCTCTATGGACAACTGCCATATTTCATCAAAGACAAAAGAGGTGCTTTGATGGTGATGGCTGATGAGGAGGGGAGTTCATAAATAAGAGGGTAGTCCAAATGTAACTGACGCTGAAAGTTAAAATGTGAGTCTCTGTAGACATTGGGAAGTGAAAACATCAGCACAGTATTTTTTTTTTTTTTAAGTAGTAAGATTTGTGAGGATTAAAATCCCCTTTCCAGTATTACAAGATTAAAATGACAAGAGTTGGTAATGTTGTCTGGTAGTGAATGGGATGCATCCTGAAATCCAAATGAAGCATTTGGAAGTCAAGCGATACTTACATACTCTGTAAATCATCTAAGCAGATTGTTGCATTATCCTAAACTGTAAGAAATAACAGCTGCCCCCTAAACTGAACAAAGAATCTCATTTTATATTTTCTGTAACAAATATATGCTCATTAAAATTAGACAATTAATTTGGAGAGACAAAACCCTTGTCAGACTATGCTAATGTAACCATAAGTGAACGTAACAAATGAAAGCCGCCAGTATTTAGGAATGTGTATGGCAAGAGAGTACCACATACAGTAGACAACATGCTGTGCAGTAACAGTGAGCATTTTAACAGAAACATCTTTATTTTTAGGCACTTTGCTATTATGTTTGTAGTGAGTGTCCCGGCCAGTTTGAAACCAAACACCTCCAGAAACAAAACCTCACAGCCTGAAAAAACAGAACGGAAGTTTAATATTATTTTTAGACTGGGCACAGGCCAATGGGTATGTAATACAAATCGGGGTGCTGGAATGAGCTATTGCGAGTGGGTCAGACCAAACAGGGCATTAAATTGTTCTAGTGATTCTGCTTACAACACCTGAGCTGGATCTTTTACAGTTAGCTTAAACATATGTATCTATATTGTGCAGACACTCTTGCTGATGTTTGGCTTACATCTAAAGTTTATCAATTAATCAATAGGAACCTTGTATTACAAATAAGCTTTCATCTTTCTGCTGTCCACAGGAAAAGAACAGTGTCTAGTGTATATGATACCCTACTGCAATCCTGGAAAATTAACCACACATGAGATTAATTTAATACTTCTGGTATTTAATACTTTTTGTAACCCTGGGATCTTTCATACTGACCTAACCAATAGGGGTTCTCTCTCCTTTAAGAAAGGGAACCCTGTGCTTTCACCTCTGTGATGTTCCATCCATAGCATTTATCTTTAGCATAATCCCCAACGTATGTTGCTAGCAAACCGTTTAAAATACCTTTTTTTTTTTTTTTTTTTTGAGGCCGAGATCTGTTCAAAAGAGATGCTACAAATCAACTCCAGCACCAGGGTATGACATCATATTAATAACAATGATGCTCCCTGCTCCCAGGAAGAAACCTGCCCTTGAACGTCTTCAGCACATCACCACAGGAGCACCTGTCTGGCTGAGCATCTCTGTGCAGTCTCCTGTTTTGCAATAGACTACACACATTAAGTTTCTTGTGAGGCACATAGCAGCCTTATTCAGGCATGCTCCAACCTAAATAAATAACACTTGCCTGAAATAACTGGTAATTTGCCTAACAGCAAAAGTCTCCACATTGGAGTGTGGCACAAATGGAAATGTCTGTTGCAGAAACAGATTTCTTACAGCCATATTGCAAACAAATATATATATGAACAATAGGAGACAGCAAAAAGTCCTTGAGATGGGCTCTATGATGTTTCCAATCCCACACTGCACAGATGAGAGGCATGTCTCTCACTGCTTTCAAGCCAAGCCATTTGGCCTGAATTGGCTGCTTTCGAACACCTGTGGCCCAACCTAGGCTTGTTACGTTGGTGACTACATTCTGGATGTGTGTGGGATAAGAGACAGGACAGCGCTGCCAGCCTTTTGTAGTCAGAATAACACAGCTAACGCAAAGTTCTGGGAAGCAGACAATACCAGGGAGCACTCCACGTCACAGCTTTACACGTCAGCTTCCAGAAAGCACACTGAACCCATTTACCCAGAATCTTATAAAAGCACCATTGAAAGGTCGAAGAGAGACCACTGTGATCAGCATTGAGCAGAACTGTGGTCAAGACAGTGGACAGGAGCTGTTCAGGGAGCCATGGAGAAGCACGCAGCCCAGAAGAATCCCTGCAGGATGAATTCCCTGAAGGCACAATAGACGAGGGCTTAGAGAACAAGGCAGCTGGTCCTCAGCCAGGTGCTGCTGTGGGAGTGGTCCAGCTCTGGGTGACTCATGAATATGAATCCCCACACCCACTCATCCCTCACCCCATGAATCCTACTACATATAAGCAAGCCTGCAATTGATATTAACAGAAAGACTGAAGCAACTCATTGTTCACAGCTGACATGAACAAAGCCCACCACCTCCCTGAATGCTCACTGTTCAAAAAATTAGGTTCTTCAAAAGGAAACTTTTTAATTCTTATTGCAAAGCTTAGTTATCATAGCTACATTACTGGGCTTTTTGGAGGATGTTTGCAAGAGACTATTGCTACTGTAAGGCCAAATCAAGGTCCAATACCTTTACTGTGTCTCTATAAAGCAGTTTCCAACTTAAACAAGTAAAAATTGGGGTTGTCCGTTTGAATTAAACAAGCACAGTGTGGAAAGGTGTATGGGAGTACTAGTTACTTAGTGAAAAAGGCACTATAACTGATCTAACTGTGGTAATCAGGTACATACCTATGCTACAGGTATCTGTAAAGAATCTATTTCTCTCTGTGACTGAGAAAGCAATTCTGCACTCGTCATGGTAGGAAAGGGGGACTGGTTTATGAATGGGGTTAGCACTGGTGTAGGTATGTGGTTTAGGTATGTGGTAAGAACAACTCTCACAGGAGACACAGATTCATGGAAGAGGCGTCCAAACTGCATTTCCTATTTCCAGGAGGAAACCAGAAAAGACCTTTTCACTAGTACAGTTATGCATGTTACATCTTACAGTTTGTCTTGGCCTTACTGTGGCAATTTGATGTCAGATCTTATACAGTTGTGCTTAAAAATGGAGGCAAAGAAATAGACTCTGAAGCTTCCCCAGGAAAGATCACCACATAATAAATACTTTATTTTGGATCCTGACATTTTATTCAGGGGGTATAGTGAAAGAGGAAACAATAGCAATGAAGAGACAAGCAGAAGAGACTCCCTTTTCTTTACAGTCAGATTCATCTATTTGGGGATTACTGTCAGAAAAATCTTTCTATCCAATATATTAGTGAAAAGGAAGCATTGGCAACAGCCGTACAAAAACAGATCTTACTTCTGGGAAGAGGGAACTAAACCATAAGCTTGATTCTTAGTCAAGAGATGTAATTATTCACATAAGAACCTTGGACTGAATTCTAGAACATTTTTCTTTAGCATTAGACTACCTAATGGATAGTGTAGGGGAGTTACAGACTCCGTCCTTGTTCAGGAGATTAATTTCTTTTCACAGCTCTCAAGAGTTCGATGTATGCAGGGTCTCAATGGCTGAGGGCAGGTACACATCCCTCAAGCAGCAATCCAAAAATCTGAGCTCCTTCCCTACCAGCCTGAAGGTCTGGTGGATGATGAAGAGGTTGTGACCAGCTTGTCATTTAAATGGGAAGGAACATGCCAGCATCACAGGACTGCATGGACAGAACCAGCTCCCAGTGCAAGGCTGCACGAGACAGGTTAAAAATAGAAACAAGCAAAAAGATAAGGGGAAGGGTTTCACTGAAAAAGGGAAATCATGGTATCTCAAGAAGCAGCCCTTGGAACAGAGGAAAGGAAGGAAGGAAGAAGCTGAGTCTCATGTCCCTTCCTCCAAACCAACACTCTTGGATCCTACTCTAAAAGACACAAAGACTGGCTGGGCAGCCCTCTTCCTTTCTTTGACTTGCTTCTTAATGAGGGCACTTCTGGAGTGATGTTTGATTGTCTTCTTTTACACCTTAAAATTTTACAATCAAGAGTTCAGTGTTACTCTTTGCTGTTGTTAACTGGCATGATCTCTTTTCTTTAACTGGTCTTAAGCTAGTGATCCTGACAAACCTCATGTTGCTACTGTTTCTCCAAAAGCAGTCGTCTATGTAACAAGTTACACAATTCTTAAGGTATAACTTAAGGGATAATTACATCTTGAGATGTATTTGGGAATTTCAGGAGTTGAGGTATGCCTGCCACTATGTTGCAGGAGTCAGACTGAGGACTACATATATAAACCCGTACCCCTGAGCAAGGAACAGACAGCAAAAACATAGTTAAGGACTTCAGAAATTCTCCAGACTTAGCACAACAGATCTTCTGAAACATGGTGTATCTTATCTTTGGCCTTAAACAGTGTGAAGCAGAAGAACAGTCAGAGGCAAACTTCATGAATTCACATTCAAGGGAACAGAAATAGAAACATTTTTTGAGGGAAAAACTCCAGAAAGGAAAACCAAAGTCAGCTTTTGAAAGCACTGTAATGAAGTGGAAGCAATGATTTGCTGCAGCTGTGGAAGCATGGCAGCATGGTCATGAGCAAGATGGATGTAGACTTGTCTGAACTGCTTCTCCTCAAAGGAAGAGAGTCATAGATCAAGCATGCTGCACTCTTGCACGAGGTCAGGATCCATGCAGTTTCAATCACCCCGTGTTTGACTGCACACTTGCACTGCTTCTCAGAGCCGCAGTACTTACAGGCAAAGCCCATAAATCAGTACACTGCTTTCAGTTGTAAAGTTATTTCTAATAAATGTGCGTAACCAGATCTGTGTTTGCTGTCTATAGCACCAAGTGATATTGGATGCTGGCTAGTGATCTGAGAAGGACTCAATCTGGTATATCAAAACCCAGTACCAAGTGAGCTGAAATGAAACCTCTTTTGTCTACTATGGAATAAGCCAACCTCAGTTTATATACTGTTTATTACAAATGAAAAATAAACTACTCTTCAAGCACATGCCAGATATTACGTACGTGAATGTATTTGAATGTTACCAAGTTTGGACTATAATTTATACTTGTGTCCAAATTACACGTGTATGCTTATTTACATGGGGATATATGCACATGTGTACACATAACCAATTCACTGCTGCTGGGCTACTCTTGTACTATTGTACTGTTCGTTCACAGAATAGCTCAGTGGTTGAGGTTGGAAGGGACCTATGGAGATCTTCTGGTCCAACCCCCCTGCTAAAGCAGGTACACCTAGAGCAAGCTGCACAGGATTGTGCCCAGGCAGGTTTTAAGTATCTCCAGAGAAGGAGACCGCACACCCTGTCTGGTCAGCCTGTTCCAGTGCTCTGACACCCTCACAGTAAAGAAGTTTTTCCCCATATTCAGAAAGAACTTCCTGTGTTTCAGTTTGTGTCCTTTGCCCATTATCCTGTTGCTGGGCATTACTGAAAAGAGTCTGGCCCCATCCTCTTGATATCCATCCTTTAGGCATTTGTGTGCATTGGTAAGATCCCTTCTCAGGGAACTTGTCTCTTCTCCAGGCTGAACAGGCCCAGCTCTCTCAGACTTTCTTCACAGGGGAGATGCTCCAGACCTCTGACCATCTTTGTGGCCCTCTGCTGGACCCTCTCCTTTGTCTTTCTTGAACTGGGTAGCCCAGAACAGGGCACAATACACCAGGGCTGAGTAGAGGGGCAGGATGACCTCCGTTGACCTGCGGGCCACACTCCTCTTAATGCACCACAGGATACCATTGGCCTTCTTGGCCACAATAGCACATGCTGGCTCATGGTTAACAAGTTGTCCCAGTGACATGTCATTGTACTGTTCTTGAAGAGAACAAAATTATGAACCCAGCACCTACTTATTTCATCCAAGATCTGTACTCTGCTTTTAACAGTAACAGAGTAACTCGGTATCCTTGCAAAGCCAGTGGCTTTCAAACTGCTTGTCAGAGCCCCAAAGAGTTCTTGGTTGCCCTCCTGCTCCTTTTAGCAAAGGAACAAGGAGGACCACTGCCTGCCCCAGACTAAATCCCACTGTCTCTTCTGCCTTTCTTTTGCCCTCTGGCAGTTCATAGATTCCACTATTTTAAGCTTAAAACCAGCAAAACATGTTCCACATCCCTGCTGAAGATAACAACAACAAAGGCAGTTGTTCATTTACATACTTCTGAAATAGGAAAATAGAAATTAAAGGAAAAAAACAAATTAAGCCAAAAGAATGGGATTCCTCCTGTTACATAACACAGTAAGTTAATCTACAAAAACTTTGAAGATGATAACCAAAAAATAAAAAATGTAATCCACTCTGAACACAGTATGTAGATTTTCCTACATGATAAACTAGACAAACATATTAAAATATTTCAAGTCTTAAAAAAGGGCAAAGCTATTCAAAAAATGACTCAACACTATTAAGGTTAGACTAAACATTATACCAATGCATTCATTTGCACAACTTTTTGCAACATGACAATTGTCTGCTGCATGTTTACGTAGGTATATGTGTGCATGTGAGGGGAACACAGCAAGAATATTAAGAGTGTCACTTGCCATTTTAAAGTGGTATTTCACAAATAATCAAACAAAACCCCACCCAAACCCACCAGTACACATCTCAAATATTGCAAGTCACATTCTGCAGCCCTTGACATATAAAAAAAGCTGACAGAATTAATTCAAGTACATTTGGAGTAGGTCCCTTGTGAAGTACTGCTGTTTGCACTTTAGTTGCAATGAATGTGAACAGAGCTCCCCAAAGGACCTGGAAGTGAGCACGCCTTCCCCAGCCCTGCAAAGTAAGTCTGAGTTGAGGTACAATGATCCGTGATTTGCTCAATGTTGTGTGCCCAAACTTGAATGAAAATGGTGCTTGAAAAAGTGTTTCTTTGAAGAAAATGACATAAAATTAAAAGCTAGCTTTGTGGAAGCAGTCTTTTTGGTATGTAATCCTATCAGGATGACAAGCATGGCACTCCTTCCCAAATTCTGTTTTTCTTGGAGCTAAAAATAAAGAAGCGCTTATGCTGTCCTGGTCATCATTCTGACCTGACGTACCCTTTCCTGTGAGCCTCCATCCACCACCCAGAATAACCTAGTCGGTATTGCACCCTGGCTGAAACATACATTGTTTCGTCACAACTTTTGTTCCCTACTTCGCTTTGTTCCTCAAAGGGAGAAAAGCTTCTCTCTCCATGTTTCACATGTTCCTTTGAAAATACCAGAGGAGAAATTAGCCCGCCGGAGTAGTTAAAGCCTGGTGAAATCCCTCTGGTGCTGCAAGTCCCCTATGCTCTCATAGTCATTCTCTCCTGAAAGAGCAGAGTGGTTTGTGTTAGGCACAGACAAGGTCCTGTCTTCTTCTTGGCTCACTGACTGGATCGCTTCATAATCAGGCTCCAGCTCCCCATTTGGTCTGTCTGCTGACTGAGGCACAGTGGTAGTACTTAGGGCGTTCTCAAAGTCCTTCACACTTGCATAGAGGCCACTGCAAATGGATGGGGACCTCTGAGATGCAATTTCTTGAATACAGGTGTAAGGAGAATCCAGTGCCTTGAGGACCTGTCCCGGCTTACTCACTGATGAGTACATGGCTGAGATCTAGGAAAAGGAGACATGTGCTAAGTGTTTAAGCATGGCATAAAGCTTGCGTGCCAGTTTGTACCCCTTCCACCACAAGGATGTCAGTTACTTAAGAAAAGACAGGATCTTCTAATAAAACATATCTAAAAAAAAATTCTTACAAACCCTTTCATTTCTGGCATGTGTTTTATAAACTGATTTTCTTTCAAAAAAGAAAGAATATTTATAAATGTAAAAACTGGTTGAACATAAATCCCTTGCAGGCACATTAAACATCGGACAAAATGAAATGGCTTTATGAGCGGGAGCTTTTACAACTTTTGCTATGGTGCTGGAGCCAGCTGCCAAAGGGATGAACAGGTTTAGCTGCTGTAATGCAGGAAAAGGATGCTGTCTCATCCTTGGACGTTTAAAAATTATTAATAATTCCAATGGTAGTTGGCTACATTTAGAGATCCCAACAGGAGAGTAGTTATTTGTTGTTGTTCATAGGCAGGACCAAAGAGGCATTAAGTCATGTGAAGAAAATATTAAAAATCAGGAGATAAATTATCCACACCAGAAAACAGCAAATAGTCAGTGCTGATCTTGAAACACAAAGTCTATTCCATTGACTAAACTGCCTACAGAGAGGAGCTGCATCTCAGTCACTGTGTATCAGCACTTAAAACTAGAGACTGAAACCTTTCAGCTACTATAAACACATGAGAGGGAGTTGGAGTCTTTGAGGAGGTGGCATGCTTAAACAAGTGCACTGAGGTGGCCCTTAATGAAAAGCTGAAGGAGAAGCCCACGTCCACACATGTCCCTCTGTTCAGGGCTCACCAGGGTTGGTGCTGAGTGCAGGGAGCCGCCCTTGACTCCCTCTCCCAGCCCAAGTGGATACCAGCCCTTGCACAGGGCAGATAGATGAAATTCCCTTGCTGCTTCTCTGATACCTAATATTGCAATAGCAGTGTAGCTCTTCTCTTACATTTAAAGTCTTTCCCAGGCATGCAAGGCCACTCTGGATTAGGTACCAATGCAATGAAAATAGTGTATTGGCATGAAAACATCCACTGCCATTAAGCACCACTGAGAGATGCAGATGAACCAGATCACTTCTGTTAATTCTATATGTTTGTTTTTTTAATAGAGACATCCAATTGCAGATGGCAATATTTCTTACTTTTTACTGCTTTTAGCCAACCAATCCAAAAAAAGGCTTTTCTGCCCATCCTTACTTAACCCTCTCCAGCAACCCAGTTCAAGGATCAATTCATTCATTAACACCCGGGAACACTTCACTCAGCAGAAAGCATTAGCTTGCTCAGCTCATTGCCAAGTTTGTGTTTACTTTTAGGCTCATAAACATTTTGATAAATTGCATGGGTCTACTGGAGATGATCACAAGCAACCTCATTTCTGTTTCACTTTTCTGTCTTTGTTTCAATCTCCTCAATTTATTTTAATAACAGTTTATGTTCCAGTGCTTTTATTGTGCTTCTGTTTATTTCCCAGAGCCCCAAACACTTTTTGTGGGGAAGGTGGAGCATGTTTCAAAAGGCTACGGATTATCATCCTTAAATAAAGCTTGTAATCCAAATCAAGAATCACCTGACCAATGATAAGCTAAACGTGGCCTCCTGTTATTTTATGACACCATTTTTTAACTTATTGGCCTGATATAGCCATATGCTAGAATAGTTCTGATTTCAGGAATGTGGCAGTACAAACTGTGCAGAGAAACTTTAGCTTTCATTTTCCCTTCAGACAAATTTCACCTTTCTTAGATCCTGCTTAATCATGCACATCTTATGTTAATTTATGCCTGCAAAAAGGTCTCTAGTTGGTTATTGAATTTTGTGCAAGAAACCTACCTCATCTTCTGTAAGAGATGGATCTTCCTCACGAGACTTGTAAGACATTGAACTATGCCTCTGTAAAACAGGAAGAAAGAAGAAAAAGCTCATCACCAGTCAACAGTGTGAAACCTATAATAAAGTCTTCCTATTACAATCAATACATTCTATTTTATAGTAATTTGCTCACTCGTTCCATTTTACATAGCAAATATCCCTAATATCCAGAGTACATCTCTGGAGATAACAGCCCTGAGGATACTAGAGCTTTTTAATGTTATCTGCTCTTGTTCTGACCTGAAAAGGGTAAAAATACTGTAATGGTTAAAACAAACTCTGCTCCACTGTATCCCTGCCTTTACATTTCTAATGAAGCAAGAAAGAGTCTGCAAAGGCTTTTGAACTATTAAAAGTCAGCTGTTGTGACACGCTAGTTGGCCTTCCATGTGATTTTCAGATATGTTTTCAGATGACAAAAGAACAAACCTGACATCTTCCTGATAACTATTACCATGCAACCAGTGGATCCTGGCAGTGCTGCAAGGGAGGTGCTGTGTCCTCTTCCCACAGGAAATGCAGCAGCTGTGCACAGATCATAGAATGATAGAACGGTTTGGGTTGGAAGTGACCTTTAAAGACCATCCAGTTCCAACCCCCCTGCCATAGGCACGGACACCTTCCACTAGACCAGGTTGCTCCAAGCCCCATCCAACCTGGCCTTGAACACTGCCAGGGATGGGGCAGCCACAGCTTCTCTGGGCAACCTGTTCCATTGTCTCACCGCCCTCACAGGGAAGATGCACAGCAGACATGCAGAGGTGCATGGCAGCAGCACCTCACAACTGCTCAGCCTGCAAACTCAGAAAAGGCCTGCTGCAACCCACACTGAGATGGGCAGCTCAACCCTCAAAGCATCTGCCTGGATGCAGTTCACATTTCCAAGTTCCTAAAGAGTGAAGGGTCTGGTGTCAAGTCTAACTTCAAACATGTAAAGCACCATGTAGAAATTAGGCCATGAAACACTGGGGGAAAAGGATTTTTCTCTTTTGAAAAATGTCTTATGGCCTTTATGGCAACAAAAACCCTTGCTTTGTCAGAGCAGCCATGTGATTCCTCCTCCCTGGGGCGAGAAGGTTTTGCTGGACTCCTGCTCCACAGTGATTCAGAGGGAACCTTCCAGCACTGTTTCTAAAGGGCCATATTTTAGAGTTGCATACAAATTCTCCACTTAAAATACTCCAGAATTCCTCCAAGTGCAGACCAAGGTGGAGAAGCAGAGCCATTCTTAGCACAGTCAATTAAATACCGCTTTCAGACACATTCTATACACACAAGACCTTTTTTTCTTCTTTTCCCCCACAGAGGCTCATTACAACAGATTCTTTCCTACTTCCATTTTTCTTGTTGTTTCTAATCCTGGTAAATACCAGACTTCAAACCCCTGGGGCACTTGTGATGAAGACCCTGACCCAAAGCGCAAGTCTGTGGGCTGCTCCCCAGGAGGCTTCCCTCCCACCTGACAACTCCCTCGCTTCTTTATCACTGTCTGGAGAATGCACTCTTTAAATTGTGGTTTGTTTACTCACAACAACAGAAAAAGAAAGATGAAAAGGAGAAGTTCAAGTGGATTTTGGTCTTTTCTGCTTCACTACAGCAGCTCAGTTTAGTCTTTATTTGCAGGATGCATTTTACGTTCAGGAGTAAGTTACTAATTTCATCCTCACACATTAGAACAAAAATGTGCTTGCAAAATTCTTCAGAAATTATTTTCTCTCATCAGTTTGTCTATAAGCACCACATGTCAGGACCTCTTCTACAGTTTCCCACTCAAGTACTGACAAATACCCCAGGGTGCTGGCAGTCCTTTTCTTGTTTCCTTGGGACCCAGAGTTCTTTCTTTTAAATGTGAAAGCTGTGACACATTAATTTTGAAGGATATTGTCATTTTGGAAACTGAAAAAAAACGAACTTGCTGCTAAACATTTTGTACCTAGCAATGTTATAAATTATGCTTCAAGCCTCAGCACAGCAACACAAACAAGCATGTGTCCTTATTTGCCTTCCACTTTCTTTTTGTTCCTCGACAGCATTTGATTTTTTGCTCTTTGGCTCAGCTGCTGCTCCAGATTCCGGCACTAGAACAAGAAGACCATTCTCCTCTGGTACATCTGTAAGAAATGCTTTGCCCATCCTCAAGCTGCACAAGTCTGAAATCAGATGGCAGCAGCCAGATGTACACATGGAGAGCATTTCTACCAGTGCTCACTCTGGAAAGACTTGGGTGAAAAAGGAGATATATAATCTTGAATAAAGAAGGAAGAACTACAGAAAAACTATTCTGCCTTTCTAGTTTTATTAGAACTATGTCCAAGTTTTTCCAGGTGATAGAAGCCTGAAAGAGCCTTGTTCTGTTAAAGGTGTCTTGCTTCACCAAAACCTTCCAAAGGATTTGGTTGGGTCATGGCCAATAACCAAGTTAGATTATTTTTCACCCATTTTGCACATTTGGCTCTGGAAATGATTATTTACCCTTTTCAAATTGTTATATACTGGAACAGTCTCTGGCTTGATCCACCCAGCTCTCTCCCAAACAAGTGTGGTTCAGGAACTGGCAAGGGCTGCCCTCATACAGGGTGAGACTGAAACAGCTTGGACATGGTCTGTTTTCTCTCTGTTGGCAGGTGCAAGTCTTGGTTACATGAACAGGCTTCCCACCTGTCCATTCTTTGTGCCCTACTAAAGCAAAGCCTAATTGTGGGGAGAAAGACTTCCACAACTTACACCCACCCTCTCTATTCATCAGGGTCAGGGCAGAAGGTTGAAAAAGTTTGGGATATGGATATAATGTTAAGCAGGAAGGCTAAGTAGACTCGCAAGAGAGGAAGCAAAAAGAGACGGCTCTGGAGTCTGTTTAACTAAAAGAGTTATCAATATAACATACGTTTCCATAAATATCTTGCTTTTGGTTGCCACACTGGAAGTAACAGGCATTGCTCTGCATTGTTGGAAGCAGCAAAATAGAGGGAAAAATTATCACCACCACAACAACAAACAATCCCGTAACCACCTCTCCACACAATGCCAACAATAATGACATTTATATATTCCATCAATTACCATTTCCAACTCTGCTGCAGCTGTAGCTCTCAAGGGCAGGACAGGAACACGCTTCAATGCATAATGCATGTACCTAGCAGTGAATGCGGGAATGATCTGATGCTGCTGAAGCTTTAACTCAGGATGGCTTTAGCTCTGAATAAATTTTAATTAGACAAACGCCTTTTTTCTGGCACTTAGGGGACTGCATGTGTCATCTCTTGATTAATCCTTCAAAACCTGAACCATTTTAATCAATTCCCACTCCATGCAGTTACTGACACTGCATACATGGTGTGCTGGGGAGCTACAGAGTTGCAAATGCTTTTCCTTTGTATTGGTGCCTGGGAAATACAATGATTTTCTGTGAGTCTTTTCACACCTGGTAGGAAAAATGTCACTGTTACAGAAAGCTGTTTCTCTAAAAGTTTAATTAGAAATTGCATATGGCCTGAATTTGGGAGGAGGGAGTGGTGGTGGGTTATTGTTGACAATCACATCTTAATTTCTTGCTTAACGAGCTCATTATATGTAAGAACTGAGGAGTCCAGATAAACAATTTTTATATTAGAAGTAAAATCTTCATTTAATTCACTTTGACTGTACCGTGCTTCATAGGTTACATGAAGGTGTTTTCCTGCCCTCTGCCTGCATTACTGAAATACTTCAAATAAGAGAACAACCAGAAAAAAGTAACAACACCTCAGCTCTGCTATGATTTTTCACGTAAATGTTTACATTAAAATTTCACATTGCATCTTAAAGATTTTTTTTCCAATTTTCATCAGTGCCTATTATTTGATGCCACAGACACTAAAACTATATTAAGCTGCTAAAAATCACAGTTCATTCACAATTAGTAAGAAGTGACCTAAACTAGCTCTGAAAAGTGCAAAATCAATCAGTTTAGGAAAAATCTACCCAATGATCTGAACGCATCCTTCAAATTAATTCTGGTTAAAAACTAAATATGGGAAAATAAATTGTTGAAAATTTCATCATTCTATTTTTCAATGAGTTCCTAGGCTGGGATGAAGAAAAAGATGCTGAAGAAAACATAACTTTTGGCCAAGATTTCAGCAGGCAGAAATTTATTTACATGTGACATACAGAATTTGACAAATATAAAAGCCTACAGTTGCAATCTTTCTCTCTTGCTGACCCTCTCTCTTACAGTGGGAGATGAGAGAAGTGACTTTGAGCAGACGCTTAACACTTGCACAAGCTAAGTCAAGGTAGCCCAACAAAGGAGGCACATCTAAAGTTAGGGAATCTACCAAGAATTCTCCCCTCCCCTCTCTGTACATTGAGGTTTCATTAGAAAAAAAACAAGGAGGGAGAGGGATTCTGAACACGATATAGATGCTGACAGAGATACTGGATACCCATTGTAATAGTTCCCCAAGTATAATACCATTAAATAAAGAAGCAGAGTCCTCCTGTGCAGTTTCTGCCTAATATTTGGAGAAAGCCTTAATGAAGAGCATACTGCAACAATCCAAAATATGGACAGGAACAGAATGAGCGCATGCCCATAATGCAAACACTATACTGTACATTTTCATATTTATGTATTTTACAGTCTTGCATCACCTTGAGTGTTTTTGTTTCCTTGGCATTTTTTTGTTATTAAAGAAAAATAAATCCTCTCCCACCCATATGTTCTCTATCATTATTTGGCTGTTTGACAAGGACAAGTATCTGCAGTATTTACCTTTTCTGGTTTACTTGCTCCTTCTGTCACTTCTTCTTCCACTTCTTTTTCTTGCACATTCTCATTTTCATCGAGAAGCTTCATGGGTACTGGCGGGGGAAGCTCATCTTCTACATCTGGTGTGTTGTCAAGAGGGCTTTCTGAATTAGCACTTTGACGACTTTTCTTATTTCGGTCAACAGATGCATATTCTGCTGATTCAGTTCTGCACTCAGGAATCTGATTCTGACCTTCAGAAACTGTCAGTGGAGTCTTTGATTTGCTGTTACAGCTCCCTTCCATGCTGGCTACTGCTCCAACATCTTTAATTTCCTTCACAGTTTCATACAAACAGTCTTCAACTATGTTCTCCTGAGAGGAGCTGTCTTTCAAGACTTCGTAAGGCCCTTCCGTTCCAAGACCTTGATCATTTTCTGCATTTCTAGCTGAGACAACGGTTTCCATGGTGGTATTAGGGGGAATACTGGGTAGTTCCCGGCTCTGGTGACATTTTATAGACTTTCCAAGACCATCCTGTTGATCTAGCAGATCAGACGTCTGTACTTCTTCATAAGGCTGGATACAAGCAGCTGCACTGTCCTCTGAGAGTACTAGAAAAAATTATAAAGAAGTATTTAAAACAATTGTATAACTGTAAGGTGAGTATAATTTGGTACCTTTCTACATCACTTTGGTTTTGCATCTCGCTGGAGAGGATAAGTGATTCTAATGCCTGGAAATGTCTAGTGGTCATCATGCTTTTTGTCGATCAAAAGGTTTCAGTTACAGAGATTTCTGCACTCTGCTGTTAAAATATCTTTCTCACAACATCTTAAATATTCTGTGCAGCCCCAAGTCACATTATATAGCAACAGCATTCACAGTGGGCACAGGAGACAGGTGGGTAAGTGCAGGTGGGCATGTACGGTCAGCTGGCTTGTACTCAGTTATACTGGATGCTTAACAGACTGCCCAGTAGTCTCAAATGGGGAACACTGGTAAGAGGCCTCAAACCAAATGGCTTTGAAAACAGCCTTGTTAGATTTCCCTCCTTCCATTTCCCTATCCTTTGGAATAATAAAGGAAAGCATTCTTGCTTCCTCCCTGCCCAGCCTTCGCCTTGTTTAACATGCTGGACAAAATCTTGTCTGTGCTCAGCCCTGCTGCAGTCAGCTCCCTGCATGCTACACCAGAAGCTCCTCCAGTGGGAAGGCTATGCTATACTTCTGTTAGTCTCACAGCACATAATGTAGGTTGACAACCTACTAACGAGCCAGCCATATACACAAAAGAGAAGACTAGGCTTCAGAAAGCAGTGTTAGGCAGAACACGTTATTTTATGTCCCAGACTGGGCCACGTGTTGCTGTCACTAGAGGGACTTAGATCTATGGGATTTCTCATCTTACAGTGCACATGCATGACATTTGCCTGCATTCAGCATGTATGCATGGGCACATACAAGCATGTTTCAGGTAGTATATAGCATGTAACTATTATGTCACACAATTCTTTGAAAAATCACTTCTGAATAGCTTTACTTTTCTTAGCACAGTTCCTATGGCTCCTACTGTCTAAGCAAAATCAACCCATTCTTCCTTCAGCATGTTTGACATGAAGACATAAAGTATTGCTGAAGCAGTCAATACACTTGATTTCATGGTCTGCTTTCTCTGGTGCTCAGGACATGCAGACTCAAGCAGTCAGCACTCACAGGGGGAGCTGCACCCTGACAGCAAAACTCAGGTTGGAACTGGGAGGTACGAGATAGCAGTCGCTGTCTGAATGGGAGATGGGAGGAGGAGAAAAGGAGAACTACCTTCTCCATTCACCTGGCTCCTACATACCACCTGGGGAAGAACAGGAGACAGGCAAGGTGTCCTACTCAGTCCCCAGGGTGCCTCCAGACTTTCTGAAGGACATCAGGAAGCACCCTGGAGAAGCTAAAAGATGTTCTCCCTTCCTGGCCCTTGCTCCCAGGGATTTCTGTGCTGTGCAGGCCCCAGAAAGCACCCACCCCATTTCAGCCTTAGGGAGATAATCAGAAGCAATGAGCTTGTGTTTCTGTGCTCTTGTGATTCATGGGTAGTAGCACAGAAGGGGTTGGTGTAGATAAAGGGTTGGCATGGATAAACACAATGCTGGGAGGTTGGGTAAAAGAAAAAACATTTGATGGTGCTACTTCTATAGCCTTGCCTCTGTTCAAAAGGCTAGAAACAGCAAAATAAAAAGAACTATTAACAAAAAAACACATAAAGTATAAATAAGAAGTTAAAGCACATTGGTTCCCATTATTCAAAAGGGTCGTTATGCAGAGTGTAAGCCGAGTAGTATCAGAGAGTATGAAAACTGTCTGCTGGTTGACAGCACACCTTTCTGTAGCAGCTTTGGCAGCTGCATGTGTGGTGACTTATGGCAAAGAGAAATGCTTCCCTTCTGCCGGGCTTTGCTCTGCACATCAAGTCCCTTAGTAAGCCACATACCTAAATACACAACAAGCCAATGGATGGGAGCAGCAATTAGCTGCAAACCGAAGTTTAAAATTTCCTTTGCATACTCATCTCTGAGGTGGAAGGACTGAATACCTCTGGCCACACAAGGAGATGAGGAGGAGAGCTGCAAGTCAGGAGCGTGGTCCCATCATTAGTGCCTAGTGTGGAGACAACAGTTGGTTCCCAGTGGCTCTGGGCTGAGAGCCAGTTTATTTTTAGGTGCATTTGAGAAAAATATTTTCCAGTGATACTTCAGTGTGAATCATTTTGGGCATTCAGCAAAAGAAAGACTAGGGAAAAAAAAAAGCCTATTTATGTTGATTGTTTAAAAAAAAATAAAATAGAAAAATACAAGCAATTACCAGGTTGGAAGGGACCTCAAGGGTCATCTGGTCCAACCTTTCAAGGCAAAGCATGACCTAGATGAGATGACCTAGACTAGCACCCTGTGCATCTAAATCTTAAAGGTGTCCAGTGTTGGGGAATCCACTACTCCCCTGAGGAAATTATTCCAACAGCTGATTTTTCTCATTGTGAAAAAATTTCTTCCTGCGTCCAGTTGGAATCTCCCCAAGAGCAATTTATGCCCATTACCCCTTAATTTTTCCATGTGACTCCTTGTAAAAAGGGAGTCTCCTTCTTCTTTGTAGCCCAACTTTAAATACTGGAACATGCTGATAATGTATCCCCCGAGCCTTCCTTTCTCAAGGCTGAACAAACCCAGCTCTCTCAGCCTTTCCCCATATGGCAGGCTTTCCAGTCCTCTGGGGAGAGGAGGACCTGAAAGATTTCTACAGTCTCCTGGAGTGCTTTTGAAGCTCTACGGTGTGACTGCATCCTCTGGTCACATCCCAGTCCCAACTGCTGGCCAACATTAGGGAACACCAGTCTTTGCCTGATGGCCTTGTCAATCTGCAGGTGTAGCTTTGGTGGCCCAGAGGAGGCCCTTAGCCCTTCTCCAGTGTTGACTGGTGCAGAGGACTGGGAGCTGGGATGTAGTGCTATGCCAGAGCGTGCCCATCAGGGAACTGGAGATATAGCCTAAAATTCCAACATCTCCTTGGGATGGGCTACTTCCCAGCAACGCAAACATGCTTATGTGAATTATGTTCTGTGTGTGCCCTGACTGCCCTCCAGAGAGCTGCATGTCCAGCCTCTACGCTGCGATACAGAAGCTGATCTGGTGTCAGACCTCCAGAAATGAGCAAAGGGAAACAAAGGGTATTCAGACAAATGGCATGACTTCGTGCTTGGAAAGCTAATCCAGAAGACTCAAGGGTTCACCAGTGTAGGATCTGTGAGCAAGGAGATGGTGATGCTCATTCATCCCACCCGCAGGGTCTGTGCTACTCACCCTCACCATTGCTGAGTGCTCCGTTCTGGTCAGTGCTCGGAGGGGGTTCAGTAGCTGAACTTGTGATCGAGTGGCTGAACACCTCCTTGTCAGAAGGCTGGAACACAAATAGTGAGATCTAACCACTGCTGGATCAGAATACATGTCTGCATAAATACATAGGTGACAAATTTTGTTCTGATCTTGGGAACTGTGATTCACAGGTATTATTGGCAGGAAGAGTCAAACTATGCTGACTGTACTCAAAGATTCAGGTACTTGTGTTTACAGATGTAAAACCAAATAAATGCAAGCATGTCCAGAGTGATCTTCATTTCAACTTTTGTCATAATAGACATTACCATGGCTTTAATTCGTGGGAAGGGTACACTGTGCCTGTGCTGCAAATGGAGTGAAAGGCAGGTGGGAGATCTGGAGTACAACAGTGGCAGAAAAAGCATTGAGAAAGTGCAGATTATCAGGGTCTACTCAGGTCCTCTCCTCTTCCTGTTGTGCAACTTTTAAAGTTTCCCTTGCTCAACCATCTCTGAATTCCTGAGCTATTTTCCAATCTGCAGTATTTTGCAGGGAGCTTGGTACAAACCAATTACAAGACAGACACAAGCTGCCAGAAATAAATACTTACCACATTCATCAGATTTTCATGATCTCCATTCTGATATTTGGCCTTCTTTTCCCTTAATGAAAAAGGCATACGAACTGTTATTACAGATTATGCTAATATACAAATGTCAATCATTAACAGACCTTATACTTCTACAGGGAATGGAATTGTGATTCACAATAATATTGAAAACAGTGTAACTGAAAATTATTACAGGGACTAGTATGACCTCTGTGTGAGGTCCCAGTCAAGAGAGGCAGGGTGGTATCTGAAGAGGCATGGATCTCACCATCCTTTTTCTCATTCAGTTGAAGGTCACAGTAAGGAGTAACTGATGATAATAAAAATAATATTATCCTCAATTTAATCATATCCAAAATGCTCAGAGGTAAATGAGATATGTGTTTTGGTGACAGACTACTTGGGTAATTCCTTAGACTGGTTCAGCAAAAGGTATTTATCGCATGAAGAATTAGAAAAGGCCCACAAAATCTAGCTTATTCCCGCTCAGGATACTAGTAACAGTTAATAATAAGCATAAGCAGTTCAGGAAGGCCTATAAATTTCATAGCAGCAGAAGCCTTCATTTCAAAATGAGTCCTGCTTCACCAGGTACTTCACAGAACTCAAAGTATGGATCAAGTTTTCAGTTTTCACCATTTTGGAAATACAGCTCTTATTCTGAAATACTGTAATAAACTATGAGCTTAAAACGATTACAGTCCTTTCCCTAAATGAAAAGCCAAGTAAAAAGGCAAGGAAATATTGACAATATGAAATCTGTGCTGCTTCTGAAGTCTGCAGTGAACTGTAGTTTCCACATTAGCAACTGTTAAAATTCTACCTAAATGGGAAATAAGAAATCAGAGCAAGTAAGGATCAATGCAGAGCAGCGTTAGAGTTCAGAAATATTTTATTTCCTCTCTGGAAGTGTTTTTCTGACTCTGACATTACAGAAAGAGCAGATTTTGTTTGGTTTTCCATATCCACAACCATTTGTTGAAATTCTACATAACTGCATTTATGCATAAATAATCTGCCCTATAGAACGATCTGAAATAAGAAATACTGCGTCCAGACTAGCAACACAAGAACTTAATAAAGAGCATCACCAGATAGTTTCTGATAATCTATCATCTCTGTAACTGCAAAGACATATTCAGTGGTTTGACTCTGTTTTAAAAACATCTTTCTAGAGCTGTTTCTAGCATCAAAGACTAGAGCGTCACAAGGCAAAACATGGTACCTAAATGCAATGTTTGTGGGCTTAAGGATTTTTAAATTAGATTTTATACTTTTAAATAAATAAAAAATTACATATTTCTACTATTTTTACACAGGTATCACAGGAACTGTGATAAATAGGAATGAATAGGAAGTGTTGAAGGCCAGGTTGGATGGGGCCTTGATCAGCCTGGTCTAGTGGAAGGTGTCCTGCCCATGGCAGGAGGATTGTAACTTGATGATCTTTAAGGTTCTTTCCAATCCAAACCATTCTCAGATACTGAAATGTTATCTTACAAAAGCATTTCTCCTGAATCACATGAAATTACAAGTTCCAACCTATGCTTTTTAGGGTTTCAACCAGATTCTGGGGTCTAGTCTTTCCCATGACTGTTTCTAACAACACTGGCAATAGAGAAATCCTGCTGAAAACCTTCCACTGTAGACACATCTAATGCCAAGACAGTGTATGTTACAGCTACACAGCTTCCTCAATGCTCTCAATGTTGAATGGCTGAAAGAACATCCTTCCACAGGCATAAGGGTGCTGCTGTACTGAGTTATTGGATAAGTTTTCCCCCAACACACACACTTGGCTGACTGAACTATCCTGGCAAAATATAGCAATATGGACCCCAGCAGTCATGCTCCTCATTATGAAGGGTCTGACATGGTGGAAGGGTGCTGTGGATTAAGCACAGGTTGCCCAGCTCCCTGTGCAATCAGCAGGGCTCTGCTTAAGTGTCATGAAGAGGCCTTGAAATGGGACTCAACAAAGTCAGTAGAAATGCCTGTATTGGTAAAATTGAACCCTCTTTTGGAGAAGAAAATATGGATAAGGTATGAATACAAGATGTTAATTAGTATAACTGTTTCAGGTTAGCAGTGTGCTCTGCTAACAGTCAGTGTCTGTGCTCCAGGCTTCAGCGTAGGAGAAAGCACCTAGCAAACATAACAGTGTTTTTCCTTCACAGCAAAAGAAAAAAAAAAATTTAGATTTTAGAATGAACAGAACTGTTCAAATTCAGGTTTGCTCCAAAAACACATGTTGTACTGTATGCTTTTGTTTCTGTACCCAAGTCCTCACTGTCTTTCTAACTAGTTATTAGTGAAGCTATTTCAATCCCTACACTATTTGACTCAAGAACCACTTCTGCCAGCTAAGCTCTTGACCTCACCTGTTGCAGCTGGAGCAGAGGAAGATGAGGAAGGTGAGGAACAAGAGTGTTGTCATGGCTGCCAAACTTCCCCACAAGATGATGTGAACCTGACCACTGCTTAAGAAACCACCTTCTGGCCCCATGGTACTAGCAGGAGCTGGAGTCACTTGGGGATGAAGAGGTTATTCCTTGGAGAAGGCTGGCATCTGTGCTGCATGCACCTTCTGTTTCTGCAGAAAGAAAAACACCATTAAGAGGTTAATGTAAATTTTTGAAGATAATGAATCTGACAGCTACAAGTCTGGCAGGAGAGATTTTCTAATCCAGATCTTACAAAAAGACAGTTTCAAGTACAAGCCAGCCAGCCAAAGAGATTTTCAGCTATGTTTCTGACAGTGACATAGAACAAACCTTGTCAAATATTAACACAAGCTGTTACTTATCTACCATCTCAACATGAATAAAAGGTAGTACAGTATCTCTGTACTCTTATTTTGAGGAAAAAGACTATAAATCCTCTTTGAGAGATAAAGCAGTCTATTTTGCAGTGATATTTGTTAACTTCATTGAAAAGTGAGCTTTCAAACAAACTACAACTTCTGCAAAGTTACAGGCCAAAAAGAGAACTGAAGCAGGCATTCACCTCCTTCCCTCTTAATGTCTCCTGCCTCCATGTGATATGGTGCTTGACATACAGTGACAAATATGCTAGGTAAACCTTTAAAAGGAGTACCACAAAAACCTATCTTGCAGTGGATCAGTTCTAGTCTTCTTTCTATGTGAAATACTTATTTTCTTCATAGCATGTCTGGAAAGTAATAATAATGAACTTTCTTTTTTGCTTCTGCCCACTTGAGTCTAAGAAAATGACTAACAAGAAAAGTAGGCAGAGTGGCTTTCAAGAACTTGAACAAATGCAAGTTTTGCTTCAGCACATCAGTGGATGGTGAGACACCCTGGGTAAATGGTATTTACAGAATGGCAGAATGCTTTGGGTTGTAAGGGACCTTAAAGACCGTCTAGTTCCAACAAGTTTTGGTATACAACATATTCTAAAATTTTACACACATTCTTAATGCAATATATTGTAATACATGGCAAAATTCGAAAGGTGTCTTTCATTCTGCACCACTGAAGATACCAATGTATCCATAATTTACGAATTGGTTATGCAAAGTCCATTTACAGGCTTTCAGCATGTCACCATTTTGTTATTAAAATCTTATAAGAAAAAAAGATTAATTTTCAGAAAAAGGCCATTCACATCAAAGGAAATCTGGTGAGCCAGCAGAAGAAACTTAAGCTATGTGACTGGGTAGCTCTTACAAATAACATTTCTGTTTCTACATAAAATGAGCTCTTTGGTTTCTAGCACAGATGTGTCTTACTGGTAGCTTTGAGCACCAACATTAAAGAGCCACCACTCTTTGGGGATGACCACTGCCAAGCAATGCACCTCTCTCATTAGCTTGGTAGAGTTTGAAAAATTACACATTTAAAAGCAATGGCAGACAACTCTAAAATATATATATATTGCAGATGTGAATCTGACACAGCCCTTCATCATCCCTATTATAAAACAAAACTTAGGTTATTTCTATGCCGAGTCACAGTCACACCACTGACTGTGACATGGAGAGACCTTAAGAGAAGCTGAATCAGATTTAGTCAGGAGAAAACTTGGTGTAATGCCCACAGAGACGTCTCTGATGAGTTGCAAGGGTATTGTGCAATGGGGTGGATTCCTGCAGAGGCGATGGACTGTCCTCATTTAGAAAACTCTACAAAGTCCACTGCATTGGCTGCCTTAACCTAGCTCCGAACCTTTGCTGAATGTTTTGAATAGAAAGTATTTTTCTTTACAACTTTTAATTTTTATAAATTTTCAAAGAAATTTTCTGTCCTGCTAAAGCTTTTAAAAGTTATTCTTAAAAGATCTTTTGCCTTCTTTTTCACATCCTTTTGCCTTTAAAAAATAATTTTCTTCCTTCCTTGACAAAAAAAAATGAAATGAAAATGAACTGTGAAAAAAATGAAAACCAAATCAAATATTCTGTGAACATTTCTGTTGTCTTTTTTCTTTCCTTAGTCTTCCCAAGAAATAAAAAGATAGAATGCAAATTAAAAAGAAAAAAAAAAAAGGAAACTTTTGTCCTTTTTTTTTTCTTCAAATATTGGTCAGAGAAAAATATATGTAAGAGAGCAGAGATTTCAAAATATTTTTCTTTTTTCTTAAACCAGAATCACAAATTCATTTTTTTTAAAAGCAGATACAGAATTGTCTTAAAAGATATAATTTAAATCATTTCTAAGTTCATGAATTTATACCTACTCTGAAAAACAACATTACAGTACTCTCATATGACTAAATAATGTAACATAAGCTAATATGGTAGGAAAAGTTATTCTTTTATTATATATACTTAAGGCTGCTGGCCTTTATATAAAGATAATAGCTGATCCAAGGAAAGCTAAGAATGCATGGGGAGCAGCTCCATGGAAAAGCTTTATCTTTAAATACTTCAGTATAGAGTGGGGAAATGTGGGGATGAGTAGGAGCAGATGGAGTTGAGACTGAGCATAAAGAGGAGTGAGATCAGAGAGAGATTCAAGGGAGACCTACATGCGAATGTCAGGAGTGAAGTGCAAGATTGAAGCTAGACACAAGACATCCCACCAGGCAGAAGCTAAATGGAGCAAAGAGAACAACCAAGGACAGAAGATGTAGTTAATGCACAGGAAAAAAGCAGGAATTCAGACACCAAAGCTTTGGCTGTAAGTTGAGAGAAAGAGGTCAGAAAAGGTCAGAAAAGTACAGCGGCACTTGAATCAGGGGAGGCAACTGCCGGAGACACCAGTTACCAGTGCAAGCAGAATAGAGTAATAAATGGGAACAGATTGATGACAGATGAAGCACTTTGTGAGGGAAGCTGAGCAGGCAAGATGCGACCAGTGACACTTCTTAGCTCCTTGAGTGGTGAGAATCTGGCATAAGTGCCAGAGGACCTAGAAGCTGCCCAGCATACAGGACAACCAGAAGAAAATATAATACAAAGGAAGCATGCCTGCGTTCATCCTCTGTGCACCTTTCTCATGAAGTGCCATCAGAGGGCTTACTCCTACTGTTTAATGCTACCCGAACAATGAGGCTGAAATAGTATTCACTCAGGTTGGTGCCTTTAACACAGGAGAGCTTCTGAAATACTTGAAGCTGGACAAGCACCCATCAGGTGTCCTGACCAGCCCTGGAGAGAAACCTGGTAGAGAGATACATTGAAAACACAACTGTCTGGACTGCCCTTGCTTCCATGTGGTAAATCCCTGGACCCTAAAACGTTAATGTATGTGTAATACAAGGGATTGTGGAGCTGATTCAGAGGCCAGCTTTAAAAAGAGACTTATTTGCAATCATGACTATGGAACAACAAACCACTAATTTCAAAAAGCTTTTATACAGCTGAAATAGTTAACTACTTTTACAATGTAAAGTGATATTGTGCTGCCCTCTGGTGAATCTCTCCATTTGGGGACAGGGACTTGTGGCTCTGGTGAGGGTGCTTCAGAGATGGATGCAAGCCATGAAGTTTACATGGGGCCATTCTTCTGCTGGGCTTGAAAAAGACCTACCTCCACCCTTGCAGACTGCCAGAATTGAATAGGTTACAGAGAGACATGGCTAGGAAAGAATAACAGTCAACTAAACTGTATTTTTTTAATTATTATCACTTTTGTATGTGATGATTTTTTAAGATGAAGATTTCTTGCATTGTGCCCTTTCCACACAGAATGCTGGTGATGCCAAAGTCTGAAAACAGAGTAGTACAGACAGGCCTGAAATACCTGGATAAGAACCTTGGTTATTTCACTGAAGACAAAATGCAAACAACAGCTTGCACTCACATTTCAAAGCCACTATCACTTTAGAAAACCAATTCTTACACTATATTGAAGAAAATTTCTCCTACTTGTGGGAACTTTCTCTTGCTTTTTAGACATCAATATTTGCCATTAGGAGAACCTACATGACAAATAACACCTGTAGCCATTTCCTCAAAATTGCACTTAAATGCCCAATTAGGTCTGCAGTTTCAGAAAGACAGGTATTTCACTGCATGACCTGCACTTCCATGGTGAAGAATGTGTTATTTTTCCTCGCAGCTGTTGGAGGGATAAAGCAGAGCTGAGGCTGTGCAGCCAGATGCAGTGATGTAGGGAGTGTACAACATGCAAGTATAAGTTTGTGGCCAAACAGAAGAAGAAAAAGTTGTATCTGGGGTGAAGCAATTTTGAGCCCAAGATGTAGACTGCAATTTTAGGGAGCACATGGAGTGAAAATTTTAACTAGTGGGGAAGCTGCTGCACAAACTTGGACTGAAACCTGGGCTTCTGAAGCTCAGGAACTGACCAATCCAGTGTGCTTCAGGTCCAGAATTTGACCTAGGTTTTCCAAGCAAAGATTTGCCCAAGCCTGTGGCAGAATGCATATGGGATGTGCTTTGCGAGAGGCAGACACCATGCCCTAGTGGCCTCGCAGGAGATGGCAGCATGTCCCTCTCCCACCACCCTCCTCTTGGCTTCTGGGTTTTATGCCTGCTTCATTCATGCCCTGCTGCAAACCAAGCTCAGCCCACATCTTCCAGAGGGGAAGGAGTGGGAAAAACTGACTGCTTCACCCCTCCGGGCTTTTTAATGAATTATAGATGGAGCGAAGGCAAGAGAAGAAATAATTCTGACAACTGAGTGACTCTGAATGCAAGAAGCCAAATGTGACAGGACAGGAGAGATTTGGGGAGGGCTGCAGGATCACGACTCCCTGTCCTGGGCTGTCAGGCCAGATTCGGCTAACATGGGCTCTGCCCAGGAGCTTCACATGCTCGCCTCTGTGCAGAGTTTCAGTTATTGGGCTAATTTTCAAGCTGCTTGGTCTCCCGCTTTTCTCTTCTCTCTACTTCTGAGGCAGGAGCTGAGAAGTATGAAACTATCATCCCCTTGTCCGCATCCAGCTGCAAACATGGTCATTCAAACACGAAACCAGAACAGAAACCTGGGCTATGAAGAAGAGGCAGTACCAGAAACAGTCCTGCATGTGTGAATAATGCCCCTGAACCTAGATCCTTCTATCTTCCATTCCTCCAAATCCTCGAAATGGACTGACTTTATGAAGCTAGCATCCTACTGGAGACCCAGCGAGGTTCTGTTACTTTACTCCTTTTCCAGAAATCTCCCTCTGCAACTTCAGACCCAGCTCAGGCATCAGTGGGTACAGTGTATCTCCAAGTGCCCAAAGACTGAACGCACCCCCGTATGTGACATCCTCAGGCCGCCCTAAAGAAAACACCTGAAGGAAGCAGTCCATTACCTTGCTGTTCTATCTTCGTAAAAGCAGATCCTTCAAATCTCAGACTGAACATCTGACAACAGTGGATCCCCTTTTGACCTTGGCCCCACTGTGCAAGAGCTCCTTCCCTTCTTTTGGTACTCCACCACAGGACATGCCCAGTGGTCTACCCACTCCAGCTCCTCTCACCAGCTGCTCTCTCTTCTCCCAGTTCCCAGTTGTCTGCTGTCAGGGGCAATCACCTCTATTACAGGTGACAAAAACCATATTAAGATACCAAAATAGCAACAAGCATGCATGAGTACTTAATAAAGTACAGAGATACCAAAACTTTATCAAAAAGATACCACGCAGATAATTCTCAGGAATTGCTGCATTAAAATAGATAGCACTATGGAACAGCCTGAATACACAAACATTATCCTTACTTTAAATTGCTGCTAGGAGGATAAGCATAGTTAAATGCTTCTGGAGACAACAGGTAACAGGACTGCTGCTTGGACTGAGGTCAGGATTGACGGAACATCTCATACCACCACAGTGTCACTAGAATTAAGATTGTGACGTTTCTCCAAATGCCCTGTAACAAAGTTGTAAGATCTATATGCATTACTGTTTCTGCACCTGTGTTGCCTTGTTTTGGCTTCTAGCTGCTTGTATGCAGATCCAGTACTGAACTACACAAACCTTAAGACCATGCTCACCTTTTTCATGCAGTACCTACTGCATTTAACTCTTGGGGTTCCTATGCACTTAAACCAGGACAAATCATTCCCTACAACAGATTAAAGCTCTGCTGGTGCAGTTGGGTTTTGAGCTGCTTGGCTTGGCAGTACCCATTTAATGAGAACAGTTTAAGGCAGATATGTCTTACTCCAAGCAGTGAAGACCAGATGTGCACATAATTAAGGCCTGGTCCTGGAAGCCTGGTGCTGGAAGGAATTACTGATACGGACTGCACTGCTATTGCAGGCTGTCAGAGAAGCCTTGCAGAAACTGCGTGCTGTAAGCTTTCAAAATAGTTCATGTTTCTGCTTCGTGAAGCAGCAGAATAATGAGGTTCTGATCTAATTCCCCACTGTATCTACTTCTACAGAAATCATAGCTGGCTTATCAAAGGATATGTGTGCTCTATAATGTGCAAAAAGAGATCTAAGACAAAACCGAACAGGCCCAAACCACCGGTCACTTTTAACCCCTTCTAAGTCTCAACTTCTAAAGAGAAACCAAGTCTCTCTGAAAACATCTATCTCTGGCACTGCAGAAAAAATAAAAAAGGTTTTGCAGCAGTAAATGCTGATTTATGCCGCAATCTGCATTTAGACTCCAATCAACTCATTCATGCCTTTGTCAGACAACATCACCTCAAGGTCAACAAAGTTGACCTGACTTCTCTTTCCATGCTTTCCTTTGTACTCCTACTAGAATTTTAGCAATTTCACATTAGCCTGCATTGCAGGCTCCCTTTCCTCCTCAGAAAGACATTTGGGAAAGTGGGAAGAATCAAGGAAGGTGTGTGAACAATCAAGTGTGTGAATTCAGGAGCTTGCTTTAAGGCAGTGGAATAGTTTCCATTAAAATAGTGGAGAAATTCAGAACATAAGAGATGTCACTAGCAAGGTTTTCTAGCAGACGGTAAAATTAGATTTTCAAAGGAAGGTGAGCATAATTGCATATGAACATGATTATGTCCCCGTGAAACACAGTCTGCATCCCAGGGTTAATACATGTGCATAATTATGTACCTAATGTGTCATGTAGCTAGCACATTTATTTCCCACATTCACAAGGTCTTTCTGTGTATAAACCACACACGCTCACAGATCTCCAATAAAGCTACCTTCCATTATAAATCGGGTCCTGAGCAAACAGGTTTTTAAACTAATAACTTAAAGCTCACAAATTCCTTCCATGGTGGGTAATAACATTACCCCCATTCTACTGCCAGCAGTACAAAACCTTCAGCACAAGCAAGGAAAAACGGAGCACTGTGGACACAGCTTGCAAATGTAGAGCTGTCCAGACTTGGCCAGTTGCTGAGGAAGAAACCAATAATGAAGCCTCTGTGAAACAGCTCCTAGGAACACCACCACATATTTTCCCCAGGCTTTAGCAGCCAAATGATGACTGTCTAGAATGCAACAGCAGAAAAGCTTTATCTGATGAGTGACCATGCAAAGGATTATAGCTTAATTGTAGCATATTATGCTCTTTCCCACACCCCCACAATATCCCATACTGCTTTCTGGCTGCAGTGAGGTAATTAGACCGCGATTACTGCATACTTTAGAGTATACAGAAATGAAAGCTGTCTTTGTGAAGTGCTTTCCAGCTCTGACACAACTACTCCTGATATCTTTGCTTTTCCTGGAACGAGGTGCTACTTCATATTCAGCACTGCCTGTTTATAATTGCACTTTACTGTTTATGAAATTCTACCATCCCAAGTCCCCTTTCAGTCTTTGCAGTGAAAGAACATTTTGAGCAACCCTTTTGCAAACTCAGGTAATAACAGAAATACAGAACTCCTCTAGCCTGGGAAGCGGGAACACACAGAGATTGCCTCTGTCATCTGACCTACAAGACCTCTAAAACCCATGGCAATCAGACTTGTTCTCAAAATGATGTCTGAATCAGGCCCATGAAACATGACAGACAGTACTTTTCCAGAGACCACTTCCAAATTCCAAAGGACCCTGAACATAGAAATACAGAAGATTGCAGAATATGCAACGGCAAACCACAATGCTCTGATTGTCCCCAACAAAATGCTGAAGAAGGCGGAACTTCTCTTAAAAAACAAGGCTCTTACTTAGAGTGGGATTCAACTTCTGTATGTTTATTTCTCTAAAAACAGGCTTCTCTTCACCAAGATGCTATCTACGGGGTCCCACCTGAGAGATCTCACCTCTGTTCCCATCACATGAGAAGGCTAAATGACTTGCATTGATGCTTCACTTCTAGATTGCTAAAATTTTAGTACTAATAGTTAGATCAGTTCTACCTAAACTGAGAAATTTAAAAAGTGCCCTGTATCCAACTCTCAGGGCATTACAGCCTTAATCTAAAAAGCCCAGATTACTGAATGCCAAAGATAGCATATATCTATACATATAAAAGTCTGGAAGACAAGAGTGTTCCAGGGAAGCTAAATGATGGTCCTTAGAGGTAGAGCACAAATTACATCAGAGGGACCTATTATATATAAGATCAAATAATCTTGAAGCAAAAGAAGTTAGTGAGAATTGAACTGTATAATATCCTGCAGCAAGACAGGCAGCAGTCAGTAAGTTAGGGACAGACCAATTTTAAGAAAACAGCATTCAGCTTGTGATGTGCTTTGTAAAGCTGAAGGGCTATTTCAAGCTCAAATTTCTCGTTATTCACTCTGATTCAGTAAAATTAATTTTAACTTTCTAGCATTTGTATTTTATTAGGACTGCCAGCTTTTCTTAAATATTTGGTGCAGATATAGGTATAGAAGCCTTCGTCATTGCTGATAATGGTCCATGTCCTGAAGAGTTTATATTTTACCTAGGTAAGACCAAGTTAGCACAGGAGAGACTCCCTTTTCATGAATAAAAAAAAAAAGTTCAAGACAGAGGTGGATTCAGTGTTTTTTGAAGAGCTTTTTGGCAGAGATGAGAACTGCTCCCAGTTGCCTGCGGTGCCTTGCCAATGCCTCATCTACGTGATCTTCCTTTTCTTCTTTGACTTGGCAACTTGGAAGCATGGTCCTCAAGGACCATGTGGACCTTGAGGAAAGGTGCTGCCTTAACTTCACTCATCTAAAAATAATCTAAACTGTCTGCATGGTCAGTGAAGACAAACTTCTGCCTGCAGAAAGAGGAGTACCTTCTCAGGTAGAGGAGACTAGGAATGGCCTTCACAGCTGGTCATACCTAGTCTCCTCTTACAGACCACTGAACTTCCAGACACCTAAAATAAGGAGAGGAGATACCTATACATCATGGGCAAAAGCAGGGAAGTTAATGTGAAGTGACCAAGTGGGGGAGGTCTTTGCGTTACCTTCCTTGGCTGACATGTCAGAACAGAAAACGTGGCTGTGTAGTGGGAGCAGCACTGACAGACCAGGGCTTTTCACGGCCTCACGCTGTTGCACTATTTCATTGTAATTTCTCCCTGACATTTACATGATGATGTCATTCTGTCCTTTCAATGGGAAGCAGAGCTGGGGCAAATGAAAACATTACTTGCTTGTGACGGTCCAGCACACCCTGCAACTTCACCTTCCCCACTGAGGTGCATGGCTCTTCTTGCCAGCTGGAGCAGCATGGGGTAGTGAGGCAAAATAAATCCAACCATTTCCTGCTCCTCACACCAACATCCCGGCACGTGGCACATTTTATCCTATGGGGAGGGAAATAAAAAACTCTGGGCTTGATCCTGATGGACTGAAGCAGCAAAAGCTAATCATGTATCCTCTGGGAATGATCTACGAACTGGGTGTCCCCCATGCACACCCAAACCCCTCACTCCCTCATCATGACTCACAGCAAATACAATTATAAGATCTAATGAACTGCAACTAATGTAATTCTGAAAGTCTTCACAGCTAATGAAAACCAGGTCTTCCCCTTCTTGATTTGAGGTGTTTAGTTCATACACTGTGGAAAAGAAACTGTCCATAAAGCTATGTATGAATATTGCATTTACATACGCAGCAAATGCAGTTGTCTGCCACAGTGTTGGACTCTTTCTCCTGACTGCTGGATATTTAACAGTAGGAAACTACCTGTGAAGAGAAATGGACTTCAGAAGATGGATACTTTCTCACACCATTTCAAGGGAACTCACCATTTTTAGTATCATCTACTAACTACCACTTTTCAATCTGAACTCGGTATAAACAGAACATTTCCTCATCATGAATAAATCATGACCACTAATAAAAATACACCCCTCTTCCACCTAAGCAAGAATCAGAAGACAGAATTTGGCCTACAGCTTGTAAACCTGAATAACAAATGACTAAAAAAACCCTTTTTCCCCCTTTCCTCCAATCAGTTCTTTTTGCTGCCTGTTGGCATCTATTTTTCTCCAATTTAAGCATCGCTAATGCTGCAAGACTTCTCCTGCCTCTCTGCTTTCCCACATTACTATCATTAACCTTATTTTAGCAGGAAGCACTACAATCTGAGTAGCACTGCAGATAGAAGGGTAAATACATCATGCCTCCTGCAAGGAGTTTGAGTTAGTACTTTTGAGTTACAAGCTGCCAAAGCATGATGACAGAGAAGCAACTGCTGGTAAGCAGGACAAGCAGAGCACCGCATCATAGAGTCAGTAATCAGCCTCGCTTTTCTTCTTACAGGTTTTGCTTTTGTGCTGACCCAAATCATTACTTCATCCCCACAGAACTTGGTCTTGTTAAGGCTTTTAAGGAGAAGAATAAGACTAAAGTTTGATGAAAACCCTATACTGGATACAAGGATAACTGCTCTCCAGGGACAGGAGAGTAATCAAGACAGACCAGGTAAGATGAAGAACAGTCTCAGACTGGTGATGTGTGAGGGGAAGAGCAGAAAGCAAGCTCAAAACCTCTGTACAGTAGTCCAATTTACACAGAGCTGAGAGAGTCTTTTAGCTGTACACATGCAACCACAGTGTGCATGCACACCAAAGAAACTACTGTTTCCACTCCTGCATGGCCAGGAAGCCTTGACCACTGCTGTCTCGCTTCCTTCTGGTACCTTCACCCACCCTCTACCACCAGTGAAGCCTCGTTCCTTCTTCCATAACCACCACCTCCTCCTTTCCAGAAGCCACACCAGTACTGCTCCAGTGCTGCAGCTCCACGAGGGCATTAGCTGAGTATTTCTCACCCTGGACAACACTTCTGGTTTAGCACTTCTTCCCCTAATTATTTTTCTATAATAATATACTGATCCAGCAAAATCACACAAATTTCTTATAAAATTACCAGTACAGATATCAATATCTATTGATTACTTTAGATATGGCCTATTAATACTAATAAGAAGTCAGTTCAAGAACAGATACAGCTACAATACACCCCTCACCCCCCAAGCAATTTCAACAGCTAGTTATCTTTTACAATTTACCATTACTTCACTGCTATAATACCCTGTTCAGGTTTGATTTTCCTTTGCCAAGCAGTCTGGATTTCATCTGCTTTATCTTTATTCTTTGAGAAATTCACCATGCTCAGGCTTGCTGTAATACCCTCCTGAACGTGGCTCATTTCAAAGGACAACCTAACACTAAGTGGTGAAAAAACACTTTATCTTTTATCCTTTTCCATCACTTCAGGATACAGTTTTATTGTAAAGCAATCAGATTCTGCAGGAAGAAACAGGTTTCAAAAGAAACCATTCCCAAATCAAGAGGGTGACCATCAGTCACTGAAAGCTGAAACATTTACAGGTTAATATGGTGGCAGCAATAGCAAATTCATTTTTCCTTTTGTTGAAAGATTTTCTCAGGTACAGCAAACAGCTGGCAAACTGCCTGAAGAGCAGAGGTCATCAGCTCTGCGCTTACTTAGACACAATACCAAAATGACGTGCTACTTTCAGAAACACAACTGTGCCGTTCTTATAGAGAACCCTCTTTGAATTTTCAGCTGGCTTGTAACACATGACCACAGACCTTAGTTTTGGGCAGCCGCTAAACTACTTGTGTTGCTCTGTATTCCCATGAACTATTCAACCAACAGGAGAAACACAAGACTGAGTTTGGCTGGAAGAAAGCAAAACCAACAGAAAGTCTCATCACTCTCTTTACCCCAGTTTTACAAGTCTAAAAATAGCAGAAGGGAGCTAAGAGATATAACATGGGCAAGAATGAGAACCAGACTAGCAAAGGAAAATTTATTCTTGGAAAATCCCTCGTTTTGGAATGGTTCCACACAGCCATGCACTGACCCAAATAGATTGTGGCTCCTATCATTCCCTAGTGCATGCAAACAGACAAAATGCTGACGTGCACCAAAACAGTTTGAGGCAAAAAAGCCAGCCAAATATGCACAGAAACTGCCAAAAAAAGAAAAAGCACAGCAGCTGGTGCACAACTGCTAATAGGCAAAGACAGCACTGCTGGCAAACACAGGTGAAGCAGAGGCAAAGAAAAGGCAAAATGATCACGGAAAATCCAAAGGTCAGCCCAAAAAAGATGGAGAAAACAAGCAAGTCACCATAGAGTACCTACTGCTGCCTCAGAAGGACAGTCATTTGACCCATTTCAGGACATCCAATTTATTCCACTGTGGTGGTGCTGCTCAGTGATCATGCCTCAAGGACACTAATTTCCCCCTGGTGCAGCTTTCTGACTTGGCTTGATTGCCTGTGTTGCCATTCTGTGGCTCTGCAGATGAGCCTGGAGGACAGGGAGATCATGGGTCAAATCCACAGCACGTCTCACCAGCTGAGATACAGAGCACAGCAGAGCAGTAACATGGACAGCAACTACAGTTTTCTCTCCTTTATTCCTCTCAACCCTTCCACAGTTTTCTAATTTCCTATCAATGAAGTCCCATGTGGCACTGCACGCTCAGTGAAATGTCACACGTGTGACGTGATGGGTGGGAGTCAGCCACCCATCATGAGATGTGAGATGTCCAAGTGTGTTTATGGGCAAACAATGTGTTTGAACCTCCATATTCCGAGGGGTTACAAGGCAATGGAGCCTCACAAGGGATGCAGCTGACCAGCCCATGGGAATGCTACTTAGTTGCCTAAACTCTGGCAGATAGGACCACCTGAGCTGCCAAGGGCATCCAAGCTATCTGGATGTCTGCGCAGATATGTTCATGGAAGTGGACAACTTGATGCAGGAACTGCAGGACATTCATGCCCTTCTGAAGTGGCAGCTGGGGGTCAAGGGGCATAGCCTATGCCATTTAAAACAGCATTAAGTACCCTCTCTCTAGGCAGATGAAATCTGCATCTGGATGCCGTTGGCAGACCTGGCACAGGTGCTACAGAAAACTGTCATGTTTCTCAAATAGCTTTTAGAGGCTACAAAAAACATCCCACGCCATCTCAAATGGCACCAGCTGCTTCTGCATGGCAGCTGAAGGGGGCCCTTACTGCCACTGACTGTAACAGGGCTTGAAGATGCCTTACAGGTATTTGCCTAAATTTGGGAATTTTCATTTGCACTTCAATCTCATACCAGTAACATCATGCTAACTGTTACACAGATACAAGCATCTTCCTCTACAATAATTTTCCGAACAAGGCTAAATGCTTTTAGCACTAAATCATTCTCAGAAAGTCGTAAGGATTTATGCAGGGATGAAACATTCTAGTCTAGTATCAGAAGAACACTTTTCTCCAAGCAGAACAATGCCAGAGCATCACACTCCTTCCAGCTGGCAGGATGAAAAATGAATGTCCAGATTTTCAGCAACATTCACTACCACAAACCCTGTAATATTAAATTACCTGACAGTGCTTAGGACTCCCAAGTAGAGAAGAAAAGCAGCAAATAAAAACACATGAATCTAGTCACTGTATGAATTTTTAAGACCCTTCTGCTGGAGCATCAGTGCACGGGCTCATATCAACATTGCGTTAAACATCCCTAAGCAGCTACAGAATGCATGTATAAGGCTAGCAAACAACCATCAAAAGGCCCCTATTCAGAAAAAAAGAAGTTCTTCTCCATTCATGAACATTTTTTAAAAAGTGTTCATTTCCCTGTAATTTTTCCCCATTAAAATTTTATGTTACCACAAAGAGATAGGTAGGAAGGGAGCTTCTGGCCCAAACCTGTTCCCAATTGCTCTTGTATAGTAACTGCAGTCAGAACCTTGTCCTCTCTGTGGAATTACATGCTACTCTAGGTTTCTCTTTATTTAACTCAACATTAACATACACGTCTCCGCAGTAAAATATTAAACCTGCGCTACAGGCAACTATTTGCCCAACTACTTTACACAAAAGTAGAAAAAATGACAAAGCCTTTTACTATACAGTTAAAGAGCCTAACAACATTTAAAAGGCTTCAAGAATTCAGAGACCTTAAGAAAAATACAGTTATTCTTTCTGTAACAGGAAATTTCCAGTAAGTCAGGTCATGGACTTCTCTTGTAGTCTCTTCTTGCTTTGTCTTTAATACTGGTGTGCTGTTATGAAAAAGAAACAAATAGCTAAGTGCCCTGCAGTTAGTGCTAAACATTAGTTACTATTTTGTAAAAGTAAGTTGAAACTTAAATGTCATCTTTCAGTGTAAATCTGCTGAGACTGAGTCTCTTCCCAGAGTAAATCTATTACACTTCAGTAAATAGATGGGATATAAATAAAGTAGGAACTCGGCAGAGTTTAAAACAGGAACTGCCACTGTATTACCATGCTTATGGCAATGTTACTTAGAAGTATTTGTTTTAAAGTCTCAGCAGGCTCACCCTGCTGAACGGTTTATGTAGGACATCTACCAAACAGACAGAATTGATCTCTGAGTGCCTCCTGCTTGGTTTGTAAATTTACCTACTGTGACTAAGTACATAACTCATTAGTAAAAACAGTCAGACCTGGTTTTCCTGAGGGTAAACTAAGGTTTCCCATCATCCTTAAGAAAAAACTCCACAGAACAAGAGATAAGGAATATGTAAGGCATTTAAATAAGAGCCATTATTTGAAAAGCTTACTCCCATGGCCTGAATCAACATGCAAACATGGACTCCCAATCATCTTCACAAGATAATTATAATTCATAATTGGCACTTCTAAAGTGCTCTCACAGAACTGTGCAAATATTGACTAATTAGCCACACCAGAATCCTGTGGGGCAGGTGAGCAGATACATTAACCCCTCTTGCCTGCTGAAGGGGCTGAAAAGGCGGCGAGGTTTCCAGCCCCGTGCCCCTTGTCCAGCCCATGTTGCTCCCTCCACTGATGTGCACAGAGGGGATGAGATGAGCTCTGTATTAGCAGAGCTCTGGAAATAGTGGCCAAACCTCAGTTAGTTATTCAAAGTCTTGTTAAACAAAAGGTCTAGATATTCAAATGTAAAAATAAAGCCTGAGGATTTGATAGTATATACATGTGAATGGTAGCCTTTTGTGCTGAGGAACACTCTATGTACTACTGCACAATCATTGCTTATTCCCAGGAACAAAATATTACACAGGTCCTGTGTACGGAAGGGTAGAGTAGAATGGAACGGAAGGGTAGAAGAAGAGCTCTATATGAGTGGAGTAAGATACCCCTTTACTTGAAATTCAGAAGAATCTACTGTGTACTCAAAATGAACCTTGAAGAAACTAGAAGTCCTGATAGAGCCTCCAAGAGGTTTTACCTTCCTCATGTAGTAAAACATACAAAGCAGGCAGCACCACTAGCCTAGAAGAAGAGTTTAGAAGTGAAGATCCCCCATTAAATCTATCTCTTCAATTAAGTTGCCCTTAGAAAAGCAAGTCATTACTGTCTCAGGTTTGCTGCTTTAAACCAGCAAACACTAATGATGGCTTTATTCCAGAGCTTTGTTTTTAACCACCACTTTCAGAGGTGACAATCAGATCTTTTCCAAATAATTGTATTATCAGAAGCTTACAACATATATAATATATACCATATAAAAAAACTTTATTTGGCATAATCCTGCTTTGTCTATTGAAGCCGCTGGTTTTGTGTTGTGTCTAATTTCAGCTACAATCTCCTTTGGGGAAAGATTGTGTCCCTGTGGTTTTGTAAAGCCTCATTCACAGTCAGAATGGCATATAAATAAAATAAATAAGGAGAAATCATGAACTGTGGGAATTTATTCTGCATTTATCAGGAATTCACAAGTGAGGATTTACACAGTTTTAAAAACAGATTTTGAGATATCTTCCACAGATTTGGTTCTTTTCTACTTTTTAGAAACTGAGAAATTGGGAGAAGTCTTTTATTTACCTGCAACAACTATCTAGGTAAAAATAACAACAGAAAAATCCAGTTACTGTGGACTGTTTGAATACTAAATCCACGTTTATTCCACTCTGAAGCTCATTCTGTAAATGAGTTCATGTGTAACTGCTCCTGAGACAAGCAGGTTTCCATTCCTGGTAAAGAACATTGATAGGATGGCATTTTAACTGCAGCATTAGTTATCTACCCTGAGCAAGACTAGACAAAACAAAAGGTAGGAATAGAATAGAACTGGACGATCTAGTGAGCAAATTTTGCCAAAAAATGCCCACACCACAGGAGTACAGATTAGGTGGCTTGGGCTGCCAAGGGCAAAAAGAGCTTCTGTGCTCAGAAGCTCTCAAGAATCTTGAAACAGTCCAACAAAAATTACTATTCTATAAATTGGGCACTGATGGCCATTCACCCCCCCAAGTCCCCAACACACTGAAGCAGGGGCTGAGGGATCACAGCCACATCAAGAAACACGCTGTCAGCAGTAATGTGGCAGAGTCATAAGCCAAAGCAAGTTTTGGGTAAAGTTCTGTATGCTATACTGTTTTGGTACACACAATTCTCCTCTTCAGGAGGAAGAAAGGGGAAAAATAAAGCAATTTTTATTTCTCTATAGAAGTATGGTTATGAAGACAAGCATTCAGCCTGCTCTGAGGCTTTGATGAGCAGCTTAAAGGATCTCAGGAGGCTGCTAGGCTCTTGCACCTGGAGCCGGCAAGTCACTGAAAACACATGGCGACTTTGGTCTGTAGGAATAAAGGACAAAGACTAGGGTGAGTGCCTCTTTTCAGGTACACCAGTCTTTATCCACAGTAAGTAAAATGCAGCAATACTGGTAAAATAAGCAGCTGTGTTATTAGAAATATTACTTGTCCTGGATAGCCTTAAAGACCTGCAACTTACCACACATGTAAGGTCAGGGGTCTGTTCCCTACGGTTAGAGCAGGGACATGCCCCATCCTTCAAGATGCCAACCCTAACTCACCAAACTCATAATTTTTCTCATTTTATTTTTTGTCAACAAAACTAAAACCTACAAAAGGAACAGCATGTGGGGTCAGCTCTGTACGATGGAAAATGCACCCCTTTGCAGAGTTAATAACATGTCCTCACCCTCAAAAGACATTAGCATGAAATAGCAGCTGCTCATCCTCTGAGTGCAGACAAGTATTGGGAAGAGGTGCTGAGAGGCTTTGTCCTAGAATTACATGTCAGTGCTTTAAACATGATGTCAGGAAATTATTTTAATTGCCCCTATCGGTCAGGGACAGAATTGGTCCTATATTGGTAGGAGTGGTGCAAATATCTTTCCCTGATCAGGGTGTTGTTTGAGAAGATCATGCACAGACCCAAATACCTAAAAAAAACCTCACCATGAAATAAAATGACAGAAAATCACCCAAATAAAATAGCTTTGCAAAATATTAGCTAATAATGATAGATTCTGACTGCAAGTCTTACATACAAAGATCCGTTTTCTTCCAAGTATGAGCACTGAAAGAGCAAGAACTGTTATTTTTGAGATCAATGTTACAGTTCAAATGCCACAGACCATATTAAAGGCATTCACAACTGGCTCTGGGATTTAGAAAGAAAAAAAAAAGACACTGTCATAGAGAGGTTTCTGGTGATCACAGTGCTAATGACCATGATAGATTTTTTTCTAAGCATCATTATCTAGTGGCCTTGAGTGCTAATTAAAACAAGGACTATAATGCCTGCTTTAATGGGGTTTGTCTCAGTAATGCTCCTAAATGGAATAAACTACATTAAATCCAGACAAGCTACAAAGAGAGATAAATGGCAAACCAATGCACTGAAAACCTAAAGATTCTTTTAATTTACTATTAACTGAGTTGCCATCCATGGCATTGACAGTTAACTGCAGTTTTGTAATCCATTTGCTGAATTGTACAACTAAAATAGAAATGTGCTGTCCTTGCTTTTAAAACAACAGACTAAAGGCCTGAATTAACCTCCAGAATGGCTGCTTTTGCAAATACTGTACTAGAACAGGCTGTATACCTATTTTCTTCTTTAAAAATAAGGATAGCAGCTCCCCCGGAGTTTTTTTGTTAAAGTAAATGGAATCTGACCCTACCAAGGCAGCCTCTGCACATCACAAGAAGGATGCCCTGGCAGACAAAGGACCTCGCATGCTCCCTCAGCAACCACAGCCATTCCCCACAGCTCCAGTGCTGCAGGGACAGAAGCTAACTGATCTCAGTAGGCTTTGGATTATCCTCTTAATGTTTATGGGAGGGAAAACTGAACGCCAGGAAGCTTAATTCATTGCCGTTGTCCTTCTCCTCCTTGTTTCTTTGGCCTTGCTCATCCCCCCTCTGCATACCCTGGCCCACTGCATAGCCATGCTGAATTTCTTCAGCTGGATACCCAGAAGATCAGCTACATTTGAAATCCTCAAAAGCAATTAAGTAGGTTTCCTGATGTATCTATTTTGCTGTACCTCTCACACACTGAGATGGGAGGATCCTCAGCAGAGGGGAATGCAGACTACAGGATTTTGGACAGATTCTGCAGGAAAAGATGAAAATGTACAGATAAAAATGACAGCTAAGGTATAGAAGCAGGAATATTCCAGTGTTTATTCAGAGGCAAGAGTGAAATGCTTCCAGGTGTCCAGTTTTGGAAAAGATGGATTAGCTCTTTGTTCACAGTGTACACAAAATGTAGGATCATGCATTTTGTCTTGAGGAAATTTTCAATAAAGGTCTTTACAAACTGAAGCTGTAGCTTAGGGAACATAAAATACATTCTGTAATTAATTGGTTCTCCCCAGTATTGTAGAGAAAAAATTCCTGTGGTTTGATTGCTTTTGTAAAATGGTTATTCTTCTGCTCTCATGGGACTGTGAAAGGTCAGTGGTGTTGACTATACATGATTTATAAAGTACTCTGGGATGAGAGGTGTTGTGTAAATGTAAAATATTATCAGAGCATACTCTCCTTAATTCACATGCACTGAAATGGAATTGGCTGTGCCACAAGAGCAGAACTAAGGAACCGAGTTAGCCTGATGATAGAGGACTGTCTAAGGTACTGCTAGGCTATGACAGCACAAGTATAGATTAATCTCACAAAGAGATTTATCTAATGATGAAAGTTATTGCTGTTCATCTGGAACAGGTTATATGTAGATTATGAACGTGAAGACTGTGCTAAACAGAAATGACTAAGTAGGCAAACTGTAGTCTACTCTGTACCACAAGGAAAACGTGGCTTCTGAAGCAGATGTAGGCACAGGAGCTCCTGTGTAGCCCATCTACCTTCCACAGAAACACTGCGTCACACAAGCCAGTTCTCAAGTATATGCCCGAGATGCTTGCCATGCCATGGTCCTCACGTGCTTTGCAAAGCCACACTCAGAGGCACTTTCAGACTCAAAATATGCATCCTATTTATCCCTGGTTTTGCTGGAGGCTTCCAAGTTCCCCTTGCACATTTGAACCTTGAGACTTGTTCACTTACAGCTATACCTAAAGAGGCTTCTTAAAAACCAGTGTCACCAGTGATAATGACCTGGACTGGACTAGCGGTCCCATCCCCTCTCAGAGAAGCATAAATTATGCTTTCACACCACTTTTTGGGTTCAATTCCAACTTCTCTCTTTCTTCTGAGCACAACAGTTTATACTTCAACACTACAATAAATAATCAGTTTGAAGTAGATCTTAAAATATTTCAACAGCTGGGGCAATGACCTTATTACTCCACTTTACCGTAAATGGAAGAACTCCCATTCCCCCTCCCAAAGACAGAGATTGCAGATCATATTCTGAATTTTTTTCAAGACCTAGGTCAAAAGATCTCTCCAGCACAGCCTGTTCCCCTTCACATTATTGTTCCCACTCTCACAGATTCTTTTATCTAATTCCCTTCCTCCCTGAAGTTTACAACGTCCTTCCAAAATTTTTTCAAATGCACTTCCCTTCTCCTAAATTCCCTGTCATTGCCATCTAAAACCCTTCTTCAAATAATGCCAGTTTCTTTTAGAGAAACGACACTATGAATTCAGCATCACAAAGTAATCTCTTCCTGCCTTTTCTCCTGTGCTAAACAATTTTAGAGCTTTTTTTGAAGGGGAAAAAAGAAAATGGCAAGAAAAAAATCATACAATACAGTGCTTTGGTGAAAGTATATGAGCTTCCTGCTCCTAAAGAGAAAAATGAAGCTCTTACTTTTGAAGGTATTCATGCTTTCCCATGAAAATTGACACATCTGTCTGAGCAGTAAAGAAGATTCGGATTATCTGTATTTGAGAGAATAGTTACATGGAGTTATTGCATAAAATGATTGATTTTCTAGCAACAGAAGTTTTATTCAAGGATAACATCAAAGTTATTCTCATCTGTGCAAAACACTTCTCATCCATCCACACAAAAAAGGCTCCTAATTTCCTCTATCCTGAAAAAGAATTATTGTATTTTTCTCTTCACTGTTGGTTGAAGTATTTGGTTTCTTCTACTTTCTTTGGATAATTTTTACACTTAATAGATTTGCTCATTTGTCTACAGTTAAATTGCTGCGTTAATAGCAGACAATGGCGCTCTTAGGCTACACTGTACGTGATTAATCCATGCTCCAACTAAAACCACTTATCATCTGGGGGCTATCCTTCCCATTTGTCTTTTCCCTGTGTTTCCAGTTCTCTTTCCTAACAAGGAGAATGACAAAAATCAGTATGGGTTTTTAACCTAGGGAATGACATTTTTAGCTCTGAGCACTATGTGTAAATGTAAATTTACAGCTGTTAGAACAAAGAAATAGCAAATGTGAGGCAGATGTTAATATACAACCCATTGTTGGTAATACAAGCAAAAATCAACTTTAAAAGTCCCTCAGCTATTCCAGTAATGAAAGCTGACTTGCTTGTATATGTACATAGGCCTCTGCCTACAGAAAAAAGACCTAACTAGTTTCCTGCAATCCATGGAGTCTAGTCAAATCCTCTGTGTCATTTCTTCTTCTTCTGATACTATCAATCCATGGGCTAGAACATAAAGACAATGAGGTAATGTCCAGATGTTTCTTCCATTTAGCAATCTGATAAACACCCAAAGAACACTTAGAGTCTCTATTGCCAAGTAAAGTCAAGTGGTATCTGGACGATTTTGAATCCTATGCTATAGGACTATTTTCAGGAACATACTCATCATCAAAAGTTAAGCCCCATGTCTTGTTTCTATCAACTACGATTTGAATATATGTTTCCAAGAGCTTATATAGCTAGTAGGCAGAGCTAATGAGCAACTGCTCTGAGCTCACCAAGAACTCTGCTTTGTTTTGAAATCACCAACTGAAAAATCCTCAGAATGTCTGTGAATAAAATAAGGTGCTTCTTGCTGTATCTAGCATCTTTGCTGCTTCTACCATCTTCTAACCCTTGTAAACTTCTGAATTAACTGTCCTGGCATGGTGAACACAAGTCACAGCCAGAGGCACAGAGGAGCATGGATATTCAGGGTATAATTACAGTTTAGATTCTCCTCTAGGGTCTCCAGCCTCTCTCTAGCTCTCACCATCTCACATCTCTCATCATTTCGTCTCTCTCATCTCACATCATCCCTCCCATGGACCTCGATCCCCATGAATCCTGAAAGTCCTTCCTTCTAATGTTAATACAGCAGCGACTTCCGATTGTCTTGTGTCAGGCACGTTTGTGTTTGTAATTCCTTTCACACTAGGCAATTCATTAAGGGCTCTGTTTTGATTACCAAAATGTGTGAACACAATTTTGTATCTCATCTATACAGGGTCATTCCTATGTCAACTCATTTTTGACTGCGACAGTCTTTTCCCATCCTAAAGGCAAAACAGTGTTTACATTTGGTTAGTTAAAATATTTACATTGCACATTCAAATGATGCATTTTCCCAGTGACAGGGCTCTCTGTGGTATTTCCTCCTGTACCTACTATGCAGCGGAAAGAGATGATTAAGATGAATATTCTGGGTATCTCTAAACAAGCGGATTAAGGAAACAAGCAGCACAGCTATGCTATGCTAACGCTGCTGGGCTTTGTAATATCCATGCAGGCTGTGTAATCTGTACTGTATGAAAGCCTGCCTTTTAAGATCCCAAATCAGAAGAGCTACGCATTATCCAGTCATTGTATTTCAAATAGATTCTTCATTTATTGACCATTTACTTATTATGAGGCAGAGTAAAACATGACAGATGTAGGTCCTGGGAAAGGAGGCAAGAATGATGCTGTTGCTGAGCATCAGTCTGCCTGTGGGTAAAAGCCTCGAGTGCACCATGTCTGAAGGGCTGCAGAGATGATGGAGGCTGCTACCCAGCAGGAGAAGACAGAAGTGAAGTTGAGAAGGAAAGGCAACAATAAAGCTGGCAGCAAAAGGCCACAAAGCCATGGTATTTCTGGGAATCAGAAAACACACCTGATGCCCTGTGTTAATTTAACACTAGAGAGCTCAATAAAATGCTGCAAGCAATGCTACAGAGGGACCTTCTGCAGACAGCACGATCTTTTCCCCCAAAGACACTGCTTGAGCCTCACAGGAGAGAAAGAGCATGCATATAAAACTTCACGTGATAGTGAAATTCATCATCATTTAAGACATACTAACATGAACACCATAAACTCATGTATTTACTCATTTTGCTCATGCATTTGTTACTACTGAACTAAAAGGACCACCATATGCAAGTCTTTTTGAGAAGAAACCAGATGCAAAGTGAAGGAACTTCTCACACAGGTATTCCATAGCAATGCATAATTAGGGAAAACTTAAAAACCCCAGCTCTCAGTGGGTATATTCCTTACCTTACAACACCATCCACACAGGTCTTCATACAGGCTCTCCCAGTGAGGAAGCAAAAGCTTCTGTGCTGAAAAAAAATGATGATGTGCTGGTTAAGAAGACCCTGCCTGTGCTTACGTCCATCACAAACTCTGCTGCATCTTTTTGTTTACAGAAACATATACAATAGATGAAAGTTCACTGTGTAAGCAAAAGTTATTTATTTTAGATCAACCCTGCCCACTAAGTGTCATATACTTGGGAGGAAATGGGTTGTAAAAGTCACTGTATAAATGAGGCATGCAGCATTTAGAAAATGAACTTTAAGCAAGATTATTTTATGTGTGGGAGACATAGTTGCTCCATTTTATTCAACTAACAGCAAATGAAACTTCGTGTTTGCCAGTTAAAACACAGCAGTAAAAGTAAAGTAACGCTACACCAGTATGAAGCAGTATGTCACAATAATAAATAATCGATTTTGATTTAACCTAAAAAACCACGCTTATTCGCATGTATTTTTATTTCCTGATATGACTGCCTTTAGTAAAGTGCCTTTAGTAAAGCATCGACTGAAAAACGATCGTGAATTGCAACCCCTTTAATTATTCTGGTCCCATTGTTTTGCTTGTGCAGAACAGCTCTGCTTTGGTATTTCCACACTTGCTGGTCCTTGACAAGCGAAAGAAAATCACTGAAAGACACAGAATCTAATCTGAGGTCTCACTTCTTTTTCTCATGGAGTTAATGACCATAAATATCTCACATTTGACAGAAAAAAAAATTAGACAAGCCTAAATATCCTTATTATTACTTTAAAATGTCCTTCTTTACTGTAGCAGGTGTTGTCTGTAATGTCTCTCCCTGATGAGTATTGCTAAAATGCTGATGCCCAAAAGGCAGGATGAAGCGTCCAGCACCATCCCTCCAGCCCTGCTGCTGGCTGAAGGGGCTGGGGAGCAGGGACCCCACTCCCCCATGCTGGAGCCCACAGTTCCCTCTCCCTCAGTGAGGATAGGCCCATAGTGAAAGCTTTCATGAAGGGAGTAAACAGAGTCATTACCTGCCCACCTGGTGCCTTGCACCGCCCCATCACAGAGCAGCCTGGGGAGCAGCGTGTGGATAACTTGGGTGGACACTCCTGCACAAAGGGGATGCTGCAAATCCCCAGGTTGAGGGCCAGGATAAATCCAGATACCACACTCTGAGCAAACAGTTAACAGTCTCACAGTTTTAATGTAACTCTTTTAATCGTTATTTCCCCCAGCCATGCCCGTGGGTACACAGCCTGCAGCTCCCAGCTTTGGCTAGCTGGCTAGCAAAGCTGCGCCGGTTTTGGCAGAGGGACGTGCAGTATGATAGGCAGCGGCTGACGCTGTCACTAGCAGGATGTTTTCCAGAGTTTCTCCTACAAGGCAATGTGTTTATTCTTTGAAACAGTTGCTCCCTAAAGATTAAAACTGAGCAGGAGCACAAAAGCAGCATGTGTCCTCTGGGGCTGCTACGTGCCATAAAGGAAACAAGAGGTACAAGCTACGTTCTCCTGAATTACACACAGCACATAGTGCTGCACTGGCAGAAAACAGTGAAGTCCTTCGGCGCACAAATTAAACTCTTGTTTTCACGCTCCTTTGGGGAAATAAGTAAAAAAAAAAAAAAAAATTCAACAAAAATTTCCCCAACCACCACTTGTAACATTAAGAGCTCCAGATGTAGAGTTGTGTTGGGGGTACCCACCGCAGCTGAGCCCATTCACCCCAACCTGGGCAAACAAAATGAAAAACAGCCAAAGCTCCAAGACAAACACTTTTAAGACCATGTTCGTTATCATCCCCAAATTGCAGTGTACACTCTCAAAAATACAGTCATCAATTGCAAGGGACAGAAAGCGTTAGGAACAGCAAAGAGACCCAGAGAAGCACTCAGACAAAGAATGTGTTTACTTTAGAAAAATAATAATAATTTTTAAAACTACTAAAAATATCACTGAAGTAGTAAGAACACAGGAGAAATATCTGCACAACAGCATAAATTCTGTTTATCACAGTCTGCATAATCTTAGTTATTACAAAGTGCCTGGAAAAATGAATGCAACAATGATTTTTCTTTCTGCTGAGGTGTGTGGAACAGATGTTAATTTTTACCACTTCACAGGATGTTTTATACCCCAGGAAGTACCTGCAGGGGTGAGGAACTGTCTCTGGTAATAGGAAGAAGTATTACCTTGCTTAATGGCTGTATGTTAATGTATTTTTATTAGCAAAATCTATTTAATATTGCATATACACAGTAGCTTGTGGCTTAAAAAATAAGAATGCTGGAGAAGGAGACTAAAGAGACTTTCTTCCTCTGATGGGAACACATGCAGATTTCCTCATTACTGGTAATCCGAACTAAGCCTGCATAAAGGGGACAAACTTCTATAACCCTCAGGTACAGGACGATGCCACCGTTATTCTCCTAAGGAGTACAGCCAACTTCATAACTTTTCCCATTGCATCAGCCATATTTTAATTAATAACTGAATAGCAGCAATCACTACCGTGCTACTATAAAGATACAAACATTACCTTCGATTAAAAAGGTCTCCTCATCCCAGTCCCCATCTGATTGTGCAGAAGACACCAGGAGAGTCTGTTAGTGGTGCTCTGAAACTTCCTCTTGTCAATGCAGCTCTAGGAGATTCTGGACCCCTATCCTCGGCTGCTCGCCGATTCCGTATGCACGGTGCAGATCCCCACCTTCTCTGACTGCCAAGTCGGGCACAGCCTGCGAACAATGCTGCCTCTGTCAGCCCGCCCAGCCAACAGTGGCACAAAGACACGTTCATGCAGAGCCCTGGACTTTCTTTCTTTTTCCTCCTTCTTCTTCTTTCTGGAGTACCAGCTGATGAGAATGGGTGGGAGAAAAATGCTTATGGATCTGTGATCAGCCAAAGCTTCGCTGTGTTCAGGAGGAGCAAGACGGTGTCAGCCCAGGATGGACAACCTGGTGCCTAGAGAGGAGATGGAATCCGCACTGGTGAGAGTGCTCCCTGCCTCACTTCACACATTTTTATTTCAGATCCGTGGGTGGCTGTGTGAGCAGGCAGCCCAAACAGGGGAGGAGTTACCAGAAATGCAATGCATGACTTGAAGCCTTGTCTGCCTTCTCGAGAGCAGGACAGAGAGGCAAAATCACAGTGCAGTGACACAGCAGTGAGCTCAGTCACCCCACCTGCCACTGCCCGCCTCTCCAAACTGGCTGGGAAAGCTCCTCTCCCTGCTGAGGAGTTATCCTGGGATGGAACATGGAGGCAGCAGCTGCTCTCGCACCCCTCGGAAGTCACACTCCGGAGAGCCTCTGAGCATGCTGGCTGTCCCTTCCCTCCCCACAGCATTGCCAGTTTAACTGTCAAAGATGCTCCATGATCTTAACAAATGACTGTAGGATGAGACAATGAACGACATCCTCAGCAGATGTTTACAGCTGTCACTAGGAAGTGGGGAAGATGGCAGCATCTTAAATTTCAGTTTTCTGCAAAGCTCCCCTTGGAAATCAGAGAGGCAGAGCAGAAAGACCTTTTAAAATCTGGTATCTGTATTTTTCTTCTTGTGAAAGGATTATCATGTGCATCATGCACACATTTCATATAACTTCAGCTTTGTTTTCTTTCCTGTCAGAAATTGAGAACTGATCTGGCCCAGCTTCAGAAGAGTCATAGAATGATAGAATACCAGGCTGGAAGAGATCTCAAGGATCATCTGGTCCCACCTTTCTACGCAAAGCATGATCTAGACTAGATGTCTCAGTACCCTGTCCAGCCAAATTCTAGAAGTGTCCAGTGCTGGGGAATTATCACTCCCCTGAGGAGATTATTCCAATGGCTGATTGCTCTCACTGTGAAAAAATTTCCTGAGTGATGATCTCTGCTGAAACCAATTGGAATTTTAATTTCTAATATTCCCAAGCCAAGTTCCACAATAGATGGTAGCTGTTCACATTCCTCCATATTAATTATAGTCCAGATCTTAAAATGCTGCAACTGAATGGAGCAGTGTGCAACAATGTGCTTTCTTCTAGAAGCACAATCAAGGGACATGCAGCCCTAGGGTGCAGCACAGCTGTGAACTCATTCCAGGTCCCTGATGAACCATTGCAGTGTTAGAACAATTTCCTATGCAATTAGTACTAATTGGTGACTTCCTGGCAATCCCCAGGGGCTCTATCTCACCCTTTTGGCAGATCCTACCAGATCAGGCTTGATCATCAGTGGGGCCATCACTGGTGCCACAGCAATCAGGGCACATTTTTGTGTCCGTATTTCATGGGAAGTGGCAAGGGCTATTTTGAATAATGAACAATCTCAGATATGCCACTTTCAAAGCAATGCATATTAGTTTGTAACAAGATGCCAAAATAAGAGGAATTAAATTAAATATAATTAAAAAATTCAGACTAAATAACATTAAATATAATTAAAATTTCTAGAGGGAAATTATAAACTTTTTTTTGAAAATAACTTGCATAAAAGCATTTCACCAATGCCAAGCTCCAACATCATTTTCATGAGCAGTGGTGCTAATAGATAGCAACAGACCAGTAATACCCTGCATCTTGTGCTCAAAATTAAGCTGAAACCAGAGCATTACAGATAAGCAACCACCTCTTCTAATTTATTCTTTAGTAACAGTTCTTAAGGAAGTGTCTTCCCTTTATCTATTAATAAGCTCAAGTTGTCTTAAACATCTTCCCAGATGGAATTAAGCAGGATCAGGATTGATTTATATCAGCAAAGCCCCATGACTCCATGGCAATAAGCAAAATCAGATGCTTTTTGACAGAACTTTGGATATATCCAAAACATAATTCAGAGTAGCTTCCGGGTCAGCATCACAGCTGATGGATCTCCAATGTGATCTCTTTTTGCTGTACAGAATTATTTAAGAAATCCTAAACATCCAGATATTTCTACACTTTAAAAAAGAATTCTGAGGGAATTATTTAGAGTCAAAAGGATGCCCTAAATGAGAACTGTACGGAGACCAGCCTACATACATCATTCAATAACTAGGAAAGGATGCAACAACTAATGGTAAAATACATTAGGAAATGCTTGTTGCTAGAGGCAAGTAGAAGTACTTCAACTAAAACAGGTCAAGTACAATTAAGAACAAAGTCCTACAGGCCAGCTTTATTCCTCCTCCCTTTACTGCTTCTCCTAAGTTTTCAGTCTACAATAATCAGTGGCCCTCAGCATTACTCTTCTCATACAACTTTCCTCCTTTGCCACATAACGTTTGGGAACCACAACACAGCGTCAATTGGCTGTCTAATGTTCTATTCGATTTTTTAAAGGCCTTATTGTCTTCCCCCCCCCCAACCCATCTATGGCATGTAAAGATCCAACCACTACCTTTTAGCTTTACATGAAAAATGAGTACTTTCAAACTATTCTCATAATTATTTTAAAAGTACAGAACATGACTAATTTTCACTGGTGTAACCCCACAGTAATTCCATTGACTTCCAGTATCTTTGGAAGTACACCATCTGAGATGTCCCTCATCTCTCTCTCACACATCCTTAGCTCTCAAAGGATACAAAATCAGGAAGATATTGCTCAGGGCAGTTTAGGTAGCAAAAGAGGTTGGAGGGATGAATTAAGGAAGCACAGAACGAAAGTTTCAGAGAACTTTTCCATAAAAACATGCAAGAGGAAGGAGCACACTGCACACTGTCAAGCACACTGAGGTGCAGTATGTGTCTTTGGAGTTGCAGAAAGATTATTACATTTCTTAGCACACTGCTACTCTGAAAAAAATCTGGTCTGCTCACAGACTTTTATAACACACACTTGATCACACTCTCATTTTACATCTACAACCAAGAGTGTGTGGGATATAGCATTCAGTTTTCCAAAAACACAAGACCAGGAGTTTTGCCAGTGAAGCATGCCAAGTCTTTGTCACTGCTGCTCTAATACCCTGATATCAAATTCAATCTTTACAAATACAAAGCAAACATCATTAAGCAAATTATGAACATCTCTGTCCATACAGATAAGGGTTACAGTTGTAAATTACTTCTCTAAATAGGTGTTACATCAAATCTTCATCTAGTAGAAGACAAATGTGTTCAGCCTGCATAAGGTGATAATGAAGCCTTAACCCTAGAGATCTTAGTTAAATTTAAATTAGCTGTCAATGAAAACCAATTTGATAACACTGCTTATTCTAGACTTCCCTTAATTTTTTTTCAGTCAAACTTGTCACTGCTGTTCCTTCCTGCATTAACTTTCTGAGACTGTTGCTTCCAGTGACAGTTTTATTTTTAGCACTGCACAGCATCAGTATGTGCACCTCATCAGGTCCTTCTACCAGCCTGAGCACAGTGCTGGACTGTACCAGGTTCTCTACAACTACAGGAGATCCAGAGATTAAACAGATAATTACATGTAATTGAGCATCACCTTTTGCTCTGGCTGGGAGTTCTTCAGTCCTGGGAAGTACCTGCATATCTCCTATGTCTGCTGAAAGACATACGTATGCTAGACTGCCTCCATTGCCAAGAGTCATATTTCATTTTCATCTACCTTCCTGAAGTATTTCACTTGGACATGGTCTGTTCTCTGCTAAAAGCTCTTGACTAACTCAGGTGGATACATCATCTATACAAGTTAAGTAAGACCTGCGGCCTTGTGGATTTTATTTTGTCAAATCTAGCATGTGTCTAAAGCCCCTTCTTAGAGCAGTCAAGTCATAGAATGAGAATCATTTAGTTTGTAAAAGTCCTTTAAGACCATGGAGTCCCAGCCATTAACCCAACACTGCCATGTATACCACTAACCCATGTCCCTAAGCATCACATCTACACAGATTTAAAGTCTACCAATACAATCTAAGTTCAGTATTAATGTGTTATAATAATGCAAAAAAATTTTCTAAATCTTTTTTTCTGATGGAAGTTGGTTTGCAGCACTACAGTAATTATGAACTACTCCATATTCAGTAAAACATTTTTAAGAATACCTGATGTTCTTAAAAACAAATTTCTCATCTTTCCATCTCTCTGATTAGCACCGATAATGGAACTCAGACTTTCACCTCTTCTGCTTCCAGTATTTATCAAGCATTTGAACATAGCTCTTCAGTTTCCATTTGCAGTAACCAGAATTTCCAACTGTTTTTTTCACCCAAATACTTCATAGATTTGAGCTTGCTTTGTCCAGACAAGACCAAAAGTATTCAATCTGCTACAGTCAAGACTAAATACTTACATATGGTTTCCTAATGCTACTTATTAGGACATGGTTGGCTACAAATGTCCTTCCTTCAACCTCAGCTAGCTCATTTTCATTAAAAATGAAGAAAGAAATCACATTACTAAGTTTTCATTTTCCACCCTTCCTAATTTTCAAATTTATTCCATTTATAAGGGCCAACTATGACAACAGCTTTTTAGACCATTTAACAGGAGCAAAGTCTTAAGCGACCCGGGGATCTTATTTTTTGTTGAATCCTCTCTTGCGTCCTCCCACTTTTCCTATTTTCCACTCCTTAATTAAATTTCAGGTTAAAGCTTTCTGACTCACAACATTCAAATGTTTTTCAGATTTGGTTAAAAAGTCTTGCAAATCCATTATCTTATATTGTCACAGCTAACCAGGAGAAACTCCTGAATTATCTGGATATATGGACAAGATCTAATTATCTAAATCAGGTTGTTAAACTGTAATGCACAAGGGAATATATATATTTTTAAAAAAATAAGAAATCTAATTAAAGTGTGCTCAAAATAATTGGCCAGACTATAGGGTACTAGCAGGCAGAGGTTCTGCAAATGTAAGTGACACGATGCTAGTTGGCAAAACAGCCACCAGAAAATACAAATCTAGGTGTGAGTCAAGAATTTCTTTTTGAGATTACAAATACAAGAGACAAAGAATGAGAACCTCCTGTTATTTACTGAGAAGCTGCATTATAGCAGCTGAGAACAAGGACACCTGTGTCACTACTTCATCACCTGCCATAACTGCTTCTGATCCTGTCTCCTACAGCTGACTTGCATTTCCACATCCTGATCCTGTTAGACCTGTCTGAATTATCCTAGTTTTGCTGCCAGGAGTTGTGGCATCATACTCAGTGAAAGCATACCAGATAAAACTGTATTCAGAAAATTGCATTATGTGGAAAGTCATTATTAAGGTGTAATTTTCTCTGAACAAGCGTTTGCACAAACTATACAAATCCTCCTACCATAGCTACCCCTCTGTAAAAACTGTCGGAAGCACATTTAAGTATTGAATTAGCACTAAGATGTCTGTAGCATTTATTTATTAATAAAACAAGGAATATATAATAAAAGAAAAAGAAACCACTCTTAGAAACTTTTGTTTAACCACAGTGAATTGAAATAATGTTTAATACTGGAAGATTATTTCAGGAAAAACAGGATGTAGACTGTCCTGGTCTCTTTGATTATTGTAACAGTTCCTGGTCTCTGCTTATCGCTATATCTTTCACAGTGAAAACTGGTTTAAAAGACAGGAAAAGCAAGATGAACAACCTTAATCCCCCTCAAAACATAAATACAAAGTTGGGGAATTACATCAAACATTTCTTAATGCAACCCAGGCTGTTTGTGCTGTCCTCCTAAGTACTTACAGGACAGAGCAGAGACCTGGCTGCCCATGCACCTGCTTCATACAGCACTAGACTGAAATCTAGCAATAACGTCCAAAGTTTGACCTATGTCAAAAAAAAAAACCAAAAAAAAAAAACCCCCAAAAAAACCCCAAACAAAACAGCCTAAATAAGCTGCTGTCACCCCAAATTCATAGAGCTCCTGAAGCAGATGATCAGTATGAGAATGCATTTACAGCTCCTTTCTGCTACTGCTGTCTTGGGATTTTATGCTTTATACCTGAACTCCACACTCCTTGCGAGGGACCAGACCTGGTTTTATATCTGGTACTATATTGTCCTTTGATATTTTGTTCTCACTTGGACATACTCACCATGGATGGATTGGCACATATCTGAAAGCCTCACCCAAACCTGGTTCACAAGGCTGGACTGAAAGAATTCAGAGAGTAATTAAAAAGGAATCTTAAAATAGCCAATCTCTCAAGTACCTGATAAAGCCAGGCTTGCATAAGGGTACCGAGAAACTGGACCCTGACCTGACTTTCAAGTATATCTTCAACAAATATTTCTGAGAGTGAAGTGGCGCAGTAAGCCAGTGTCTGACAACCTAGGGAGCTCTCTAAAACCTCTGAAAGTATCTGTACATAAAGTTTTTGCCCCGATCACACACCATGGCAGTAATAGAAGCTGGTTGGTTTAGTTTTTATGACGTTATTAGCTATTAAAAACCAAAACAAAACCTCCAAACCTCTCGAGCATCAGGAATCAGTAAGAGCCACCAGAGGCTCAGCCTTTGGCATGCTTCTACTCCATCAGCCATACAGGAAAGCCAGTATCTGCAATGTAGACTTTACCCTGTGATTTTTAAGTCCACTACTGGACCATGGCTCAATAAAGCAGGCAAAGCCAAAGAGAAGCTGCTGAGACAGACCACCATCACCAGGCCTTCATCCATCACGATGCCTTCATTTCAGTGGATGTGTTCTGCAGGCACCTGCTGTCTGTGTGCCATCAGCAACCACCTTCATCCCGCATATGGGAGGTGGCAGATGGAGTGGGCTGATGGACAGAGGGCACAGAGCAACCCTGCTCTGACCAGTGCCTGGAGAAAGAGGACTTCCCAGAACATTTCTATGCCTCTTGTCTTTGGAAAATAACCTTTTAAATCCCTCTGTCAGTGGGAACAGAACGGGATGCTGAAGGAATCCTGCAATAACTTGTGGATGACAAAGATTTTTTTCTTTTTAATCTTTGAATGTGACCTCTGTCATTTTTACAGAAGTTGCTGAGGTAGCCAGTGAGTTAGCAGAAGCCTATTCACTACCTCCGGTCTCCGTGCTGGACAAAATACATTAGACAAGACACTAAACGGTATTGTATATGCCAATTTACAGAACTGGGACAGATGCTAGAATAAAATCCTAAACCAGAGATCAGAGATCGTATTTGTTAACCAAGGAAGCTTTGCCAGAAGATGTAATTGCACACAGAGGATCACATAAGACTACTTTAGAAAAAAACCCCACACTTAACCAAGTCCTGAAATTCTTCTTCAGTATTTGCATTAAATCCATGGGAATTGTATAGGCTTCAGCATGTGTTTTCTCCTACAGCAAAGCAGACAGATGGGCAGACAGAGATGTGAAAAAAACATTTTCTGTTAAGCCTGAGGGGAGAAGAACAAGTAAAAAAAAGCCCTCATGTGCTTCCCCCCACCCAAAGCATTACCCCCCTCCCCATACTGACAGCCTGGCTTTCACAGCTGCCTTCCCTTGACTACAGAGAAAGCAGTGGCTGGGGGCAGTACCCCTGCCAGCACCTCTACCACAGCCAGGAAGCATTTGTCAGAGCAGGAAACAAGCCTGGGGCTCCCCATCTCTATTGCCCCGCCACCCAGCACAGTTCCGGGAAGAGGTGTCACCCTGTTTCACAGCCATCAGTCATAGCAACACAGAAGGTGGCTTTGCAGAAATAGTTTCTGTTGTACTAAAATTTATCAACCATATCTTTTTCCCTTCCTAACAGTTATTAATGGATTTCCTTATGTTTTTTTTCTCCTTTTCATGCACTTTCCTCCCTCTGTGAGGAAGGCATCAGAGCAGCTGCAGCCACCTGTTGAAGTCCTCAGTAGGGACCCTTACTGCTGCTGCTGAGATATCAGTGACAGTCCCATGATGATGGAGAGCATCTTAACTTCAGATAAGATCACTTGCTGCTGCTGTGGGAATCAGGCAACAAAGCACTGTTAACAAGAGAGTGCGCCTTACACACTATGAGAAAACAAATTAATTGCGCAATATGTTTAGGAAAACCTCACCTTAGAATCATAGAATCATAGAATAGTTAAGGTTGGAAAGGACCTTAAGATCATCAAGTTCCAACCCCCTGCCATGGGCAGGGACACCTCACACTAAACCATATCACCCAAGGCCTCGTCCAACCTGGTCTTGACACAACCTTCCTGGGCAACCCATTCCAGTGCCTCACCACCCTAACAGGAAAAAATTTCCTCCTTATATCCAATCTAAACTTCCCCTGTTTAAGTTTTAACCCATTACCCCTTGTCCTATCACTACAGTCCCTTCTCTGAAGTGTTTCAGGAATAATGTTCAATCTGTACACTCCCCAAAGACAAAATATTAGTTCTTGTTTCCCATCACTTTTAAAATTAGATTTTTGGGGTGGCTGTTACCATCCTCTCTGTATTAGACACCAGAAGTCACAGTGAGTCAGAGCCTGAATCTTTGCTCAAACAAGTCTCCTAGGAATACCAGCTTGGAAAGCAAGCCCTGGGAAATGAGCTCCTATTCTCTGCTCCTGGAAGCATCACAGTCAGCAATCCCAATAATCAGGCCAACTAATGCAGGTCAGGTCTCTTTATGTTTTTACTTTTCTAATAGCGAAAATAGAGAAGGGTGGGTTACCTCACATGTGCAGCCTCTTCAAAACTAAACCACAGACATTAAGAATGTGAAATACCAGCCACATACAGACCTCCTCCAAGAAATGCAATTAGCACAGAGATACAACTTGGCTGGCAGATATGCTTCCAAAAATTACAGGTCTTGCAGACACAGAGAAATCTCCTTGCCTCTCTTTATGAAAGAGCTTTGCCTGGTTGGTTGGTTAGTTTTGTTTTTTGAAGTTCAATCTTTCCATTAATTCCAAATCCTGACAAAACAAAACTTATTTGCTTGTGTTTTATGAGTTTACGACCAAGAAAAGCTTCATGCAAACAAACATTAATATGTTAGGCAGTCATTTAGGTATTTGCTCATTTAAATAGAAGGCCTTCCTTCACATTAATTTAACCTTCTCAGTAAGCACAGGAGGTGTCAAACGCTTTGGCCTGTGTGTTGGTTCTTACTGACATAGTGACAACTGCCAATGGCTCCTTTTTTCAAAAAGTAAAACACTCACACAGTGCTACCTAGATTTTTTATAACAATATTAAATGTGGAGGAGGGCAGAAAAGGGTAAGCAACTGAAGTCACACCTACAGACAAAGTTCGTATTTACCACCCAGTGTACACGCCACTGCAAACCCGCTGTTAACAGATGCAAAGACAAGACAGTTAAGCTCTGCTGTTACCTGTGACCTACCATCTCCTACTTCTGCTCTGTGCTCCCGTTCTTCAGCCATTCCTTTGCTGCAACTGCATCCCTGTCTTTTTCCTGCTGGCTACTCCAGCCCCTTCAGTATTAGCAGTAACACCCAAAGCACTGGATATTGCCTACATGATTCATCACTAAATTAACACAGCATAAATCACCCAGGCATGCCAAAGCAGCACTACATTAATGCTTCGTCTGTCCTGCAAGAGCATCCCTCAAAACTCCTAGAAAATAATTTCAGATGACTGTGGCTTTGTTCTCACTGAACTCTGGCCAGGAAGTGGTTAAAATGGATGGGGATAACCACTGCAAATAATCTGAAGGATTGCATTCCTGTTATGTTTGCCACTTTAAAACCTACTTTTTGCCTATATCAATCTTTGTTTGATACTGCCCTGCTGAAATCATTAGAAAAACTTGGCTTTGTGCAGGTGGAAAAATCCAGAACCTGATCCAGCATGCAGGAGCACCACTGCTTTGCCTGCCATGAGCCTGCAGTGCCGTGTCAGCCATTTATTCCTCCAGATATCCGCCCGCTTAGGAAGAAGCTTTTACAGGAATTGTTTTAACTACATTCTGTGCCATGCAAATGCTCAGCCAAAAAAATTCCAATCTTGTTCTTGACATAGTCTTTTTCAGTACAGATGGAGTTCACAGGAATCATTTCTCTTCCACATTTGTGTTTTCAGCTTTATCAATTCTATTTGTTCATGACCCCTTGTCACATATAATTCTTATTTTGGTGCTAGCCCTAAAAGAGCCACAGATGTGAGTATTTTTACTCAGCATCATCTTGCTATCCTCAACTCTGCCTTAATGTAAAAAAGATAAAAGCAAAACCCCTACTCCTCTACATAATTTTACGTTCTCAATAATAGTGTTCAAATGGTAGGTGTACCTGTGAAAACAAAACAGAGCTGCACATGTGCAACATGAAGGATTCCTATCACTGCAGAGATCTTATCTTCTGTGTTTTCCTGACTGCAGTTAAGTTAGAGACACTCCCAAATGGTGAAAACTAGCAAAAAATTCCCTTAAAAAAGTCTTGCAGGAACTATTTGGTAGTGTTAAACTTTTTGTCTTTTAACATGTAATTCTCTTCTGAAAGCGGATAATGTGAACTAAAGTACTGGAAAATGAAGTGGCTTAAGATTATACAGTCAGTTGGGCTTTCTCTAAAGAAACATTACACAGGCCCTTTGTGGCTTGTGAAGCTCAGTTTTTAGAAGCCAAAAGAAGCAGCATGGAGGCTTGTGTCAAAGGACAGCAGCGGGCAAGATTCTGCACAACGGGTCTGCACTGCAACTGCTCTAATACCCTTGTCACATAAAAGGACAGAGCAATAAATGGGAATGAAAAGGAAGATTAATTCCTGGTAGCTTTTAAATCTAAAAGCCATACCATCAGGGCAGCAACACCAGCCAGGAAGTTTTGTTCCCCATAGCAAGGTTGGCCCCAGCTCAAGGCTGGGACCTTGACTCTGCAGCATCGCAAGCAGGACACATTGCAAACACTACAGATGAAGAGTCTTTGGAGAGCTAAATGGGGAAAATGTATAAGGACACAGCACTCTCCCTGTTGCTTTAGAATACCTAATTCTGGCCATTGGGACAGCCCATCATTTCTGTACCATCAGTGAGGAGCACTCCCTGAAGCACTGCAAGAGGGTCTGGAAGCTAGAAAGGCAAAAGATGGATTTTTAAGCCCCTGGGAAGATAGAGGCAACTCAGGATAAGCAGGTTAGATGGATATCTGTGCTAAAACAAGATGCAGCAAGATCAGTGAGCTTAGTGGCTAGGCTGGATGGCCACCAGAGATTCACCAGCCTGAAGCTTTCTGTTCGGTGGCCTTCCAGACAAAGTTTAAGAAAAGTGCCCTGAAACAAGATTTAATATCTTTCCACTGAACAAAACTTCAAAAACCTCCAGAAAACCTTACACCAGTTTCCTTGAAAGCCAAAGCTTTCACATTTTTTCATGAAGCCTGTCTCAGAATCTTGAAACAGAGCATGCCTAAGCAAGTAATCTGTTTCATGTCTTTAATTTTTTTTTAAAGGAGCAAAATTAAAAGCAAATAAATGACACTGGTGATGCTTGCAATCACTGCCAAAGAGTGGAATCTACCATATGAGCTGAAAAATTAAAAATGTAAGAGTTTAAGAGTATAGGAAGAATGAGGTGAAACCAGAGCAAAGATGCGTCTTGCAACAAAGCTATGAAGAATAATAATTAAAACTGGCAAAAGTACTGGTGCACTACAAAAAAATACAAAGAGAAAAAATATTTAAATCATCAAGTTCAAATCAATACTACTTAGACCTAGCTAAAGGCATGAAAAAAATACACCTATAAGGAAGAAAATAAAGCAATACAGACTCAATCAGAAATGTAACTAAGCTAAAATAAAGCCGCATAAAATTGTGTGCAAGTTCAGAAAGACTCTTTGCCTTTTATTTCTTTTTAATAGTACAGCTTCCCATCTGCTGGTGGACAGCAGACAAGAAGAGTCCTGGGGCCTTGAAGGGATCCATACCAGAAACCTCCACACTCACTCTGGTGTCCCACACCACAGCCAAACAAAGTTCAACTCTCCATACGTCGCTGAAATGTTTCTGAGCTGCTGGAGCCTGGAGGAGCTCACGAGTCTCCACAGACAGAACACTCTTCTGGAGCACCCAAGAAAAACATCCCTTAATTTTGGCACTATGGTCACCTAGGGGCTTAACACAGCCATCCACACTGGCCTGCAGAAATGAATGTCTCTCCTGGACACGACACCCTGGTGTCGTGCATTGTGGACAGGTGGTGGCATTGCCCCTGCTTGGCAGGCACCTGGGGCTGACCATGAGAGAGGGCTTGCTGGAGGAGAAAAGCCAGGAAAGACAGAGAAACTGAGACAAAAGTTCTATCCTCATTCTCCCCCTATACAAGGACCTGCCAGATTGTCGCTTTTCAATTCTTTATCATCTCCACCCTGAGCACCAAGACTGCAAGCCTTCCAGGCTGAGGAGATGGCTGCCACATTGATATTCATTGAGGAGATCATGAATAAAGTTCATTTACTTTTCAGAATTATTACAGGTAATTGGAAACATCTGCTACAAATATGTATGCCAGAAACATCCCAATGTTCCAGGCAGCCTCTGCAGGAATACCCACTCTGTCCTTTCTGGATAAGTTTTGCCAAGGGCATCTTTATTGTCAAAGAAAAAACACCATAGGACTAATCGGCCAAATGCAGAGTTTAAATTGTCTCTGTTCATTTTCACACAAAGTAGTAACATATGTTGCGCTGTCACAGCTGTGACAGATATTTTCATCTCCTCGTTTGGCTTTTAACTGCTTTCTTGCAGTGAAGCAGGTCAAGGAGTTTTGGGAACACTGTTCCTCTATGATACCCAGTAGCATGCTTAACCTAATATAGTTCAAGCACATGCAATTAACATTTTATATTTGTATTGAGATTAATGTCAATATACTACGTTAATGTAAGTACATTATTTAATGTAATGTGAATGTTAAATATTAGTGTAAGTATTTATGTGAATAAAGGATAATTATTTGAATGTCCAGGGGCATAAAGTTCCTGTGGGAATAGAATGCAACCTAAGTATGAAGTATTTGCAAATCCCAACAAATATATTAATTGAAACCTACTGAAAATCCACGCTGGAATTTACACAGACTTTCTAAACAGGCTGTCAAAGACAATGAAAAATTTAAGCACAGACTGGACTTTCTAAGTATTATCAGCCCTCTGATTCTGTTGTTAATTTTCTTTTTAACAGGATGAAATGTGAGGCATGATAATTTTTAGTAGATCTGTCAAAATTGTGACTAACAAAAGCAAATCTCAGTGTCAAATTTATTTTTTTTAGGGAAAAGATGAACAAAGACATTCATATTAAGGAGTGAAGTGTGTTTCTCTCTCTAATGAAGTCAGATGAGACTAGGTAATGTCTATATAGTACAGCACTTGCCCACAACAGCTGGAGACTTCTCACTGGCTGCATAAGGCAGCATGATAGAAAAACTTGTTTAAAAAGGTGAAGAGTAGTAACTCAGAATCTCCAAAGACATCTTTCAAGCAGATGCTCTTCCCTCAGATGCCAGACAGGGAAACTTTATTCAGGGATATTAAAAAAAAACAACAAAACACCCCAAAACAAAACAAAAGGCGCTGAGATTTTGAGCCAGATTTCTTTCTTTTTTTTTTTTTCTTTTAAATTACCATGGGTAAAACTTCACGCAGATGGTCACTATGAATTCCTATCTCAAACCAGATTAGAAACAGATTTCCCTTTTACACAAAGAGCAGAAATCAATCTTCTGTAATACAATCTTCTTAGAACCTCTCCTACCCCAAGGGTAAGAACAGCCACAGATTTCTCATTTAACAGTGTGGGAATGGACATTTCTTTGCTGACACCATTAAGAAGCTCCAAATCATGGTGAAAGAACTTGCACTCATCAACAGACAGAAAAAATGGGCTGTGAAAAGCAGAAGACCACATAATGTCTGGATACATATTTTGATTTGGCAGAATCATGATGCTGACAGTAATAATACAAAAATAATAAGGCTGACTGAAAGAGCTAGTATTCCCTTACTCCCTGAAACAGAATAGTTCCCACACTACATCTGAACTGCAACAATAATTAGGGATGTGAACTTCTGGGCTAATTTCCTTCATTTTGTGTAATGAGTTTATGACAGCCATTGTCAAATCACCTCTCATGTCTGAACAAGCAAGTTTGTATTTCTGCTTTCCTCAGGAACAGGGAATGATAAGGGTGGCAGTGATTATCACCTGTACCAAATTCAAGAGGTATTAGGTGAATAAACCTATGGACCTGGCTAAGTAGTATTCTTGATCCCTCACCATACTGTTATATAAAAATTAACACAACTGCTTTACAATTTTAAGCCATCATCAACCAGGAAATTATACAGTGAAGTGCATGGTTCCTGAGCATGTTCATAGGTTTTTATGCCATGAACAACACAATTACACCCATTTGCTCCTTCCGACTGTGAAACAGCTTTCTCTTAAGAGAAGTGGTGGGTTCGGTGGACAGTGCCACAGCTTCCTCTGTCCCCCTGGGGAAAACCCTGACCAAACTACTGAGGATTCACTGCAGAATGCAGAAGTTGTACCCACACAAAGGTGGGAGATGTGCCATTTCTGTTGGTATGAAACAGAACTAGATGAAGGAAAGAAAATCACACATTCTTGTTTGCAGCATCAAGTCACTCTTGATTCTCACGTTTGTTGGCTTGCCATGCTGCCCGTCTGACACAAAAGACAATCTCACTCTCAAAGCAGAGTAAATCAGCAAGTAAAATTCTTGGAACAAACCCAGTGAAATCTGTCCAATACTTTCCTAAAAATGCATATTAAACCTGCTTCAGCCATGAAAACTAGATTAACATGTTTAATATATTTGGAAGAAATAGTAATTCATGTCAAAGGTAAACAACGTAAGCATGGAAACTAGGTGAGATTAATCTTGAGAAAACAAAAAAAAAGATGCAGATGTTTCAGAATACAGCCCCAGTACTGATAACCATTGTGTAATGTGCCCTAAGTGGAATAAACTGTCATCCCCACTCTTTCCTTGTGTGGCAGTTAAAGAAAGACGAGCATTAGCATATGAATTAATGAAACAAATGGCTGGATTTCCTATGAAATCTTAAGTTCTGCTTTTTCAAGATGAGGGAGAACAAAAATCGTGACACATGCTTTCTCCTGAAATCCACAGAGCCCTACGAACCTCAGAGGACCAATGCAAGGAGGGAATATGAGCAGCGACAAGAGCGGAGAAGTGGCACCTGCGCTTGCCCGAGCGTCACAAGCACAGCCCTGGCGCAGAGCTGCTGTCCCCCAGGCCTGCCTGTATGGCTGCAGGTTGACCCTCTAAGCCCAGCAAACCACCTGCTACATCCTCCTCTAATGCTGAATCTCCCTTCTTCACATGTCCAAGTTCCTCTCCCAATGGCAGTATGTAAGCATCAGAGAAGCCATGCTTTGCTCAGAGCACAGATGGCACAACTACAGCATCTAAGGGTACCTATATGTCTACTTTTGGCAGCACACACTGATGGAACGTGGCACAGCACAGCTGGTAGTTACCCATAGTGTACCTGGCGTGGAAAGTCAACTTGACCAATGAATCAATTTAAGTTCTAGACTGCATTTGGGAACTATGTGAATGCAGGATGTGGCACTCACCACACAATCAGGATTCGTCTCTCTCTCATCTCCTGCATCTTAGCTACCTAAACCTCATTCCAACTCCAAACCTCCCTGCAACTGGCAGGAATCTTCCCATCTCATGCCTGTCTGTGTGATGTCAACCCACTTCCATGGAAAAACTTGCACAGGTAGTGGAATCTCCATCCTTGGAGATATTAAAAAATCTGGGCAACTGGCTCTAGGTGGCTCTGCTTGAAGCAAGGGTTTGGACCAGATGACCTCCAGAGGCCTGTTGCTACCATAGCTCTCCTAAGATTCTGTGAAACTACTTAAGTTTAGAACAAGTAGTCTTCCAAGAGGGAAATCAAAGTGCTGTAGAAAGAGAGAGATTTTCTATTCCTCTTCAGGCAGGGCAATATTTAGGTTGTGCTCATCAGCAATGATCACTGGCCATCCAAGGAGGAACAGGAATTCAGCACGTTCCCACAACAGCAAAAGGCCCCAGATGAGTGGATGTGACTGACAACTGTCCCTCCAGGAGATGCAGAGTTTGCTGCCTCTTAAATGTTCCCTTTTTCTGCCGTGCTGCAGCTGCGTGCACAAGAACACATCTTCGTTCATGCTGCCCGCAGTGCACAGATACGTGCACCACAGGGGAATGCTTCAAACACATGGAAGCAGCTAGCAAGTTAATTAAAACATCCACACACAGAGAGGCACGTGTACAACCCACTCCTCAAGAGAAACACCTTAAATACATACAGGAGCACAGGACTGCAAGAAAGCTCCTGAGTCCCCCTCATCAACTGAAGAAACTCCATCCTCAAGCTGCTCTTTATATTTTACCTCTGCTACACCCAGGAAAAGGCTGGTCACAAACTTCAGAGATAACCAGGGGCCGTTTTCTATTGTCTGGCTTTATTCACCCATGGTCTGTTTACTTTCCTGATGCCTGCTCTATCATCTCACCTAAAATTTAGCTCCTTTCACCCCCTGGTGTTTACTCTCCTCCTGTGTATTCACCCTCCTGAAGACAGCAGTATCTCATCTGCTTTACTACCTGAACAAGCCAAGGTTTTTACAGTGCCTTCTGGTACTACACATGATCCATTGTCCCCCTGGTTATCCTGAGAGCCCTTCTGTGAGCCTGCTCTGGGCTGAACTCATAGAATCATAGAATAGTTAGGGTTGGAAAGGACCTTAAGATCATCTAGTTCCAACCCCCCTGCCATGGGCAGGGACACCTCACACTAAACCATGCCACCCAAGGCTCTGCCTTTCTTTAATGCGAATGGTACACACTATCCTCATTGTGCACTGTCAACATTTCAAAATATGTTGTTAATGCTTTCTTTCTCTGCTAGAAATACCTCACCCCCTATCCTATCAGCATGCATTTATCTTATTACAGTAGCATCATACTGGTAGCTTAATCCTAGATAGGATAGGCCCTAGGATCCTAGATCTACAATAGGCCACAGATCTAAGATCATGGTCCTAGATGACCTCATTAGCTATATTTATTTTTTCCTGATTTTCAGCTGATGAGTTCCCAGCTACAGACTGAATTCAGATGTTTATTCCCTGAAAGCACAGCCTTGCACTTGGCACAATTACATTTCATGCCCTATCTATTACACCAACTTGGAAGAAAACCTTATTCTTCTTGCAGGATGCTATGAATCCCATCTGAAATGTCAGCGACTCTTACCTTTGAGTCATCTGTAGATTCATAAGCATGCTACTACTTATTTGTGACAATGATAGGAAGATATTAAACGTGACAGGACAAGGGGTAATGGTTTAAAACTTAAACAGGGGAAGTTTAGATTGGATATATAGAAGAAATTCTTTCCTGTTAGGGTAGTGAGGCACTGGAATGGGTTGCCCAGGGAGGTTGTGAATGCTCTATCCCTGGCAGTGTTCAAGGTCAGGTTGGACAGAGCCTTGGGTGGCATGGTTTAGTGGTAGGTGTCCCTGTCCATGGCAGGGGGATTGGAACTAGGTGATCTTAAGGTCCTTTCCAACCCTAACTATTCTATGATTCTATGATTCTCTGTTTCATCTCCTTTGAGGAATTTAATTAGCAGTCTCCCTTTAGCCCAACACTCCCATTTCAAGACTCATGTTGCCATCTCCTCTTTATTAAATTCTCTACCTATTTAAAATTCATTCTATAAATCTTCTTTTCTTGCCATACTGATAAATCTCCTTCTTTTCTTACCATACTGATAAATCTCCATGTGGGAACCATATTCAAATTCTTTATCAAAATTGAGATGGATTACATCTATTGCTTTTGTTCAGCAACAGAACTGAAGATGTGTCCTGGGTTCAGCAGTAGCAGTCATTTTTCTCCTTCTTAGTAGCTGGTGCAGTGCTGTGTTTTGACTTTTGGCCTGGGAACAGAGCTGATAACAATGATGTTTTGGTCTGGCCAAGGACTTTGTGAGCCTCATGCTCTGCCAGGGAGGAGGGGAAGCTGGGAGGAAGCAGAGACAGGACACCTGACCCAAACTGACCAAAGAGCTATTCCATACCACAGCACGTCATGCCCAGGATGTAACTGGGAGTTACCCAGAAGGGCTGGGAGACTGCGGGGTTGGAGGAGGTATTGGTTGGTGCTTGGTCGGGCAGGGGAGGCGAGTTATCAGTTGGCTGGTGCTGAGGTGTTGTATTCTCTTCCCTTGTTATTTCCTTTATCATTATTATTATTGGTGGTAGCAGCAGTGATTTGTATTATACCTTAGTTACTGGACTGTTCTTATCTCAACCCATGGGAGTTGCATTCTTTTTGATTCTCCTCTCCGTCCCTCTGGGAGTAGGGGGAGGGCAAAAAGGGGGGGAGTGAGTGAACAAGTTGTCTGGCTGGGTTTAAACCACGACAAGATGAAACGGCTACCCTTGGCACAAAATATTTATTAATAATTTTTTATTTACTCCCACTCTCTGTCTGCTTCCCCTGACTTTAATATCTTTGCTCTAAAATATTACATACTCTAAAGATTGGCCCAAATCCACTTCCCCTGGATCTATCTCATAATTTGATGTGCAAATTTTGCATTTCTCATTCTAATGCCCCATTGTTCAATATATTCATTAGAAATTCTGAAATCTCATATAACAATAAATGTCTTTCCGAGGAGGAGCAGAAATATTTTAGAAGTAAAATCTGATGACCTCTCACTGTTAGTCTCTGGAAAAGACGTGCTGGATATGTTTCTCTAACTTGTCCCTGAAACTGCACTGATGTTCTTAATGTCTCTTTTTACTGGGCTTTTTTAATAGCTGTTAGGAAACATGTGGTTTCTCTTTAAAGAGGCCTTCCAAATCAAACCTAAAATCAAGTACCTCCCCATAACTTAATTTAAAAGGTTAAAAAGGTCAAGAGTCTCTTCACCAGCAAAGTACTTGTCCAATTCTCAATGAGATATTTAATTTCTTCCATCTGGAGCAAATGTGTATAATGCAAATGGCATTCAGAAACTCTACTGCATTTTGGAATTAAATGCACTTTTTGCAGCTGCTGTTTTAAATATCATCAGAGTCTGGAAATGAAACAAAGCTTTGTCTCATTGACACATCCCTGCATTAACATCAACTTCAGCAAATGAGTTTAAGTGTTTTCAGCCACCAACTGTGGAACTTTGCTGTATATTCCACTGTACACTAGCCCAAAGCCTAATTAGCAGCACTGCGAATACCCTAGATATCTGCTAATATTATGCACAAAGATGTAATTAGAAGTGTGTGTGAACACAGATAGATTTGTAAAAAAGAGAACAAACGTACAACTCCAACTGATACCTTTATTAACTTATTCTCAGTGGCAGTATCACATACAGGGTTAGTGTGAGGTTAATGCATACCCCACACTGTGACCTCTCAGACTGAATTTAATTGCATCCCTACCAAGGATACAGAAAAATGATAAGGTGCACAATGATTGATTTTCTTCCTTACAGACCACAAGAGCTTATTTCAACAAAACCTTGCCATTAAATTTACAGCACAACTGGAAGAGTTTTAAATTATATACATCCTAATATAATTTTTGAAACTGTTATATCAAAGACTGTCCATCATAAGCCACAAAATCCCATGTACCTCTTCAGTAAGCGCTCTGTACTGCATACTGCACTACCCTTCAATTGTCTGCATGCTTAAAATGTGTGTATAACACTGTCAGAACTTTACTGTCAAGCATTAAAGAGCACTTTCAGGCATTCTGCCCCTGTAATCTTTAGGGATTTCAGTAACTACAAGTCAGGGGGAAAATCAAAGTAAAAAGAAAAAGACAGGTCATCATGAACATAAATGCAATGAGATCTCATGATAGCCATTTCTCCTATACATGCACATTTAGGTTGTACAAGAATTTTACTGTCCTTACTTTAGTAAAGCTGGGATGAGAATCCTTGTGAACATACCAGTGCACAGTGAAATTTTGCCTGAATTGGGAAATTTTGACAGAATATTTTATACAGTGTGACTGCTGTATAAAATATGACATGCCTCATTATAGAGGGTTTTATTCTAAGCTTTAGTTTCTTTTCTTTGATACTGACTTAGACTGTTTTGCCAATTTTTCAATATTCTTATATACATAAATTTTTTGTGATATTTTCAGATACTCAATAGTAACACTATAACATGCACTAAAAATACCCATGGGGAAATTTGAGGTGTTTGTGTGTTTAAAACAGGATCCACTTGCAGTGGATGATAGTAACAGCCAACCACACTGAGGTTTCAGGGTTTTTTAAGGAGGTGACAGCAGGTACATTTTTGTTATTAATGCATAGGGGGTTTATCTATTGCATTCATCATCACAGTCAGAACAACTCATTTCCATTAAAGTACTATGCATAGCTGAACCATCATTTGGATCAGTTGCATTTAGAGGAGCAGAAACTTGGATAGCCCCAAATTATTGTGGACCTAATGTCTCATTTGCCAGCAAATCATCTGTATCAGAAATTACTTTAAATGACAATACTAAAATTAAATTTGTCCCATGTTTAACATGCCCATTAAAAAGAAATCCTTCAATGCCATTCATGGAGGCTCAGATGTGCATAGTCAAAATGATCGTGTGGCTGGCCACAGGCCATCCTCTGCAGTATCCCTGACTTAGACAATCTGCAAATGCTGTGGAGTCAAAGACAAATTTATCTACTCACAAATTCACCTTTACAGTACTCCATTTCCATGAGTCTCTGATGCTCAAAGGTACTGGGAGTGCCATCAGTAGCCTCAGCAAACAAAACTCTGGGAAGACTGGGATAGTCTGACCTACATAGGGTTTTGTCACTTCACCAGGTAAAACTGATTTTAGTTTCACAGCAAGGTTGTACCCGAAGCGCCTGAAGCCTTCAATCACTCCTAGCTTCCTTTGGATGACCCTCAAGAAATAGAACACAGTGGCAGGGGTGGACATGGGGCTGGGTGAGTTTCACAGAGCTTTGAGCAAGCAAATAACAAAGCAATCTTCAGAGAGCCTATTGTGAACCTAATTTCGTAATTCCTCATTTAATTCATCAGAGTAGAAGCTCAGTGTCAACGACTCCACTAAGGCAAAGACAGAATTACCCTCATCACACATGCAGCGGCATATGTCTCTTTCAACATGCACTGCAAAATAGATACCAAATGGAAAACAGATGATTTTTAACTTCCTATTCTGTCTACTGGTTAAGAAAACATTCTCAAACCCCTGCATATCTTCATGTAAATTACTCTATTGCAAAGATAAATATCAAAGTTATGTGAGATGCTAGACAGGTAGCAAAAAAGGCTTCAAAGAACAAGGAAGAAATAAAAACACCTACAAAATCTCCGAAAACGAAAAATAAACAGGAGTTTATTTGTGTTCCCAGGAAAGCCCAAAGCCAAACATTAGCATTTTCTTTTGGAGGCAACTTTCTGCATATTGAGAGCCAGCTTAAATAAAGGGCTGGCTTTTCTTCTTAGAATATTTGGGGAGTCTGCAAATTTTTTCTCCTTTGAGAAAATAAACACAGAAACCAATACAGGAAGAACTCCACACAGGAGTAGCACAGAAGAAATTCAAATACCTTCTCAGATTTATAAATGAGATCTTGGCCAGGCAGAAATGCATATGAAATGCTGTCAGATGGAGTGTCTGCCAGCCATCCTTCAGAAGCAACCATCACAGAAATCCACCCTTGCCATCTTCTTGTTGATATCCTCTTCCCATCCTTCATGAATTTTACATGGCTTTTCAGTTTAATTCTCGTACTTCTCCCTTAATCTTGCCTTAGCCTATCCCCTGCTAGGTCCCAAGACTCTTCTATCCCCAAAAACCTCAGCTGGTATCTACATGAGAGGTTCAGGGCCTCCAGTCAGCATTAAGATGCAGTAATTTTTTCCACTTAGTAAAGCCTGAAGTGAAAGTACTTCCTTGCTAGATAGTAAACATTCTTCTTCCACTGGGCAAACAAATTATCTTCTGTTGTAAAATCACTCAAGTAATATTCTTGTTTACCTTTATAAATGTCTTTGTGCTGTCCCTAGTCTAGCTCAGGGAACCGAGACAAAGATATTGCAGGTAATACATTGTGAACAGGAGTAAGAGCCTGAACACTGGAAAGCAGCACCCAGAGAAACCCATGTACAGCAAAATACAGGAAGAGTCACTCTGAAGTCCGAGTTCAGGCTAAGATAGGAACAGCAAAATGGATCTCAAGACAGTAAATATCTCTGGTGAACAACTTCGTTTAATTCATCAACTCAGCAGAAACATGATTTTCTGCCTCCAGGGAAGGGTGCAACATGTTAATGACTCTTTATGCAGATCAACACCACTGCTGTATTAATTCCCCCCCCCTTACATGAGGTATTTCATGATCAAAGTATTGAAATCAACACTGCCAAAACAACATTATTTGAGCAGTCAAGTTAAGCACATGCACATTTGAAGGATCAGATCCTAATGAGGGTTTTTGGTCGGTTTTTGGCATGAACACAACAAACACTTCAACACAAATATAACTCTTCCCATGCAAAGTGAAGAGCTCTGCTTAAGTAATTAGCATCTACAAGCACAATATTTGTTTATAAGAATCAAGCAAATAATTAAATATTTATTAGATTATTTCATAAATAGACTAATTAGTTCTGAAATAGCTGCTTTCTTAAACCAATATGTAATCTTTTACTCTTCATTTATCAGTTTTCATTGAAATGAATCCTGCAAATCTGAGACAACTTCAGTAAACCCAATAACTGTTGTTCAAATCTTTGCATGTGGCACATGAAACTCAATACACCCAAATGAAAACCTGTCTACTGCCAATCCAGTCAACAAGGTTGTAGACAAACCCTTACCTTTAACCTGCTCACCACAACCTCAACTGCTGGATGTGCATCAGCATAGACCTTAGAGAACATAAAGGTCCCTCTGAAAATGTGAACATATCCACTGCTCACCCAGGTTAGTTTAAATTACCAAAGCTAGCTCCAAATTTATTAAATTTGTTTTGAAACTGAAGGCAATGCATATGTTTTTGCAGTAATACATCACTTCCCAAGGAAAGTGGATATTAGAAGTATTTCCCAGATGTGGATTAAGATTTCCAGATGAATAAAGAGAGCAGGAGAAAACAGGAGATAACAGTCACTGACCAAAAGCCACTGATTGTCTGCATTAAACAGCGTTTGTTCAGGATGTGTTAGACGACAGACCTGAGGCTGAGTTCTTGGTGTACATGAAAGTGCCTGGCCAAAACACACTTGGCTGCTCTGGGATGATTTTTTTTTTCCCTCGATGTTGTTTTATTAACATTTCAAAAAGGCCCAGTATTGCTTCTGTATGAAAAAAGTAAGCTTCAAATCTAGCATTTTGTATCAAAATAAATTAGGTTTGACCACAGACACAAGCAACCAGGCTTCCAGTGCACCTCCTGAATTACCAATGCACAACAGAAGATTAATATGAATTTTTCATAACACTCAATACAAAAAAAAAACTTACCTAAGCATCTCCTTCAAACCCCTATCAGTACTGGCTATATTTTGGATTACTTTTTCCACGCATTTTCCACGTTCAGAACCATTTTTAAATTTACTTATGATATCAATAAGCTACATAAGGAACACGGCAACTGACACAGCAAAACTAAAACTAACACAGAAGGTCTCTACTGTATACTGTAATATCAGAAACAGACAATAACTACAGAAACACCATATTAAAATACAGGCAATAAATTGAAGCTATGTGAATATTTATTTTTGTTTTCAAGACAACTCCTGAAATTATGAGATCAATTTGGCTTTGTTTTTCTCTCACCACTTTTCCATCTTGTCAGAAGGTAGTGCAAAAAACACTGCAATCAATACTTTCTTGCTAGTTTGGATTGATAGATTTATATTAATTGCAGCCATCTACATAAAAATACTCCTTATTACTCTTCCACAGGACTCTTACTGAGGATGAAGTTCTGAATAAACAAATAAATAAAAACACAAATAAAAGTAAAAATAAAGCTTTTGTTGTTTTGTTTTTTTAAGAAAAAGCTTGTAACACACTTTCAGCAGATGTCATGAAGAAGTCTGATTGCTTCCAACACCTTTCATCTTGCTATCGTGCAGCAGCTCCCAATTGAAACAAGTGACCTCAGGGGGACTGGGAGAGAATGAGGATCACTCAGCCCAGAAACTGTCTCCACACATCAGATATGTTTTTTAGTACTCTGTTTACCTTCTGTCTGGGCTGTGTGAAATACCAAATCTCTGCAGCCCGAGCTAAAGGGATGGGAGTTACCAGCTCCACAAAGGTTCACGCTCCTCAGCTGCAAACAAGACAGCAGAATACCTGCTTCCACAAAGACCCTGCTGATTCTGGTGGTGTAATGCTGAACTTCTCCTCAGTTGTGTGAAGAACACCAAATGGTCAAATAACAGAAAACCAACTAGCAAGCATATATTGCTTCCAGCTTCCAGACAGGGAGAAAACCAGGAGAATGAAAAGCCTTAGCCAATGTACTGGGGGTATGTAGCATTTGCCATTTCTTTCAACAGCATTAACTAAGCCCTGGTAAACAAGATGAGATGAATGAGTTGCTTGTTCTGGCTAAGTACCGAGCTTAGATCATGGGATAGAAGCGAACAAGAAAGATCATTGAAAAGGCAGCACCTGTAGACATTTTCTAATATGCACTGACCTTTCCAACACCATTAGATTTATCTTTGCAGCACAAATACATTGTTTTAGCTGTACATATCAATAAGGTCCTCGTTATCTGATCCTATCAAAATCTTTGCACTTTTAGTGAGAGCGAAAAAAAAAGCATTACTGAAAAAGGTGTGTGTCTGAAATGATGTTCAGTTCAGTGACACCAGAAAGACTCCCAACATGGTTGCTGGGGTTAACCGTTCACACCACCACACTGTAACCTAGCCAGGTAAGTACTGTGTGGATGACTCCTGGTGACAGTAGTAGGTAGCCAAAGAGCAACCCATGCAATAGTCAAGGACAGAGTACAGAAAATGAGCCTTGCAATCACAAGTACACCTGCAAAACAGAGATCATTTCATAATACATGAGAAGAGTCCAATTTACCCCTCAGAACACAGACCCCTATATTCTCCCTTGTTTAACTCACTTCATGAGGTTGATCCCCATATTCTCCCTTGTTTAACTCCCTTCATGAGGTTACAATGATTAGTTTTACTTCTAGCAAACCTAGCAAATTTGCTTTCCTTCACTTCCCCTCTGCCATTTACATTTGCTTAATATGGAAAGGTAATGTGCTTTATTAAAGAAATAAGGAAGATCTGTATTAAGTCATGTCTGCTTCAGAACCCAGCTGACTCCCCACCAGCTGGAATCTATTATTTGATTAAAAATGCTGTTGTGCCAGCTGCCATGCAGCACGTTTCACTACCCTGACTCCTGGTGGAATTAAATCCATACTGAAAATGTAGTCTAGCATGAATCAGCCTCTTGTCAATATTAATGCATACCTGGAAAATAAAAGCATTAAAAAAAGAACACAGCCCTCCTAGACCTGGCCACCCCAGTCCCTAATGCAGAAGGTGCTCACTGGGGAAGAACTCCAAATTTCACACATTCTAAAGTAGTAATTTCAGAAGACAATATCCTAATTATACCCTCAAGTTTGTTTTTAGGAGTGATCTCTCTCACAATACAAAAAAAAAACAATCTCCTCTTCCCACAGAACCAGTCCTGAAATAAAAGATGGTTGCTGGGTTTAAAGAATTTAAAGCTCTTGTATCGCACTGATACGGTGAAGTATTTACTAGTGGAGGACAATTATTAGGGAATGTGCTCAGAATAAAAATATTACTGCTAATTTAGTTAGAATGAGAGACTGTGTCAGGCAAAAAGCCCATTTAATTTGAGGGGGATTTTTGCCTGATGGGGACTGCAGGAACATATGCCAAGAGAACGCTGTGAATAAGCACTGACAATGTTACTCAGCTTCTTACAGTGCAACAACGTTAAAAGCTTTAAGGCAATCATTTGCAAAGGCATGTTTAAAAGGCCTCTAAATAGAAACATAGCAATGGTATATTGATAGGACTGATTCTTCCCATTTTCTTTTTCAGTTACCTCAAAGCAAGTTGCAGACTCCAGCTTCACTAGCTCTGAAAAGAAGTCCATCAATAGCTCTGAAGAAAGGTTATATTCGATGGGATGTTTGCAGCTTGCTCTGTTTAATGGATGGCCGTAAAGTTAAAATGGTTTTGATGGCTTCAGACAATATACAGCATTTTAATATACAGACATAAGAACATGCAGAAGTAAGGCTGAAAGCCCAAGCCCACATCCATTGCTTGTGGTGTCAAGGCAGAGAGTGCTCAATTCTTTCTTTAGAAGAATTAGCATGACATGGATATTTCACTGATTAAACTGATTAACAATCGTCAAACTAAATTCCCAAGTAGCAGTTAAGGTATGCCTTGTATAAAATAGCTGGAAGAGAATACAGTACATTTTAGTCACAGTACTAAATATAATTGAGGGGCCAAACCACTACTGAGCCAAGCTGCTATGATTTGGTGGTTGCTTAAACTGAGTATGGATGCATATGGATCCATATGCATGATAGAAAGTATCCCAGTGTCTGCGTTACCAAAAGTGTCATTGTAACAGGCAGCTTTGCTGACAGTGTCCACAGGGAGGCAAGTCCCTGCAGCGGAAGTCCCACAGGTACTGACCTCCTCTTCAACCCTGAACATGAATATCTAGTTTAAACTCTCTGGAGAAACAAAAATAAACTAACTTTGCTGCATCTGAGAGATCTTCCTTTCAAATATGTTTTAATTCAGCTTGGAAAAGCCTGACCTAATACTTCTGATTTTTTGATTTTAGATTATTTCCATTTCTAGATCCATTGTATGACTTTCTCAACAAGCAAGAAGTGTATTATTATATCTTAAGTATCATATCTTATACTTTCACTCTAGAACCTCTTTCACACAATTAAAAGTGATGCATTTATGTTCATTCAAGCATGAGTTAGAAATGCATTATGTGTGTGCATATAGACAGATATCCCACAAATACAGAAAATATTTAAATAATGTTTATATACTCCTCCTATTCACTAAATTTTCGGGCAGCATATGCCAGCAACCTCAATCCACCATCATAAAATGAGTCAACCTGTCATGGAAGCCTAGCACGCAAAACGGAGATATACTTTGTGCAAAAGACACCAAGTACATGGACCTCGAAGAGTACCAGCTTTACTGATAGCAGTGGCTCACCTAAAGACATCACCAAGAGGATTTATACCACTGAAAAGGAAGTTTAACTTCTCTCTAGTATATGCTACTTGTCTCAGAAGTGTCACAAACAGTGATATTTTAAATTGTTATGTTCCTATACACCAAAAAAAACCAAACGTATATTGAGATTTAGCATGATTTCAGGAAGGGAACACCATCAAACCCTGTATAATAAAAGTACAATGCCCAGCTTTGCCATCAGAGACATTAAAAAATAGATTCAATGGCAATTACAATACTTCTATCCTAAACAGTAGCTAAAAACTTTATCCCACATTGCCATGTATTGTGTGTAGGCCCTATATTTCAATAAAAGGAAGAAAATGCTTTTAACAGCACACTGGAGAGTTTTTATGAGATATACAACCTACAGGAAGACTACTGTCTCTCAATAAATGTTTGTTGACTAAATGTGCTATTCCAATTAACACTATCCTTATGGCAATGATAAAATCTACTGAAGCTTAACTTAATTTTTAAGAAAACTGAAGAGTAACAGCACTAATGTATTTTATGTTAAAAAAGTCTTTGATATTTGTATTTCTTATAGTATTTATATTTTGACAGTATGGTGTAAGAAATCTCCATACATGTTGCAGGTGTGGAGAAACCTTTGTCCCAGTGTGAATCCCCCACATCTTCCCAGACTGATGCTCTCCCAATAGGAGCAGCCTCCAGGCTCAGCTGAGCATTGCAGAAGTGTGTGGAGCCTGTGACTCTGCCACACGCCTGCCTGTGGCAAAACACATGCTGCCCAACAGCTCCTAACGCCTGTGGTCCTGCCTCTGCCTGTCCGTGTAGCACAGGCATGCATCATGCCCCCGTGGAAAAGCTCACGGTCTACACAGTAGGGTAAGGCTCCTATATTACTGATTTTTTGAGCCCTGCAGCCCATAGGATCATGTCGCCTTCAGTCCATACTCTGGAAGGCATAAAAAGTCACCATGGCAGGAGACCTGGAGAGGTGTAATGGTTAATGTCCTGCACTCTCAGGGCACTCCCAAGCACAAACACAGGCTGGGCAGAGAATGGACTGACAGGAGCCCCAAGAAGGACTTGGGGGTGTTGGTCGAGGAGAAACTGAACATGAGCCGGCAGTGTGTGCTCATAGCACAGAAAGCCAATCGTGTCCTGGGTTGCACCAAAAGGAGTGTGTACTCCTCTCCTCTACTCCTCTCATGAGACCCCAGCTACAGTACTATGTTCAGCTCTGGGGCCCCCAGCATTAAGGATGTGAACTCTTTGGAGCAGGTGCAGAGAAAGCTATAAAAATGATCAGGCCACTAGACCACCTCTGCTATTACGACATTCTGAGAGAGCTGGGGTTGTTCAGCCTGGTGAGAAACTGGAACAGGTTGCCCAGAGAAGCTGTTGCTGCCCCATCCCTGAATTGTTCAAGGCCAGCTTGGACAGGGCTTTTAGCAACCTGGTCTGGTGAAAGGTGTCCCTGCCCATGGCAGGGAGGTTGGAACTAGATGATCTTTACGGTTCCTTCCAACCCAAACTCTTCTATAAATAAATTGGTGCCATAGGTTCTGGCAAAGAGCTCCTATGGATGCTTGGGAAAACACTGAGCTAATGTCCCATCTATACTCAAACCTCCCATTTCCCAAGCTCCTGACCTGCAGCAGTGCTGAACATATGCCTACAATTGAAGCACTGGGAGATCGGATATTAAAACACTAAGGAATGCCACAAGCCTTTAAGGGAAAAAATACCTATATCTCATCTCAGACCTTTAAAATTATCAGAAGTATTTATAGAACACTCCTCATGAAGGACATAAGCCTTCATTTGTCACTTTTGTCATATGATAAAAACACCCATTTTACTCGTTTGATGCTGTGACAAAAGCTTTTGAAAGTTGTGAGGCACTGAGCCATTACAGTTATTTTCTCTTCCTTGTGTTGTGGAGGAGTCTCAGGCCAGGCAACAGACACATTGGAAGCTCAGAGAATACAAAAAAGATAGATCCTGCCTTGAAACACTCAAAAAAAAAAAAAAAGTCCAGCAGGTGCATATGGATATGGATGGTTGACAAGGAAGTAGGAGGAAACAAAGAGACAGCACCAGCCAACACAAGAGTGGTGGCCATAACCTATCGCTAACCTACTTTTGTTTCTTTCAGGGATTATTGCAGAGGAGATTTTAAGAAGGGATTTAAAAGGAGAAAATGAGGTTAAGTGTGTTTATGTCTGCCCACAGCTCATCCTTAACTTTGGCAGTAGCAATGAATAAAGCCCACAGATGGTTTGAATACACAGCATGTCTGTGGTTTAGCTGGTATTACAGGTGAACTGGAGGCACATGTGGACGGCTGGGCCCGAAGGACTTTGAATATGACATCAGGCTGCTTTGTACTACCATTGTGATAAGAAAGAATGATGAATATTACAGAAATGTTCACAAGAAAACAAAATTATTTTTACAGTAGATTTAAACAAGGTAAAAGCTACATAAGCTGTATGTGGACCATGCCTGACAGTGGACTGAAGGGTGGCATTACTTCATGATCAAGGCATTCCTCTAGGGCTGGCTCCTAAACACCTTTCAGTCCACAGACATCTCTGGAGAAAGGAACATGCCTTATGCAATATCCTTCATAGCTGTTTTTTTTCAGTCCAGGACATCATTAGCTAAGCTGGTTGTTTTCGTAAGTTACTATCTTCTAATGACTTGTAAAATATTGTATGCACCAGCTGGAAACTTCTGTGTTCCACAGCTGATTTGGTCTTTTATAAATTGATTTACATATGTATTTGCTATTTAATTCTGTTAGAAAATATTTCACATACTAGTTTATCTGTCATTTTTCCTTAGCTCAGCCATTTTACAAAGTTAACAGACCAGAGGCATCTGAGATCCGTTTCAACTCAGTAACGAACCTTGGCCTTAAAATATATTTGCCTTTCAGTAGCTGACAGTCTCAACAGCATTGCTTCCTTTTGTCCAACTGACATGTGAGATGGACTAGTATCTGCCAGCCTATTACTAAGTCTCTGAAAATATCGGTTGTTTGGCAAGGCAGGGTGTATAACCAAAGACATGTTACATATGGTAAGTTATTCCTTAGGGAAAAAAAAAGGTAAAAATAGAAAATGCAACAGGCCTCTTCCCATACACAATGTTTTTAATGGTGGTTTCCAAATCAATCACTTTCCATTAAAGGTTCCAGCAAAGCATCCGAAGAAAGACGTTTTAGGAACACAACAACATCACAAAACTAAGGGAACTTTTTGGTGTACTGTATTCGGGTAAACCTGAACAATGAAAAGCCTGTTAAAAATATGGCTTACCTTTCATTTATTAAGCCAAATATGGCTTACCTTTCATTTTTTTGCCTAGTGCCCTCTGCCATGTCTTTTAAAAGCTTGTAAGAATCAACACCCAAAGTAAAGCCCATAGATAACCTGCTAGCTTTCTAATGTATCACTGTCCTAAATAACTGTAGATTGGAAGAGCACAATGAGTCCCAGGATCCTGATGACAAGAACACCATGCCCTGTTCAGCCTCATCAGTTGTCCACAGCGAGCAATCCCACAGCGCAGTGCCTGGCCACCAGCCACAGGGACAACATCTCCACTGATTCAAAGGAAGATACGGCACTCACATAAGGACCCAGCTGGGCAGAAGTAACATGACATGAGTGCGTCAGCCTGAAGCTGAATCCACCCCACAACTAGGTACCTACAGTCTCTTCAGAATACAGCATCCATATAAGAGGCAACTTACTACACAATAAAATCAGCCTACAGAATACGTTAAATGGACCATGTCCCTTGACTACAAGGACATCTTGGGTGACCAGCTCTGGTGCAGAAATCCTCCATCTGAGTGACCTGAAGAGCACTGCAGTTTGGTGAAGCAGAAAATGCATGTATTCATGGTTTAGCACATTATCTGGGGGTGGGTATTATTCTGCTGTCAAAAGCAAAGAGCTGTGTTCTTGACAACAGTAATGACAGAACTAAATTATGAAAAGAGTTCAGAGAGGCAGAGAGTTGCAGTTGAGCTTTGGATGAACAAAGCTCATTAACTGACTGGCTACTAGCTATCTAAATAGATTAAAGGAATTATTACTACAGCTGTAGTTTAACAATTTGGAAAAGTGACATTTAAAATCACTACTTAACATTCAGACAGTAAATTTGTTATTTAAAACTTACTTGTAAATGCAAGGTAACTTGCAAGTTAAGGGCAGCATTTGAAAGTATTGGCAAGAACAAATCAAGATGCATCGATTTTTGCGAAACAAAGTATTTTCATGACTTCATGTTCTCATCAGATAGCAACCATAAAATATGTGCCATTGCAAGAGGTACAATAGCCCAGAAAAAAGTCATTTTGATACATTTTCTTCAGATAGAGTCAAATGAAATCAGATTTTCAAATCCGCTGATTTATATGTCTGAAAGGCAGGCATATAAAAACACTGTAGTGCTTCCCCAATGCCATCTTTATACATCACAACACAACACCAAACGTGAAAGTTCATTTGACGACCTAGAAGACAGTAGTGAGGCATCACATTTTCCCCTTCTTTTTAAAGCCACCCTGCTTCCTGGGGAAAAAAAAAAAAACAAACAAATTTGTGCATGCTTCAGGCACTCTTACTTATTCTAGATGGGCGCAGATTACGCTGCCGCAGCTCAGTGATTTAAAACTGCATTTATTGTGATGTTTCATGATTGCAGAGGTCAAAGACTTCTTTCAGGAAAACAACCACAAGGTGTTTTGCAGACCAACTTAAGGAATATCTGTTAACTTCTTAGCTCCATGAAGTTATTGTGTGCCTTGGTTTCATTTTTAAATAACATGACCTTATTAACCAAGAGAAAGACAGTAACCTTCATGTTTATAGAGTAGAAATGAATTATTTTCTCACATGTCCCCCTCCCCCTCAAAATATGCAAAGCAAATGTTGAAATTCACAACCCTATATATCAAAGAACATTCAGGTTCAAAGTCAAGTACTAGAAAGTCAAGAAATGCCAGAACAAATTTAGTTCAGTTCCCTCATGTTTATATACTAAGATGAAATATTTAATTACCTGATGACAATTTATTTTTTCAACAGCATTATCTGGGTTTTAAATAACAAGAAACAAATTCTGTAGTGGCCTGATTTTACCAGATATTCAGATGTCGATCTCATTTTAGATATAATACTTCAATTATTGAAGTTATCTTGTTGAGAGAAGTACAACGTCGTATAAAAAATTTCTTAAGATTACTTGTGTGATTTTTTTTTTCAGTAGAGAAAGCATTTTTTGAAATAAATCACCTACCAGCAAATACTGCTTGAGAGTATTCTGTGATCTAATTCTGAATGAACAAAACCAGAACAAATCTCTTTTTCCCTACTTTTTTTTTCAAACAGGTCTGTCACAATGATTAGCTTATCAAAATATTTCAACTCACATTCTAAGATTACCAGCTATTTATTATTTTAATCTGCTGTACAGACATCAGTCTAACACTCAATTAGAGTAAGTGGTTATGAATTGTGCACATTTTAGGAAATGTCTCTCTGAACAACATCGGGGTTTTAAATCTTTATTGATAAAAATATCTTACTTCCAACAGAAATCTACATACAAAAGTGCAAATTAGAGCTAGAGCAGCAAGCCCTGCTTTATGACTGAGAGATGTCTGGGCTTGGCTAGCTGCCTCCAGTGCCTACTTCCACCCTGGCTCTGATAATTGGAATAAAGATGAATGAAAATTTAGGCCTGCAGTTTTAATAGTAACTATTTGTTATTTAAATTTCCTTTTCCACACTGAATGATTGCAAGAATGTGTGCTCAGAATTTAAAGGCTACTCTTTAGCATCAGCACATTGATTTCTTGGGGTCCTTGCAAATCTCTTCACATTGTTTCCGGGCTACAGCTCTACACCCCTCTAACTGCCTGTCAGACATCATTTCTGCTTTATGAATAAATAATACGATGCCCAGGGGAAATGTTGGGCTAAGACAGAAAAAATCAATACGTGTCTAGCACGTGTTAGGCAGTTGTTGAGCTGAAGTCTGTCTCAAATACGTGGAGTAATTTTAATAACAAAATAAATGCTTTCTAAACCGAGCTTAAAGGAGGGTTATTAAGAAAGCACTACCGCTATGTCACTGTATATCCTACTTGAAGAAAAACAATTATTCTCCTAAAATGTGAATATTCTGATTGCAAAGTATTTGGCGATTACTTGTCTACAAATACTCATGTTACAGAGATACGGTAGCAACTGATTTTTTACTCTGCTCCTGTTGGAGTAGTTTTGGTGCCCATTTATGTAGTAAAGCTGTTATTAAACTGACATTGGTTTATTTTAAAAACAGCTTCCAAAACTGCCTTTTTTTTTTTCTTTTCCAGAGGGCCTGGGATCAGAAGTGAAACAAAAGCAGGGTAAATTAATCATTCATGCAGCCCCGTAATCGCCTTAGTCATTCCTGCTGCGTAAGCCTATTTTTGCAGTCGACGCAGTTCAGACACCCACCACTGTAGTCCCAGGGATGCAAACCCATCACAGGAATATTTGAATCACTCCACTTCTGTAGGACAGGTCTAAATAGAACAACATTAACTCCTGTTGCAAGGCAGTTCCTCAATTCCTTTACATTACATTCAAGAAGGGCAGGTTATGTTAAATGCACCATATAGTGAGCTGAATTGTAGGAATCCCTGCTTGCTTGCTTTCCCACACCTTGTTGAAGGCAGATCTGCACAAGTTTGACTCCTGCACCTCCCTCCTTCCACCTACGTGTCCTCCAGCACCAGGAAAGCTTGGCCTGTAACAGGTTATAGCAGTCAGCTCTCACTGATGTCCTTCCCAGCTCACTGATGGCCAGCAGGGCTGATGTCTCATTGATCCTCACCTCCCCAGAAACATCACCTTCAAACCATGTTCCTTGCAAACATCAGCCTCATGCTGGAGACCCATGTGGAAGTGTGTGAGTTAATTTTGGGCACGGGGCAAGCTGCTGGTGCTCACAGCCAGGGGCCTTCCCAACAGCCACAGGCATCCAGGCTTAGCAGCATAGTCACGCAAACAGCAAAGGAGGAAGAAAAATGAAGAGGTAAAGGTGAGACAGCAAGCCATAGTCAGACCTACGGATGACCTCTGAGATCACTGACTCCATATCACCAACATCCAGCCCAGGGACATTGCTCTCAAAGGTTTTTTTTTGCCTCCCCTGCTGTTATGCAGACCTTTTAGTGCAGATCCTCCCCTTGGGAGCATGCTGACAAGGCAACTCCTCCTGTTTCATTCAGTGTAATGAAAAGCCCAAACTTCATGTATTTATGACCCTTTCAGATTGAGGAGCTGCAGCTGAGTGCCCTTGCCTGGGGGTACTTACTCCTGCAGGAGAGCAGGCCATCTGGAAGGGCAATCTAAAGAAAACAGAGGAAAAACCTGACATCTCAGGGAAGGACACCCGTGCAGAAGCTACCACTGACAGCAGCAAAGATAAGAGATGTCTTTAGGCTCTGTCCTAGCCAACATGGAGGAGCCCATTAACATCAACACAGACAGAAAAGGCTTTTATCAACTCAAAGAAACAGAAATGCTAAAGGCAAGGAGAGGGGGCTTTCCAGAAGAAAGGAAACTAGAAAAAACTCAACCCCCACCCTCCCGCAACACCTCAAATAAAACAACCAACCTCAAACCCCCCAAAACTCACACAAGTAAAAAGGAGAGGGCTCAAGCTGAAGCTTATATGGTTTATTTATACTGAATATATACATACCCCAACCCCTGGCTGCAGCAGTGGACTGTTTGCATGTGGATGTTGTTAGCAAAATGGGCAGGATGGAAACGGAAAGCAAAGCAGCTACACCTGAGTAACTTCCAACACAGGCAAGCTGTAAATTTTAAGTGCCAAACCATGTGTCCTGTGCACTGAAGGCACTCTGAGAAAAAGGGCTTTTCATCTCTTAGAATCATGGAATCATAGACCTTGATGGAATAGAGCCATACTAGCCTCGGGGAGGAACCCCTTAGTGAAATACCCAGATCTGTCTGTGCATGCAGTGCCTGGAGACATGAGAGAGACTGAGAGATCCTCAGCAGCCTGACTGGCTAAAGAAAGCCCTCAATTCACCCACTTCTTTTATCACTGGCCAAACCTGCCTTCCCACCTCCATCTGCAGGTACTTCCTTTGGTCACGCTCTAAACCATACCTGTCAAGTCACCCATGGAGGGGTGGTTTGTTTTTTCACACAGACAAAAATCCCCCACTGCCAGGCTCAAGTCTGATACCAACATAGATGGTTGAAAGGATCCTGTCCTCACTTTCCAGCATCACCCAAGGCCAAACTGCTGTTACTGGGCTGTACTATGAACAGGATCAGAGAAATATATACAGATTATTTAAAGAACCTGGAACCCCAATAAAACAACCTTCCTTCCTCCCTCCTCCCCCTGGCTGTAGAATTCCCAGCCTTCTTGAACTGGAGGGATAATTCACTGGACCTACAGCTGTGCTCAGATGACCCTGTGTCACCACCATTAATGCCGATGGAGGGTTACATGGCAGGACGACACATTTACAATTTCCGATTTCCTGTGCAAGTCAAGAGTTCAGGTTATCCAAGCCCTTTACACATGCAGAGTCATCAACACATTTTTTTGGGAACAGAATTTCAAAAATGATGAATTAGTCACCAGGGAAGAGACAGAAAACCCCCTCACCTTTCAGAGGTGTTTCATTTCCAGATCCAAGAATCTTTCACAGAGAATGAGAGTTCAAAACTACACCGCTTCATCTTTGACTGATTTAAAGACAACTACCACAGTCCTCTGACTTCCACAAGGCAAGACTCCAGAAGCACGAGTGGTATTAAATTGATTTTACATTAACTTTAAGGTGTCTGTTCAACCTCTTGGATTTCTGTGTTAATTTTAAAGACAAATACTACAAAGAAGCAATGTTTCTATGAACCATATGTCAGTTATATTTATGCATTTCTCTTGGGGCCAAGATGGCATTGAAGCATCTCTGCACTATGTACAGGTAACAAAAAGAGGCTGAGAGAAGAACTCTCAGCAGATCCACACTGTAGCTCAGGAGGTGCCTGGTCAGACAAGCTGCGGTAACTGAGTACATTACCAGAGACGTGCTCTCTTTTTACAAAGGAAAAGCTAAACCAGTAAACTTGTCTGAGCAACCATCCTTCCTTTAGGAAATCTTAGGAACATGCACCACTTCAGTTAGTGCAATGTGGTTACCTTGGAAGTTTTTTACTTGTGGTATTATCAATATACTGTAAGTAAATACCACCTGTTTGGCATGTAGTAGCAAACACTGGCTCCCCAAAAAGATTCAAAGCTATTACTGCGCTAAGAAAGAGACCTGAAATCTTCCCAGAGTTTCACAAGTCAGATGCAACCTGCGTGCATTACATACAAGCAAATCCAGTCTGGTACCATATCATTACTTATTAGTAACAGCCACCCAGGGATACTTGGGATCAAAAAATAACTGCAGTGTTTGAAAATTCACCATCTGCCAGGTGTTGGGAGATATTATTGAAGTGGCAACCCAGTATAAATCAGATGCTGCTCAAATCTCATCAGACCTTCAGTAAATGAATGCAACCAATAAATGAATGCAAGCAGCACCAGCCTACACACTGCAGACTGGATCTCCCTGGTCTCCATGCAAAGGTACGAGATTTGCTTTGCAGATTGCATGCCCAGGCCAGCTTCCTAACCACAGTACTCTTTTCCATATCCGCTGCAGTGGGATAGTTGTGTAACTTGAACATGAAATACGAACCCCCAGCTGTCTATTTTGTTATTCAAGTTCTGACCATGCCCATGGAGACCTCATGAGCTATGCTCTCAAAAACAGGCTTTGAAATGAGCAAACATGATCTGCAGCACCCACAGCAATCGCAACAGCAGAAACAGCTTTTAAGAACTTAGCAAACAACGTGAGTAAAGACTGCGATTTCCAATGAGGTAGCCATTGCTCTGCTTGACCAAAACAGATCCACTGACCAGAACTCCCATCATCTGGGGCAGTAAAGCCTGTGCCAGTGCTGCAGAGCATGTGGTGCCTCTTGCACAGCTCTCAGAAGACAACCAGCGAGAAAACCAGGATACCAAGGGGTAAGCAAAGACTTTCTGAATGACCATATACAAACCCATACCCGGCTATTTTACCTTTCAGCTGATACTGCTGCTTTTTAAGACATTAAAACAACTGTATTTTCAAAATGTATCACATCTTTATTTTATACACACACATTGGCAATCTCACATAGCACATGATGGATGATAAAGCTGTATGCAACAGCTTCTATAAAAGCTGTTGCTGCTACCCAGTTTAATTGCTTAGCATTGGCACCTTCATGAATTACAGGGGTCTTCAAGAAAACTGAACTAAAGCCAGTCTGATCACCACAGGAAACAAAAAGCAGTTGCATAAATAATTACCTTGGAGCTTTGTAGAGCTTGATGTTGAAGTGATATACAGTCTTGACAAATGTTTCCTCCTAGGCAAAAAAAAAAAAAAGAAAGAATCACACTTCTGAATCCAATAATGCCACACTATGAGAAAATAAGAGACAATATTCATTATCCTCTGTTTCTATAAATTTAAAATCGTATCCAGAGAAAAGTACTTTAGAAAAAGTTTCCTTCCTGTATTTAAAATACCCAAGGATAACTAATACAGTTTTTAAGTTCCTTTTTATTATTTTTGTCTGTTTACTATCTTTCAAAGATCTAATAAAGAAGTCGGGCTGATAATTAAGATATTTTTATTCTCTCACCTATGTCATGTTGCTAATAAATATGGATTTCACAGACCAAATCAGGTCTGTGAACCTGATTAAAGGCTCCTATATGTAAAGTTAGGGCAGTTTATATCCATGCATGGACAGTATCTTCAGAGAGATTTCTGTAACTGCTTGGGTTTTATGAACAGAAACTCATCTTTACTTAGTAACTGTATTTGCTTGGTATGTAAAGAAAGCACATCCAATTCAGTGATGAGAGATTTACTAGGAACAGAGAGAGGTAAAGAGGCTGCAAACTTTCCACTAGCAGCAGCCTTGGAATACTTTTAGTTAGGAGAGGACAGAGTGGCCATGTAGTTGCAATCAATCCTGCAATGCCTACATGATAAAAACGTCAAACTTGTCAGACTGATTTCTTTCCATTGTCTACGTGAAAAATTAAAGTAACTTAGTTTGTAAATTGAATTAGCTAGAAGAAAGTACCTTCCTTTCCTTGGATGTTCATTTCGGATTTAAAGGATCTTAACAGTGGTAACTGTGGGGAATTAGCTTGCTATAGCATTGTATGACTAAAGCTAAGCAATAAATATTTCAGGTGTTACAGTGCAAACCGTAATATGGTTAGGAAATGCAATTACTGACAAAGTAAGCAGAAATAGGTATAAAATAGACTATTTCTGCAGTAATACGCCATTTCTTCTACACCATTAATTTTCAGAAGACATTCAAGCCTCTAAAGCAGCTTAAGAAATCAGAGATGCTGTCAGGCTATCTGCTTGTTCAGACCACAGAAGGATATACTGATTCAATTACTTTCTTTAGACACAGACCCAAATTAAAATTGGTATAAGCACACATTAACACTCAAACTTTTTGCACAAAGACAGAAATAATTTCTTTTTTTGTAAGCATTAACCAGTTGCTTTGCTCATTCACACCACACACACACTCTCCCCTCCCTTACTGGTGTAGTCTACTAAAAATAAAGCAGCACAAGCTCCTGGAGAACTGTTGCTTAGCTACATTCTCAATTATCACAATGCTGGCCTTAGTCATTCAGTGTCAAGGTCAAAGCAATTGTTTCTTTACTTTAATGATGAAGTATCCTGTTTATAAAAATCTTATCTACTTCCTACTTGGTAAAATATTGCACATTTCAGTCAATCATTGCTGGCTACTCCTCCAGAGAGACAAAGTGCGAGAACAAAACCAGTAGTGTTAATTTTTGCCCTTAACGGAGAGCTTTTTTCCTAACTCCACCCAGAATGCCAACTGCCTCGCGCTGACACACAGGCAACCAGTTATGCCAACATTTTTTTCCTTCTTTGCTGTAGCTAGGCGAGTGTGGCAGAAATGCAGTAGTCATGTATTTATTCTTATTCTTCCCCTCACCCAATTACAAGTATAAGCAAAGCAGCAACTTTCAATCACTCAGCTTTGTGGGAAAGTTAAAACAAAGAAGGAATTTCCCCATCAGTTTTAAACACAAGAAGTTTTTGGTTCCTCTTTGAGGGCAGGTGTTCAGCTGCAAGGACTGTGATTCTCCCCAGACTAGTGCAGGCTGCTGAATATTTCATAGCCCCTGAGAAGCACAGCTGTAATCAACTTGCAAATAATGAAATGGGCAGTGATAATAGAGCAGAGGTAAAGTGCACCATTAGAAAGCATCAGTGTTTTGGCTGCTGCTGCAGTCTTGCTGTAACAATTTATCAGATTATTTGATAAAATAATGATACTATCAACTATGAAATAAAAATAAATGTTATGCCAAAAAAAAAAAAAAAGAAAAAGAAAATCAGGAAGTGTCTCAGGTGGCCAACATAAATAGCAAAGAGAAAAAATCAGAAAGAATGCCAACAGAATCACATTCATGACCAAAACTCCATTACATGTATTAATCACATATTAATTGCATAAAGCCATTTAGGATATTAAAAGATAAGTTTAAAAAAGTTACTTAAGGCAGAAAAAGATTTATAAGTACTAAAATAAAACAAAGAAAATACTTAGGAAGTGGTAAACATCGCATTTTAATTAAAGCTTGTAGAGTAACCCAGCTGCTGTCCTAACTTCTTTGTAACAGGATCTTGAGGTTTTGACATTTGGAACCTCAGATATTTACACTGTCTCCTCTGTATTGTTTGGTGCCGGCAAGCACCGAAAGACAGCGCAAGGCCAACAGTGAGATAACTATAATGGCATTTCCTGAAGACAGAACATGAGCTATGAATAAGAACATCATGAAATGAAACAGTGATCAGATGGATAGCTAAATGTACCTGTGAATTACACAGGAAAGCTACACAGCAAGTAATTCTTCATCTTACTTCAGAAGCCCTGGCCAAAACCTGACTGTTCCATATCTGTGCCAAGTTTCTCAGTAACAAAGCACTGAATGCTTGTACAAACGTAAGTTCATGTCACAGATGCAGCTACAGTAGTTATGTGGTAAAAGAGGGAAGTTCGTACACACAACCCATATGGATGGACAGTGAGACACCCTACAAGAGTATTTCTTATGAACAGAGATGACCTCTACACATCTTTATGAATTTGGACAAACATGTGACTCAAACATTAACTCCTCACCCTCACCTGCATTGATAAATTGGGAAAGGCACTCTGCACACAGGAAAAGGCTACACCAATGCACTTTCTCCTAACCTCCTCCAGAGCAAAGGGGAACTGAGACCTGCTCTCACAGGCATGGCTTTTGTTAATCTCATGGTCTTCTGTGTATTCCACTGCACAGCCAGTGTCCAGACTGTAAAACATTAGAATAGACTACTTCAGTTGGAAAGGACCTAAACTGAACACCCAGTCCAACTGCCTGACAGCTTCAGGGCTGACCACAAGCTAAGTTATGATACTAAGGGCATTCTCCAAAACACTGACAGGCCTGGAGCATTGACCACCTCCCTGGGAAACCTGCTCCAGTGTTTGGTCAACCCCGCTATGAAGAAGTGCTTCCTAATGTCACATCTGAACCTCCCCTGACACAGCTTCAAACCATTCCCACACATCCTGTCACTAGATACCAGGGAGAAGAGATCAGCACCTCCTGCTCCATTTCCCCTCCTCAGGAAGCTGTAGAGAACAATGGGGTCACCCCTCAGTCTCTTTTTCTCCAAACTAGACAAGCCCAAAGTCTCTAGCCATTCCTCATGGGACATTCGTTCCAGCTCTTTCACCAGCAAAGAGCTGGTGAAAACAGCTCTACTTCAAGAGACTCTATGTGATGTGCAACTGTGGGGAAGAGCAGATAAGAACCAAGCACAGGCTGAAGAATAAACATAGTACTCCAGTCTCACCTGCTGGAAACATAGCAATCCCCTAAAAGTACCATGTGGCAGCTGGACCTTCATCCTATGGACCAGAATATGTTCCAGTGCAGAAGGCAAAGACTGTCTTCCCCAGCACACACTTCCCCAGGCATCAGAGGAATCACAGCTTCCATGGTTACACAGTCCTTTCTTGTCATTCCTCCAAGCAAGGACTGACACTCATAGCTGCCTTCCTATAGCTACATAGAGATTACATGCTGAAGTGGTAGGGAATTCACCGAAGGCTGACTGACTCCAGTGTTTAACTCCTGGTATTGACAAGAATAAACTGGATGTTATTCCTTTTATTTTATAAATAAAAGTCTGGATGAAGGACTGTTGGTAGGTTCACATGCAGCACTGCATGTTGCAAAGAGAAGTCTTGACAGAAGTGTGAGGTTGCTCAATGGGACACTGCAAATGTGTGCACGCAGAAAGCCAACAGCAGCAGGAAATACAAATTGCTACACTCTGAGAAAGTACCTTTACACTCAAGGAATGACTTCAGTTAATGTCAGCCTGATAATCTTTTACGTGTTTCAAAAAGTAGTTCATAGAAACTCCAAGAACCCAAGCAGATTGTAAAAGAAGTGTTAATGAAGTTGATAAATGTATCTTTTTTTTTGGTCCCTTTGTACTTACTATGTTCTCTACATGCATACTCTGTATTTTCATTTCTTTCCTCATTAGCAACAGATACAGAAGGTGAATAGGTTTAATATTGCCAAAGAAAATCTGGTGTACACATGTTCAGTGCAGCAGGGGTAAATGAGCTCTCTCTAACATCCCAGAAACATCACCTGTCACTCTGAAAGAAAGTGGTGTCCCAGGGTGATATTGCACTGGAGTAATTCCCATACTTTAATAATCAAAAGACTTCTCCTAGTGTTATCTTCCATCTGCCAGAAAAGAGATCACACAGATAGACCTTTCAGCCAGATGGAGTCACCAAAAATCCTCTTAATCTATCAGAAAGCTCAGACACAACTGAGATGCACTCATTCATATTCCTGTTCTCTCTCCTGCAAATGCCCAAAGATAAATTACTCAGACTAACTCAGATTTAGACTTTAAATGTCACAAGCAAATCTTATGCAGCTCATTTCTCCTTTCACCTTTTTTTTTTTCCTGGCATGAAAGAATTATTCTTACTAACTCACTGGGGATCATGTCTTCCTTTTACTATCTGAGAAAAAGTACAACATGACAGACAGACCTTGTACAATATAAGGCTGGCAGAACTGCTGTCTGAATTTATCCATTAAAAATCAAAAAATCTATTTCAACAGTTGTGAATTCTCCGTAGCATCACCAACCTTCTTATGGGTATCAGCATCCCAGTCTGACTCTTCCATAAAATGGGAAGGCTACAGTGACACAGGCTCCTGTAATTTGAGAGGCGTCTTTAATTTTTTCGATATACGTATATAGAACCAACCTTGGAGCAAGGATGATCAGGAGCTACACACGCACATTTACCATCAGTACAGTGCTACCACCAAGGGCTCCCAGACAATGCCCAACTCCGAAGTGGGCTCTCGCTCCTCAACTAACTCTTACAACCCAGGAAGGCTGGCAGCAGTTCACTGCTCATGCATCTCCTCCTTGGACAACTGACTCTATTGGTAGCCTTGTAAAAACCTCGTTAAATCTTTCCAAGACTACGTATCTGCCAACATGTGGAGAAAAAAAGGACTTTCAAGACTGTAATGGCATTTCCTGATGGTAAGTACCGGAGGTGTGCTTATTAAAGCTGCCCAGCATTCCCGCCTTTTCAGAGCCATTCTCAACTGTTACAAAACATGGCCTCATACTAAACGTAATCTTTGGTATCTCCAAACGATGCACATGTTTCTGAAAATAAAGCCAAAGAAAAGTACTTTTCACTGCCCAAGTTAAAATAATTTGGCATCTTTTTTCTTCTAGAAGCCCGAGTATCTCTACTTTTTGAAACAGGAATGTGGCTTGATATAGGAAAAAGCTCTGTCAGACAAATTTTTTTACTGACTTCTGAAATGGGAAAGGTATACAATCCAGGAACAAGAGTGAGGAAACTCCAGGAGTAAGTGAGGGAAAGTGGGGAAAACTGGGACCAAAAGATACATGGGGAAGATGAGGGATAAAAATAGGCAAAGAAATTTGGCTCAGGAGTCTGGTAGAAAAGCAGGATAAAGGAGGGCAAGAGAGTAGGGAGAAAGAAGGGTGTGAGAGTCAGTCAATTTAGGCAAAAGGAGACAAAAATGTGTGAAAAAGGAAATTGAGATCAGGAACTTCTTGGATGAGGACTGGTACAAGGGGAGAGTGGCACTGGCTTGGCAGAGACAGGAGGAGACAGAGCTAAGGAGACAGTAGCACAGACCTAAGAGGTTGGGTGGGAGACTGGCAACAATGGGGAGTCAGGTGAAAGACAGGAAAGTAATCTAAGTCCTTTTGGGCAAAGAGAGCAAACAAACAGATTGCTAACATGGAAGAGTGGCTGCAGAGGGAAATACACCTAAAGGAGCTGAGACTGAGATAAAAAGGCAAGAATAAAGCCAAGGAAAAAACAAGCAACACAGAAGTAGAAACAGGTCTACTCAAAAGCAGAAAGTCAGAAGAGACCATCTTTTGGCAAAACTATACAGAAAAGTCTGTACCGCTAAAGCACATTCCCCTCCAGAGCCAAGTTCATGCAGGTCTAAAGGTATGCAGCCACAGGAAAATACAGACTTCGGGGACAACTGGGCCAGAACATATCTTTTGCTTTACCTTGTTTCTCAGCTCTGCTAACACCAATAGCGCAAAGCAGAAGAGTAATAAAATGGACTGATATTACAGGATAGTACTTTCAAAATACGGAACAATAACAATGTGCCTGTTAAGGATATGATACCAATTTATGTGAGCTGTGGATTTTGTTCAAACTGTCTTTAGACACACCAATGGCTCGAGGGTCTGCCACTGGGACTTCTTACTCCCACAGAAAACCAGACTGGCCTGGCCTGTAATCTCTCACACCCAGTGTCTGCAGAAGGCTGTGAGGAGTCAGCTACAGCTCTGCAGGGTGTTGACAGGTCTCATCCTTGCATTGCCTCCAGCACAGCTACTGCTCTCCAGGTACAACCACAGCAGTGGGATAAATGACCCTCAGCATCTGCTGGAAAAGATGGGGACAAGACTGTCAAACTAAAGGAGAGGCAAGCAAGATGGGTGGCCAGATCCTCTGGGTACTTGTGACGGAAGGAGATAAACCACCCATCTAAATAAATAAAGGTCTAAACCCTGATAGAAACACTCAGGCACTGTTGTCACTACAGGTCTCCCTAGGTTTCTGGAAGCTGGCAAGTGAAGCAGGGGTTTGGGGGAGGCTCCCTTTGAACCCCACACCCAGCTACTGTTCCTGCAGAAATCACACTGCAAGGGAGGGACAGAGACAGGAAGGTGGGGGGACACACATGCCCCAGTGTCACCCTGGTGGGTCAAATGCACTGTATACCCATATCTGAGCGCTCATCTAAGCATGCCCTTAATTATTTCCATACTAACTGGTAGGTACACAACCACTCCCCTTATGCTGTATTCTCTTTGTGCATTTTAATTTATGGAACAGGTGTGCAGAGCCCAGCAAAGATGACAGTGAAATTTATGCCTTTATTGAAAAAGCTGCAGAAGTGATGCTGCTGAAGGCTGCTGACGGAGTTAGAGATGCATCAGCGTAAAACAGTGTGCTGAAAACCTTTCCCATGACCCAGTACGGAAGTAGTTTTTAAAGCAACTCAGCAATAAACTTAGGTATCAACAGCAGCCTCTTCGCCACTGGGGAAAAGCATGTGTGTGATGTGCCCAACAGTCATTCCAATAAAGTCTAATTTCACATAATTGGCTAGAGCAAGTTCAAGGGAAGGTACGGGGTGGGGGAGAGACAGGAAAGGCAAGAGAATAAGCAGCAGGCATCCAAAACCATAAAAGTCAATTTCCTGATATTCTACCTACCCACAGTCCTGTGCCCAAATCACCCTTAAAGCCTTAGGCAATGTTTTCTTCAGTCTGTCAGACTGTTAGAGATACTGAAACTCCCGATAAAGGAAGGTATCCAGCAAGAGTTTGCTATATGCACCTAGAAAGAAGTGCGGAGAACTTCAGCCTCACCTTTTACTCCCAACACTGACCAGTATTAAACACACACTATTAACAGAGGTATCTAATTTACTGATTTCAGAATAAATCAAACAGAATAAGCTTATAAAAACTTTCTCCCAGAATTTCCCCATAACCTGCAGAGTACTCTAACAGTCTGTGAACTGGTTCACAGCTCTTGAGCCAAAACAAAGAGGTGAGGGTATTGTCTTCAGAGATCTTTCTGTAGTAATATCCCAGTGAATCCATGCCACTCCTTGCTTTGAGACTGCACCACTTACTTCTGAAACAGAGAAACCAGTTTCAAAAGTTCTGGTAATTTTAGGATTATTTTATATATTAACTAGGGATTAGAGGATTTCCTGCAGATTCAGGAATATTGTTTCTGTGCCTCCTACCACTTCTTGCCTTTTTTTTCCTTCTTCATCAGCAGGCTGATCTGCTACCTCAGACTGCTCCTTTGCCTACAAAGTCACAATGTGATTAAAATATGTATGAAAGAGTAAAGGTCTCCATGTTCCTCTGTAGTAATCTCCCATACTGACTGTATCTTAGAGGTAAATAAATACTAGAAAGAACTCTCTTCATCGTAGAAGGATGCAAATTATTCCTTCAAAAGTGAGATACAGCAAGATGCAACTAACAAAATGGCTAGTGGCACAACAGCCAAAGTGTTCTCTTCCCAATTAGTCTAGACCCAGCTGCAAGGAACCAAGGGCATGTGAGACATTTAAGAATATTGCCCAAACATAGTTCTCTTCACTTTCCTCCTAAGCTGCACAAGCCAGCGCTTAAGTTGCCCATGGAACAGAGAGCTCAGTAGACAGTCATCGCACGCTATGGTCTTCACGGACTTGCCTTTAATCAGGCAGCACAGTTCAGAGCCAGCTCAAAAAATGCATCTTGCTAAGAAAACACCCTGCATCACAGCCACAGAGAGCTTGCTTCAGGAAACCTGCAGACAACACTGAAAAATGCAGCAATTTAAAAGGAGCAGAATTGGACAGTAAGAGCATTTACCTTTTATCTGAAAATGATTCATGAGACACCCGTACAAAGTGTCAGACAACAGCAAAGCAGTTCATCTACTACTGATAATCCAGCATTCCCAAGCCATCAATAGCCATTTGAGTACTCCTAAAGTAAATTTAGCTTCATCTTCATTATTTTCGGTATTGAAAGACTGGAGGTATATTCATGGATGTTTACGCAATGGCAAGAGAGCACGGTATTGTATGTTTCATTACATTACCAAAGCAGAATCTTGTTCAGACACTGCTAGCGTATAATTTCTGTCTCTCTAGAAGCTGGAAGGCAATCATTAGCATGTTGGATCTGGCAAGTTCATATTATCTATCTGGTAATTACAGAAAGATGGAAAAGCCTTAAAAAAAAATTCCCTCCGACTTCTGCACTTACTACACACCTGACGAAAATACTATCACTTTAAGCTAAATTAGCAAATCTTTCCCATAAACTATTATTCGGAACAAATTAATATTAGCATAAAATGTATTAAATAATTACTAGAGGCTGTACCAACTGTATTTTATCTTCCCTTCCAGCTTCAAAAAAATAAAACTATGCAATGACAACCTGAATGCCGGAAAACATTTTATTGATGGTGATGACAAGCTAGGCTACTTAGTAATTTGTTAGGCATTACTAGCCCAAATGAACGCTACAGTACAGCTTAGTTTTTCAAAATATGTATACCATTAGTCAATGCTATTCATACTGCGGCAGCGCTAAAAACACACCAAAAGATAATCTCGTCCTCCAGGGACTGCTGTAGAAAAGGACAGAAAGATGAGAGACAAGGGGGTGGCTGAAGGCATACAGACGCATACATATACAAAGTAATTGGGACCACTAGTCTGTGTTTTATAATCTCATTTATTCATGCTTCAGGTAAAGAGAAGACTAGGAGGTGCCGGGAAGATCGCAGAAGCTGGGACAAGATGGCTCCAAAAGGAGTTGGAAGAATAGAAAGAGAAATCTAACAGAACAAGGAAAGTGAGGCCATGGAGGAGAGACTGTGAATAAAGAGGTTCAGCCAAAAACAGTGATCAGGGATAAAAAAAGAAAAACAAACACATATAAAGGCAAGGCTGAGACCACTGGGAGCAGAGGAGTGCTGGAAAGGTCTGTGAGGGGCTTTGGTTGCTCTGCAGGGACTTCACACACCCCAGCATTTCTTGGACCCCCAGCAACCCCCACATCATATCCTGAGTGACACCAGCTGAAAAGGCAGGGCTCCTTATCTCTCTGGCTTATATACCACTTTAATTATGCCAGTTGTCAGGGCCCTGGGCAGGTTGTCCCCATGGGGGCTGGCTGCCTGGCTCAGGACCAGCATAGATAACTGGGGTGTCCCTGGGGAGCCCCCGTAAGGCCCTAGCCCCTGCCCGAGCTGCAGCACCACCAACCCCCATCTCAATCCTTCCCTGCTGTCTTTTCAAAGAAGCTTTTGGATAAGGTATGGCTACGAAGGCTGCAGTAGAAGCACATCAGCGCATGCATCCTGCTCCCTACCAATTGCCAAAGCTACACCAACAAATAAATAGATTGAATTACCAAGGTAGATGCTAGCCCAATTCAAGGGGATTGGTACATACATTATAACAAGATGCTGGAGCCACAGCCCCATCACATTAACATTAAGAAATCATTTTATGCACATCTCTTATCCATGAGTGAATGATGTACAGGAGAGGAGAAACAGTGCTGTATGGAGATTCATGATGCATGGTAGATGGGCAATTTAAGGTAAATCACACAGTTCAGTTATAAAAGACACACAACCTGGGGAGAAAGCGTGTAGCTTCAAGGTCATAAATTATTTATAAATAATACAGCCTTCTCATGAAATATCCAAAAGGCCAGGCACCCATTTTTCCCATTATTTGTCTCCAGTTACAAATCACAGGGAAGATGAAGAGGAGTATCTCATCAAGAATGACCTCATTTTGGGGGAGGAAGATGGACTTAGATAGTAAAGTTAGTAGTTAGGGGCTTGCAAGCAGGATGGCAGGAACTGAAGGCAGCAGGACTGCTGTGCCCATCCACCTAGGAGCAAAGCAGTAGCAGTCAAAGGAGGAAGCTGCAGTGGGCTGAGGAGAGAAACTGTTGCCCTGGGAGCTCAGGCCCTCCCTATCACTGCCAGCTTGTTCAAAATCAACACTAGCTTTCTGCTAAAAATTTCAGAGCTTATTAAGTGCGATCCAGTGCTCAGACTCACAAATCACAGCTGGTGTGATTCGTGAATCTGATTTGTGGACATCCACGTGCGTGCTGTGTTTTCTGTCAGCAGCGCTGCTGCCTCTTCGGAGCGCTGGCTATGCTCTGTACAACACAGTGACACCTCCGTACTCAACTCTCCAGCTTTTCTCAGCACTTCTATTATGATATGTCAGCAGTCTGACACCTTCTCATCTTTGTTACGCAACACAGCGCCTGCTCAAATTCCCCTGCAATGACCAATTCAACTAACTTCTCATTTTTCTAATGTCCTGCCTGATGACCCTGTATGCTCACCAGTGCTCCTGCAAGTATCCACCTTTTGACAGATACATACACAGTTCATCATTTACTTTTATGCTGCAGACTCTTCGGTCTTCAAAGTCCTTTTGAGGTCTTCATGCTCAGTTTGCATTTGATTCAACAGAGTCTGGCTGGGTTTTTTGTTGAAATCATTAGGGGCAGATACCCATATGTTCAAGAACATTTTTATAGTCTGAGTAACTCCTAACACTCGTGCTTTCAGCAGACCAGTGTTTCTGCTTGCTTACAGACAGATGCAGATGCCTTATGTGACTTAAACAACGTGTTTAAGCAGTCTCCCATGCCGAGCCTGAGTATATTAAGTTTATCCCTTGTTCAGGTGTGGGAAAGGTACTTCAGTGTCTCAAAAGCCCTAGGAGTGAAAAGACAGCTATATACACATGTGATTCAGACTTTTTCTAAAATTCTTTGAGGTCTTGGTGTGTGTTTTCTTCGTATTACAAGTGGTAAGTCTGCCTAATTGCAACAAGAGTGTAATTCTTGAGTTCACCGCTCATGCCACATGTGCGGTACAGGGCAAATAAAATATATGACAGGACAAAAAAACCCTCTGAATTGTTTTCTTATTAGCTACAGATATTAGCATCACTGTCTCATATAATTTAGCTGCAATAAAAAAAGTAACAGAATATTTTTTCTCAGTTTTCCGAGTATTGTGTTTTTTGCATGAACACAAGTAAAATTAAACATACCTCTTCTATAATAAAGAGCAAATGTAGCACCAACTGTCACTTTATCCATGCAGTCACATCTCTACACCAGCAGTTTGCATGTCTAATCCCTCTGAAGCCACAGCAGGGTATGACATGCAAATTCCAAAGTGGTAAGAAACCTACATTTTTAGTTATCATGGAAAACTTCTTAACAGCTATTATTTATCCACGCTTTGGTCTATCAGCCTTCGCAACCTTTTGGTTAACAATAAGGTTTGTTTCTGAACCTTCCTAAACATTTTAAAATGAATTAGAATGCCATGTGAACTCCCCCTCCTCCTCCACCCCCCCCCCCCCCCCCCCCCCAAGCATTTTTCCCACACCACATACATTAGGTATCAAACCCAAAGAACAAAATATCTTTTCGTAGGAACAATTATCTCTCTTGGCTAAACATGTTCCTAAGTCTACACCCACCTTCCAAGACAGATTTTAAGTGAAGTTTTCACCCATTTTGCAGCTCACTAAGGTCTTGGCCACTGTATCATACACACACAGCTGTTTCTCTTTTGAAGTCTCTGATATTACCAGTATATTCAAAACTTAGAGTTCCTAAGCTCTCGTGCATGCCTTTAACTGGGGTGGAACTGCGTAAAGTTTTAGTTTTCATCCTGCCCTAAAATGTGAATGTTCATCCTTCTCCTTTGGGAAAAATCAAACAACTTGCATTAAAACTGCTCCTCTTTCTCCTGAAAAAACTTTATGCCTGTCCTGGAAAGCTTCTTATGGTCTCCAAGGATTGCACTAGAGCAATAGTATTTACACTGAGAAGGTAGCACCAGTATATCTAAGATCAGGCTCTTTGTGAATTTTAAAAATCATGAATAGCAAATTAATTTATATGGAAAATGCTTCAGTCCTTAGTTTGCAAACAGAGTCACGGAATAAAAGCAAATTGGACATCAGTAGTCAAAGGGTAACTCTATTGTCGCTGTCTTGTTGCCAAAGATTAAAGCCATGCCTGTAATTAATACAAAATTAGCTTCCAAGCCAAAGCAAGAAGAATAAGGTCACTGATAACAGCTCCACTGCTCCTGTGTGCATAAAAAGCAGCACGTTTGGTGGGTTTGTTTCCAGGCGGCTGTTAACTCGCCAGGAGGAAGAAACACGCAGTGGCACACCGTACCATTGTGATTTACAACAAAAGCCCTCTCTGTAGGCTTGTGTTGATAAAAGTATGAGTTTTAGACATGATACCGCTTAAGGCCTATTAGTACAACAGCTAAGCTCAGCACCTGATCTGCTATTCCATAGAGGCACATGGGACACAACGCTAGCTTCAAATGGCTCAGAAATGTAGTTAGTAAGAGCCAGGTTTTAAAGGAAAGGAAATACTAGAAAAAGCAAGACAGGAGGCTTGCACAGTAACTCTTTTTGTCCAGTAGTCACAGGCTCAAGTCACTGCAAAGAAAGAGATTTTTCCTTATTTTTCACATAAGTGATTAGAACAGAGATGAAAAGACTGCTCTTTTGTATACACCCTGCAGGAACAGGAGACAACGCCCAATATTGCATTGCTGCTTTACAGGAGACCATGTAAGAGATATTTTGTTTTAAAAACTGAAGGTGAAAAAGGGAGTGTGACCTGAGAAGTAGACGTAAGGTACCAAGAACATGTCACTATCCCTCTTCTTCAGTGAGATGGACAGTCTTTTTCAGACTTTTAAAGAACAAACTAGGAAGCTGTTAGTTTAGAACACGTGCTCCTAGAAGAAGTCTGTCTGCAAAGAAGGGGGCACAGAGGTGCACCTACCAACCATCACAGGATGGTTGATGTTGGAAGGGACCTCTGGAGGTCATCTGGTCCATCCCCCTGCTCAAGCAGGACCACCAAAAGCCACTTGCCCAGGACCATGTCCACATGTTTTTGGGGTATCTCCAAGGACAGAGACTCCACAACCTCCCTTTGCAACCCATGCCAGTGCTTGGTGACCCTCACAGTGAAAAAGTGTTTCCTGATGTTCAGAGGGAACCTACTGTTTTCAGATCCACTAGAGAAGATCACACAGGAAAGTGAGGAAAAGGCAAGTTCAAGTTCGCAGTGCATGGCTTCAGGCAGTTCTCCACTGCTATGCAGAAACACCAGTTGCAGGAAGGGAAACCAGCACTGCACTTCCCCCTGCCACCAAAACCTCGTTCTTCAGCATATGAGTGACTTAGCAGCACTAATTTGTTTGCAAGAGCTTGTGCCTCTCTGCATAAAATCAGGCTGATACAGATACCACAGGCGCTGAAGTGTAATAAAACCAGGTAGCTAAGGGTTTAAATCTCTCAATAGTGGTCATTTACCTACAGCAATCTTCACACTTCTTCTTTTATTAATTCAGTCTAACTACCAGCTGACGATGAGCTGCAGGGAGCATGATTTTTATTATATGATGAACACTAACATTTCAGAGTTATACCTCAGAACATCGATTACTACCTACTGACAGAGAGGTTAAGCACAGCGATTCCTGAGGGGTTCTGTTGTTGAGGTTTTTTTATTCCTTGACTCCAGTGAAAGGAAGCCTTTTCTGTTCAAAGCCGTTTCTTTTTTTTAAGCATCAGTGTAATTGATTATACAGGCTAGTACTTGATATAGAAAAGAAAACTGCTCTGTGGAGCAGGGCACACTTCATGGCTGGTGGAACACAGAAACTGCAAACTGAAATTCTCCTTCTCAGGGAAATACAGCACTGCAACATATAATTTCTGCCTAGTTCTGAAAACAAAGTGAAACAAGTTTTCTTGGTTACTGTGTTTCCTGAACAAAATATTATTTACTGCTGATTAAAACTGACAACTCATGCTAATTTCGCCACTGTCCAAGAATTAGTATTTCAGTAATTCCCACAGCTGGGAGAGCTAAGAAGCAACAAAAAAATCAATCAAGGGTTTCCAGGTTCCCAGACTGTCAACAATGAATTCCAAGCCTTCAGGGCTTTGGCATCCTGGAGCAGCTACAACCAGTTTCTCAGGCTACCTCTTTTCTGCATGAGGCCACATCCCATGGTGCCAGGTGACTCCAGCACTTCCAGGCTCTGTGGTCCACAGCTGTGGATGAAATCCCTAGGTTGCCTGCCTCCAGAAAACCCCTAAAACTGCTCCCTAAGTGCAGACCCCCACCACTCCATGGTCTGGCCCCTGCCCTACCCTGCCAGCATCTCTGCAGGTTCTGTAAACCAGGGCATGGCCAGCTGGGTCCATCAAGGCCACCCTGTAAAAGTCTTGGGGTCCCACCATTTGTTCTGCAGTCCAGGCTTCTCCTCCCAGGCCAGCAACACGTGCTGATGTGCCTGCCTGGAACCAATCCCACCATGCTATGTGTGCATGCTATGCCTCAGCTCCAAATAAATGGGAAACACACAAATGCTGAATTATTTGCTATCTGCCCCTTTGCTAGCATGCTTTTTCCAGTACTTCTCTAGGGCTGATTTTCACCAAACCTGCTGAGGAACATAACAGGATCACCTGTGAACCACCACCTGTCAATTCACTGTAACTGGTCAAACCCCACACCAGACCCAGTCATCACTTCTTTCCCTGCCATTTACCTGACTGTTAATGCTAATTGATTCCTGGTGTATTTGCTCTCCAGAAATAAGACGGACTTCTTAGGCAAAATTAAAGATGGAGTCACAAGTGAGTAAGGGCTTCAAGGTTCACTACACAAATTAAAATACACAACTGATACTGAAATGTAACTCAAGAGTTTGATAGTAAATCTTCATGTTAAGAATGGGGGGAAAAACTTGCTTTTACTTCAGTCAATATAATTGACTGGAACAATTTAAAAGATTTGACAAACTGTCCACCAACATATTGTGGAAAACTGTTGCACCTCTACGTAACTAGCATAAAACCACCTCCCAGTGCCTTGGCAAACTTCATGTACTAAATAGCCGGGAATATTTTTTTTCCAAATTCAGCTACACTGGCAACACCAGCAGGTGACTTTGTGTACGCGTCCCATTTGACCCCCAAGGACATAGCTACGAAAACAGATAAAACAAAAGGGAAAGAAAAATCACAGTAGAATAATCAAACTGCATTAACAGACAACATTTGAATAACAGACAACAGATTCATTATAGGTGGTCTGTAGGTAACTGTTTACCTCAAGTCCACATGCATAGTGTCACATGCTACTACTCCCTTGAGTGATTAATTAATCCACACAGAAAAGCTCTGCAACATGTTATATCATAGGAGTCACAAAACGGAGGTCATTGCGCCAGCTAGCAAATGACACATTAAAAAGAGGGGAAAAAGGCAAAAAATGCTCTTTATGCTTTCCACTTCGTTGTGAACGTGAAGGATTTATTTCACTAATCCATGGCTGGCAGTGTCAGGGCTTCTTGGAGCTGCAGAGATGGAGAGAAATCCCCAATTTTCAAATATGCCCCAGCTACATAAAGGTAAGAAAGAACAGCACTTCCATCCCCACTGGGCTGCTACTGCACCACTGCCTGTAGTAGACCAACACCATTTTCTGAAAGGCTAAATTAGGGGAAGGCACAGTTCCTCCTGTAACCAGAATAGTCAATTAAGATTGCCAAGACATACATTTTTACAGCATGCATGTACACAGTTTATTTTGCCTACCCCATTACAGCGTTATACCCCTACATGAATAGTGTGAGATGGAGGAACTACGCAAGTGACCTTGCCTATCCAAATATGACCTTGTTCAGACTCTTTAAGCATTAAGTCATAACTTACCTTTCTGAGTGGAAAAGCAGTGTCCTTTGTTACAAAGTGAACTGAAAATGAGGCGGTATTTGACTGTACCTGAAAGTGGGTTTCATGACAGTGTGAGACAATATAGATATCTAGTTTGTCCTTTCTGTATTTTCTTCTTCTTCCTTAGGCAAGCAAATCTATAAAGCCTCTCATCTAATGTGTTAGATTAATAAATGATAAAGCTACAAACAAGAGAGCCCAACCTTCCATGATTTGTGCTTATTTTGCATTTAACAAGAGTAAACGAAAATGAAATTAATTGCATCCTTGTATTACCAAACTAAACGACCCAATCTTGCCTATCCTAACAGATCAAAACAATACATTTACATTTACCAAATCATTGTAAAAAGTAATTTTTACTCTGAATAGCTTCTTGTGATGTATTAGCTTCTGTCCCCAGAAAAGTACCTACCAAACACTGCAACAGAGGTCACAGAGATCATGCTTTTCTCTGTAACTAGGCTCTGGACCAGAGCTACTTTTAAGCTAAGCTTAAAGCTGAGCTGACATCATTAAAAAAAAAAATATATATATATATATTTCAGAATGTGCTTGATGAATATTCCTCACAAAGTAAGCCTGGAACCCCAGGTTTTCTTACAGTATATAGGCTCTAGCAGTCTGAATGCTGGTCTCTGCACTGTACTAGAAGGAAAAGTAGCTATTATTTATTTAAGGAAGAAACTTCTGCAGTCAATGCAATTCATTAGGACATCATTAGCAAATTCTTTAGCAATTTCTTCCTGCATCTCCTTCACGCTCCAGTCCCCTGAACCAATGTGCCTATATGGCAGCAGGTATGACTGTGGTGTAGGCACCAGTGCTCCTCTGCAGCCCTCAACACCAAATCTGCACCCCTCTTCCACTGTTCTTCCTAACCCCTGCTCCCATTGCACATCTGATCTCCTCACCAACTCTCCCCTACCATGGTACCATTCCTAGAAGAGGGCTCCAGTTCATCACTCTCTGTGTATTTCTTCCCCTTTGACGCAATTTTGCTTGGACACAAGTAACAACTCCCTCCTCCCTCTCAGCAGAACACCAGGTAAGGTTTCTCCACAGAGTGGCACCAGCCCTTTCATACATCTCTGGAAATAGCCTGCCTGAGGCAACTGAAGATTCTCCTGTGCCATTTTTTGTGGCCACGGCCTGGTGGTGGCTCACAACCATGTGACAAAAAGCATATCCAGGTCTTTCTTTCCTTCAGTCACTTCCAAATGACGAGTCTCTAATCCTTTTGGCTTCAGCTGCAAAATTCCCATTGATTGATAATGGATTTTCCACTGATGTAAAATCAAGCATTTTGACTACACCATTACGAATTAACAGAAGAGAGCTCTGTTAATCCTTTATAAGCAAGCTTAATCTTTGGTTTCTAGCAGGAGGAGTGAAGGCCCTGTTTTCTCCAGTATCAGCCAGAGGGCTATTATTATTTCAGAATTTTTATTCTCATTTTATTTGATTGACACCAGTTTTTGTGTTTTGGTTTTTTTTTTTGGAAGACACAAATCCAGACACCACCACAGATACACACTTCAGCCAAGTGGAAAAGGAAAAGTTTGAGCTGTGACACTGAAGCTGAAAGCTAGGATCGGCATGCTGGAACTTACTCCATCAAAAATGCTGTCATCTGGAAATAGCAGATTGATGAAGCCTTTATAGCATTCACCTTTCAATTAAAAAAGAGCAACATATGAAACCTCACATTAAAATAGCTGTAAGATTTGTTAGGGTGCTCTCTCAATGATGCGATTTGAACATTTCCTGTGCATTAGCAATAGTTAGGACTATTAAAGCCTTTAAAGACTGTTACAGAACTTGGCTAATAACTCTATAGCAATCAAGTCATCAGTCAGATGAACTAATGTTTCACTAAGACACTTTTTCCCTTAAAATGAGATTTTGTTAGATCAACTCAGATACACATTAAGTCAGTGGATAGAACAACCCTTTTGTTTTTTTCCAGGAAACGAAACCCACCACTGTGCTTCAATGTCTGGTAAACAGGAGCTCAAATCACACAAACCCTTGCTCAAATGGGAAACCAGTGTTCGCAAAGACTTGTTCCATTGCAGTCAACAGTCTGAGCTGCTTAACAGCGGTAAAATCTTGACAGATCAAGCCCAAATATTTCAGTTCTAATTGGTACTGCACATCAAACAACCCTTAATTTGACGTCATGTCCTGCAGTGCACCAGACACAACCATTCATTGATCTAATAATTCATCACCGCTTCTGTGCCAAGATGAAAAAAAGTCTTAAACACAGCAGCTAAGTGGTTCCGCTAAAACACTGGAATGCCACATATCTCCATAAGACAATAAAATGTTTATCTTTTGTCAAGCATTTCATCGCTGCTGTTTAGTAGATGACCTTTTGAAAGAAGCAGCAGAGGCTGACGTACACCTTCATTAAAGCAGCGCCTCCTTCTTCCCCCTGCCTGCAAGAACAATGAGCATGGGAGGGAAGAGGTGAGCAATCCACCGAGTAATGAAGAGATTTTGTTTCAGGGGGTTATCAATTATTTATGAGTAAATCCCCACATGAACGCATCCAAAGCTTAACAGTTTTTAATATGTTTCACTTCTACACACATGGCACAACACAACCAGATGTGAGCTAAACTGGATGTCTGACTATTTGAGGAGTCAAATAGTGAGTTGGATCTGGGTGTCAGTAAATCACTGTTACGTTTTTTAAAGTACAACAGCCTCCTGGATTTATAGCTCTTCCACAAAATTCCTCCAACACTCACAGAAACCATTTTTTAAAGTATTTCCTACTTATCAAGATCTCTGCAAAGAAAAAGCTCATACCAAAGAAATTCTGTAATTATGCTGACACAGTTGTCTAAGTAGTCTAATATTGACCAGCTTTGAATGGAATTTTATTCCACACAGAACGAAATGGACCTGAACTTTTCCTGTTAAGACAAGACCACATTATGGTTTGGTTTTGACTTTTTTCCCCCCTCAACACAAGGGTTATCCTTTTCAAAACAAACCACTTGTCTTTAAAGTAAAATTGTTTCATAACTGTGTTTTTAAAGAGAAGATCCAAAGACTCTTTCTGTCATACAGGAAATGCAAACATTACACCTTGGTCTTCATAAAGCAAGGACAGGAAGACCAAACAGTTGTATTTGCTAGGCACTCTTTCCACGAGAAGTTGTTAATCTATTTACAAATGCCGTCATTGAAATCGGCCATCCTGCAAATCTTGAAATGAAACCAAATCTGCTGTCATGCAGTGACCATCGAGATCTGCAGAACCATTCCTTGACATCCTCTTTACCACAGATTCCAACCAACAAGAGGCTGCCAAAATCAAAACCCCTGCTGCAGTCATACTTCAATGACTGAGTCTATAGCACGTGTCACAATGGTTCCGAGGCCACCTTTAACACCAAATTCAGGTACATTGTGACCTGGAAACCAGGCTAGTGCACTGCCTGGACGTACCCTGCAGAGCAAGCCCCCTGCCTCTTGAAGTCTCATCTGCAAGCTGCCTTTTAAAGAGACAAGTCTGGGGAGAAGCTCTTCAAATAACTTGTTCTAAACATGCAGAATGAGCACTTTCTGCCTTTTTTGCAGAACTGCAGAAGAGTCAGGTCTCTCACACACTCTGTCCCCTCCCATTTAGGCTACCCCTCACGTCAGCACTTCTACAGCTCCACTCCCACTCTAGCCTGGCTAAACTGCTTCAGTACCAATAAACAAAAACCAACCAAAACCCAGCCACTTAGAAATCCATTTTAGATTTGTTTGCATTACTTTAGAGGGTTTTTTATGTGCTGGGATGAAAGAAGCCCATTAAGTACATCTATATTTACTTCATTACTGTGTGGCTCTTGAAGTTAGATGAAAAGATTTACTCTGGCCAAGTTTGTTTATTCATCAACATCAGCTTAGATATGTTTTCAAAGGCTCATCCTCATCGTATTTACATGAAAGCACACACCTTTTTTCAAGGGTTTTATCACATTCTGAGAGCTGGAAAAGGACAAAAGAAACTTCTGTGAGAATTATGAAATCAAGGATCAGCAGAGAAACAATTCCAATAAATCCCAGTTATTTACGGGAGTGGAAACCACCCTTTCCTACCTGGAGTCATTCTTTCTCACACTGCACCTGTATCAACAGCCACAAACTGTAAGTGAATGACGAATCACCATGCCCCCTACAGCCACTGGTACGCTGCTTTAGGCAGGAATGCCTGAAGAGTTAACCCAACCTGAAGCAGAAGAGTTTAAGCAAATGTAGTCTCTGAAATTTCTGTGGGTTGGTGTTTTTTTTTTATACCTGCACTTAAACAAGAACCATCAGATTTTTTTCATAGGCGGTGGTAAAGAAGAACTCTTTGCTGCTGGTAGCGAAGCATTACGTAAAAATATAGCCCACCACCAACCAACCACAGCAGTACAAGTCCTAGTGAACTCTGACAGGAACCCAAACATGACTTGGTAATTGCATGCTTTTAATATCAAATTTTTATCCTCAAGTTATGTAAATATTTAAATTACATTTATGGACACTATCTTTCCTTGTGAGTTTACACTTTCCCACAGAAGACTTCCAGAGTTATTAACAATCCTGATCTTTATCCTTCACACTGACTATTCATTCATCCTTTCTAAACTAATCCTGCTTACATATGACCCAAGAGGGCTGTAACAAGGCAGTGTTTATCTGCCCTAATAATCTACCACCACTGCTTTAATTACAACTTGGTTATATCACATCCAGGAAGCAAGGGAATGCCTCTCATCACTCATCATCTTCACCTGACAGCTGTGCTTGGTGTACCTTTGGAGGAGCAACCTTTGGAGGTTGCAAAACCTTTGTTTTCTGGGAGGTGAAGGGCCAGGGGGAAGACGAACTGGATGCAGCACACATACCCATGAGACACCTACAGAGGAGTCATGGAATGGCACAGCAATTCAGAGCATGAGGGATACCAGGATGGAGATGGGGGAACAGCAACTAAGGACATATTCATTCCTTTCAGTTAAGTTCGCAGGCAGACCAGCAGGCTTCAACTTCCTCACCTGGATTTTACAGGGCCTCCAAGAGCCTACATGAGTGCACAGTAGTTTCAAGTCTAGAGTTTTTTACTAGCAGTAGTATATGCAAGAGTGTGCCCTGCTCACCCTTTCCATGTTTCAACCAACGTAAGCAGCATCTGATCATACAGACATTTATAAATGCACCATTTTCCTACAAAAGAAGCCATCCTGAACTTCTTTCCCCACCAGAACAAAAGCTTTTTGGCATCGTTACACACAGTATAAGACCTGCAACCTTGGGATGCAGAGATGGGCTGCAAGCAGCCAGGCAGCTTGTCTGCAAGCTACAGGCTGTACAACCAGGACCCCATCCAACGCACCTTCCCTGCTAGCTCCAGGCAGGGCTTGGGCCAGCAGCTGCCACTCATTCAGCATACACTCAAACTTGGGAAGGGGCTCTCAGTCCCACTCTGGAAACCTGCAGGTGAGGGCAGGACTCCTGCCCTCCCACCACCATCCTAGGCTGAGCTACCTAGTACCCCGCACTCAAAATCTGGTCCTTTCTCGACACCTAGAAGCAGAGGCATCACTACAGCAGCCTAGGTAATTGTATTTGAATGATTCATTGTTTCAATCAAGTGTTAAATAATGTTTTCAAGCCTTTCTGGTCTATTAATCTTATTCTTATGTTTTGCAGTTACAAATGAAATAGTGTTGGAACCACTTTGTAAAAACCCCTCCATTCTCCATCCCTGTCCTTAATGGACAGAAAAAGACCATCCTCTGTTCCAGCTATTGAACTCTACAGCACTTTACCACGGGCATCAATGAGCTGATAAACAAATTTAACTCCTTTGTGTGTCATGAAGTCCACAAAGCCCCAGGAAAGAGTGCTCCTTAACTAAATGCCACAGCATAGCCGGTAAGAAGAACTCAGCTGCATTTCTGGTGGATTGGTCAGAACAGTGCTTCTTAAAATATAAATTAGCTCTAGATTTTCTTGCTAGGACTTGAAATCCAGTTGCCACTTTCTGATCAATATAACTTTAACAGTAGAATAAATTTAAAGCTTAAGTTATCTAGTAGCAGTAATCTGTATACAATACATGATCTAAAGCCACATACATGTTCAAATGCCTGGCAATAAGCCTTACCAGGAGCACCGTGCCTTAAAATGCAATGGATTACCTATTTCTTCTCCTCATTAAATGACATTTCATAAAAGGACCAGAACAAAAGATAGGTGAACTTGCTCAGTGTCATACCCCACAACCTTTACTCATCTGAGCAATGTGTTGCCTTCAGATCAGCTTCGCATTCGAAAGTTGCAGATCCCCATTGCTGACCTGAATACTGATTTTATGTTAATAAAATCCTGTATTGAGACACCGGTTAAAGATAAAATTGCTCCTGTACTTCAGGCCTGCAAGATATTGTCCATACTGTACTCGCTGTTTCCTCTTCCCCTGAGGGCAGGAGACACCCGTTACAGGAGATGCTTCACAGGCCACAGAATTTGGCCCTTGTTGAATAAGTTAACACCTGAATTAATCACTTATCCAGTAAGGAGAGGCACTTTTGCTATGATGAAGCTGCACACCTCACATATAGGTATATTTATCAGGGCAAAATTGTTAAAGATGTAAAATAAGAAACCCTGAAATTTGACGTTTCTGCTACTGTATGGTCTAAGAGAAGCAAATACAATGAAAATGTACTTCCATTTACTTACTGGGTATCTTTAGCAGAGCTCATTTCTGCAGATGCTCTTAACAGACACTGCTCCAATCATTTAACTGCAACACAGACAGACTTTGAGAGGACTGAGGAGGATTTGCTTCTGGTTTCACAAGGCACACTTACATTTTTGACATACAATTTAATAAAATAAGAACGCTGGATAAAAGTCAATCGAGCATGACTGCTAGGAAGGCGAGGAAATACTTTCTGCCAGAATCTTAGCTTTGCTCTTTCTCACTCTTTTTCTGCATTTATTACTTAATGGCTCAGTATTATTTCAAAGGCATTGTTTCCTTTTACAAATGTAATCAACTCAAGTATTCAGCACCACAGATGATGTATTACTCTCCTTAAACCCAAATCTCTGAGAGACAGATTAGAAAGAAAGGTTAAAGAGCTCTATCGTTCAAAGCATTATAGTTCAGACACCTATAAATCACTATGTTTGTTTATGTAGATAATAGGCTCCATTAGCGTACGTAACATCTCAAGCTACACAACTTTCTTGGGATGACCGTTTGCCAGCTTTCTTCCTTTCCCATCCTAGAAGCACTAAGGGAAGCAAATGCTCCAAACCGAGCAGCACACACGGCAAATGGGGTGTCCGGACTCATTTGTGAGCTTTGAAAAGCAGCCTCTTGCTCTCCTCTGGTGATCCCTTCCTCTTAGAAGAGTTTCCAAGACCAAGAGCAGATGCCACTGACAAACTGGAGTCTGTCACCATGCAATAGCATGTGAATGAAAACGCGGGGCTCGCCCACGGGGGAATCCTACCGCCGGGGGATGCTTCACACGACCCTGCCCCGCACCTATGACCGTGCCGAATTACTCTCCCAGTCACCACATAACGCGCAGCACGGAACGCGGCCAGACAGAACAGCCTCGCAGCCCTGCGGCGGTTCCTCCACCGCCCTCCCGCAGCCGCGCAGCGACCCGCGCCCGCAGCGACAGCACCCCGCAATACGCACACATTTCCCCCTCCACCCCCCAAAACACAGGCACAGCAACTTCTCGCACCGCCCCCAACTCACCGACAGGCGCCAGCCCCGCGGAGGGGCGCCCCCGAGGATGCCGCCTCCCGCGGAGCGCGGCCCGGGGAGTGCAGCCTGCAGGGGCCGGGCACCGGCGCGGGGAGGGAAGGAGGGGATGGAGGAAGGGAGGAGCAGCAGCAAGTTGCAGCGCGTCTCTTCTTCCCTCCTCCTCTCCTCTGTTCTGCTCTGCTCTGTTCTGATCTGTTCTGTTCTGTTCTGCTCTGCTCTGCTCTGCTCTGCTCTGCTCTGCTCTCCTCTCCTCTCCTCTCCTCTCCCCTCCCCTCCCCTCCCTCACTCCCTCCTCCTCCTCCTCCTCCCCACCGCGATCCCTCCCCTCCTCCGCCCGGCAGGAGGGTCAGAGGGAAGCGGCGGAGCTGGGTTGGGCGGCGCGCGGCCGCGGAGCGCTGCGCGGACAGGCGCGCAGCATTGCGCATGTCCCCGTGCGCGGCACCGAGAGGTGAATGATGCGGCAGCGCGGGCAGCCTGGGCCTGCCAGCCCCTGCGCACCGCAGCGCGCCTCTGCGGAGGCTGCGCGGGCAGTGCTGGCACCGCATCCCCTCGCTCCGCGGCTGCAGCGGCTCCGTGAGGCCACCGCCCTCCGGGATAGCACACGGGCGGCCCCGCTGCTCGGCCGAGGGTGCTTCGGGGAGCAGCGTGGGGAGGAGGATGCCCATGGATCCAAGCGTCCTGTTTTATGTTCCCCCTTTAAGCGACCGTGACTAATGAAGACAGGTATTACGACAAAAGGGACCTCCGCATAGTTATTGGTGGGATTTTAATGTTGTACCGAGGTCTTTAAGTGAAAGAAGTAGTCATAGTTTACATGGTGTAGGGAAGCGCAAAGGCTTCGCATGAAAAGCACTGTAGGAGCAAAGGCAGGAAAGGCTGCAAAGGTGAAATGCCTAAATTCGATCTCTGGGGATTATTTAGGGAAATTGCACAGTTACTGTAAGTTTCCACCCAGATGTAAGTAAGGATTGACCTAACACCCAGTAAGTTTCTTACTTCCTGAGAACAAGTTCAAACCCCATATTCCATTCTGCAGCAGCACTGGTGTCACATGAGTGGCTGGCTCAAGATTTGAGTCTGAATCTGCATTTGATGTTTACCAAGCAAGGGTTTACCTATGCAGGGAAGTGCTAGAGGTTTCTTTGGTTGGAGTTTTTAATAATCCAAATATAGCAGTGCCATCAGAATTTTCATCTTCACCTAATCTTTGGCTCCGTTTATTGGCTCTGCACACATCCACCCAATGAATCCTCAGAGCCGAGCCTTTCTTCATCTCATCTTTCAGCATCACCAGCTGTTGGGTTCCTCTGTTGATTTCTTTTTTTTTTTTCTGCTTTTTTATTTTTCCTTCTGAGCCTTCTTTAAACTCTTGGTCCAACAAGTTCTGTCCTCATGGGGCAACACAGTCCAAGTCTAGCAGACTCCAGCCCATCTTAGTTTGTCCACATGGCCCCCTCAACAAAATGCATATTATTCTACTACATAGCTGCCAGCTTTTCTGATATCCAGCTGATGGTTGTCATTTTCACCAAGTTGGTGTTGCTTTTCTTGATTCCTAACAAGCCACTGTACTGGCACACTGTAGCCAACCTGATGATGTTTTTCCCAGACTTTTTAAAGAAGGGGAAAAAAACTGCAGTAGTGATTGCAGCTGAAGAAAGGAGTGAGAATATGTGACAGATACAGCTCTGCAGTTCCCAAGGTCAGTGCAGAAGGAGGGCAGGAGGTGCTCTACGCTCCAGAGCAGAGATTCCCCTGCAGCCCATGGTGCAGCCCATGGTGAGGCAGGCTGTGCCTCTGCCGCCCATGGAGGTTCATGATGGAGCAGATCCACCTGCAGCCCATGGAGGATCCCACCCTGGAGCAGGGGGATTTCCAAAGGAGGCTGTGACTCTGTGGGAAGCCTGTGCTGGAGCAGGCCCCTGGCAGGACCTGTGGCCCCTTGGAGACCCACGCTGGAACAGGTTTGCTGGCAGGAGCTGCCAAGAGAAGTGGGATACACAAAGCGTGCCAGTACACTGAAACCCAGAGGAACTTTGTATCTCTTTAAACCTACTGTAGATATTCCCAGTCCTCTGGATACTTAAGTTTATTTGGATTTTATCAGTTAAAAAACTTCCAAAAAAGTGTAAGCTAAATCAAAACCATATACTTGCTTTTGAACAAGGGTCACTACATATGGAATAAAAAGGGTATTACCATAACAATCTATATTCTCATCATAACTTACACTCCTGTTGAAATGCAAACAAAGCCAAAGACAGCTCCAAAGGAGAAGGTGCAGCTCTCCTTTGCCTCTTCCTTTCTTCTCTCCCACCTCCTCTCTCCCCTTTGCCTTCCAGGTCCAAATACGATTTGGTTTAATTTGTCTTCCTCTGTGTTTAGGAAGAAAACAATTATTATACATTTCTCTTTTAAATCTAGGGCAGTGGGGTTTGCTCATTAACCTTTTTTTTTTCCTTGTTTTTTTTTTATTTTTGCAGCCCTATTCAGCATGCAGCCAAAGATCAGGAAGGAAAGAGGAGATGTGCAGAATGAAGGAAAAGAGGTAGCCTGTGATCTCTTGACAAAAGGGGAACGATCATTCATGGAGTCAAAATGGAGCAGGAGTGTGTCTGTAAAGGCAGAGAGATGGGAGAGATGGAGGGAAAGGAACTGGGCAGGCAAGAGGCAAAGATGAAGTCCTTCAAAAAGGCTAGTGAAAATCAAGCCCTCCTAGATATGATTAATTCTGCACTCCACAAGAGTGAAACTATTCCCCCCTGCCATTTCTGTGACAGGCGCTCCCAGAGGCCCCATCACTGCTAAAGCTCCATTATCTGAGGCACTGCGCTGATACATAAATGACATAGTCCCTGCAATAAGGGCCTTACAGTTTAACATGAGCCAGAATGCAATAAAGGAATGTAATATACAGAATAAAGGACCAGGAGAGGAAGGACAGCCAAAACCTTGCAAGCCTGCATTGCAGCCTGTGTGGGTTACGCAACTTCACAGTTATAATCATGTAGCTAATACAAGAATAATGTTCATACACAGTAGCGACCCACCCTCCATCTCAGGCACTTCTATTTCTTTTTTTTTTCGCCTTGAAGAACCAAGAAAAATCACACACACTTTTAACCTTTTGCCCAAACAGCTGTTGGTGGTAGTAGTTAGGGCAGCAGGCTAACACAGTAATAGCTGGAGCAAAAGGCGTATGAGCTGCTGGAGGTCACAGCCCTTTGACTTGTAACATCTTGTGAGAGCTGGACATGTACAAGCTTCCCTCTGACCCGAAGTGGAATTGCCTATGTCTGTCCCTGCTCAGCCCCTGCACTGGCTCGCATGGTTTCAGTGTGAGTCTTTGTAAGTGAGCTGGATGCAGAAGTTATTTTTCAGCTGGATCAGTTCTCCCAGCTCCCAGTGAAGGCATAGAAATACCCTGGCCAGCCAGTGTGGGAAGGAGCACCAGGGCCAGGCAGAGGGACAGTGGGGCTTACACAAGCTGCTGGAGGCCTTAGGTTCCAAAAGCAAAGTATTTGCCTCAGCTGCGCTTCTGCAAAGCAGGTGGTTTTACTATTAGGTGCTCAAATTTAGACACAGTTTCAGTTTCCTAGGATGGCATGCACTAAGCCAGCAGCTCACCTCCACCAAAGTGAGGAGGCCCTTTTCCCAGCCATGCAATCCCATCATCTTTTTTATCAGTTCTGCTACCTGTGAATAAATGAAGCCCTTCACTCACCACTGCTGTTCACTGACCAAGCAGAAACATGACCCAGAAGAAAACAGCTGCCTGATATTTTCTCTGCTGGGTTAGTGAGTTGAATCAGCTTACAGGCAAGTTCATGAAGCTCCAGAGCTACCCTAAGTGAGACAGCAGGGTCTTTGGCTAGGAAGAGGTCTGGGTTAGAGGAGAAAAAAAAGGAGGAGAAAGAACAAGACTTCCCCCTCATGGCAAGAGCAAGCCATCAGATATGCTTAGGTGCTTATAACTGCAACTTTAGAGGTCAATTTACCTGTGTTATCCCAGGATACACAAACTGCGTGGGAACAGGCAGCTCTGCAGTTTGCTGCAATCCCTAAATTCATTCCCATTCCCATTTTATATAATACTAGTATGGTCCTAGTTCCACATATCTTATTCATGTAGAAATACTCATTAAAGAAGTTTAAGTAACTGGGGGAAAATCTGAGTTCTCAGCCTGCAGGTTTCTGTGGTTTGGGGAAACTGAAGTATCTTTTGAAGATATGTTGAGGTATATCCCCTAATTCTCGTTTGTGTATAGTATAAGCAAACCGATTATAAAAAAAGAATGCAACTTTAAAGTACACAAGTGTAAATTTCCCATGGGTAACTAATGCAGTAAGTACCGTGGATTTAAACAAGCCCTTCCAGTGTCCCTCACCCATGCCAGTTTGTGTGGTTTAATTTTCTCTATATCTGCATTAAGACAGGGGAGAAGCTCATCCTTCCTCAGCTCCCTCTCCCTGCACACTGGAAAAAACTTGGAATAAACTGATGTGTGTTCCTTTCTATGTGCCAGCCGTGCATCCTTCCTAGCCTCTCATCCATCTAGTGTGGACTTTGTCCTCACTTAACAGAGTGTATTATGACATTGCCTGAAGCTGCTTACAAAGATAGTAATTACACCTCTATAAGTACATTGTTGGCCTGGTTTTCAAAAGGTCTGAGCAGCTCTACTTCTTTAAGGAGCAAAATGACCTGAGGATACCATCACCTTTGGAAATCAAGCCATTAGGGATAGGAAGGAGAGTTTAAAGGAGGCATGGGGGCTGGTAGGAAAGCATTGCTTCCATTCAAGGAGCACATCAGTAAGAAGCTGCCACCATCAAGAGGACAGAATAAATATCCTAATAGAACTTTATTACAGGCCAGAAAAATCCTGTGAAAGCCTGGATGGCTACATGCTGCATCTCTGAAATCAATGACAAAACACATTATGGTTGAGGCATGTAACATCGTTCTGTCAAAGGAATGGCTCCTAGCATGGCCAATTTATCTGAGACGGTCATTGTTAGTTCTGCCCCCCTGTTAATGCCAAGGCCTTGTGTGCAAGTAAGCTATCTTCTGACAGAAGCGCTGGGCCTAGGCTTTCTCCAAAGGACAGAAATTTATTAAACGGACAAAATCATTTCTTGTGATGCTGCCATCAGGGAAGCCCACTTCCATGCTTCTTACCAAGGAGGAAGGAGAGAAGACCAAAGGAGCTGCTGTATCTGCTGAGTAGTGCCGGGACCCACAGTCAGCCTTAGTAAATAACCAGTCTCCAGCATGGGGTGGGCTCCAGCGTCTTGGCTGTGGCTTCTGACTTTGCCAGCCTTGGAATGCCTTGACTTGGCTGCGATTACTCTTCAGCAGCATAACTACAGGGGAGCACAGTGAGGTCTGCAGTACATCTGCCTGGCACTTTTCCATACACAGCTTTCCACCCAGGAATCCTATTGTCATGAGATATTAGATTCTTTAGGCTCATCAATTCTGGTGACACAATCCAGCAATTTATTTTTAGACAGAGCACGCAGGTGTCCATGGCAGCATTTTAGCTGACAGTGCTGCAGTATTGCTATGCAGGAGCACTTGGTTGTTCTTTGTGTCTTGACTTGTTACTGGAAAAGGTGTTTATTTTTACCACTTAACTTGGTTTTTATCTTTAGGAATGGTCTGAATAAGACAAAGGAAAACACTTGCACCCTTAAACTGAATTTCATCCATCAGACTTTCAGCATGCTGATGGGAAACAGAAGCAAGACTAACGATTCATGTGCAGCATTGATTGTAGATGATGGCTGGAAAAGAGAACAAAAATAATAAATAAAAACTAATGATTGTAACTGATTGAGGAAATATTCTGGTTCAGAAAATCACATAAAAATTAGTTGGGTTTATTTTTTTTTTTCCACAAGTATTAGAAATCTGCATATGAATGATTCAGTCAGAAAACTGGTTTGTAGTATTGAAGATACTGACAATCTACATTCAGCTATAAACTATTTTTTTGCATAACTACCTTAAATAAAATCTTTAAAATTGCTGTGATACAATCCCTCATCAATATCTTTAAACTGCCACTCAAGAACAATAGGACCACAGTATTCATTTTCTAGGAGAAACAATACAGTTAAGTGAGTTTGACCCAAACTCATCTGAATGTAATTACTAGACTGGCAAACTGGCTTCTAATGACAGTCACAAGCATCATGCTGGAATCTACAAATTACTTAGTCTAGCTGAGCTCGCACTCTTCATATTAAAATGTGATAACTACACAATTTCAGTTTGCTGCTGCAAAGTTCAGGGCATATTGCTAGCTTTGGGAAATAAAGGACCAATTTCTCACTGCTAAATATGAACAGAGATGGTGCTGCATTGTGTGTAAAGAGGCTGAAGTGGTCCTTAAAAACACACTGAAAAACCCCATCAAGAAACCCAGGCCATTACCACAGAGGAGCCATTACAAATGTCTAGCCAGACCACAGAGCAAGTATTTGGAGGCAAATCAAAACCTGCCTGAGGAACTGAGTAAAAAAGATTTTCCAAATTCACTAATGCTCATTTCAATTAATAGCCCACCTGCCAAGTGTAGCGAATCTGAACATATTGTGACCATTAATGCTCAAAAGTAGCTTTTCACAATAAAAAAAGCCAAAAGATGAATTATTGAAAGGAAAATCAGTACCACTGCCACTCTGTCACACTGAGGTAAATGGTTGATTCTTGCAAAGGCTTGAAAAACATCTTTGCCTTTAGGCTAAGTGATTAATTATTACTCACAAAGACACCAGAAAAACATGGAGAGCAGGAAGGAGAAGGGCTGAAGTCATAGTCCAGAGTGAGAGCTGTGGTGGTGCAGGATGTGAATTACATTTCTCAAGGTGAAAATTGTCTGCTCTGAGATCAGGAATTAGTGGAAGAGACACTGCATCCCATTCCCTCCCACCCATCCCAGATGGGAAAGTACAGATTCTCTCTCCCTGGTTTGCTGTCTGGGCAAGGGCCTGCGGGGAGGGTTCAGGTCCTAAGGCTGGAAGGAGTCCAGAAGAATGCTCAATTTGAATGACAAATGCTTCATCAATGTATGACTTCTTTTCACAGCTGCCTGCATTTAGGAAGGGAAGGATTACACGCTAAAGTGGTTGACCTTTCCCACCTCCCTTACCAGGAAGCTGGAGGTTGAATTAAAGATTCAGAGTTCCATGGCATGCTAAATGCCATGTGTGGTGTCAGGCTTGTGGCTAGCAGCCTTACAAGAAGTGCCACCAGAAAGGCTACAGGCAAGGGGGAATGACTACAGGAGCATCAGCTAGTCTGAAAGAATCAGCAGCCCAAGGGAATTGAGCTGAGCCAGTCCTGACGCAGAGCTGTGACATCGAGGAGTCCAATTCCCATACAGTCTTTTACCTTTTACTTCTGTAATAGTTTTTCTTTGAGGCTTCTCTGGATGGCTTTGAGTTGTCAGGCAATCAGAAGCGAAGCCTGGAGGACCTGAAAAAAAATGAAATACGTTTTGAACCTCATGAATGATTTTAATGGCTATGTGTATCTCCCCTCTCTGTTGGTATCTTACAAATAAGAGAAAAGGATTTTAAAAATAACCTTGAAGTTAATTTTTAATACAGGCATAATAATTAATTAGAACTCCAGAAATTAATTTTGAGCTAAATGAATAATTCAGGTGCACCAAGATACAGATGTATTTAAAATGAGAAGAAAACAAAATCCATTACATAGAGGAAAATTACAGACAGAATAAAATTTAAACGTCATAATTTGAAATGCAAAAATGTAATATATGTGTTTTAAACTAAGTCGGATGAAGGATGTCTCCACTTTCTTTTCCCACCTTTTCAAATCTTGCAGAAGGAAACATGCCTCAGGCAAACTCAGAAACTATTTCCTTTTTGATAAGAAGGCTTTTCTGTTTCAAAGGCTATTGGCTCAGTAGTATAGCTAAATCTATTTCAGATTCAGGAAAAGTAAAGCTTTTGATTTAGTACAGTGTTAATGTTAGGAAAGACATCTAATCCTCAGTTTTCTAAGTCTCTTCAAACTGTCCTTTATCACTATGCACATACTACCCTATATCACTATGCAACATTCACTCTTAAAAATGTCTGCTACTTTCTTTACTATTAATATCTTGGTTGGAAGCTGGTTGGTTCACTTGGTTGGTTCACTTCCAGGGGACCTGCTAGAGGGGCATCAGTTATCCCATGTGGCTGGAACAATCCTAGTGTACAAACCCTTTTTCTTAACATCTTCAGACCTTCAGTCACTGCTTTCTTCCACTTCTTACATGCTGTAGACTGCATAGCCCACTCCTGCCTTTGTGACCTTGCAATTATCGCCCAAAATTATTGATAAAAATGTAATTTCTTTAAATATTTTTCTCAATTCCTTGAACTAGTGACTAGATCTGAAGCGCTGATGAAGAAACAATATGCAGTTCCCTCCATATCCTTCAAGCTACATTGCTGACTTGTGTCCTTTTATTTCCTTCACCAGGTCTTTCTTCTTCTCTTCCCCACTGGCTATACTGTGTAACCATGCCATAGAGATATTAATGTAATTACTGGGCAAGACAAATCAATGTGGATTTTGAACTGCCTGGGTGTTACGTTCATGTCCTCTTTTCTGGGGCAGCCCTTGTACAGCTGGTGCAGAGAAGCAGAAACAAGCTCTCTAATAACCTCAACAAATTCTCAGAAGGACTAAAGTGAAGAAGATTGTTTTACCATTATAGTGGTAGTGATACAGCAGTTACAATGTCTGTCTGAAAAATCACGTACTTCAGGAGTTCCTAAGGCAGCTACAGAAAATGTTGCTCCACTTTTCACTGAGGCTGGTATTATAAAATCAGAAGCAAATCCTTAAAAATTTTAAGATAATAATCTGGCTGGGTTTGATTTACAAGAAGCCTTTCTTGGGTTTAAGAGAGCAATTAAGGATTTGCTCTGTATAAGCTCACACATCTCTGATGGGAATTCCTTTGTCTTTGTTTTAGGGCAAAAAGTCCACGTCTCCAGGCCTGGTGTTCTATATTGCCTAGTTTGACAGCATCCATTTACCACGTGCTCAGCTCGAGGAGCACAAATGTGGACAGTGGCAGAAGGTGCTGACCACACCTGTCCTGGGCTTTCACCACTTCCCTCTTGGGCTGGTAAAAATTCCAAGGCTGCCTTCCCAAGAAACTCCCTTAGGGGGGAGCAAAGGCAATGGAGAAAGTTGGTGTTATTTTAACCTCAAGAATTAGTATATTTAACTGAGATGGACTGTGCTGTGCCTAATGTACCTGGTGTAATTCTACATGCACTTAAGCCTAGTTTTAATAAAGTTGGTGTTTTACATGAATAAAAAAAAAAAGGGGGGGGGCAGAACCCCCAAGTCTTCAAGCAACTTCCTTACAAAAAGGAGAAGAGCAGAAGGAGGCCATCAAAGATCACAACAGCTTTGGGGATGCAGAAACTGCCCTTTCAGACAAATTCCCATAGGACATTTTAGTGGGGGCCTTCCATGTCAGCTCACTCCTTGGGTGTGGTCATTATGAAAACTACTGTTTTCCCAACGTGAAGATTCCAAATTCCATTTGCCACTTTTGTCTTATTTGCTATTTCAATAAGAGGCTACATTTCTGTAAACCATTACAATTTTATGGTGCTGAGACACCAGAAGGGTTTGGAGTGACTCTCACCAAACCCCCTGAAAAATAGGTCAGTGACTCTACATTTTCAAGAGAACTGCAGTGCTACAGCAGAAACTGAGTTAATCCTGATGTATATGATGAATATACCCCCTAGCCTTACTGCATGGGAGAATGTGGACATAAATACATCTTCATTAATCTTAACTGATTATTTCTAAAGGAAAAGGCCTCATGACATTTTCTTTTTGCATTAAATACCATGGGATAAAATTTGTTGAGTTTGCTTGTTCAAACAGAGGCATCTAAACCCAGATTTAGACTGTAGATTCTTGGGATGGGAAAATAAAATTTCATGGAAACACAAAAATAATAAAAATAATAAGTAATAAAAATTTATGTATGGAATTTTTCTTCCCAAATCTATAATTCTATAATTCTATAATTCTATAAGTCTATAGTTAACTACACTTAGATAATTCTATAATTCTATGAATCTATAGTTAACTATAGTTAGATAATTCTATAATTCTATAAATCTGTAGTTAACTATACTTAGATAAAAGACAGTCCTCACATAGTGATGGTTCAGCTAATGAAATGTATAGATTTAGGTCTATGCAGCTACACAGTCATCGTTAAAACCCTGCAGGAAAGCCCTGGTGTATTCTAACTTACTGAGTTTCCCCAGAGCAGTTCTTTCCTGCTGTATTTCATTTCCGTCTTGGTTTGCTGCTTTTAAATAGCTATTTTTAAAATTCTGAAATCTCTTTACAGCTGGCAGGCAGAAAGCGTGGGCTGCTGGCAGAGATGGGTAGGGAAAAGGAGGGAAAGAGGGAGAGCAAATCTGAAGTACGTCAGAATGAATGTAAACATTACCTTACATAATGTAACATGGAAATTCTTTCAAACAATATTAAAGCACTTCTGGACAGAGCAGACACCAGAGGACAGAGCAGGGACAAACGCACTAAGGTTATATATATTGCATGAAGGCACACTTAGAACAGTTCCCATTGAGTTATAAACCCTTGGACTAATGTGATGAAAAAAAGACAAATTATGTGTCAATGACTACAAATAAAAATAGAATCATCCAAGTAACCACAGGGTGCCTAAGATGGGTATTGATGTAGGGAGATCAGGGATTGTGCAAAGAGTTTAGGTGGCCTCCCAAGTAATGGGAGCTCCTGGTGGGACATGTGGTTTCAGGGGAGTTAACAGAGGGCTCTAAGAAGCAGGAGACAGGAAGAAACGGCAGGAAGAAACACTGCAGTGACAGACCCATTACTCAACACCCAGGCTTTGAAGGCTCCATGTCAGAAAGGCTATGGGAAAAACACCAGCAGCAACCACCACTGTTGCTGGTGCTGTTGGGATGATCAGCAGAGTGGGCAGTGGTGAGGGCAGTGGCAGTCTGACAGCCTCAATAGGCTTTGCCCTGGTGGATTCGGGACTCTTCTGGTAAGGAGCAGCTTCTGTTCAGATCTGCTGAGAGGCAGAGGCATGAGCAAGAGTACCAGAGCTGTTCTCCAGGGCTCTTCTTTTGATGAGAGAGATGGAAATATCTGTAAAATCTAATTAGCTTGTAAATGAGGAGATTTCTTAAGTGATCTGTCACAGGCTATAAATAACACAGTTCAGAAAACAAAGTCCTAACAAAGATTCAGTGCATAGAAGCTGAAGCTGGGTGAGTAGAAGCTAAAAATAAAATGTAGATCTTGACCAGTGAAACAGCTTATGACAGGATGTGGTTAGCGTCTCTCTCACGTTAATGCTTTAAATCAGGATTAGATTCCCTTCTTTAAAAAAATGCTCTCATCCAGTCGTCAGAGAGATGTGCAGTGCTGCATTCCCAGGATAAACCATAAAATCCTAGGGAGTTATGCTGAAGCCTGCAATAATGCACCCCAGACTTAAAATCTGTGACTCTAGAATAACCACCCTTGAGCAATATGTGATTAGAAGGGTTGAAAATGTGTATTAATTAACACTGAAAAGCTAATCAAAGAGGGTTGGTAAATCAGGCAACCATAAAGGACAGACTATAGAAACAAGTTTCAGCACTAGGAAAATAGGTAGGAATGAAAAGTGTTGTCAGAGTAACATTTCTCCTTCAAAATAGCTTTGTAGGATGATTAACTTATTGTAGGCTTTTTGTGGCTAATGCATACTTAAATATTCCTCACTTTTTCATAGGTACATAAATTGCAAAAGGTCTATGTGCAGCTACATAGGATTACAGAATTGCCATTAGGCTGTATATTTTGAGCATGGTCTCACAGTGAAAGCAGAGATGGGACTTGGGTCCCTCTCCTGCACAGCAAGGTTATTTCTGAGGGGAGGATGCTGGCTTCTGTGAGACATGGCTCAACAGCTCCAGCTTTGCCCAACTGAGAAAGGTTGCAGATGAATTTGCTATAGGAAAGTAAGCCTTAGAAGCATGTAGATGCCTGTGAAATCCTCTTGAGATTTCACCCCTAGTGTCTTAATGCATCTTGTTAACTGTCAAGTGCCAAGTCTGCATTCATCAATTAAATGAGAATCATTACAAACTGTCTCACCCATTGTCACAGAGGCAAAGGTTCCTTTCAACTCTAATAAATTAAATTAAATTGGCTTAAACCCTGCAACCATAGACAGATTGGCTTTGTGTTGAGAGGCATTAGTTTGATTGACACCTGTCTGGTTGACCGGGTATGGTTACCAGGATGAATAGCATCAGACAAAGGGGTTTTGTGTGCTATGGGAGGGGTTTTCCATGTACACCATCAGCTGGTGGATGCAGCACCTGGAAGAAGCATCCAACCACTTATGAAGCATTACTGGCTTTACATTAGAATGTAGGAGTTTTCTTATGAAGCTATGAACATGTGGCTAAATATGTGTAAATGTTACCACTGTTGCTCTTTCGTCCATCTCTATTCAAGATATCAAGCAGGAAACAAGATGTATTTAGCAAGAAAACGTATCTCACATGAGATTTTCTCAACATTTCTTCCCAGTTAGCAGGTGCTCCGGTGACTGACAAGAGAGTTTTTACCTTTGTTGCCAGAAAGTGGATCCAGGTGATCTTTACCCTGTGTTTTTTAAAGAAGTCTTTTTTTTTTTTTTTTTACCTAACAGCCGCCTGCTCAGCAGAGCTTCCTGGTTTTTAAGTTTCATAAGATCACTGTCCACAAACATAAGCCCCTACATGGCATCCCCGGTAATTCACCTTTGTTAAACCTCATCTGCGTTGAATGTGTTCTGAACAACCGCTGCAGCCTCGCATTCAGTATGGGGAAGCTGTATTACTACACTAACTGCCATATGATTGTGTTCTGGCAGCAGACGGTTGCATATGAAATGAGAATCTGGCTGGGAACAGTTCAGAATTGGTGCTGACAGTTTAGCTTCACAGCCAGTGCAGCTCAAGGTGGCTTTACTTAAGACATTGAGCATTCTTCCACCTAAGGCTCTGGCACATGGGATTTCTGAGAAGAATGGGAGAAGCTGGAAAGAAGATGTTCATGTTTTTTTAATTTTCTCAACAATTTATTTTAAAGGTGCCATTTGTTAACATGTTGTGTAGTTGAATTACACAGCTGCAGCTGCTTCAAAATACAGTTAAAGTGGCTGCAATTTTGCAAACATTTCAAATTGAGAACAAAGAGCAAGGGAACTGGATGGCTATGTTACATGCAAATCAATAATCCAACTTTATAAGAAAGGCTTAATGTTCTGACTTGTTGTTACGAATTTAGGTACAAAAGATTTCAAAGTGATAGTAATCCAAAAATGGATTACTATCTTACTAAAGAGGAATATGCCAATAATTTCACTATGTAAATGTAACTGATTGTCAGCTGAATATATTTAATGTTTTCTGGGCTAGCTCTTGCAGGATACCTCATCCTGAGAAACATTCAGTCAAATTTAATGGCAGCATTGTCTTCTGGCCTCTGGTACTAGAATCCCTCGTCTAGAAGTAGCAGTGTTGCTTCTACCTTCCTTCCTTTCAATGCTTTTGGTGTGATTCTCACAGCAGAGAGACAGATGGGTGTAACCACAAACACACACCTCCAGTGACACAGCAGAAGTGATTTCGTCACCACTGGCCTCAGATGAGGTCAATGGCTGGTAATCTTGCACTTGAGAACATGGTGCTTGTGGTTTTTCTCAGTGCTCTTAAGATAGGGGCTCTTTCTAACCTATTTTGCTTTCTCCTCTCAGTCATCTGAGCACAGCAGACTGTAGTAATTTGCCACTGACTTGTCCATGTGCTACAGACTGTCATATCAGTCAGTAAGAGTGATTTGTACAGTAAAGCAGTTGGTGCTGAAGAGCCAGTGTCTGTACCATATGAGGAAGCTGTATTTCTACACCGTTTGCAATAGGATTATGTAATGGCACTAGAAATTTGCATCTTTCAGAGAATGTTTCTAAACCAGCTCTAGTCTGCTCTTATGGTTTAAATGCCCATTTCTGGCTGGACCACATTAAGTGTCTTCTGTTTTAGTTTCATCTAAAAGAAGTTCATCTTATGCCCTCCAAGACCACCTGAGGATGACAACCAAACCAGCTGGCTGAGTTTGGTAAGAAGTTTCACCTTAGAACTGAAATAGTAATGTAGATGTGTAGACATTACTATTATAAAATACTGATATTTCTGGTAGAGTTGTGGAAAAGGTTATTTTTAAAATACTGAAAAAAAAATAATCTCCTTCTGGGTCTAGAAAATCTACTGTTACAGAGGTGAGAAAGGTACAATACTTGAACTATTAATGAAATTAGAGGTAAGTCTAGGAAGCATAATACCATGATCCACAGCTCCTAGAACTGTTTCTCACAGGATAGGCCTTTACAGGCACCTACCTCCTTCTTGCTTATAAAAAGAGAGCAGCCAAAAAGAAATTCTTCCTTTGCGTAAAATTGAGATAGAATCTAGGGAGCCAGGAGTAACTAAGCTGCTGTCCCAGAATCTTCTTGCTGAGATGGAAGCAGAATGCTGTGACCCCAACCTGGGCTTGGTCCTTGAGATATTGTCAGTTGTATGAGGCGTGCCGAAAGCCCTCAGCTGCTACTGTCCAGTGTGCTTCCAGCACATTGCTGCTACCTAACCCAGCCACAGATTAAGCCCAAGGTTTATATATTATAAGCCTTTATATTATCTTATAAATCACATCCAGACTGAACACAGTATTGTGTATGCCAGCATCACTCTGATGATAGAGGTGGGGGAACCTGTGTGTCTATTAGAGCCACAGAGACATTCACAGAGGGTGAAGTGGCTGCAGTCTTTGCAAAGATTCCTGCATAAATCTGTAGTAAATATGGAAAAAATCATTCTGAGAAATGACCATTCATAGTTCAGGGAGATATCCAGGTGTGCAGGTCAATGCTTAACTGTCAGCTTTGACAAGTATTTCATTGCTCATGCAAGACACCCAAAGGAAAATCACAGATAGAGAATTTATGCTGATGGCACTGCTGGGCCTGTGAAGGAGATTACACAAGAGGTCAATAAAATGAACTTATAGTAGCATTTCTAAAGAATAGAATCAGCAGATGCATCAGAAAGTTTAATATGTTAAGAAGAGTGAACACCTCTCTGGGCAAGGCAAACCGTGTCTCCAAAATGTACTGGAGCATGAGAAGGAATCAAAAGGCATGTGGGCAACTCATTGTGTTGATACATTCTTCTTGGACTTTCAGAAGCTATTTGAAAGAGCTTTTCAGCAAAACCTTCTAAACCCCAAAGCTATTATGAGACAAAAAACGTTTCTCACCTGGATAAATGACTGTTTTAAAGATAACAAGCAAACAGTAGAAATAAATGGTTTGTTTGCACAGAAGGGAGAGGTCACTCTGGGAAGATAGAAGCTTGAAGGCATCTCTGTGGGAGCTTGTGCTGTTCAAGTTCTTCATAACTGATCTGAGATCAGTGATGAATTGTAGGGTATCGCTATGTGATGATCCTAAGGTGTTCATGTAGGAAACGAAAAGGCCAGCTATGAATAGATACAGAATGAACAACCTTGGTGTCCTGATTTAGGCTGTGATAGAGTTAATTTTCTTCCTAGTAGCTGGGGCAGAGCTGCAGTTTGGTTTTACTCTGACAACAATACTGATAACACACTGATGTTCTAGTTGTTGCTACGTAGTACTTACCCTGACCAAGGACTTTTCAGTCTCATACCCTGCCAGTGAGGAGAGGCACAAGAAGCCAGGAAGAAGCAGAGACAGGACACCTGACCTGAACTAGCCAAAGGGGTATTCCATACCACAGCACGTCATGCCCAGTATATAAACTGGGGGGAGTTACCTGGAAGAGACTGCTGCTGGGGGTATTGGTCAGCGGGTAGTGAGCAATTGTATTGTGCATCACTGCTGTTAATTGGGTTTTATTATTTCTCTCTTTTTCTTTAGTTTTAAAAAATATTATTATCATCATTATTATCATTAGCATTATCTTTATTTCAATTATTAAACGGTTCTCAACCCATGTGTTCTATGTTTTTCTGGTTCTCTTCCTCATCCTGCTGTGGCAGTGAGAGTGAGCAAACAGCTGCGTGATACTTAGCTGCCAGCTGGGGTTAAACCACAACATTTGGTAATGAAATGGATGCTGAAATGCAACATAGGTAAATGTAAAGCGATGAACATGGGAAAAACCAGCTCTATATCTGCAATGATGGGTTCTGAGTGAGAATCATAGAATCATAGAATAGATAGGGTTGGAAAGGACCTCTAAGATCATCTAGTTCCGCCCCCCCCCTGCCATGGGCAGGGACACCTCACACTAAACCATGTCACCCAAGGCTTTGTCCAACATGGCCTTGAACACTGCCAGGGATGGAGCATTCACAACCTCCCTGGGCAACCCATTCCAGTGCCTCACCACCCTCAAATGTCAGCTCAATGCACATTAGTGATGAAAAACCAAGTCTAATGTTAGGAATTACTATGGAAAGGAATAAAGATCAAATCAGAAATTATTATTATGCATAATATTAATCTACATTTTGGACGCTGTATGCAGTTCTGGTCTCCCTATCTCAATATGTGTAAAATAGAACTAAAACATATGTACAGAGGGAGAAAGAGAAGATAAAAAGAGAAAAAAGGAATCGAGGGAAACGTAACGGAGTCTACAGAGTCATGAGGGACACAGAGAAAGTGAATAGGTCATGATCATTCTTTGTCTCAGTAGAAGAATCAGCAACAAATGCAACTAGCATGCAGCAAATTCAAAACTAACAAAAGGAAATATTTTTCATACATGGTACTGTTTAAGCTATGAAATGATTTGCCACTGTGTATGTGAGATGGTAAAAAAGTGCATGGGTTAAAAAAGCAACTGGGATAAAATAATGGAAGAATAATCTATTGAGGACTATTAAATACATGCTATATATTAAGTACCTACCACTGAGTGCATTTAATAGGCTGTTAAATACCACCTCTAGCTAAGAAAGTCCCCGAGCCACAGCACAGTGGAAGCTGGGAGAGACTTTAAGAGAAATACCATTATGTGCTTGTCTTTCTCTCATGCCCTTCTTTTGGTGTTTGGACTTGGTCCCTGATGAAGAAATGGAATTAAACAGACCTTTGATCTGGCCCAACATGGTCAGTCCTATGTCCAGGGTGATATTTGGAAGATGCTACCCTCATATTTTTGGGGGGGGATTGAAAGATAACAAAACAAAGAAAGACAGAAGTGGCTTGGGCCCGACCTACACCTCACCAAGGAGAAGACATGTTCTAGTGGTTGGTAAGATTTTCAATGGGCAGGACATGTCTACTCTGACAAGAGCAGGTATTCTGGCACCTCTGTGTTAGGAATTCATTTTGGGGAGGGGCATAGCTCATATAGAACTAGTGCAGTTTTTACCTTCTCGGGCTAAGCCGTGGGTAGAAACTCTGAAAAATATGCTTTTCCTATCACATGAGCAAACACATGGGTCTCCCACAGAAGGAACTGTGCAGCAACATATTAACTGATTTCTCACGTATTAGGTTTGTGCCTGCAAGGATGAAGAAATAGCTCCTGACAGGGCCACCACCTGTATGCAAAGAGATGATAAAAAATATTTTATTTATTTTCAATATCTAGCATGCTTTACATATTGCTATTCAATACGATGTTCCAGCTGTCATTCCTAAATTACTTTAGCTGTATTCCCTACTTTAATGATAGAAGCACACTCGTTAACAAAAGCTGGCTGCCAAAACACAGTATTCCATTTTGAATTAATTAATTTTATGTGTACATCTAGACTCACAATAAAATATATGTAGAATAATTGTCTGTTGGAGTTAAGTTTATGTCTAACACCGAAGTAGCTAAGACTACGTGAGGACAGTTTTGACAGTGTACTTTATTATTGGGACCTATTTTCCAGCACACTCTCAGAGGGTAATTTGATGACCAGGTAAACAATTAATCACCTATGAATGAGCTATGAAAGCTTTCTCAACAGTCCAGAGATTTCATTTCCTTAGCAAACCCATCTGTACATCAGGATTAGTTGCCAGCACCACAGGCATAGAATAGACATCATATGGGAGGTGCTGGTTGGTAAAGGAGAAGAGGAATTTGGCTCCCTTTGCTCCTCAAAAAACTCCAGTCTGCTCTGTTCTGGCCATCTGATTGGAGGAGGAAAAGTAGTGAGTTACACTGTACAACGTAAGTTGCTATCAGACACTCATGTTACGAAGAAATGGTTTTAATCCATCAGACCATTGTTATTTGGTGACATGAATGCTTAAAGTAGCTGATATGGGCATCTGCCTTGGTATGAAGATTCGTGTACACTTGACTTGGATTCACAGAGGGAACTAGGTGGAATTCCCCTCCTCCTTGTCCTCCTGCCAGCCCCTGTTCCATGTCTCGTGCTGTGCTTCTAATCCTTCAATGTGGTAGCAACCTCCTCCTCCATGTCCTCGTCTGGCACTGACTGCTGCTTGTTTTCACAAAAAGATGAAGAAAGCACTTCCCCTTTTGGCTGTTACACACGGTGGTTGCTCCCCAGTGGACTTCTCTCAAGACCACATGTAGTGAGAAAGATGGGAGGAGGACAAGCTATTCAAACAAACTGAATACTAAATGCAGAGCTGGCCTCTGCTTACAGCACCCTGAAGATTCATGCTTGTAGGATCAAAATACTCGTGTCTTGTACCTGCATGGATGTTGGAAGGACACCAAACTCATTAAAGGTTTATGCACACGAGTCAGGACACCAATGTGCTGGGTGTGGTGGAGGTTGTGCTGTGTCTTGGGATGCACCTGCAGCATTGTGTCGTGGTGGAAGAATTTCAGCGTGCAACAAGTATGCCAGAGAATTAAAGCAGTATGTAGGAACCTGATCCTCCACAGAACTTGGGTAAATGTATATTGCTCCCCTGCTGCAATAAGGGAAGTATCTAGTATTGCAGCCAGAACGCATAGGTTTTGGTCCTGGATTTTCTAAGCTTGAGCAAAACTAGTCCTGGCTTTGGGGAAGCAAATCCCAGTTCTCTCCCTCCAGTTTCTCATTCCTGTCACTGTCAGAGAAGCATTCCAGGGAGTAAAATAGGGAACAGGTCCCAGGAGACCCTAGATAAACAGAGCCATAATGACAGAGTCCTTGGAGAGAGCTGTGTACAAATTCACCTTTACCCTTGAAGGTGAGTACTGGAAACTGTTGAGTTCTGAAAAGAAAAAGACTGGTGAGCTTTTGTTTAGAAAAGCATATTTGAGCAGAGATAAGCAGAAAGGCAGTTTTTATCATGGAAATGTAACTATTAAACATAATTGTAACCTTTTAAAAAACAGAACTTCATAACAATTGTATTGCTCTTCTGTTTGGTTTTTGTTGTTTATGATGATGATGATGATGTGGGGTTTTTTGTTTGTTTTTTTTAACGTTTTGGTTTGTTGTTGTTGTTGTTTGGTTGTTTTGGGGTGGGTTTTTTTGGCTTTTTTTTTTTATGTTTGGGATTTTTTTACAAGCATATGCCCAAACACCTGCATCTGAGTAAGTGACTGTTCCTCTGAATTCCTGGGTGATCAGCTCTGTTACTAGACCATGGACCTGCACTTTAAAAATTTCTGACTAATTGCACTGCGGAGAGTTTAAAACACAAAGGCATGCAAAAATTTGCTGAAGCAGAATTCATAACAGGCCTTTTTGCTGCTACCGCAGCAGTTAGCAGGAGTTGAGTGAGCTTAACCCAGCCTGGTAGTGCTTCTGTGAACATTCACTGCAATGCAGACATACTCAGAAGGAACAGCAAAAGGAGTGGCTGTGGATGGGGAAGAGGAGTTAGGGTCTATCCCACATGCCAGAAATTTGCTATGGTGCAATTGCTTAAAACCCAGTATTTTCAGAGGTGTTTCCCAGACATGTTCGTCATTTTTAAGCACTGCAGACAGCTGGCTTTTCTACCCTTTTCTGAGCTAGACAGCAGCGGAGGAGCTCTGCCTGGGTACAGCTTGTCCCCACTGGTGTGTCTAATCCAGCCTGGAGAGAAGCCAAGCAGAAGTGATAGCTGAGGGCTCAGGGAGCTCCAGTGTAAAGAATGCCATGAGCTGAGAAGGCAGGTTTCTGTGTGTGACTGGGTCTCTGCAAGCTTCACTCTGGTTTATTAATTGGCTGCGTAAAGGGGGTGCCCTGTTGAGACAGCCTTGAAGGAGACGTAGGGTGATTTCGTCTGCCTTGAGAAGACGTGCAACTGGTTTAAAATGCCTGTGTTGTTGTTCTGGTTTAGTTTGGGATAGAGTTAATTTTTTTACTAGTAGCTGGTACAGTGCTGTGGTTTTGGATTTAGGATGAGAATAACGTTGATAACACACTGGTGTTTTAGTTGTTGCTGAGCAGTACTTACATTAAGTCAGCTTTTCATACTGCCCTGCTAGCAAGGAGGCTCAGGTTGCACAAGAAGCTGGGAGGAGACACAGCCAGAACAGCTGACCCCAACTTCTGTATGTTCTTTTACCATCATTATTTTCCCTTTCTTTCTGTCTTACTAAGCTACCTTTATCTCAATCCATGAGTTTTACCTTTTTTTTTCTAATTTAATGCTCCATCCCACTGGGGGTTGGTGAGCAAATGGCTGTGTGGTGGTCAGCTGCCTGCCAGGTTAAACCAGAGCACTTGTAAACCACCATAAATCAGCAAAACAGAATAGGGAAGCAAAACCTTTTCTCTCTATCCCTGCTGATGAGGGCACTGAGGTCAGAAAACAACTGCCTAAAGGAGAATTGTACCAGTGTACCAGACAGAGAAGTCTAAGGGGTTTTATATGTTTGAAAAAATTTACACTGGTTTATATTGTTAAAATTCTAATGTGCACAAATAAAGGATCAGGATGCTCTCTAGTTGTGAAGGTTTTTTGTGTCTTTTAGGGCAGAAACCCCAGAGATTTATTTAATAAAACAGAAAAGCAAAGAAGATCCAGAAATTAATTATTTCTTTATGAGGACTTGTTAATTAGATCTTAATTATGATACAGTGTAAAAAGAGTTTGCAGTGTACCCACATCATTTATTTACTGAAAGCTACTCCCCTAGTTAAAAATGTGCCCTGGATTTTGCTGGGATCAAGGGTTTGGTTTGTTTTCCTAGTAGCTGCTCCAGTTCTCTGCTTTGGCTTTAGTCTGAGAACAATGCTGATAACACATCAATGTTTTAGTTGTCCTGGAAGGGACTGATCGCTGTTTGGGTTGGGGTGGGTAGTGGTCAATGGGTGGTGAGCTATTGTATTGTGCATCACTTGTCTGTCTTGGGTTTTATAGCTCTCTCTCTTTTCCACATTATTATTTCTATATTATTATTCTATTTTACTTTATTTCAATTATTAAACTGTTCTGATTGCAACCCAAGGATTTTACCTTTTTCCAGTTCTTCTTCCCATCTCACTGGGAGTGGCGTGGGGAGGGGCATTAAGCGAGCAGCTGTGTGGTACTTAGTTGCTTAGTGGAGTTAAACCACGACAAAATGTCAGAGGAAAACATTTATACAGTCACAGTTTTAAAACTCCTTATGTGCAACATGTCCTGATGGGTAAGATAGCTGTACCTTATCCCAACAATATGAAAACAGTTGTTCATCTCTTGGAAGACAGATCTTTCTTTTCTTTAAAAAGGACCATTTTAAGTAGAAAAAGAAAACCTCATTGTAATTTATAAATAAAAGCCAGATATTTTCTGCATGGATCATTGTATTTAGATGCAAATGTAGCCTTTGGATCATGCTCCATTAGATGTACGGAGTAGTGCTTCTGAAAGGATATTGCTGATTTCAATTTATATAATATGAATTAAAAAGACAACACTACAACAGTCTGCTAGTACTGTGGTGTTACAGGCACTTAAACTCACTGCTAGATGTCTTCCTTTGAATTCAGCTTATATACTTCATGGAGTTCCTCAAATGGACAGATACACAATATTCATGTATAGTAGAGGCATATTATTCACTTTGTGTAGATGTCTGGTTCATGGCAGAAATTAATTTCTGACTTAATTTGGAATTGTAAAGCTCAGTCTCCTTGCGATTTAATTGCTGCAGTAGCTTATGTTTCACACCATACGGAAACACCCTTTTAAATATGCAAAGAAAAAAAGCTAAAAATAAATCACAGCTGCTGTTAAATGGGGGCCTAAAGACACGGCTGAGGCAGAAAAAGAGAAAAAGGAGCCATCTTGGTTTAAACACAGCTAAACTGCTGTTAATGCTGGGAAGTTCATTCTCTGTTCTCCAAATCAATATTCATTAATAGTATCCAGAACAGAGAACTTTGAATATGAAAAACTGAGATAACACCAGTAATTACAACATGCATTTTCATAGCTCTAATATTTCTGTACTCTCAGTTACTTTAATGATTGCTGTAATAATTTGTTTCGGGCTTATAAGGATCAGGTTATACCAACACATGTTTCTTACTAGTATGTTCAATTTAAGTTCAGACCATGACCTTAACTTACAACATAGAGCTCTGTAGGTGGAAATAAGTTTTATCTTTGCAGCAGTAATCTTTCCTGACCAGCAATGGTGCCTTGACCTCACCCACACAAGATAGAGTGAGTATATTGAGCCCTGACACATTATCTCTGATTTCCTACAGCCGGCAAAGTGAAAATCTAAGAAACACTTTACTATGTTGTGCATGTTATCCAGAACAGATCTATGATGGAAATTTCTCATTTGTTGTACAGCCCCAGTTATTCTGCATAGTGAGGATGAGGACTCAGGGCTGGGCCAGGGACGGGGATGGCACAGCGTCTGGTGACAGCCAGGCAGGCATGCCTGGGTGTGCACTGCCTGTGAGGCCAGCCTCGGTCACGCTGGCAGGTAGGACAGTGTAAGGTGGTGTGGCAGAGATGGTCTCACTAGGGAAGGGTTATTTTTAATTCTGATCATTTCCCTAGTCCATCTGGCTGCCTGCTCCAGCTGGACCTGTGGTCACCCTACTGAGGGGATGGCAGGACTAAGACTGAGAGGGGCAAGAGGGAACTGTTTAAAACAGCTTCACCATAGAGAAGATGGTTTAGGACCTCCCATGTACTCAGTCATTTTGCTCTTCCCCGTTCTTTCTTCAGACCCAGCTAATACTGCTGGGAAAGCAAAAGCAAGCCCTCACAGGCAGAAGAAGAGAGCTCTTGCAGAGAGAATAGTTTTTGGGAAAGCATGTTGTGGAAACTATCTTGGGAGTTAAAGAGAGGCAACAGCAAGTTCCAGATTAGTGAAAACTGCATTCAAATTTACCATGGGAACAACCTGGCAATAATGGGCAGACTCCCATACGAATACCTGCTCCTGCTCTTCCTTAAGTTGGCAACAAAACTGACATTACCACCTGCTTCCATAGAGTGTACCACCAACAGAAATTTTAAAACTTACAGTTTTACACAGTTTTACATAGTTCAACGTCTTTTGTGTGTTTGGAGTAGTCTTCAAAGTAAAATTCCCTGCTTGCAGCAGAAAGCAGCACTAGACACACCTGAGACAGGTTGAACCTCACATAGCCAAGCCAGCAAAGTGGCCGGTTTACTGACCTAAGAGACTTACCTGCAAAAATGTCAGATGTGTTACCAAAATGATAAAAGATTGGTGGTTGGTGGACTTCTCCAGGATGCACATGTGATTGTCAGGTAAGGAAGTTAAATCAGGAGTGCATGAGAAAAAATTAGCTGTCCTCAGTACTGTAGTGAAGAGCAGGTGCTTGGGCAGTATTTTGTCCCTTGTGAACAGATACCTGTAACTAAGGCTGTCTGCCCACTGGAGTTCCCTGCTTCAAAACGTTCACATTTTCAGCTGGATTGCAATGAAGGATTTTCCAAACTAGTCTCTATCCTACTTAGCAAGTACTTAGCAAGTCTCATCTCTTTGTAGTAAGTGGGATTATTGTTGGTCATTGCATCCCCTATTGCAGAAGTTGATCCCATGTCACCCCATGTCACTTTACTCTTCTCTTCCTACTGTTACTGATTCCTGTCATGAAACAGGTCTGCAGGCAAGTGCTGGCCTGGAAATAGGAACTGAGGCAGGGAGTTTGAAAACTGCTGACAGAATCTTCCGCCCTTTCTATTTCCCTGTTCTAATCCCAGAATTCATCCTTTGGATGAAGGCCGCAAATCACCATTTGTGGGAAAGCCAAATTCTTGATGTCCATTTTAGGCTTCTGCTCTGAGAGCTGGGAGTGCAGTTACAGAATTCCCTGGGGCCCTGAGTGGTACACGCCTCATGCCTTGAACTGAGGTATGCTCAGCCCTCTACCTGGTGTGACTTCCTTGCTTCTCGCAGATCTGTCTCAGTACAGATGTGTCTGGTGATCCCTGGGCTGCCTCTGAGCCCATCCCCATCACTGGCCATGCCCTGTTCTCCTTGCTGGGAACAGGGGTACAGCACCCCATCCACAAAACACTGCCTGTATGTCTAGCCCCAGCTCTCTGCTCCTGGACAGTGCTATTCACTCTCTTTCTCTGCAGGACCACTGTGGATACTGTCCTCTGGAAAAGCCTGTGTTGCTTTCAGTTTCAGAGGGTTCCAGTAAATGCACCCTTGATTCTGCTGCGATGGCTCTTCGCATCCTTCCCAGCCAGAACTGGCATCAGTTACCAACTGTGATGGTTGCTCATTTCACATCCATACTAGTACCAGAAAACGAATGATAAAAATCTTGCTCTGGCAGGCATCAAGCAGAGCCAGAAAGCATATGTTTGTTCCAGAGACTCCTCCACAACTACAGCAAATGGTTTTATTCTGTCTTTAAGGATTTTCTTCATCCAAGGCACTGTGCAAGCCATGACAAATGAGTTACTCCTTAACAATTTGTATCAATTAATGATACTTCACTTCATACTGACAAGCCTCAGGGCTTCTCTGTTTAATATGATGTTTTCTAATTATCCTTTCAGACATACTCAGGCTTTTCTAATTGGGAGAGATGACCACTGGGACACGTGTTTGTCCTACTGGCTTTTTTTGTAATGATTCTGCACAGTGCCGGCATGAACCTGACTGTCAGCAGGGTCTCCTCCTAGTTACCATACAGGATTTCAGGATTTTCCTTGGGCCCTGTAGCTGAATTAGCCAAACAGCCAGCCTGAGCATAACCAGCCCTCATGTCCAAACTGGTGCATAATTCAGGGCAGGCATGTCAGATTTTGAGGATCATATTCTGGTGTCCCTACTCCCATGGTGCACATCACTCTCAGTGCAATTTGACTGTTAGTTCTTAGCCCTCCAACATGGCAAACTAATATGTGGTCTCCTCAGTGCTGTCCTTTTCCACTGCTGAATTTAATAATATGGGGCAGTAAATGGAAACTTACTTCTCACTTACTCAAATCTGGATGAAAATGAAGAATGTGAAACTTGGAAAAGATCTTTAGAGGACAGTTGGGGCAGGCCATGACATCGAGTCCGTCTAGGAGATAGGTATATCTAGATATACATGGATATCTAGATATACATGGAGATAGGTGACTTAGGCTGCAGCCTCCCTGGATAATCTCTGTTTTCCTCAGGGCACAGGGACAAGGACATAAGTAAGCACAGACTGCTGCTTCTTCATGGTGGGACAAAAGGACTGCAGTGGAAATACGGATTGCCAGGCCCTGTTCCTTGCCCTCACAGGCAAGCATGTCATTCTATTCTTCTTTCAAACTTGATAAGCACTGCCTAAAAATCTCTTCCTTTATGTCATTCTTGCTCTGCTGAAATAGTTGCATCCGACAGGACTGGTTTAGAGAAAAGGAACATCTTTTAATTCCCAACCTAACTTTTTTTTATATCTAGCATGACAATGTTAGTCTGTGCCAACATTTTCTTTTCTCTGAAGTGTTCCTGTGCTGTTTCGCTTACTGTCTTAAGCACTGCATAAGGAACTGAGCCTGAAAACACTTCCTGCAGCCTGAATTGCTTTTTCTATGATTATCTCCCATGGTTCACAGTCATTCACCAGTCAGCTGGCAACACATGCATTCCTCTCTGGCTGACAACAGTAAGGTCCTTGGTGTCATGCAATTCTCAAATATGCAGTCTTCATTTTATTGAAATTCATCCTGTTTCTGCTACTGCAGTACTGAAGTTCATTGGTTAATTCCAGTAGGATATCCAAGCCTCCAAACCTCCTCTCTTTTCATGTTAAAACCCAGCTTCATGCATTAACATATCTCACCAACATTACTCTTATTTGTGCTGAAATTATTAATGGAAATATTAAAGGAGATGGGTCTTAAGACTGAGGAATTTCCACTACTAACATTTCCCTGATTTCACATCTGCTTCATTTACTCTACAGACCCTAGATAGCAACGACTGACTGAAGAGCTTGTGCACACCTAGCAGTATCTTCATGGAAAATACACTGTGCAAAATATGTGCAAAGAAGGCAGCACCAGCCCACACAGGCTGCAGCTGAGATCTGGCAGGCAGTGACTTTGCTACAAGCCAGCGACAAGTCAGTCTGATGCCAACCAGTATTGAACACTCGACATAGTGGTGGTGGAAGTTTGTGAGGTAATAACTAATGTGTTGTGGCTGCAAAATGGTTGATTTTTCCTATCACCCCTACAGTGATATCCAGATTGAGAACAGTCCCAAAGTGCCAATACTTGCATTTGTAAACATTCCTTTCCTATACAGACAGTGATTGCGCTACAGAGGCTCTTGTGGACACATCAGTGTGAATGAGTAAGTCTGCTGAGGATGGCTTATTTGACCAGGAGGGTAAATTCATCTGCTTCTGCGCTAGCAGATTCGAGTATGCATAGCGTGCCTCGAAGTATCTGTTCTAGTAAACCATTACACCTGACCCCTGGCCCCCTCGCTCCTGGCCCATTGCAGCAAGCACACTTCCTGAGTAATGCCTGGGCATGATCGGAGTGGTGTAGGTGGTGTGCATGCAGCCACCCTGCTTTGGAACATGAGACAATTTATTAGCATAGATGTAAGCCATTCTATGCCAGTTGGCCTCAGCACCTGGGCGCATTCCTAGGCACACCTAATTTATCACTATAGACACAGCCTTTTTGAATACCACTGCAGGATACCTTGGCAATGTGCATGGCACTGTGTGGTCCAGATCTATTTGAATATGAAAGCATCTTTTTGCCTTTAAAAAGGTGAGTACATGCTGTTGTTTCAGGAGAGCTCAGTGTACCCTCTAGTTGCCTGGCTGATGAGGCCATTCCCTGCTATGAGACCACCTGGCAGGAGATGGCTCATTTGTGCACTGACATGCTCCTTAATGGATGCAGAACCCGTATTAGGCAAACTGAAAGCAAAATGGCACTGTCTGTAACCCAGCCAAGTTGCCAGGAAGCCTGGTGTTCTTCAAAGTAGTGGGGCGGGAGGTAAATGGCACAACATTTACTAGGATAATGCATAGAGCTTTTGCCAGCATGGGCTTAGGACACTCAGTTCTCAGGCTTGGCACAGGCAATGAAAAAGTTCATCTGTCATCAGTGGGAGCAGTGCAGAAGAGGCAGGCATTGCAAGGGCTTTTCATGCCTAGAGCTTTGTGGGCCAAGCAGTGTTGCACAAGGAAAGAGGTGAGGAAATGTGATGTTGTGTTACTTTGTCACATCCATGCCAACTGGCAACTGCTTTATGTAATTTTGAAGTCTATTAAAAATTTGGAATAGCCTGCCTGGTTTTTGTGTTTCCTTAAGTACTTATCTGCAATAGAGTGTGTAACCAAGGTCTGTATTAATGCAGGTAAAATGTTTTCAAAGAATAAAAAGATCTTTGTTAAAAAGTAGACAGTAAGCAAAGTTTGCAAATGGCACTAAAATGCCTGCCATACTACCTGTGAAGAGGATCCCAGCCCCATGCAGTGTCACCTCCTCAATTACAGGCAGTATTTCTGCTCTTCTCCCCCCTTTCTGCGGTGGGCAGAAAAGGACGAGGCCCAAGGCCCTGCCAATGTTCTGACCAACCTCCTGCCCACCACAGCATCTTCCAGGTGATTTCTCAGGTCTGGAGTGCAATAGTATAGAAATGGTACTGGAGTTGGAAAGATGTGCTGCAGAATCCCCTCTACTCGTACTTTTTCACCCTCCAGCTACACTTGTGGCACTCTGATACCACCTTACCCTCCTAGGCTGTTAGCTATCTGTCCCTATGTCCTCTAGCTCCTTGCTCACAGAGGTGGCCGATCTAAGACTCAGCCTGTGCATCACTGTAGTTTCTTTTTTGTCCTTCTCTATCCTGGTGGATGAAGTTCCCTTTCCCAAAGCCCTCAATGGCTGTTGTATTCTAGAAAAAGTGCAAGTCCTGATATACAACGGTGAGGGAATCACAACATTTTCTTTGTCCTAGGAAAGTAATAAAATACCTTTTCATGATCTTTCCAATAGCAAGGTCACAGCTAGATATCTCTGACAGTTTGCCAAGCCTTTATTTCTTCTTTCAATGTGTGTCTGCCAGAAGCGTTTACCTCCTAGGTTATTAGTTTGCAGAAACAACAGTTATTTATATAAAAATCAAGAACTTTTTTTGGTTTTTCTTTTTAGTTTGGCTGAAGGTCTGGGCAAACTTTAAATATGACCTTTTTTACCAGTTATGGTCTTCACATCCATTGACATTTAATGCAGGTGCTAAACTGGAAAAGATAGTATTTTCTCTGCTTTCACATAAAAGTGTTCCTGTGCTAAAAAGCATTTGGTCACTTGGTGGTGGACCAGCAAATCAATGGATGAAGAAGGACTCCAAACAGAAACCACCCAGGACACTGCGTGTATTAGTGTTCTAAACTCAGTATGTGTTATGCATAGATAAATAGAAGTATACAGTCAGTTCTGTTATGTTATGTCTGCCATTTTAAATGCTCAAAAAGCAATATTCATACCAGTATTTCTCAATTTGCCTAGAAGAACTTCTACACTGCCATTTCAAACAGGATGTATCATTGCAATGCTATAAGTATTCCAACATAGCTGTGCTCATGGCTTAGCATTCCAGAGTGAAACTAGCTTTGTTCCTATGCAGGGATATGTTTCCCTGATCAATTTACACTTAAGCACAGGAAATCAAGAAAAGTGGCAATACTAGTCTTTTTTTCTGGCTGGTTGTAGGAAATGCCTTCTCTGCTTTTCACTTACGGCTTGGGTGGAATGGTTTTACTGCCACTGAACCATAAGGGGAAGAGAGGAAAAGTAAAGAACAGCTGGGTTTAATGAGCTGGAACAGATGTAGGTATTAAAGCAGTGTGTGCACTTGTCATATGAGGAGTACCTACATGTATCTAAATGACAAGCAATTTAAATCAAGACTTCAGTTGCTGTGTTTACAATGGGCATTATACCCTGAAAAAAGGTAAAAAAACTTGGTGTCTTATTTTATTTGACACAAATAAGTCCAAAGCAACTTAATTTATGGGGGTGTGAACTATCAATCTGTATTTTAATATATTTAAAAGACATTTAACTCTGGGCTATATCACGGCTTTCTTTACAGCTATCTGTTCCTCTTCTTTCACATTTTATGTCAGGCTATATGGGTGTTTCCAAGGCAAATTCCTAGAATGCTGGTTGAGCAATCATTTATTCTTTTGAAGACTACTCCAGAGGTGATGCCGCAACAGTTTTGAGTCTTTGTGTGGTGCTCATATGTAGCTGGAAAGGAAGAACTTAAATCCATTGAAGAGAAATGTGATGGTTTTATAATTTCAGTGAAAGCATTAAAAATAAATCATATGTTAAGAGGATCTCCATACCTCAACACCAGTGAAATCTTACATGACAGGATCTGGTATTTGGGCATACAGAATTTTCTTTGTGGGATTAACAATGTCAATTTATGAAGATAAATTTAACTGCTTAATTTTAGGCTGAGATTAACTGGTTTTCATGCTGGTATCTTGACATTTTCCAGTACTTAAGCAAGACTGGGATGAAATCATGATGGAAAACTTTTAATCAGCCTTTATTCTTTAAATCAATGCTAATAGTTAGTCCTAGGGCTAGACATTTAATAAAACCATAATGATTATTGAAGATGGCTTAGAGGAATTTAAATGCCCCCAAAAGGTATTGCTTTTGCAATAATTAGGGTATCTGTGTTTAAAATTAAAAACAGCTTTTCCTAATTACCCATGAAAAATTACTATTTCATTTTTATGGATTCAGTCCATGAAAGTCTTCCCCTACCTTCATACAGCCACCTGGAGACACGTGGGTAGCAAGCATAACTAGCAACTGCCCTCTGGCCAGTGAAATCACATGTCTGCAGAGGGGATTCATCCTGCGAGAATTCGGATGGTCCACTTTGTCAAGGGGCTGGTGCTTGGGAGGCATTTGTAAGGTGCCTTCTGCTAAGAGCTCCTTCCAGCAGATGGTAACAGCTGGGTTATGCCTGACTTTGGAAAAGTGCAGAAGAAGCCTTTATGAAGAGCCCATTGTGTGATTCCAATGGCTTTTTCTTGCAAATGGGCTTTTGTTGTACGAGGGCATGATTTACTCCGGCTGTTGGGGAGGACATGCGTTGAGGGATCTGCCTTGGTACAGCTGAATATTGGTCTGGGTCCTGCACTACAGGAGAAGTCTGAAGAACTTGAATGGAATCTGACCTTTGTGAATGTGAAATATATTCCTTATAGTAACAGAGGTCTCCTCTTACTGCTGATGTTGAAAATACTTGTGAGACTGGATATTTTTAATTACTCCAAGACAGGCCACTGTAAGGCTATTTAAGGAAAAGCAGAAGAGTGCCTCGACTTTCTGTGCTAGTCTTTTTATTAATGGGTGGACCTATGGCACACAACACTTGATACAACAGATGACTATGTAAATTACTTATGTCACTTCATATGTATATTATAAATGATCAGTTTAAGCTAAAATCAGACAAAATATGTTTTGATTAGGTGTATCAATAAATGATGTTTCATGGCTTTGCTTTTCTAGCAATAGTCTTATTTTACCCATATTATGCTGTCAAATACTTTAAAGCTGCTCTGGAGTAACCGAGAGCTTAATTAGCAGGCCCGCAATGGCTCAGCAAGCTGTATTTTCAAGTCCTGGTTGTCATCCAATATTGAATAATCCAAATTTCATTAAAAGATTTTTTTCCTGACTGTACCTCTAGCACATGGCAGAGCTGTATCATGTGCCACTTTCTGTATAGTTTAAAAAATTACAGTGAAAAGAGTTGACTGCAACTTTTCACCTTTAGTCAGAGATAAATTACTGCACACTAAATCAGAGTTCATTACAGCAGATAAGGAAGGTTCTGGAGGCACAGAGATTTGTGGTATCTTATGGTAACATTAACATAGGGAGTGTCTGGCCTGTGGCCAGATCCTGAATTTTGTGGCAGCTCTGGTGCTTACATACAACAGTCAAACTGTAGTTCTTGTTATGTGACATTTTTAACTCACTTTCATTTAGAAATGAGGTTCTGGTGCTCCTGTTGTCTTTGTGTGAGATTTGTCTGCCTGTAATCCCCCATCCTTTTATTTTAAATACTGTGTCCAGTTGGAAGCATGCTTGACAGATAATGATTTAAATCTGTATGAGTTTCATGGAGATAAGCAGCTCAAATGGAAAAGTACAAACTGCTCTTATCCATACCATGAGAATTACTTGAACGAAAATGCTTGGATAGGCATTTTAGTATCTTCTTAAACATGAGGGAATCCTCACGAAATTAATACCATTAGTTCTGCTGCTCAAAAACCTACTTGCTTAAGATGTGCCTAATACAAAAATTCCACCAGTCCAACCTAAGAGAGAGTAAGGCAAATTGCTTGGTGCTCGTTCTTATGTCTGTGAAACACCAGGCAGAGATCTACCTCTAAACCCAAGGCCTTCAAGTGTTAATGTGATACCTGACTTTCATCCTTCAGGCTGAGAGTAATATTGCCAAATCTTACAGAAGAACACAGCTTTTCTTCAGCAGTAAGCCTCCTGCTAAAAAAACCAAATCAAAGTCCAAAATGCACTAGATAACTAAGGGGAAAGATAGGTGCAGATTTTGTTGCAGTCTATACTACAGTAAATCATGAGAAACTCCTTTTGTACGCAGTGGGATTAAACTAGATTTCCAGCAGTGTTACAAAAGGATACAGGCTTGGGGGTCTTGATGTGCCCTGACACAGTAATTTATTCAGTTGTGGGCATTTTCTTCAGATAATTGCACAACAGACTGCTTGTGGCTACACAGAGGAATAACACAATCATCTTTATTACTGTTCTACTAATACTAACATCTGCCAATTAGTGTTTTCTTACTGTCCAGATCCCAAGTAACTTTTGCCCAGTGCAGCCCTGCCATAGTCCCACCAGGTCCTGAATTCAGCTATGACCAGGCAACCATGCCAGGCAGCTCCCACAAAAGAAAATACTATGCTGTTGGTTAAAGCCTGGCTCAAGTATTGCAGCCTTCCTAATCACACTTTCAAATTGTTTTTATCTCTGTTCATTTATATCTCCCTGCATGTTGTCTTTGGCTGCATCCAGAAGAAAATTTATTTTTTTGCAAAATGCAAATCACCTTCTGGCTTCATGGCTGGTGCCGTTGTGAGGGTTTTGGCTTTTATGAGGATGGGACATTCTTCAATGACTATAGCTTGTTAGGGAGGGGTGGAATCCATGTGTCTAGAAGAATCACAGAATCATAGAATAGTTAGGGTTGGAAAGGACCTTAAGATCATAGAGTTCCAACCCCCCAGCACACTAAACCATCTCACCCAAGGCTCTGTCCAACCTGGCCTTGAACACCACCAGGGATGGAGCATTCACAACTTCCCTGGGCAACCCATTCCAGTGCCTCACCACCCTCACAGTAAAGAACTTCTTCCTTATATCCAACCTAAACTTTCCATGTTTAGGTTTTAACCTGTTACCCCTTGTCCTACCACTACAGTCCCTAATGAAGAGTCCCTCCCCAGCATCCTTATAGCCCCCCTTCAGATACTGGAAGGCTGCTATGAGGTCTCCAAGCAGCCTTCTCTTCTCCAGGCTGAACAGCCCCAACTTTCTCAGCCTGTCTTCATATGGAAGGGAAAGAAGAAAGGGAATCTTTGGCAGACTGTCCAACTTGGTAAGGCTAGTTTTAAACTGAAGGACTGGGGGCAGGGTCCAAAGTGGCAACACTCACACTGTTGCAACCAACTTGGGAGTAAGGAGGCCAACCAGAGCAGCAACAAATATTCCTTAGCTGCCTGCCAAGATGAGAACCAGAAAACCAACCAGCTCAAGTGTATGTAGACCAGTGCACACAACCTGGGGAACAAACAGGAGGAATGGGAGCTCTGTGTCCAGTCAGAGAGTTACGATATCATGGGAATAACTGAAACATGGCAAACAACTCACCTGACTGGAGAATTGCAATAGATGACTATAGGCTTCTTTAATATATAAATGTCAACTATGGCAATTGTGGAAGCCCTGTTGAATGCCTCTAGGTCAAGATCAGAGGGGTCATCTCCAAGGGGGATCTTACAGCAGGCATGTGCTATCAGCTTCTATCTGGATTTCTCCAAGGCTTTTTATATGTTTTTTCCCACAGCCTCTTCCTGGAGAGACCTCTGCATTAGTCTAGACAACTGTTCTGTGTAGTGGGTGGGGAACTTGCTGACTGTACTCAGAGGGTGGCGGTGAATAGCTTTTTCCATCTGGTGACCTGTTACAAGTGGGGTCCTGCAGAGATCTATATTGGGCCCTTTACTGTTTAATATATTTGTAAGTGATCTGGATGATGGGATCAAATGTACCCTGATAAGGTTTGCTGATGATCAAACTGAGTGGGGAAGTGGACATTTTGGAAGGGAGAGCCACCCTGCAGGAAGACCTAGATGATAGTTTAGAACAGTAGGCTAACAAGAACCTTATGCAGTTCAGCAAAGACAAATACAAGGTCTTGCACCTGGGAAGACATAATCCCGGAGCACAGAATAGGCTGGGATCTACCTGGCTGTGGTAGCAGCTCTGTGGAAAGGAACCTGGGGGTCCTGGTGGACACCAAAATCAAGATGAGTAAACACTATGCTGCTGTGGCAAAGAAAGCCAACAGGATGCTGGGCATAAAGAAGTCATGGTTCTGCTCAGTGCTTGTCAGGCCACACCTAGAATACTGTGTTCAGTTTTGGTCCCTACCATGCAAAAAAGATATGGATGAGCTGGAAAGCATCTGGAGAAGGGCAAAAAAGATGATCAAAGGACTGGGAAGCTGTATGATTAAAGGCTGAGAGAGCTGGGTTTGTTCAGCCTTGACAAAAGGCTCAGGGGAGACCTTATCATCATGTTCCAGTATTTAAAGGGGGGCTACAGAGAAGATGGAGATTCCCTTTTTACAAGGAGCCACATGAAAAAGATAAGGGGTAATGGGTACAGATTCCAGTTGGACACAAGAGGAAATTTTTTTCACAATGAGAACCATCAGCCATTGGAATCTTCCCAGTGATGAATTCCCCAATACTGGACACTTTTAACATTCAGCTGGAGAGTGTGATGGGATATCTTGTCTAGCCATGCTTTTGCCAAGAAAGGTTGAACCAGATGATCCTTGAAGTCCCTTCCAACTTAGTATTCTATGATTCTGTGAAATATAAGGAAGCCACAGATATTGAGGGATCCCTCATGTGTACTCCCTCGTTACAGAAATCAGGGGTTTAGTAAGCTGAGCTCAAGCGGAGGCACTGTATTCAGCAATGCATCATAAACCTATTCTTCATATTTTTTTTTCTAATCCTGTTTTTAAGCCATTTGTACATTTAAGCCTACTTTCATGTTTTCTTCCTGAAAAATTTTGTTAAAAGCCCCATATATATCTATCTGCCTGGCACAGAGGTTTGTATAGTGTATTTCATAGCTGTTGAGACAAGCATGTATGTAATTGAAAATTTGCAGTCATACCTAGTCACCCAGCATGGAATACCTCAGGAAAAATTGGATCAATAACAACAAAACCTTATCACTCAGATTTCAACAGTTCAGCACTAAAGTCCTTGTCACATAAATTTAAGGAAATCTGAATACTCTGTGAACAAAAAATAGCCAGCTACATTCAGCCAATGTCACTTGGGTTTCTTTAGGCATCTTCCATCCAAATATTGATCCAACTTTTCAAGTTTTTCTTATGGAAGCTGGAATGATTAAAACTATGTATTTTTACCTTTGCCTACAGAAACTTCTCCCTTTGATGCTTCCAGACAGTACCAGTACACCATTGCTATTACTCTGTTTTTAAATGACAAGGAACCAATAAAAAATCCTTCTGTTCTTCATGTCCCTTGCAGTGCAAATTTCTATTTCATATAACCTAATGTCTTCCAGATTTGTTTCAGTGTTTCACCTTTATGTTGAACCTTGCAGCCTTTTAGTGTACAGGAAATGATAAATTACACTAGTTTTGAGTGGAGAACATCTTTCTTTGTTTCCTGGGGGAAAGCAACGCTGATATTATTTCACTCTCTGTGTGAAGCTGCTGTGTGCTGGCTTCCAAACAGCTGAAGTAGCCACTGGAGTGATCCACATTTAAGTAGCCTAAGAACCTAAGGCACATTCTTTTAAGCATATTAAGGGAAAAAAAATAAAAAGGAAAAAAAGAAAAATTACCAGAAAAATTAGTGCTGTTGTTCTTCTTCTTGTTACTATTACTGTTATTATTATTCACTGTGCAGTGGGAATACCACACTATTTCCACCTACAGCGCTTCTTCAAATTATCTGATTGTTTACCTAAATCCAAAGAGCACAAAACCCCTTTGTTTTATCAACAGCAAGAGCATGCTGGATAATTGAGGAATGAAGAAGGCTCTGAAGCTGCAAATACGGACACATATTCTAGGAAAGGAGTTGCTCCACTCTGGTTAAGAGCTGCTGACCCTCAGCGAGAGACCATACACACAGACACAACACACACCAACAGTGCAGCTTTGTCTGGGATTTTGTTATGGCTTTGGCTCTGGCTCTGACCAGCCACTGGGAAGAGTCACTTCAGGTTTGCCTCACCCGCAAGGCCTGCCTGCCCGTCCTTACCTGTAGCGCTCAAAGAACTGGTTGATGCATCTACCCTCCACGGCACAGGGTAGATGGAATCTGGGTTTGCAGCCCTTCTGCTAGCAGGTCATGGTGGCCCTGCTCTCACCACAGATGAAGCAGTCCTGGAGAGAGCAGAGCAGCCACATCAGCAGCAGTCTCAGGGCCTCCACAGCCAGCCCCACACCTCAGGGATGGAGCACGGCTGGTCCCACAGAGGTGTCCGGGACGTGGGTTGGGAATCTGGGCCAGATGTTGCAAGTGGGAGCTCCACTCAGTGCTTGGTGATGGTGCTCTTGGTTCACTCCCGCTCTCTTCTAGGTCGCGTGTAGGGAGTTTGGGTCTGACAGCTCAACCGAGTTTGGTTTTGCCATCAGTCAGGTCCTGGGGGTCTAGAGCAGCTGCTGCCCTCACTCACAGGGGAGGTGGCTTAGTCCCAATGGTGCCTGGCTGCCAGTGCTGCAGCTGCTGGTCTCAGGTGCTGGGGAGAACTGGGACAGCCCTGGCACTGCCTGGCTGCATGGGCTTCTGTCAGCAAGCGCCGAGCTGGCACTGGAGGCTGCAAGAGGAAGCAAGGAGGTCAAGTCCCGCAGGCCTGGGTCAGGATAGGCCACAGCGGTGCCCCAGCCCTCCTGGAGCAGGGAGGCTCTGCCAAGACAACACCAGGCACCCACAGCCTGGCCTTGCCTGGCCCCTGGCCTCAGCCCAGGAGCACATGGGTGCTTTGATACTTACAGGTGCCCGCTCCAGCACAGGTGTCACACTCCCAGCTGGTTGTGCTGTGCTTCAGGGAGGAGCAGTGTTTGTGGGTGCCCTTGGCAGCGCAGGAGCAGCACAGCAGCAGTTGCCAGGGCCTGGGGGAGGAAAGGGGGTCATGGCTCTGAGACAAAGCGCCCACAGCATGGGGTTGTCCAGCACAACTCTTGTTCTCAGCCCTTCTGCTTTGAGCCCTTGGTGAGACAGAGATCCTGTGCTGAACCCCGAGGTGCAGCTTTGGCAACTTACCCCTGTCACTCTGCCTCCTTCCTGCCTCCTGGACAAAGGCACTGCATGGCATTGCAGTGGCTGTGCCTCTCACATAATTGTGCATAGGCATCGTCTTCCAACCATGATGGTTCTCTTTTGGTGAGGGAAGGGAAAATTGATGAGCTCCTGCTGCCCTGGCATAAGGCAGATGCAGGGCTTCCCTGCTCTTCCCACCCCGTTGCCAGCACCTCTGTGAAGCTGAAGCCCAGACTGAGGGTTCAGTGGAGGGCCACGAGTGTACACAGCACTGGGACCCTCCTGCCTTTTATGCTGGGAAGAAAAGAAACCAACCTCCTGGGGATTCAGATCCCCATGGTGCAGCAGGCTGGAGGCCTTGTAGAGCAAGTAGAATTGCAGGCACAAGAGTCATTCATGGTGGGTGCCTGCTGCCCAGCCTGGGTCCTGCTTGCCCAGGACATTAGGAGCCCTGCCCCAGCATGTGTGGGGAGCTCCTTCCTCCTCCTGCCAATGTTCCCAGCCCCACGGTGACTGCCAGGCTGTGGGAGGGGGACTTTGCTCTCATCCTGCTCCTTCGTGTCAGGCATCTTACACTTCTGTGTGGAGACAGGACATGTCAACAGTGGGCATTTAGAGAGTCTGTCCCAGCGGTACTTGGACGTCTCCTCCAAATGCTTCTTTGCTACCTCTGAGGGAAAAGAGAGACACAGGTGTGCTTGCAGCAAAGACCCAGAGCCCCCTGGTGTGGGCCCCCTCTCCTCCCTCAGTAGCCCCCTGACAGCCCTGTCTCTGCCCTGCCCTCTCCACTCCTCACCTCACCAGGTCACAGTGACACATAGTGCCCCAGCATAGGGGCTGCCTGCCCCTGTGGGTCACAGTGGCCCTGTGAGTGAAGGGGGGCCAAGGGGTTTCTCACAGGGGTGGCTGTGTTGTGGGGGCCCGAGCCCTCGGCACCTACCTCACCAGGGCAGCTGCTCCTGCAGCAAGTGCAGAGTCAAGGGTTGCGACATGGTTTTGTGGTGGACTTGGCAGTGTTAGGTTAATAGGTGGACTCAATAACCTGTAGCGTCTCGTCCAAACTAATTGGTTCTATTATTCCACTTACCATCCCATGGTTGCTTAATCACCATTTGCTTACCCTCTGATTTTCATTCCATTGATTCCTTACCATTTGATCATCGCTTCATCATGAAGAAAGCCCTTTTAATTAACCTGCCAAGGATGATCTCCCTGAATAATCCACCTGTGACACCAGGACAAACACCAGACAGTGTCTCGGGCACAATCAGAGTAGGAAAAAAGGTGCCACAGAATAGTTTGGGTTGGCTGAACCTTCAAAGGTCATCTATTCCAATCCCTTGCAATGCACAGGGACATCTTCAACTAGATCAGGTTGCTTAGAACCACATCCTGCCTGGTCTTGAATGTCTCCAGGGATGGGGCACCTTCTGTCTCTTTGGGCAACCTGTGCCAGTATTTTACCACCCTCAATGCACAGAAATTCTTCCTCTCTTCCAGCCTCAGTCTTCTCTCTTTTAGTTTAAAAGCATTACCCCTCATGCTGTCACAACAGGCCCTGCTAAATAGTGTCTCCCCATCTTTCTTATAGGCCCGTTTTAAGAACTGACAGGCCAGAAAAAAGTATCCCTGAAATCTTGTCTTCTCCAGGCTGAAGAGCCCCAGCTCTCTCAGCCTTTCCTCATAGAAGAGGTGTTTCATCCATTGTTTCTGTGGCCCTCCTCTGGACCCTCACCAACAGGTCCATGGCTTTCGGGTACAGAGGACTCCACAGCTGGATGCAGGACTGCAGAGGGGTCTCACCAGAGCTCAGAAGGAAAGAATTCCCTCCCTTGACCTGCTAGCTACGTTCCTTTGGATGTAGCCTAGGACACGGTGGATTTCTGGGCTGCGAGCACACACTGCTGGCTCATGTTGAGCTTTTAGCCAACACCCCAAGTCCTTCTCCTCAGGGCTGCAGTTACCTAAGTAACAGAAGTTGAAATACTCACCTCAAGCAATAATCTACATCTGTCTTCCCAACCATCTTCTTCTTAATGGACGTCTACTGATTTACGAAATAACATAGGGCCTCTGCATAAAAAGAATAAATTAACATGGTTACACCCTTCTGAGTGTGTTCCTCGTTGTAACTCTCATGAGCAACGCAGCAACAATGTCATTATCATTCAGGATCAAAACCCATTTGGGCATATGTGGCTAACAATAGTCAATATTCTTAATAAGAACACCAAAAACACAGGGAAAAATGAAGTGTCAGATACATGTTTGAAAGGATACAAAATGCCTATATAACTCATCAAAAAAAGAGTGAGTAAGTTTCTATACCTCTTAGGCATTCATCCTCTTTGGAGAAGAAAAAAGATCTAGCACTTTCTCTCTGTGGTAAAGAGAAAAGCCTAGAAAAGACACAAAGGAAATTTAGCATCATAAGAGTTACTGTCAAATTCCATTAGCCCAAGTTCAAGCTGTAAGGATGTAAGGCTCCAGGGAAATAGTATGTGTTGAATGGCATTACCCCACAGTAATCCAATACAGCCTCCTATTAAAAAAATATTTAAGAAAACTTCACATACAATTTGAGTTTGGGCCAGACCCACTACCCAGCTGAGTTCTCATGCACTGAGCTAGAAACTCAGCTTTTATACTCAACTTCACATCACATGTGGTATCGGCATTTTTGACTACTACATTCTGTGCATCAAGGAATGGTTTCCACAGATGACATCCCGTGAGCAGAGATGTGAAATGAAGATGTTAGTATCCCTGTGACCCAGGTGCTGCTATTAATATTCTCATAGCATCAACCTACCACAACCAAAGAGACAACAACTATAGACATAATTTGCATTTTTTTGTCCCTTTGCTTTCTGATGCCTCCAGTTCATCATCACAGAATCACAGAATCGTAGAATAGTTAGGGTTGGAAAGGACCTTAAGATCATAGAGTTCCAACACCCCTGCCATGGGCAGGGACACCTCACACTAAACCATGTCACCCAAGGCTCTGTCCAACCTGGCCTTGAACACCACCAGGGATGGAGGATTCACAACCTCCCTGGGCAACGCATTCCAGTGCCTCACCACCCTCAAAGTAAAGAACTTCTTCCTTATATCCAACCTAAACTTTCCCTGTTTAAGTTTTAACCTGTTACCCCTTGTCCTATCGCTACAGTCCCTAATGAAGAGTCCCTCCCCAGCACCCCTATAGGCCCCCTTCAGATAGTATAAGGCTGCTATGAGGTCTCCAAGCAGCCTTCTCTTCTCCAGGCTGAACAGCCCCAACTTTCTCAGCCTGTCTTCATACGGGAGGTGCTCCAGCCCCCTGATCATCCTCGTGGCCCTCCTCTGGAATTGTTCCAACAGTTCCATGTCCTTTTTATGTTGAGGACACCAGAACTGCACACAATACTCCAGGTGAGGTCTCACAAGAGCAGAGGAGAGGGGCAGGATCACCTCCTTCGACCTGCTGGTCACGCTCCTTTTGATGCAGCCCAGGATACAGTTGGCTTTCTGGGCTGTGAGTGCACACTGCCAGCTCATGTTCATTTTCTCATCAACCAACACCCCCAAGTCCTTCTCTGCAGGGCTGCTCTGAATCTCTTCACTGCTCAACCTGTAGCTGTGCCTGGGATTGTTCCAACCCAGGTGTAGGACCTTGCACTTGGCATGGTTAAACTTCATGAGGTTGGCATCAGCCCACCTCACAAGGGTGTCAAGGCCCCTCTGGATGGCATTCCTTCCCTCCAGCGTGTCAACAGAACCACACAGCCTGGTGTCATCGGCAAACTTGCTGAGGGCGCACTCAATCCCACTGTCCATGTCACCGACAAAGGTATTGAACAAGACTGGTCCCAACACCGATCCCTGAGGGACACCACTCGTTACTGGTCTCCAGTTGGACATTGAGCCATTGACCACAGCTCTTTGTGTGCGGCCGTCCAGCCAGTTCTTTATCCACCGAGTGGTCCATCCATCAAATTGATGTCTCTCCAATTTAGAGACAAGGATGTCGTGTGGGACAGTGTTGAACACTTTGCACAAGTCCAGGTAAATGACATCAGCTGCTCTACCCCTGTCCATCAGTTCTGTAGCCCCATCATAGAAGGCCACCAAATTGGTCAGGCAGGATTTCCCCTTAGTGAAGCCATGCTGGCTGTCACCAAGCACCTTGCTGTTTTTCATGTGCCTTAGCATGCCTTCCAGGAGAATCTGCTCCAAGATTTTGCAAGGCACAGAGGTGAGACTGAATGGTCTGTAGTTCCCCGGGTCATCCATCTTCCCCTTCTTGAAAATGGGGGTTATATTTCCCTTTTTCCAGTCATCGGGAACTTCACCTGACTGCCATGATTTTTCAAATTTGATGGACAGTGGCTTAGCAACTTCATTCCCCAGCTCCTTCAGGACCCGCGGATGGATTTCATCAGGTCCCATGGACTTGTGTACATTACGGTTCTTAAGATAGTCTTGAGCCAAATCCTCTCCTGCAGTGGGCCTAAGGTCTTCATTCTCACAGTCCCTGTGTCTGCCTTTCAAGGCTTGGGTGGTGTGGTCAGAGCATTTGCCAGTGAAGACCAAGGCAAAGAAGTCATTCAGAACCTCAGCCTTCTCCAAATCCAGGGTAGCCAGTTCTCCCGAGAGCTTCCAGAGGGGGCCCACATTGTCCCTCGCCTGTCTTTTATTTGCAATGTAATTATAGATTCCCTTCCTGTTATCCTTAACATCCGTAGCCAAGTTTAATTCTAACAGGGCCTTAGCTTTCCTAACCTGGTCCCTAACTTCCCAGACAACATCCCTGTATTCTTCCCAGGCTGCCTGTCCTTGCTTCCACCTTTTATAAGCCTCTTTTTTCCTTCTAAGTTTCCTCAGGAGCTCCTTATCCATCCAAGGAGGTCTCCTGGCCCTCCTGCTGCACTTCCTTCTGGTCGGGACGCAACGCTCCTGAACTTGTAATCAACCAGCAGTCTTGGCCCCCCTGCCCCCTAGGGCTATATCCCATGGAACCTTACTAAGCAGGTTTCTGAAGAGGCCAAAGTCTGCTCTCCTGAAGTCCAGGGCAGTGAGCTTGCTGCACTCTCTTCTCACTGTCCTGAGGATCTCAAACTTGAACTGCTCACCCTCAGAATTGCTGTCTTGGGAAATGTGAATCTTTTTGCCATGTGACTTTTACAGGGTTTATTGTTCCATCTATGTAGCGCTCTACAGTAACAGCACAATTTAAAAAAGAAATAAAAGTATCATATTATTCCCCTACCATTTGATCATTGTTTCATTGTGAGGAAAGCTCTTTTAAGTAACCCACCAGTTATGACTTGCAGGCCAAACTCTGATGCTCAGGTTTCCTTCTCCCTAGGTGTCCTGAGGTTTCGCAGACCAGCCAGCACCCATTAGAAGCAGCAAGAAATGCAGCAAAGAAAAAAATGTGGCCTTCTTTTTACCTTACATTTCCTTATCTTTATGCCACATGTTTAGGACTCTAGGAAGGAAATCAGGGTAGCACAAGTCTTACAGATAGGATGATAATATAGGAAAAACCAGAGGTGAATGGACAAGACCAATTAGGTAATCTATACCTGCTAGGCAAGGAATATCCTTACAACAGCAATGATTGCAATAAAAGCACACAAAAGACTGATTCTCTTCAAATGCAAATAAGGCTTGGAGCACATTGTGGTATGCAGCACACATGTCAGGGAAATAAAAGGCATCTGATACTCGCTTAGCTTCGAGCAAGAGAGTAGCATTTTGGCACAACCTGAGTGGCATAGGTGTGAGGTATGAATTTCACATTACCTGCTTCTATTGCCAACATTACATGCACTGTTGCTTTAGTTGGAATCTCATGTTTAGAGGACCAAAAAATTACATTGTGAGACATTCAACAGGAGAATTATACGAACTCTGGTTGTTCAGCTGTGCACCAGTTTGAGAAAATGCTTTCTGGGAAAACATTAATGCAAATCTGATACGACTTCTCTAGCTTCAAAATGTGAGTGAGCTCCACATAGTGTTGGCACAATTAGGCATAATCACCGTTTCTTTGGCACACAGCATTTTTTAAGGACTTCATACTAAATTGGTATTAGTAAGAAGGCTGTTCTGGTGTAAAGAAATTTTATTTAGTTGTATTCAGAAATTTCAACAAGAATTTTGACCCAATGTCATCTGGGTAAATTTAATGGCAACTAACCATTGACTTAACTGAGCACAGGTTTTGTGGTTGACCAGTGCCATCACAGAAACAAGCAGAAAGAGACAGGTTAACATGACTAAACATGTTTAATACACAGGGAAGGTTTTGGGTGAATCTCTCCTCCATTATTTGCACAGAAAAATTACTCCCTGAGCACAGGAAAGCAGAAGGGGAATAGACCCAAATTCACTTGCTGAACAAAACAGTGACCCTATGAAGTCAGCTCCCATGGACTCAAAGAAGCTCACTCAGAGTGTCACTGCCTAATGCGCCACCACAGGCAGGTCTGCATTTTGTTGCAGAACACCAGTGGGTTCAATGGATGTTCCCCAGCATAAACCTGGATCCCTGTTGCAATTAAACATTAGCAACAGAAAGGATCAGATCCTTCTTCACAAACTCTGGTGCACTACACAGGTAGGTACCCATGGCCACCTAATACATTTCCAAGGCACCATCAGCCTGATGTATTTCCAAGTTTCTTGTGGTTACTCATCTTTCATTATTAAACTGCTGAAAATCATATATCATGATACTGGCTTATTATTTTGGGGGGCTTTTTTTTTTCCTACTCTGTCATTACTGGTTACCTGACTTCAGTAGTTTCTAGTTCACAACTCAAGAATTACATTGGCAAATGTCTTTTTCTAGCACTGGCTGACCAGTGCTGCTTGCATCACATCAGGCTACTAAAGGGGCACAACAATCCCTTTAACACACCAATACCAAAAAAAGGTATTCATATCACTTTTGTAATTCATTTAGATGGGAAGTACTTTTACGCATACTTTTGTGCTCTGTGAATCCTATGGAAAAGTGAAAGCACTATGAAAGCAGACTAAGACTGCTTCATGTTTGACTACTTTTCCTAATGGAAAAGTTTCATAAATACATAAAACATGTAATTCCCATGGCATTTCTCTTTATATAGCTGATTTTTGCTCTGAGAACTTGATCATTCTCATCATAACATGGAGCCAGTTATGCATATATTGAAAACCAATGTTGATAGAGCATTTTTATGCATGAGTGTGCAGTGTCACTCAAAAATGAGCAGTTTTAGTAAAGTCATTGATGGTTTCAGCAAATTTCTGATGAGGATCAGAATCCTGATCGCCATTTCTGTTTGTAAAATTAAATTTTAGCAACACAGAGAATGGTTTAGACTGTTATTTCTTTGAGCACACAGCTTCTTTCTGGCCCCATCTGTCTTTGTGACACTCCTTTCAGTGCGATTTCCTCCTATGAGCTGCCCTCCCCACATTTCTAGGTTGAGAAGGCAGCAGCCTAATTTCTTCAGCTGGAGAAAATGATAAATGTTTGTAGTTACTAGCTGCAAGGACTTACAGCAAATCTGAAAACTGCTGGGTTTTGTTAGATGGTGGGTGGTTGTTTTGGGGCTCTTTAGCCACCTGCAGCTCTCAAGCTGTTCAAGTGCAATTTGATATGCCAGGGCTGCATCCTTGAGCAGAAGGAGGCTGTGCTAACATGGGGCTGACTGGTTAATGTGAATATCTAACTGCAGGAGATACAGGAGAGACTGCTGAAGCCAGCACTGCTGGCTTGAAAAGGAGCAATGGGGATGCCCCGGGAATCTACTGTCATCTCATGCCCACAGTCTGCCAACACTTTGAACTATGCGGACTCTGAAGTACTGCAGGGTTAGGAAGCTGGGTAGCTGTTCCTTCACTTGTATTTTTACTTTCTGACCCTCCTTTAAGACCCTTAAAGATGCTTTAAGACAGAAAAAAGGATGACTCATAACCCAGTTTCCAGACACCTTACCAACATGACACAATCAGAACCACAGGTATGGTAAGATCAGTAGGAAAAAAAGCCCTGACAGCTATGATATTCCTATGGATAGGTCTTTACAAAGGATTTGTACCCCTAAAGAATAAAAAATTATGTTATTTACATAAGTACAGTGAAAAATATGGTAGAGAAGCGATATCTGAAAGCAATATAAATAATTTCCACAGAACCCAATCTTCTGGAAGAACAATTCTACTATGGGCTATTGCAGTGATCTATAAACGTCTTACAGTGGACAAGAAAAATGTATAACATAAAGCAAAAATCCCCTAGTAAGTCCCATGACATACTTGAGTACACTCCCCAGGGCACACAGTATATTCGTAAGACAACACTGATATTAAAGGTCAGAAATTGTGAGCACAAATCACAAGAGGGAATAAAGAAATCTCTTGTGGACCACTTTAATGAGATGAAACTCCTGTCACATTTTTAGAGTTTATTGGTATTGACTATGTCCCGAAAGCCCCCAGAAAGAAGGAGGCAGGAGCAGCTTATTAAGACGGCAAGAAGCACAGAGGATTTAAAATTTAAATGCATCTTTACCCAATAGCACAAATCAATAACTGAAATAGATTACATATATTTGTTTAAGACTGGGAGAAGTCTGTTCCTCTGAGCTGATAACATCTGCTTGATTGCAGATGGTTACATTATAGACCCCACAAAAGGCAGAGCAGGGTTGTTAGCTGTGGGCAGTGCAGGGTAAGGCAGCAGAGACCTCTGGCTCATCGCAACTATTCCACAGGAGCTGTCTGCTGTCATAAACATATTTTGTGAGAAGCCACAGGCAGTTGCTCTGCTGTGCACTGCTGCTTTTCTCAAATGGTTTGCTCATTTTTTTGCAGTCATGGCAAAAGCATGATTCTTACTAGTCCAGACAACAGAGTGTCTGTGGAGACAAACCTGTTTTGTGCTTGTAGCATGGGAGTGGGCTATGAATTGTCAGACATCACCTGAATTCTAGTATTGCCAATAAACCCAGCTACCACTGTATAAGAGATACATATAGAGGGACTGCTTGTATGCACAAAACCTCACATTGTTACCATACCTGGAGTCAACATAGTACAGATGCATTTTGCAAGAAAAAGCCTCTTTGGAAAATGATTTTTTGCTGTTTTATTCTTTCTTTGTTGATACAGACTTGTTGGGAGAGACTACAGTAGGCAGTAAATGAATGTAATTCCTCATCACAGACATGATGGAGATTGACTACATGTATATAAGTTCAGTTTCTCTGACTTCATTTTGAAGTGCCCATCCCTTCAATATTTGCTTGAATCTCTGTATAGCTCTTTTTAGTATGGTAATAGCTCATCACAAATGTTTGATTTTCATTAAGTTGATTTTCACTAAGTTGATTTTCACTTCTCAGTGAGGCATTGATAAGTAGAAATTATCTAGCTTACTGCTAGAAATGACCATTGGAAAATAAATCATAATTCTTTATCACTTATCTTTATACATTACTAATTCATTACAAATGGGAAAACAACATGAAAATAATTATATTGCAAACATTTCTAGTTTTATAGTGTTGAGTCATCTGAATATTTTTTATCAATTGATACTAGAGAGAGAAATGTGACTGACCTAAGTGAAATATGATCCAGCAATTTCAATATGGGAACAAGAACATTATACTCACAAAACCAAACACGTGGTTTAAATCTCTGACTCATACAGTCTCTGTTTAATACGTATATACTTCACACAAGAAAGTGAATAAAGGTAAGAATTTGTTATCCCAAGGGCCCTGAGTTGTTTAGTTTGTCTAATGTAGTTAGGGGGATGAAATGTGGATAAGCTGTCAGTAACTCAAGATCGAGAAAAAATTGTCATGATTTCTTCTGGTTTGAGTGATACAGAGAAGACTCTTTGATACTTTTAAAACATTAAGAAACCCTGTCTGGAGAATCTGACCAGCTGGAACTAGCCTAGTAAACCAATGCTCTGCTATCTCCCATTGTCAGGGCTGAACAGTGACCATGTACACTGTGGTGATTTATCTTTACTGATCTGTGGATCCTTACAATTTACAAGTGGAGTCTGAGACTCCTTGATCCTGACTGGAAGCCTGCCAACAGTAAAATACTCCTTCATGAACCCACTACAAGTAGCCCACAGATGACTAAGGGTCCAGTGGTTGAAAAACACTGCTTTAAGACATGATGCTTGCTTCATTTCTGTATTAATGGGCAATATATGCTTAAATAAAATTCACCACTTTTGCTATTTATATAGCATTCTATATTCCTAATTTCATCTGTGTAACATAAATTCTCTGGGAATACCTGTTTAAATTATCATCTGCTGCCTATTCTTTATATAATGTAGTTTCTGTATGCATAACACCTCCTACATTATCTTATTTATTGTCCTCCATCTTCTGACATGCTTACTTCAATTAATACAAAATAATGTAATTATTACAGTATTATTATAATCACATAAGGATATAAATGACAAATACTTCAAAATGGTTCAGACCTTTATTGTACTAATGCTGCAGTAAGTCTGTGCATATTGGCGGCTGTATTGCATCTGGAATTCTTGTGTGACACCACCTGAATCATACTCCTCCTGTGCTATGCACAGGCTTTAACCAAACATAACTCTGTTACTTTAAAAGACCAATAGATTCACGATCCAGTTGCTAGGGGTTTGGTATGGGTTGTTTTTTTTTGTTTGTTTTGGTTTGTTTTTTTTTTAAAAAAAAACCCTCCTTCTGACTGAAAACAGGAAGAGTTTCATGTGAAGGATGTTGTGGCATATTTAGATTTACAATAGAGAATATTTTTATCATGGCCTCTCAGTAATGCAAACTACCTTTATATTGGAATTACAATACTCAATTTAGTAGTATGTCACTGATGTCAGTATGTTTTCAAGTTTAAAGAAATACGGTCTTCTAGTCATATAGGTGGCAAGACTTATTTACAATTACTCTCTTGAGGAGACACCTTTCGCTTATGTTGATAGATAAAATGAAATGAAACTAGTCGCAAAGAATGGTTAGATAAAAACCCCTTTTTTGAAAGCTAGTTCTTTTATGGCGGCGGATTAGACACATTATGTTTCAACTTCTGTTTTTGTTAAGTAGGTATCCTATGGGTTACATGTTTAGAATACCTAGATGATACCTTCTTGAAGTCTATAAAAGTAGAAGTTAAAACTAGTGCATAAATAACCTTGTAGAACATCAGGCGCAAGTTCTTGCCATAGAAAAAAATTGTATGAAAAAAGTATATAAAGAGACTATCTGTCTTGGCTGGTCACCACATTCAACTAAGCAATATTATTACAATTTCTTAACAATACTAATAACACATCATTATATAGGCATGGCTATTCTTAGCAGAAGACAGTGAAAACAAACTGCTTTGTTTACAATATTCACAACACTGAAGTATGCCCTTAGAGGAGCAGTACAAATGTCAAATATGCTGCTGAGCTCATCAAAATCTGAAAAAGTTATCCAAAGCACAGACAAACCTTCAGGAAGTCTTTGAGAATGCAAGTGAAATTCCAATACAGCTGTTTCCTCCAAATTCTGCTCTTCTGGAAATGCGTTCCTTCTTAAACTGTAACAAGGTCTCCGTTAGAGTTAGGTCTGTCAAATGAGAATGTTCCTGTGATCTGTGAGTCACTGCGTGCAAGGACCTTTAAGGTAAAATTGTATACAGTTAATCTACCTGGCACTTCAAGCACAGATTCTAGACCTCAAGGACTCGAGTGCTAACCTTGGGTTGTTGCCATTCTTTTCAGTTCATCTTTAATAGCACAGTGCCTTGAGCTATTATGATAATTTATTTTCTGGAAGCAACTGCATATTTTAGATTAACATAAAAATTCAAATGATAGGTGTATATATTCAATGTAGTATTTATTAAGGAAGGAAAATAGATGAAGCAAACCTTTTTTCTATCTCTTATGAAGGTGAATCCTGAAAAACTTCAGTATTATTCTCAAGAAAATCAACTACAAAGGTCAGGAAGTGGCACAGTATGTGTTCAGCCAGTTAAATGCTACATATTATTTTAGCAAACATTTCTGCTGGCTGTTGTTAACCTCAGGCAATAGAGATACATGGTTTGCAGAGGAGTAAAGAGCAACCAGGGAATCTGTTTATTCATTCCCATAAAAGCTTTTCTTAACTGATACGCAGAGTTACTATTGCAGAACTAATTATAAACCAAGTACATTTTAAGTGGCACCTTTGCTGGTTGATTTAGTTTTATTTCTAAAATCTGCATTACTAACACGCAACTATTATTTGGTTCATAAATGACATACAAAATTAGTAGTACTATTAATCTAAAACTATGCTTGACTTCAACAATTTTCAGAGAATAAAGGAACTTTACAAACTCTTCTCTTTGGGGAAATACTTTTAAAACTCAGTAACTAACATATGGTGTAAGAATATTCAGTTCAAAGGAAGAAACAAAACCAGACAGAAAACATGGACTGGTTAATATTTGTATGACTATAAGCAGTGTTCCTCCAGTATGGTAGAGATTCATCTCAACATGTCCTTCAACGCGGCACTAGTATTTTGTAATGACTTCATGCAAGTCCTTTGTGATCTCAAATGTCTCTGTCCATTATGATCATAAACATCTCTGCCCATTGCTCTTAAGAAGATATGCTCCATGATACTGCACTTGTCAGAGGGTTTTTCTGTTTCTAGAAATAATTTGTTTCTCCTGTCAGGCCCAGCATGCCATTTTTCTCAAAGAGCCTCTTTTGGGTGGCCATCTGGAAGCATCACCTCAGTGCGAAACAGACAGGCTCTGGCTTTGTGTTGGCTCACTTGCCTGTGTTGGCTCACTTGCCTGTATTGGCTACTGCCTTAAAGACAGCATTACATTTTATTCCTGGACTACAGAGAATTGTAACTAGGTTTGCAGACGTGAAATTTTGATTGCTAAATTCTGGGCCTATTGACATTTGTGACAAGTCTCAGAGAAAGACCCAAGAAAAAAAGGATAAAGATGCAGAGGAAGGAATCAGCTAAGGACAAGCAGAGATAATGATCCAGGACTCCAAACTGAGTAAGTGCATGGAAATGTAATGTTGTAATGCAGCATTGAGAGCACTCTCTCATGTAGTGTTCTGGATGAAGAATTGGAAAACCCACCAGATTTTAAAGGAAGAAATGAGCTGAAGAGCAATCAAAAGCCAAAGCCAAGGTACTAAAAGCAGGCATACCCAAACTATGGAGAAATTAGATGTCAAGAGTTCTGATATGTGTGTCTTTCTAAAGTCAGACAACATTACAGAGAGAGTAAGAAACGGGGAAAAGTGGAATCATCTTCCCTGTATCTAAGATAGCTGGGAGGATCAATGAGAAAAAAAGAAAATTGACTTACTTTAATTAATACTATAGTTTTTTCCTCCCCATCTTTATAATTAAAATGTAAAATATGGCTACACATTTTCCTTGCCATGTATGGTGCTTAGATATAAATCATCTATGGCCTTGTGACTACACTTCAGGGAAACTAATGACATGAAAGTCTGCTGAAAGGCACCATTTATAAGAAAGATCATCCTGGTGAAAGGAATACTAAAATTGTTTCTAGTTTAATGTTATAACTTCTATGCCTCTTCATGTTACTATGCTTTAGGAACATGTATGATTATCACTAGGTGTAAGAATCATGGGTCATTCAGTTTCCCAAGTGCATCCCTGGAGAACAGTCTCAAATGAAGACATGTGAGAGTTCCCAGATTGCCTGCTGGAGCTGGAGAGCCTGATTCAAGGAATTCCTGGATAAATTATCAGCTTTCCTGAAGAGGATTTAAATATTGTGCTTCAGAGATCAGCTGGAGTTACTCTGGTGTAAATTGAGGGCAGTCCAACATGCTGAGGTTATGAGTTGAAAGGCAGATTAAGAAATACTATTGTATTTTTTTTAATAGCTCATCTATCTAATTTAGTAACTGAAAAAGTTAGCACTGTCACCATAATTATCATCAGCTAAAACTATTGCATCTACAGTAAGTGTTGAGAAAGACCTGGTCATCAACAAGTAGGGTAGCATCCAAGGGTGAAATATTCCTTCTTGTAGGGATAAGAAGTAACCTTTGGTTTCATTTCACAGACGCAGGCCTGTCTGTGAAGGGAAGAACAGAAGCATAGAGGCTTTCACATTTGCAGTAATGTACCTTTTTACCAGGTACCTTACTGCAAATCTCTTAGACTTCAAAAAATTAAAAATTACTTCGAAAAAGCAGAGCTGGTTTTCAGTTATTCCAAACAGATGGCTTAAGGGGAAAGATGCAACTTTTACTGCTGACAACAGATGTTTAGAAGTTGACTGATCTGAACATGGAAAGGAGAAAACAAATTTTTCTCTTCATTTAATTGTGCAATGTAAGCTAAACATTCTTCATGAAATTACTATCAAAATGCAATAAGAGCAAATATAGGTCTGGTTTTGCCATGCATATTTCTAAGTCAGTATGTGTCATTGTAGGAAGTGTGGAGAATGGAACCCTTAGAAAAATCAGTGATTGTTCTTTCTTCCACGGTCCTTTGCTGATGTTATTCCTTCATAATAACTGTGCTGCCGTAGGAGCTAATGGAAATTCTGCTACAGATTTAAACCAGAATATATCAAGCTCTTTGGGTTATAATGAAGGAAGATATGTTGAAATTTTGTAAGCTACTTCCGCCTTCTAAACAGGAAGAATTCCTATTTAAATTAGCCATTTATTGGTTACAGTGAATTCTTTCAAAAAATATGTCACAGAAATGCATTTTTTTTCCATAAAGGAAGACTAAGATGTATATTTAAAACATAATGGAAACATTAAAACTGACTGCTGTATTTAGTTTAGCTGCTTAACTTCTCTTGGCTAAATCTCAGCGAAGAGGGAGATTTTTCTTCAATGACTATATGATTTTCTTAAAAAGAGGGCTTTCAATAAGCAAAGATAAGATTCTAAATAGAGGTTATCTGTTACAAGGGAAGCTAGATACTTAATGCAGTTCCTGCATATCGGAACCATGGGTTTGTATTGAACATTCCACAGAAATACACATCATGTGTTTAAATGCCGTTGCTACTGGGTTTCCTCCATAACCCATCCCTAACCCTGGCCAAGGTCTGGGTGCTGTTGAGCATTTCTCAGGGAGGTTTGTGCCACCTAGTGGAAAATGCCCAGCTGGCACCCACCACATCGACACCCAAACCTCTTGTCTACAGCCTCGGGGTGCAACACCTGTATCTAACCCCTTAGAGAAAAAAGCCCGACAACAGACATATTCACTTCCTGTAGCATTGCTTCTTACAAGTCCCTTTTCTGCTTAATATATTGCAGAATATTGCCTCTAATTTATCCTTAACTGTATTGGCTGTTTCTTATTGACCTTCCTTAATTTCCCTGAATGTTCAATTGTAGTAAATGAAACACTTCTGGAAGACATCAAGAACTCTCACATCATAGGGATAGATTTAACATACAGAAACAAAACTACCCTTATATTTTAGTTTCTTCATTTAATGGACACTATGTTCTCCTCTCCCAAGTAACAAGTTATAACACAAGAGGAAATGGCCTCAAGCTGCTCCAGGGGAGGCTGAGATAAGATTTTAGAAACATTTCTTTGCTGAAAGGCTGAGCAGGCATTGGAACAGGCTGCCCAGGGAAGCGGTGGAATCACTGTCCCTGGAAGTGTTCAAAAACAGTGTACATGCCTTCAGTGACATGGTTTAGTGGTGGACTTGGCAGTCCTTGGGTAATGGTTGGACTTGATCTTAAAGGTCTTTCTCAACCTCATTGATTCTGTGATTCTATGTACTATAGCTTCCCGTAAGTGCTACCCCTCATGCTCTGCCCCCTGCACGAGTCTTAATGGCACAAGGGCCTGCTGCTGCAGAGTCCAAAGAAGGCAGTTTTATGCCAAATTCATGCCAAAAATATGCTTATTTATTTATTTATTCCCTAACTGCATCTACGGTGTTATAGAGCCAGAGGAGGAGCTGGGACCGGTTGATCAATCGGTCCCTCTCCCAGCCTGAGCTCCTCGGGTTATCAGATGAGACTGGGGGGCAGGCAGCCGGCACCCCACCAAAAGCCGTGCCCGCGGGGGGCCGCCCCGTCGCAGGGCTGCGGCGAGCAGAGCGGCGGGCGCCGACTACATTTCCCAGGTGCCTGTGGGGCGGACGGCACAGCGCGACCACCGCGTTTTCCCGCCTCTTCCGCGGGGGCTGCTGGGAGTTGTAGTAGGGGTAGCATGGCGTCAAAGATCCACGTTGTACTTCGGCCGGTGAAGAGTATTGTGGTCCGCTTCTGCCCCTTCGAGTCCAACGTGGAGAGCACGAGGTGAGGGGGCTGCAGGGGCCGCGTCGGCGCCGGCCCCGCGGCAGCCTGGGCGTGCTCGGACCTGCGCCCAGCGGGGAAGCCTTGGCCGGGCTCCCCAGTGTGTAAAGGCCCGGTGCCCTTCTTGCTCCCGCGGGTTCTGTGCGCCTCACGGCAGGGGTGAGCGACGCACTTTTTGCCTTTTTTTATTTGGGGAAGAGGAGTAGAGGCTGGGTTTTATGCACCAGACCTTGCCCCAAGGCCCGGGCACGGCGACGGGCAGAGGCCTGCTGCCTCTCTGCCCGTGGAAGCATTGAAGGATCCCGGAGGGCAGGGAGAGCGGCCGCCTCGGCCGGCTGCTGCCGGGGTCGCTGCAGTGGCAGCTGCAAAACGGAAGTTTCTCTCTCTCCACAGTACCTGAAAGGAGCGTGGAGAGAGAAGCTGGCTGGTCTCTTCTGCCAAGTAACAAGTGATAGGACAAGAGGAAACAGCCTGAGCTGCACTAGGGAGGTTTAGATTAGGTATTGTGAAAAATTTCTTCACAGAGAGGGTGCTGGGGCATTGGAAGGGGCTGCCCAGGGCAGTCATGGAATCACCATCCCTGGAAGTGTTCAAAAAACATGTAGATGAGGCCCTTAGTGACATGGTTTAGTGGTGGGCTTGGCAGTCTTGGGGTGAAAGTTGAACTTGATCTTAAAGCTTGTCTTTTCCAACCTAGCTGATTCTGTGATTCTATGAAGCCATTAGAACTGCTGTCACTGCAGTGCCCTGTAACTAGCTGTCATTGTAGCCACCAAAAGTAAGAAGACATTGTGGGGGCAAATAATGAGGGAAAGGGCAGCATCTGTTGTGCCCTCTCTGGAGAAAAATCTCCTTTTCCCAAGGACATGTGTCTGCTGTACTTTAACTTCCATGCTTATGGTCTTTGAAGGCTTGAATTTATCACAGCTTTGTGGCTTAGTCGAGGCAGAGCCTTCACATTTCAGAATGAGAAGGTGCTCTGTCTGTCTTAGGGGCTCATTTATACCAGGATGCACAGAGAATTCATTCTGTGCTGACTTGAGCAGGATCTCTGTGCCTGAGCAGAGACCCTGGCATGTAGGCATGTGTGTTTAGCTTTACCAGCCTACCCAGGTAGGTGTCCCGTTCAGTTGCTTGGTCTGTAGATGAGGGTCTGTAATCACTAGTCCAGATGCTGGTAATGGGAGAGAAAGAGGGCACAGCTGCTGCTCTAACATGGTAATTAACTATTGGAGAAATCTAAGTTACTGTGCTCCTTGGGTGACGCAAGTTCTGCACCAAACAATTGTAAAATGTCATTTTGCAATAGCTTTACACACCTACTTTTGAAATAAACTTAGTAACACAACTTAGCCTAGAAGGTCTTTAAGCACCCAGAATGTCAAGTACCTGTCATGCATTTCAGAAATCTGCAGGAGACTGGTGATGTTACATAAATAAATACTGGGTCAAACTGAAACAATAAAACATTGGCAAGCAACCGGTGTCTTAAGAAAAATGAAAATTGCTGATTTTTCTTTTATTATTATTACTAACCCAGCTGAAACACAAGAACTGCATACACTGAATTTTTGCAAAATTCTTTGATATGTGTTTTACCTGTTAGCCTATAAGGACTATCCATTTAGATTTTTAACAGTGATTATCCCACAAGAAGTCTGTCTGAAATTGTTGAATCAAATCCTATTTTGTTTATACTTTTGTTGCCAGCAATATCAAGATACTCAAATTAGTTTAGAAATAGACTTTCTATAATTTCTATCTACAACATACCTAATATATTTTAAAATATATTTTCAGAAACTTTCTTGGATGTATAAACCATAAAAGAATCCAGGCCACTAATAAAAACTGTGAAGTGACTGCTGATGTGAGACATGATGGATCCGAACCTCTTGTAGATGTTATGTTTGGTAAGGAGCTCATTTTTAATCTTGGCCAAAAAAAGACCTTCGTGGTTTGTGTTGTTACGATGTTATTGTCTTCTCTATGATTTTCCTTTTTTTTTTTTCAACTGTGCTTACTTTTTTTTTTGTTCTGGTCCATAGCTAGATGTTGTGCAGCTGGGAGGGAAAAAAAGGAACTCATAACTAGGCTGAGAAAGTTGGGGCTGTTCAGCCTGGAGAAGAGAAGGCTGCTTGGAGACCTCATGGCAGCCTTCCAGTATCTGAAGGGGGGCTATAGGGATGCTGGGGAGGGACTCTTCATTAGGGATTGTAAAGATAAGACAAGGGATAATGGGTTCAAACTTAAACAGGGGAAGTTTAGATTTGGTATAAGGAAGAATTTCTTTACTTTGAGGGTGGTGAGGCACTGGAATGGGTTGCCCAGGGAGGTTGTGAATGCTCCATCCCTCGCGGTGCTCAAGGCCAGGTTGGACAGAGCCTTGGGTGACATGGTTTAGTGTGAGGTGTCCCTGCCCATGGCAGGGGGGTTGGAACTAGATGATCTTAAGGTCCTTTCCAATCCTAACTATTCTATGATTCTGTAACAACTTGATGTCTAGTAAATGTTTATATATATCCTTTTACTATAGTTAGATTTGGTGGATCTTAGATCAAAGAACTGACTTAACTTTAGGGTTGAGTCAGCTTTTGTAGTGACATACTTCTGTGACCTTGCAGTCAGGTACAATTCTTGAAGTTAAGTGTAGCTCCATTTTGGTGTAAGAATCTGTTCACTCTGAAATTTCTTCTGTTATCCATGGTGGAGGCATCTCCATCTTGAGAGCAGAAAGGCTGAATACCTTCAGTTGCTTATGCAATTGAATATCTTACTATGCAGTTAGAAGGAACTGCTTATATGGATAAAACCATACATGTGCAGATGGGACATGCAGAATGAGGTCAACTGATGTACGACAAATTTCTTGATTTCCTTTGAGGGTATAGTGAGCCCGCAGGGAATTGATGGTGAAAATTTCATCAGACCTGGAAGCAGCCCAGATTCTAGGCTGTGAACAGATGGCTCTAATCTGCTTTTGTCCTTTTCTCTGGCTGCATCTTCTTTCCTGCTGTGCTGTAATGGACAAATATGTCATGTAGCCCATTAAATTTTTCATTATTATTGATCATTGATACCTGTTTTTCTTTAAACTTCCATCTATTTAGTGAATCAGTAGATATGTCAAGAATGTTAAATGTACTTAATTTTGCTTGGGAAAGTCTGGTTATTTCAGACATGAAATATGTTGACAATGTGTTTCTCCCCCCTCTGTGCCTCTGTCTTTCCCATGCCTGTCTCTAACTGTGATGTATAAGGACTTCAGCAGTAAAGCTCAGTGTTTTTCACAGCGTAAGACCAAACCAGTTTATTTCACTAATCCAAGAGCTACAGCTCTGAATTCTTCATTTTATGAGAGCTGATTACTTAACAAGTAAAGAGTTTGCAGCCCTTGAAGATGACAAACATGGGGCTGGAACTTGAATGCCGTACATGTTATTGCAGTATATGGGTTTGAGTATGGCTTTTGTATTTGCAAATCTTGGAAAAAAAATAATTAACTTAGGTATAGTGCTTAACTTCTACTGCCTCCTCCCTATTTTAAAATAATGCCTTTCAGAATTTTAGAAATCCTAGTCCTCCTTTTGTTCTTTGTTTTTTGTTTTTTTAACATTACAACCACCAGATTGTGTAAACCAGTTCATTGTTTTGGCTAAAGAATTAAACGGGCCATAGACAACATGCTGCTAAAATGCTGAGCCATGTGTGGAAATTACGCCTTCCGGTGCCTTCTGTGCCTTCTGTCAGATGATTTTGAGGGCATAGTATGAGCCATTCTTACCAAATATGTGTTCTTACTATAGGTATACCTAGACAAATGTTTCAGATTTTTCAATAATGCACTACAGAAATGAAAATTTCATGTGTCCTATGTTCAGTTTAATATATTGGTTTGTGGGTGAGGCATAATCAAATTCCTTGGTAAGTGGAGTACTTTCTAATCAGACAAAAGGAGCGGGGTGTTTGGATTTATATATACAAAACAGAACTGCACACTTGTAATTGTGATTTAGATTTTGTAACTTCTTGAATTTTTTCCCTTTACAGTTGATGGAGATCGATTGATAATGAAGGGAGCCAACCTGACGACAGCAGAAATGTTAACAGCATTGGGGACCAGGTGTAATGCAAAAGAGATTAAGGAAGAACAGAAAAGCAAGAAGAAGAGCCCCTAAAGAACAGAAAAACAACTGCGTTTACATTTACATGTTGAAAACAGCAGGCTGCACAGAAGGCTTTTATCCTGTGCAACAAAATCTGCAAGAGAGAAATGTCCAAACATTGACCAGTTTAACGTGCAGCAGAACAAACTGTTTAAAGCACAGTGGATCAGCAAGTCTTCTAGCACCAGTGGGTCAGTGTGTCTTAATATATATGAATGGATCTTTCTAAGCAGCTGCCTCTGTCATCTGCATGTCGGACTAATATCGCATGTATTTGCATATAAATGTGAATAATGCACATTACCTATTAAATTAATATTACAGTGAAAACAGGTCTCTTTGGGCATTATTTCCTCAAAATTTCTGTACAGTGAATGCAGAATATTATCAGACTGGTTATTATTTTTGGAAATTATTAAATACAAATGTTTGAAGGCAACTTTGAAAGTATTTATCATAGCTGAGGGACACCAAGCTGCACGTACAGAGTAGATTTTGTAATACTGTGTTTGTAATACATATGTTGCGAAGTCCCTGCCGTTTTCTTCCTCTCTTTTTTAAGAAAGTCTGGGATCTGCTAAATTTAGTTCCTCAGTTAATGTAACCAGGTAGTGGGGCTATGAACACACAGTAGAGCTACTTGGCCTGCATAAAAGTAGCAAAGTTTAGCTCAAAGCGAAAGGTAGGTTGGTTTTGTTGTTTGGTTGTTTTTGGGTTTTTTTTTTTGATAATTGGAGAAAAGGGCTATCTTTGACGTTCAGGTTTGTAATATTTTGGTCACTTCGGGGAGATTCTTTAATCTTTTATAAAGATCAAAGGGAAAGCTTTATTTGGTGTTTATAGCCCTATGCCCAACCCTGTTATTTATTAAAGTAAATGCTTGGGTGTCACATCTGTGTTGCAAAGCCCTGTGGGTTTGGGAGGGTTGATGTGTCCTCAGACCGTGCAGATGAAGGTGTCAACTGCACACGTATTATATGTGCATCAGTTTTGTTGTAGTTCAATTCACAATGAAAATGTAATTCAAGTTCCAGTTTTGAGAATTGCAGATGCAGTGCTATTGAGAGGCATTCATTCTACCTGTTGTTAATCAGATGCCTGACTTCTATAAATTGTAGTATGTATATTTCCAAAGGGGGTACAAATCTGAAATCAGGTTTACCTTTTGCCAAGATTTGTAAATGGATGCTGTCCTTTCTGAAAGCAGCATTGTTTTAAATAGCACTGTCAAGGCAGTTCGTTGCAGTGTCTTCAACAGGATGCTGAAGTCAAGGCAACACATTAGAGAAGCAGAGCTGTGCTAAAGACATTTGATGATACTTTATGCTGGCCTCCTCTGTGTGTTCGCAACAAACAGAAGAGAGATCAGATGATTGAGGTAGATGGGTCAATGAAGTTTTCATGTGGGAACAACAGATGTGAGTGGCTTGGTTTGGGATGAACACCCTCTTTGCAGTCTGTTATCCTTCTATTATATTAGGCCACCAACTCTTCCAAGTGGTTTCGGAGTGCAGAGCTCCTGAACCTGCTACTGATCTCCCTTCTAGTGGAGGAGTTGCAAGAGCATCTGAAACAGAAGATTTTAAATCCTGTCAAGCTGGAGGAGTATTCTAGAAAGTAGACCAAACAGAAATAAGGTGGTTCAAAGGACAGTTTGGTGGTTTGTTTTTTTTTTCCTCAGTTTAAAAGAATGTCATATTGCATGGCTTTAGTTGAAGTAGCCTTACAGGGAACGTGAGAAGCGTTCAAGAATTACTGCAGAATTACACCTTCCCTGGTTAATGATGTACTCATATGCTGAAAAGTCCTCTTACTGTAATATATCAGTGATCTTTGTGACTTTTTTCTTTTGACAGTTTTTACAGTGATACCAGTATGTAAGACTTAGTTTTTAATGTGAACCACTTACATCCATCTTAAATAGCCACTTGTAAGTACCTAAAGAGCAAAACAGGGATTAAGCAATATTAAGTGTTTATAGTGTATAGCAATAATAAGTTTCTGTAGCCCACGACTGGGATTTCTATTTAAGAAGAAAAAAGGCAGAAAAATAAGATCCCAGTTCAGGCTTTTTATAGCCAAAATGAGTCCTCTCCACTGTTCAGGAAAGGTGTTGTTTTGTTCTTTTTTCTTTACTCCTGCTCTGTAAAGACAAGCTCTTGCTCCGTGCTTTCACTTTAACCCAGAGATGCCCAGTCTTTTTGCTTGGGTTAGGGCGAAAGGCCTGTAATGTAGCTGTCGAGAGACGACTGACAATTCAGTGGACACTGATGCTGCTTTTCCTGTGTGTGCTAGTAGCTGAAATTTGCAGGGGTAAAGCTCCAATATTTTGTGCATGGAACAGAAATAATGACTAGGATTTTAGTATGTAAGGTGGAAAGGAAAACATACAGGATAGAAAAATAAAGCTAAAACCATTCACTCTTGAGACTACTAGATACTGAAGTGATATAAACAAGCAATATGAGCAAAGAAGTAATCCTCTGGTGATTATTATGCTAATATGTAGAAAATTGCTCTCCCTGTACCACGCAGATAAAAGTATGAATTCATTTTTCAAGTATGTTAACGATAATCTTTAATGAATTTCTTCTCTAAGCATTTAGACAACTTTGCTGCAAGCTGTTCATACGGTGTCTATTTCTGCTGCTGTTTGACTGAAACAAAGCTGAGTGACCTGCTGCTCTGACATCTTCCTGACGGGCACAGTCTGGGGCTGTGGATGTACAGGGTATTAAGGTCAGTCATGCAGAACAAAGTGTGGCTGGGAGAGCATTGACTTTGAATGTTAATATTCTCTAGCACACTAATCTTGATTACTGTAACCCACCAAGAATGTGGGTGCTTGCCTAAATATAAAAGGGCCTGGATCAGGCCCTAAAACCACTAGGATTAACTAAAGACAAACACAGCATCATGTAGGGCATCTGATAGCAGGTGATGACATTAAAATGCCTAGATCTATAATACCTGGAGATTTAAAACAATGATTCGAATCATCTTAGACCTGTTCATTGTACAAATGCATATTTATTTAGAAGTTCTTGTCAATGTGTAGGGAAAATAGTCCTGAAACAGGTGAATGTGCCATTCAGATCCTTTTTTAATACCTGCAGCACTGATTTTGGGGAACAAGAATAGTGTCTTTATTAAATATTTCAGCCAGGAGCAGCAGTGTTAGTGAAGGTTTCCACAGCAAGTTTTAACTACTAGCTGGCCCAAGTAAGTACAAAATCGCAATGTCCTGATGGTTCCAGGGTAGGAACAAGTAGAAACATGCTATCAGAGCTAGTTCACATAAGCCAGTGCTAATTCTGTTCTCTCTTATCTGTAGAGATTTCAATTTGGGCAATTTGGTGCTACATACTGTAGGAAAAACTGTACAGTACACTATTGCTGTGCAAACCCCACTTGAGGAGTGGAAGATGCCTTAAATCTCAGTTATTTTGAAAATGTTACAATCTAACATGTTTCTGCTGTTTGTGAACATGCAAAAGGTGTCATCTAGTAATTCCAGCAAATTGTCCACAAGAATTTGCCCTGTTGGACTTAAGGAATGCATTCATTTTGGTTGGCTTTTCCTAGTTCTTCACCTCTACTATATATGAATTTTGAATGACCAAGGAGTTTGCATGGTGTAAGGACACTCCTCCACCCCCATTCCCCCCGCCCCCTGCCCTTAAATATCCTTTGACTGCATTTAGCAGTTTTCAAGACTTTTACTCACAAATGTAAGATACTCAAGGTGCACTCTCAAGGTGTACACACCTTGTTTAAGAACTGCTGGCTTATTGCCCACCTCTTCAACTACATGTGCAACCAGTTTCCCTGGACGCCAGGCCTGCTTCTCCACAGAGTAGTTTGGAGTCACCTTCAGACTGACAGGTCACCTACCAGCAGTGCTTTTCCCCAGTGCACTTCCCTCCTTCCCTTCTGGTGTAATAGAGTTTTTTCTTCCTGGTACTATTTGATCACATCACCTTTTTCCTGGAAGGCCTGAGTCACTCTTCTGAGCCTTTTTTATTGTCTGCCAAAAGCTTGCAGCAGCTTTAAGCTGCCAAGGTGCTTTGCTCCTGGTGGGCCACTATTTCTTCTCTTCTTCCCACTCAGCCTTGTTCTGTATGCTCAGAAATGTTGGGACAGGGCAGCATGAATGCTACTTTGCTTCTGATCATCTTTAACTTAGCAACAAATTGTCTTCACATTGAGCTAGCCTTCTCAAGATTTTACAAAACTAAGGCTGTGCCCAGGAATAGGTATTAGAGGTGTGAGGGCAAAGGAGTTGCCAACCGCTTTTGATTTGTGTCTCATTAAGTTTCAAAGTGGTACTTGGAAGCAGAGTTAAGGCAAGCATAGAGACTCTGTTTGGCTTAAAGCAAACGTAGAGACCGCTTGGCTTAAAGAGGTCTCATACATACTGGCAGTGTTGCCAGTGATTTTTAATAGTGCATTAAAAGGAGATCTCTACATTGTTCTTCACTGGATGAAGCAAGTTGGACTTCCTTACACAGGAAGCAAACATTTTGTTTAAGACAAAATAGTTGGAAAAGTAGGCCAGCAGACGTGTTTGTGAAGGGAATGCTCAGTCAATACAAGCAAAGCCTGAGAAGGATGGATTCCTCAGTGGACAGGTTATCACAACTCAGAATGGCAATTCCTGCAGGAAGTTCAGAGGACAGGCATGAGGCAAAGCAGCATGTTCCTTCCTTACTCAGATATTACTTCTCTGTTTCTTTTGATCACTCCACCCTTTTCCAGTGCGGAGTCAAAGAGCAGCCTTGCTATAGAAAACAGCATGGTCAGCATGCCGAGCCAGCAAATTTGTCACCTCAAACACAGCTCTTGCACAGATTCACTGAATTGGCCTTTCATTGCTGGTAAATCTGAGTGATTTAAATCACTTGCACCAATAAAAGAAACAATAATTATTGTCATGGAGTTCTTAAAGTCTCTTTTTCTAGATGGGGCCTTACAGAACTTGTCTTCAAAATGCACTTTTCAAATGAATTTCAAAGTATTTACTGGAAATTGCAAATTTAAGAATTGGATGATTACTGCTGCTTTTCCCTTGCAGAGATGGATCAATATAGTGTTAAGCTGCACATAAAAGTGCCAGAATTGGTACCAAAAACTATCTTGTGGCAGAAGCACAGGAAAAAATCGGGACCTGCAATGTAATTCTTTACCTCCTCATAGATTTTTCTCTGGTCTAGATGTTTGTCGTGGTTTAAGCTGTTAGACACGCTCTGGTCAGATCTGTCATTATCTCAACTTTTCCAGCCCCATGTTGGGCGCCAAAAAGAACTGTCGTGGTTTAAGCCCAGCCATGCAGCTTGCTCTCTCACTTCCCCCCTCCATCCTCTCCCCCACTCCCGGAGGGATGGGGAGGAGAATTGAAAGAATGTAACTCCCACGGGTTGAGATAAGAACAGTCCAGTAACTAAGGTATAACACAAACCACTACTGCTACCACCAATAACAATAATGATAAGGGAAATAACAAGGGAAGAGAATACAACTGCTCACCACCTGCCGACCAACACCCAGCTTGACCGAGCAGCTATCTAGCCATTCCAGGTAACTGCCCCCAGTTCTACATTCTGGGCATGACGTGCTGTGGTATGGAATACCTCTTTGGCTAGTTTGGGTCAGGTGTCCTGTCTCTGCTTCCTCCTGGCTTCCCCTCCTCCCTGGCAGAGCATGAGACTCAGGCCTTGGTCAGAGTAAACATTACTGAGCAACAACTAAAAACATTGGTGTTATCAGCGCTGTTCCCAGGCTGAAAGTCAAAACCACAGCATTGCACCAGCTACTAAGAAGGAGAAATGACTGCTGCTGCTGACAGGACAATGTTAGATATGCAAGATCGTATCTTGAGAAGGAATCAAAGGTGTAAATCCAAATACCACAAGGCTTTTCAAATCTAGAAGAGCAAACTGGAGAATACCTGTTGGTCCTGCATGCTTGCCTCAGATGCCAGAGGTAAGAATTTTCCTAGAAGACCTTTTGAACCCAAGTCACGTAGTCAACGTGCTTGGCAAATCATTGTGTTGGGAACTGGATAATAGTAAAAACTAGCTTTTGCTTCCAAATGGTTTTTGCTTCGATTCTTGCACAGCACATGCTAGAGGAGGTCTTTTCTGAAAGCAGAGTCAGGCCTAGAAACTAAGGCCCACCCCAGACGACCTCTCTCTTCCCGCTGCACGCAGGTGTGAGGAGATGTGCTTTTGGTCAGGCCTAGAAACTAAGGTCCACCCCAGAGGACCTCTCTCTTCCCTCTGCACGCAGGTGTGAGGAGACGTGCTTTTGGTCAACAACTAGTCTTCATCAACAGTGCCCAATGATCTGTTTCACACCTTGTTGCCACAGGATGAAGTCCTTTGGGAGGGAGCCTTGATCTGGTAGGCAGGCTACACATATTCCTAAAGCTTTACAACAGGATTTTGCTCAACATGAAGAGCAGCAGTTGCAGTCCCTCTCAGTCCAGTGCTGCTGGGAAAGGTATTGGTATCCATACCACTGTGGGAAGACCCTTCCTGCATAGAGAATAAGTGACAGGCTCTGCCCTCCAGATATCTGTAGCTGTGGTGCTCTCTCCTTGGTGACATCCTGAGAATGGAAAGTAGTGCAGTTATTATAACTAATTTAAGCCCTTTTCCTGAAGTTACCTTCACAGTGGTTGGTTAATATCCTTATTAATAAAGCCCTACTTATATTATAAAATTAAAATATAATGCTAAAACTTCATAAACCCTTTCCAAAATCCAGTGAGCATATCTGTAATTTGTGATTCTAAATATCAGAGGCTAATTAGTCATAATTGGTAGAAATGTTTCTTTTATAATTATTTATTCCAAATTATTTTTCCATTCCTTGCCCTTATGTCCTTATTGTTCCAGGCCACAGAGAAATTACAAAGTCAGGGGTTTTATTTGGCTTTATTTATAGAGATTTGGGGTAATTTTTTGTACAGCTAAGGTATCTAAAAAGCCACACCAGAGTGTTATCTTTCTGAAAGTCTCCTCTATGAGCAAGTATTGCCTGCTAGTAAGTGTTTGTTTTATGCAGATCAAAGGCCTTTTCAGTGCTAAAACTACAGCTATGGACAGTTTGTAGTCATCTCTTGCAATGACTATGCTGATTATCAAACTATTAAGATTAAAAATGCATTTTTTTTAATGCTAATACGTGGATGCTTGCTATTCAGGGTAGATACTGCTGCTAAATAAAGAGGGTTTCTTTCAAAGCTTCCAAAATTAGACACAAACTCACATATCTGCAGTCACTGTAAGATGGGCTGCAACTGACATTTTTGTCTGAAATGAGGGAAATGAAACCTGGAGTGTTCTTTCTGGTCACTGCAAACTCTGGACCTTTCTCTTCTGTCACTGAGGCATGGTAAACTTTGACCTCGATGTAAGCATTTCTCTTTACGCTTGCTTTGAACATGCTGCTGACAGCGTACAGGACATTCACTGAGGTTACCGGATTGGTAGTTTGTCCTGGTATTATAGTAATGCCCAGGCACATCAGCAGGGATCAGGCCTATGTTTGGCTTGGCACTGAGTGCAGGCACATGTGAGCCTGCCTGTCCTCAACATCCAGCCCCTCAGAGCTGAGGCAGCAGTGCCAGATCCACAGCAAGGACTCCTTGGACCCATGCTCCTTGGACTAAGTCATGCTGGACAGTAAGATAGTTTTGTTTTGACTTGGAAACTGAGATGTATCACACAAAGCTTGTTGATAAAACACAGGCTATACCCAGCTCTTTTAGCTCAGAGGTAACAAAATGGTGACACAGTAGAAGATCTTGTGCCTATTGACATACAAATTAAAACTTGCAGGTTCATGAGTTTCTTCATAATCCCTGGTCTTGTATTGCCCAAGAAAATAGCTCCTGAGCTGGAGTAAAGCTTACTTAGGCCACCTAAGCAACCATAACACGTGTTTCATCATGTCTGCCCAGTGATGACATGGCTGGGAAGGGAAAACCACACTTGTACAACAAGAACACAGAAACGAAGCTGTGCTACCTATGCAATTTTTCTCATTCATGCCTTGGGGGTGAGTAACTATTATTCAGGGACTGCTTTAATTTTTTCCACAGCTAAGGATAGGCTGAAAAGTAAAATTTGGGCTGTGGTGTCCAATATTCCTGGCAGTTTTTTAAGGCTTTCCTAAGAGGTAATCTTAGAAAAGAAGACTCTTAGAAGAAGCCTACCACTTACAGAAGGTGTTACATATACACAATATGTCTGTATACCAGAAGGAAAAGGAGATCCTCCCTTTTACACAGTAAAGCAAAGTGGAGTGCTATCAGATTGGGTTCCTTTCAAGTTAAACATATGGGCAGTTTAATGAATAAAGGTCTAGGGAAAAAGTTACACCAACCTGATCAGCGATATGTTGCAGATGAGGAGGTGGTGCTCTGCCCTGCCTAAGCAGCAGGTATTGTGACTCCAAAAGACAAAAAAATAGCTTAGCTTGCTTGGGATGGGTAATGCTATGGCTACGTGAAGAGAAACCTCAAACTGTGCTGGCCACAGCCTCCCAACTCTCACGTCAGATGAAGCATTACTGCACGACACACACTTGCCCAAAGGAGTAGAATGAAGGTCTCTGTGCACTCTGTTGCCTTGCTCCTTTCCTGTGCACTCGGTAATGAAGGACTGTAATATCTTCCCCTCCTCCAAGACACAAGGGCTTGACTACCTCAGAAAAACATTCACTCTGGCAGGCCCAAGCTACCAGGGTGGTGGTTGCTTCTAACGCTTGGCTACGTGCTTTCCGTGCAGCTAATTTCCACAGGGAGGTTTACACTTCTCATTGTAAATCTGATTCTCCTTCTCTTGGACAATGCATAGTTTAACATGCAAATGGGCAAAACTTCAGAGAACTTCATCTGTCTGTGCTGAAACAGTAATACCTGACATAGGAACTCAACACTTTCCATATGAATACCTGTATCTGCTGCTTCTCTTTGAGTGTATCTAGAGGGGAGACCACACATGCAAAACAGTTTGACTGTGATGCCAGCCTCAAACCAGGCAGGAATTGGGATTTAGAGACGGATCCCAGTTGTCCAAGCACCTCTGAATACCTGACAATTTTATTTTGGCTCCTAAAGTAAAAGCCATCTTTGACCACTATATATGGTACTGTCATAGTAAAAAACGCCATCTGTTTTGTAGCTCAGTCCACATGTACCTTCCCCAGAAGGATACATCTCTGGTCCCTTTGGTTACTTTATTTGCTGTGTGAGATATCACAGATTTCAGCACTATTCTGTTTCAAAGAGGTTTTGAGGTGTGGCACTGACAGCCAGTAATCCATATCACCAGATTTATTTGCAAATCATTGGATTTTTGTTAAAATTGAGGTAGATTTTTCACTGTACCCTGACAGTCTGCATTTCAGAAAAGAGAGATAAGCTCCTCATTTCTCCTTGCATTTACATGAACTGGCATGCCTAGACCTGGAAAATTTGTAAGGAGAATAAAGCAAACCAAATGAGTTGTGGGAAGATTCGAAAACATAGCAATGTTTTGCACAGGTGGGTAGCTGGATCTCCCTGTACTTCAGATCCAGGAATACTGTCTCACCACTAGATGGAAATAGTGGATTTTACATCTTCTGCAGCGTTATCAGCACTTATACCTGAATACTCTTCACATATCGTAAGCCATCTGCAGGCAGAACTGCAGAAATGTGGATCCGAGATTCTTTGCTAGCATGCAGGGAGTAAAGGCAAGATTTCTATTTCTAGAAATTGTCCCCATTTTACAAGACCAAAGACCTCCTAATCCCAAATTGCTTCTCTTTTGTCCTTTCTGTAAACAACTGGAAATGCACTTCAGGATGGACAGCCTTTTGGTTCAGCTGCCATGAATTAGGCAGTAATCATCAGCCTAATTTAAAATTTACTCCTAAGTCTCTTGTGCAAGACAAAGAAAGGAAAAAAAAAAAAAGAAAGATAAAAGTGGAAGTAAGTTGAAAGTCTTGTGTTTCAAGTGTTTCAATGCACCTACTTAATGACAAAAAAGCAACGTGGCTTGCTGCCTGACTAGCAGACGCTATGGTGTTGTTTGCATATTAAAAGCAAGCATATAGTCAGAGAAGTGAAAGGTAATTAAAGGCAGCTCCTCAGGAAAGGACAGTTAGGCAGAAGGAATTCTTAAAAAATCTCAGATGAAGATCGAGCTGATGACTTAATGTGTGACAACTCTGACCTTTTCTAGAACCTTCAGATTGATTCAGTTCAGCTCCACTGTGCTGCATCACTGCAAAGCATAAAGGGAAGTGCCTGCCTTGCACCAAAACATTTGGATTCACGTCAGCTTCCCCTGTTGTGAAATGCTGGAACCAGCACAGAGCCCTTGCTGTCTTCTCTGGTTTTGACACCTCAGTCTCAAACTCCTCCACAAAAGTACCAGCAGAGAAACAGCCCCGGCTGTGCCACCAAATAACTCCAGCCGTGCCTTCAGATTTTTGTTTTTCTGGTCAGGACAAAGTAGCTCTAGGGTCCATCCAGCCTGAGACAAGGCCAAAAGAGGCAGCGATTGGCATAACCCTGATGCTGGAAACAAACCCTGGGGATACACTGGAATTGGGATTTCTGTTGTGATGTAGAAATCACAGCTTTTTCACAGAATATTCCAGTAAATCTCTCTGCTCACCCAACAGAATTTGGCAAAATATTGTCCCAGACCTCACAGGACTGGTAATGGTGTATATTTTATGATTTTATTTTATGTGCCAGTGTGCAGCAGTGGCAGCTGCTGTGTTTTCCCGTAAGAAGGAGCAATTAAGGGTATTGAGGTTCAATATGGTCTAAACTCAAAGTACCAAGGCTGCATCCAGGCTTTGATTTTTTTGTTTGTAAGCATTAGCTCTGCATTTTGACTGATTTTGTTTGCTACCTGATTGCTGTGTGTATGTAACAGGTCTGCTCCCAGGTCGAATTTCTGTAGTGATACACCAGTGGGATGTGGGGGCATGCTGGGCAGGCCTACAATCAAACCCAGTGAGCTGCTCTTGGATACTGATTCCTTACTGCTCTGTCACTGTGCCATATGATGCCCTACACTTGTTTGTTCCTGAATTAGCTATAAAAAGCATGATATGTAATAAACAGCATAATACAGGATTTAGTGCCCCAGACTTTAAACAGTTCCCTGGAACCCAAGCCCCGGAGCACGGTCTGGAGCCCCTGGGTGCCAGAGCGCAGCGCCGGGCTCTACAGCTGGCAAGTGCCTGTGGTGTTTGTGTTGGAAGAAGCACTAATGCCGTGACACCCCTCGGCGGGCGGCTATGCCCGTGTCCCCCAGCTCCCGGGCGCTGCGGCCGCCTGGATGTGCGGGAGGCGGGCGCGAGGGAGGGAGGGAGGCAGCAGCGTGCCCGCTCTTGCCGCCGCCGGCGTAGGCGGGACTGGCCGGGCGGGGGCTCGGCGGGAGCCCCATTGGCTCTCCCCGGCGGCACATGTCGCTGGCCCCTCTATAAAGGCAGCCGCGATTCCACTGCACCGCGTCCGTCTGCTTCCGCGCTTCCCCAGGGACGCCGCCAGTCTCCGCGCCGCCGCCATGGCCATCGATGCGTTTTTAGGCAAATGGTGCCTCGTCTCCAGCGAGGGCTTCGAGGAGTATATGAAGGAGCTGGGTAAGGAGCCGGCGGGAGGGAAAGATGCCGGCCCCGGCCGCCCTGCGGACCTGCCGCCGCTGCCGCTGCCGAGGCTCTGTCCAAGGTCCGCAGCGAGCGCCAGCCCCGGAGCTGGGCCCCACGGGCGGGAGGCGGCTGCGGGGGTTGATGCCGGGATGCGACACCCGCGGCTTCGCGCCCTCCCGGAACCGGGCAGGGAGCGCGGGCCGGAGCAGACCCTTCCTCCCTCTCCTCCCTAAAGATGTCGGCAGCCCTTTTTGCACCGTAATTGCCGGGAGGCAGGTGCCGGTGCCAAGCAAGCACATTGCCGCCTCCCCGTGCTGGGCCTTCCCTGCAGCCCGGCAGCCCCCTCCCGTCGGCAGCACACCCTTTATCATCAACCCGGGCGATCACTCCGGTTTGCTCCTCCTTCCCGGTAATGCTTCTGTGCGGTGCGGCGGGGCCAGCCCTGTCTGGGGAGGTGAGGTGGGAGGCCGCGGACCAGCGCTGCTGCTGGGGCCGGGAGCTGCTCACCCCGCCCGTGTGGCCGCAGACAGACCTGCCGAGCAGGGCGGCTCTCCCATGAAGTCACCTTGCGTGACTCCTCACGGAAAAGCCAAACTGGATCAGCTGCCCACGAGTGATCGCCAGCTGGCTGCGCTGCCAGAGGCTGCTTGTATTCCTCCGTGGGCAGCACCCGTATCTCAGGGGTACTTGTGGCTTGTTACCCCAGCTTCCAGGTTGTGCTACGTTTTGTAATGTAAAGCCATGGAGTCGAGCAGACCTAACACGAGGAGCCTCCTCTGCAAGTTCTGGTGTGCCATTTCCCTGGGAGCATCCTGGCCAAGAGGTGACAGACACCTTGTGTTGTCTGTAGCCCAGGAGCTACACAGACGGAATTCTTTTCCACAGTTTATGTTCTGAAAGCTAGGATATTTTCTCAAGACTGGTGACAGACGTGACCTTGAATTCCTTTGAAGGAAGGAGAGGAAGGAATTTAGATCTCTATGTAAAATACGAAAAGCATTGCTGCATTTACACTTTGTGGACAGTGGTGGCTGTAGTGTTTTGTGATAGGCCAGTCAATATGGGATAGCTGTGATGTGAGAAAGCCTTGTGGACTGAGCCATTTGAAGATTTCAGGGGAAATTCAAGAACTTGAAGCTCAGCTCAGTTCAGGCATGGATTAAGTGGCAACTTCAAAGCAGAAATTAAGGGCAGAGCACCTCCCATGTGCAGGCAGTGACCGAGTGTTGTTTGCTTGTTTTTGGATTGCAGTCTTAAAACAGTCTTTTTACAATTGCAATTTAGGCAATTAAATTTATTCCAAGCCCCACTTTAGGAGGCGGACCTTTATTGGATTTCACCCTGGCTGGCCACTTAGGAAGCCCTCTGCCTTTGATCCTGGTGATTGATACACCATAACTAAGATTCTGCAGATTGTGCTTAGTCTGTATAAAGAACATTCAAGGACAAAGAAGTTTGAATTTCACTCCTTGCCATATGGAAGACATAGGTGTCTCATCTCAGTTTAGCTGGATCTCAAGCCGTAGCTGATCAGATAACTCACTGATTACTCTAGACTGGATGACAGTGAAGGGTGGGTGTGGGGGTCACTTTGATGATCATTTGCAATTTGGTCAGAAAAGCTGGACTTTGGAGGACTTGTTTAGCTCTGTAGCTCAAGCTTAAGGCTCAGTCCTGGCGTCTGAGTTGAGTCTGGAGAAGCAGTGGCTGGCTCGGAAGTACTTCGTTATTTCTAACTGCCAAGGAAACCGTAGTCTTTGCTTTGTGGACTCAGCCCGCACCCAGGTGTCCAGTACGTCCCAGGGAGTGCTGTGCTGTTACATGGTAACACTTCCCAACTGGACCAGCTGCAGAGCCCAGACACTCACCCACTTGGCGGCACTTTCTGTTCCATTTGGTTGCTTATCGATTCTTGGTGAAGATCCTCACTTTCCAGTCTGATGGATTTATGCTTGTTGCCTGACTACCCTCTTACTTGTATATCCATCCTTCAGATCAAAAAACCCTCAAGCAAATCCCCCGAACAGTTCACACAGGGGATGAGGCAGGGTGAATCATTTTGGCTTAAGAGTTTTAAGGGCTGTTGTCTCCAGATGATCAATTTTCAGTCATTCACATTTCTCTCATGGTCCTTTTGTGTGTGTAAGCACTATTTTGCACAATAGTGGTTTTCTAATTCGCAAGTTCATACTTTGGATACTGGATGTAGAAGAATATATTTTATCAGAAATTGCATGTTTGCAATTGCTGCAGAGCAATGGAAGAGTATTTCTTAAGTAAATTGAAATAAATATGCAGGTGGATTAATATGTCGATTGAAAAACATCTGTAGAATTTTCAAAGTGTTAAGAACTTGAATAATTTTTATTAGTTAAGCTTTTGTGTTTATTTAAGCTTTTGTGATTATTGTTTATTTCTGTTTGTAAAACTTCAGTGTTGAGGTCTGGGACATCTGTGAGTCCTCTAGAGGGCAAAATAGATTTAACTTTAGCTCTCTGAGGAAGCAAAGGACTAAGACTACAAATAAGCTTTTTTCCTTCCTCAGCAGTGGATAATTTAAAACATCCTCTTTCTTTGTGGCTCTTGAGCTTTGATTCTTAGTTGTACTTAAGTGCCTAATTAAATGAGAATTAGGTATCTGAATTGCTCTGTGGCCCTCAGCCTTAGGGTTTAACTGACTTTGTGACACTCTGTGCCTCTCGCCTTGCAGGTGTGGGTATGGCCATGAGGAAAATGGGAAGCATGGCCAAACCAGATGTTTACATTATTAAGGATGGGGACACAATCACTGTAAAAACAGAAAGTACCTTCAAAACTTCACAGTTCAGCTTCAAGCTTGGTGAGAAATTCGAGGAAAACACATTAGATGGCAGGAAAACTCAGGTCAGTATACTAGACTTTCTATTGAGAACACACAAAGAATTTGTGGTTTTACAGATGGCGATGCTATTTAAAAGTTAGTTTTGACATCCACACTAGCAATGCTTCATTTGGTGAACAGCTGGCTCTGTATGTCCCATTGAAAGGAATTTTTTTTTGTGTGTGTATATGTATACATCAAGCATCTCCCAAAGAGGGAAAATGCTTAAAACAATAATGTCTTGTGTATTTTGTTGCCTTCAATCTGTAGCAGAAGTATTGTGTTAGTAGAGCTCTAATTCCTGTTTCAGAGCTCTAAATTCCTGTTAAAGCCAAATGCCATTTCATCTGAAGCCTATGGAAAATAATCCCATTGAAGTTTAATCAGGGGCAATTCAGGCCTTGGGTTAACTTTTCAGCTTGGTCTCATATTTGCATCACAAGAGAGCCTGGCACGGTGTGCAGTGGGATAACAGACACACAAGGCACACATGTGAATCACAGCCCCTAATCTCCAGTTTTAGAAGGCAAAGAGCTTCTTCCTGCACCAGGTAGGGAGAATATTCATCCAAAAGGAGGTTAAAGGCAAAGAAGCCCTCAAATTCATCTCTCTCATTTCCTTTTGTAAGTGCTCTCTGGGTACCATCCCCCTCCCTCCAACCACACACTGGCAATTCATCTGTTACAGCAAGATCAGATAAACCTTACACAAAAGCTGAAAGCACATGTACAAAGAGACAGAGAACATAGTCTGCTCCTGTTAATTGGAATTGTGCATGCTGTCAAAAGGTCTGTCTGATGCGGGAATGTGTCAGAGCAGTGAGTGAACAAGCAGTGAGCTACTGTAAAAAGAGGATCAATAGAGACCATATCCTGGCTTTGTAGATATAAATGGCAAAGTTGCCATTGAGTGAGCTGGGGTGGGATTTCTTCCTTTGGAATAAGGTGTTGGAAAGCCTCAATCTCCTTCTAATGTCATGCAGAAGGTATTACTGTTTGTGTTCTTTTTTCAGACCCTTGTCAGCTTAAAAGATGATGGGTCAATGATTCAGGAGCAGGAATGGGATGGAAAGAAGACCATAATAACACGGAAATTAGTGGATGGACAGTTGGTGGTGGTGAGTTCAGTTCCAGTTTCTGATCCTGAAGTGTTCTGGCCAGTGGCCTAAAAGTGATTCTAAAAGACCTTTTTCCTTCTAGTCTCTACTGAACCAAATTAATAAATCTATCTCTTTATCTTCTAGGAATGTGACATGAATGGTGTGAAGTGTGTTAGAGTCTACCAAAAAGCATGAGAACATCTTCATGTTTGTGAGAACTTGCTACAAACAGTTCAGTGGACAGAGCTCCTTTACACTCCATATTTTCCTTCTCCCTGTTTTCTAGCATTTCAGTGGACTGAGTACTGAGTGCAATCCTTTTTAAAAGCCGTGGTGTAACTATTATGTAACTATTCTGAACTAGCGAGGCTATTAAATAAAATTGTCAAATGTATGAAGTGGAAATGTTGTTACTATAGTGGAATTTTAAAGTGTGGGTTTGTCAAAACTGAGTTTGGTTTTAGGCTCTACAACAAACTGACTTCAGTTCAAGATAATGCTATATATGGCAACCAACAGTTAAAAGCAAGCTGTGTTTTGACCAGTAGCCTTAATTACTGAAGTAGTAAAATCTGAAACAGAAAAAAAAAGCATTCAGAGTTTAAGCTGTAGAATTGTTTCTAATTTCGATGTTAAAAAGTAAATAGAATTGGGTAGGTATAAATAAGAGAGATGAGCTTTGGCATATAAGCAGAGGAATGTACTTTCAGGGGTTAGTTTGTTTTTTCATGTTTCAAATCCACAAATTTCTTATCTGAAAAAATATATACTGCCAATGGACATGATAAACTTAAGCAAATACATACATGGTTTACTGAAAGGAAGCCTTATTTTGAGAAGACTGTTTTCCTAGCAAAATTCTTATTTCCACTTCAGTAACATTCTAAGAATTCTTAACTGAAATCTACTGAAATACTGCCTAAAACTTAAAGCCTCATTTTATTTTTATTCTATTTTTTTTAAAACTGGCTCAAAACACCTAGCAATGGAGTTTATATGCTTTGAAGTGCTGTAATAAATAATCAGAAATATCAGTGTCTTGAGTATTACATTTATACTGGTTGGGAAATGGAGCCTATGAGGGTAGTATTCTGCCAAAGAGATGTCAGATCAGACACAATTAAAAAGGTTTAGGTGAATTTCTGTCACAGCCGACAGACATGTCCTAAAAGTGAAACTATTTGGTGACAGGGATGGGGAGTTTTTTGTCAGATTCAGAAGACTGAGGAACCATGCAATCGCACACTTCCCAGTTCGCAGCATCAGTCATTGCAGAATCCATTGCTGCTTCAACCCTACTACTATTTTAGTTGCTCACTGCATGTATCATATTACTCAGCTTACCTAAATAGCAGAAAAGTCTGCTTTTTTATGTTCAGGGGAAATTATTTTCCCCATAATTCTGGACCATTTATCCTTTTCATAATTTCCTGACTATTTATGAATGATCCCCTTTACCTATGTCATCTGAAAGAATTTGTAGATGGAGTGTATTTCTCGCTTTTCTTTTTTTTCATGATCTGCATAAGAGTAAATATTTTTCCTGCTCCCCTAATGTCTCCTTTTCTAGTTGGCTAATGTTTGTATCACCTTCATTTATTATTCTTCCTGGCTTTAATATGAACCCTGAAGATCTATGCTGTATTCTTATACAGTACATTAGAAACAGATTTTTTCATTATTAGGGGAAGGAATCTCTCCAAAGAAACAGAAAACATACTGATCTGATAAGGAACCTGTTAGATTTATAATCAGAAATACACTAAATAGTAGTAGGAGAATGGGTGCAGCAATCCATGGTGTGGTAAGAAAATCCTGCCTCCCTTCCAGAAGAGTGGTCTATCACTTACCTCTGCTTGTTTACTTTTCTGATACTGGATAGTGTTAATTGTTTATATTTCATTTGAATAGAAAAAGCTTCCAATGTCTTTTATAGGACATTTGTTTTTATTACAATGAGATCACTTCTTGTAAAACAAAAGGTAGAAGAGTATCTTTTTAGAGCAATTTCCTTTGGAAATGAAGCTTATAAATTCTGTGTTTGTGTGCGTGTGCTCTCTAATTTCAGCTGCATGTAAAGTAGAGGCTAGAGGTCCCAGAGATAATTGTTCTTCCACAAATGTCATGAAAATAAGTGGCCTGATGAAGGAGATAAATAGACCATTAAAGTGCCTTGATGATGGAAAGACTGCACATGGAAGTGACATTGTTTAACATTAAATGGAAGAAAAACATTATAAATCCTCTTGGCACACATACGAAGTTATGATATAAGAAGCTGACCAGTGGTAAAACACAGATCAACAGGAAACTGGAATTCTTTGGAGTTAATTCTTCAGAACTACTTAGGCTCACATATTTATTTGCTTTACTTTGATGTTAGCTTCAGCCTATGTTGCTGGTAACTTCAATGTATGTGTACTGTGATGCAGAACTGACATATATACAACCTGTTAGTGTTAGATTAGACCGTACACTTAAAATGACAATTGTTTTGTTGTACCGCAAGCCAAGATTTATAATGCTCAAGACTCAAAAATATAGCTCATTTCCAAATTCCTTCTATGTTATTATGCAAGCCAAAATTTTTACTCTTCATGAAGTGTGATTACACAATGTTCTCATCAGTGTAAAATAACCAAATGCCCTGAGAATTATATAACTCTCTGTAGTTCACTATAACACATAAGATTGTGGAAAATCAGATTTTTGAGAACAACTGGAAAAGAAGAAATTATGCATTATCCAGCCAGGACTGTTTTATAGTGCTACAGAATTGTGAAATAAGGAGAGGAGCTTTGTTGTGACATTTTAGTGCATGTTTTTGAAAATATTTTGGAGGGCTAAAAGTAACATGTTCAGCAAACTAAAGCTGCAAGTAAAACTTGCTCGAAGAGAATTAGTTTCCATATCCACTCCAACACATGCTCATTTAAAGTTACGAGCACCGCACAATTTATATCTTATTATATCCCACAGTCCTCTCAAAGTGGTGTAGTTCTGCTGTTGCCATAGAAGGGGTTTTGTTTTCTGGGGGTTTTGGGAGGTGGGGATGTTTGAGGGGGTGGGAGGGTTTTTTTTGGTGGTGAAGGTTTTTTTCTGTAAAGGAATAGAAAATCACGTTGTTTAGCAATTTAGATCTGATATTCCACCACATGAGGGAAAACGCTTGTCTGAGCTTTCCAAGAACAGTAATAAAAAGGCACTGTGCTTTGGGAAGAGTGTGCTGGCTCTATACAATGCTCAGACTATCAAAGATTTTCCTGTTATGGTTTGGTTATACGATTTATTTCAAATTTGTTATCCTACTCAGCCTGCACTCTCTGCAGTTAATACTGACCTTTCCTCTTCCTCTCCCCCCCCCCATCACATGTGTGCTCTTCAGATCAAAGATTTTTAAAAAGCAAAGACAGTGATGGGAAATCTCTCAGTTTTCTGAGGTTATTGTCCCACTGTTAGCTGTCAGCTGTCCTATAAAAAGGCATCAATTATTTCTTCACATGTGGAGGTCAAGTATAGTTTTGTTCTGCCAGTGGCTACTTGGACAATATTACCTCAAACATCAAAAAAGAAGATGAATAATTGAATAGGTTAAAACCTAAAAATCCAGGATTATTGATTCTAGGGAGTATAAACAGTAAGCAACCTTTATCTTCTTCTGTATAACAGTGTGTCCAATACTTTCTTTTGTTCATAAAGCAGTCCATTCAAGGTAACTCTTATTAAAGTCAGATGCTGAAAATAAGTGCCCTGTAAGTATTTTTTCAGGGCCCCCACAGAGCTTCCCTTGACCCCTGACCAGCAGCCCAGGGGCCTCACTTCAGCTCAGCCTGGGGTGTCAGTCCATGCCTGAGCTAGTTGTCGGAGAGTCAGTCTGCAGTTCAAATAACTGCAGATTTTACTAAAACAAGGAAGCATTAAATTAATTTTTAAGAAGGAATTGCCATAGGAAGGGCTGGTATTCTACTTAAAATTGTTTTATAATAATAAAAGCAGTAATGCAGGCCAGCTCCAATCAGACCTTTGATGGTGACTCCTTCCCTGTCTGAGAATGTGCAATGAATGGATTAGAAACCCTTTGCACTATTTTGATTATTTGTACTTGTAGGGGAAAAAAGCCCACACAGTGTGATAGTGGGTGGGAGCAAGTTAACATATATTAATTATTCTTTGATGCCACGTTTCAGTCCCATTGTTTAACCCTGGGAGGATTTAGCACTATTTTCACAGGTTTTGGACACAATCCAGCATCTGTGTAAACACGTTTTTGTTCCATGGTTCTCCTTCCAGCTTTAGCTTTTCGGTCCTTGTACATCAAATTAAGTTTTTGTGGATACTTCCTAGAATGGTTTTACTTCATGCTATTATCTCAGAGGAAAGAGAATTAGAGATCCCATTCCCAAGAGTGAATTTGTCTTCCTTTCCACCAAAAATGTTTTCAAAGTCTACTCCCTCTACCAGATGGTCTTAATTATATTCTGGAGATATTTAGAGGTGAAGTCCATTATAGTTGCAGAAGAAATGTAAGGTTTCAGTGATAAGTGCATTCTAGAATCAGTTTCAGATAATGTCCTGCAAAAATCTATTGAATCCCAAATATTATTGTTGAGACTACAATAAATAACACTTTTGTCATTAATCATAGATGTACACTCTGCAAGCGTCATCAGAAGGCAAATATCCCACTCTGAGGACCATACATACCACTGGTTCCACTGTGAATTCTTGCTTGAAAGCATGAGTGTACCTTCAGAAAAGGTATCAGCTAAGTGTGCAGCTCAGCTCACTGTGCAGTGGAAGTGAACAATAGAAAATCAAGGGACTGAGTGCAGTTTTCAGGCTGGGCTGGTGCTGCATCGCTGCCACACACCCCAGGGGCATTCTTGCTCTGTGACTTGATGTCTTTTGGGGCCGTGCGGTATAGTTCTGTGTGGTGAACAGCAAATTGGAAATCAGAAAGAACAAGGTAGCCTGCAACTCTTAATCTCAACAGCAACCTTGAACTGAAAAGAGAGTTCATGACAGGGAAGTTCTGGAAAATCTTGAAGTACAAGGGCATTTTGGGTACATGGAAAATTGAGCTGAAGGCAGCTCAGACTGACTTCTCACTCTAGAAATTATGGCCAGGCCTTGTTACGGCTTTGCGGTTTAATTCTATAAGTAGCCATAGCTCTAATTCATGTAGACAGTGACTGACTTGGGACTGCCTGGATATTTGTGGGTAAAAGCACAGTTTGTGTGAGACGTTGTCCAGACGTCTACTGGAATTTCCCCTTTTTCCAGCTGGTAATGCTTTTTGTCAATTGTGTCTTTGTTTCACTGTGATCAACTATTTTCTTAAAGATAAAATGCAATTTTTTGCTCCATTTAGTAAGATTTCTCTGTTTGCTACTGTATTCACAGATTTAAATTTTGAGGGACACTTGGCACTTCTCCATAATTTTTTCTATAGATTTTACTAGAGAACTGCTGCTTTGAGGCTGAAGCATACTGAGCTTGAGTTCTGGGCTAGATTCTTGCTAAGATCAAGAGCTAACCATGTTTACTATAGAGGCACTGATGACATTTTATGAAGTGACAGCCTTGCATTACTTCAGTAAGATTGGATTAGGCTTTAGTAACTGAAAGCTAATATTAGAGCTCAAGAATGGATGATTAATTTTAAGACATGCTACTGACTCTTTAAAATGAGATTATAACATTTTCCTCCTTGATGTTTCTAATACTTATGATGATAAGAGTTCACTGGGAACACAATATGAGCAGCAAGTAAAGTTTGATAGATTCATATATTCACTTACTTATTATGAAAGGTTGATGAGGCTAATACAAACAGAAAGAAGAGATCACTGTTGCTGATATGGTTTTATTATGATCTCACTGTTTTATTCTTGGAATAAAACCTAAGAGTAATGTGTGGAATTCAGTGGGCAATGAAATATATTGTATTGTCTTGGTGTTGTTCTTATTTACTTATACTATCATAGCAAAAACATTTCTCTAACATGGTTTATTTGCCTCAAATAGCAACAACAGATTTTAGTAGGAAAAATAATCAGTTGTATCTTACAATAACATTTCACTGTTAACTTTAGTAATGTTATGACATAAAATGAAAGAAAATAGCATTTAGGATCCAATGTTTGTTGCTTTTTTTTTTTTTTTTTTAGTTTAATGCTTACTGTTTTGAAGAAAACACCAATAAAACATGTTGTACAATATTGTCAGTCATGCCTATACAGTTATTTCATATTGCCAAAAAGGAGTCTGTAATTAATTTTTGATTACCATGCACAATAGGGTGCTGTCCTTGCAAGTCTTTAAATTAATTTAACTTAGTAAAATGCTAGCATATAGTTACATCAGAGAGAAAAAGGAAAACCTGATGCTATTTTACTACTGCAAGTCCAGTGGATCCAACACAAATACGGAAAAGCCAGATTAATTTTTTAATAGTTCTCACATTACCAGAAACATTATGAATTATTTTATATGAGATAATGCTCAGGACTTCACCTGTTCCTTTTGAAAGATGCTTTGGATGTAATTTCATGTAATTTTGGATGAAATAAATTTGAGAAGAATAGGTTACATGAAAGAAAGCATGATGTTACGCTTTATGATTTTTAAGACAATTGCTTTTAATGCCTAAGCCAGGAAGAACCACTGCAGGTTTTCTTATGTGTTTTGCATTTAACAGGTGCATTTCATGGGCACACTTCCTGAAGGGCAGTGTATCATAACTTTTATTTTTAAGACTTTGCCTTTCTACCAAATAAAACTTGTACCCCTTGAGAGTTCTGATATACCTTAGAAGTTGTTGTCTCATCTAATGACCAGTGTCTGATTTGGCCAACCTAACAGCTGGCTGAAGTAGAGCAGGAAGGATGTTTTGCAGGTTGTTTAACTCCTTCTATCCCAAAGCCGAATCAATGATGTCTGTGTTGTTCCTGAGAAATAGCAGTCAAGCTGTTATTAAAATATTTCATTAATGGATATTCCACCTTCTTCCTTAGCAGTATTTTTCAAATATTGAAGAAAAATGATAGGTCACATCCTTTGTTGCAAAGGTTGTCCCTGCCCTCTATCTCATAAGTTGATGTGGGTGCTGACATCCCAATTAAGGTCTTTTTCTTCTTATCGTTCTTCACAAATGGACAACTGCTTTCTCGGCAACTTCATTTCTTAAGAGTATTTCACTCCCTGGCTTTGCTTCCACTTTTCCTACAGGTTCTGTGTATGCATGCAAGATAGTTCCTTCTGGTGTTCTGCTATCTGCATTATTAACAATGAGCAGGGACTGATAAGGTCTTACTATCAACTGATTGTTTCTCCAGGTTCTGTTTACTCTGGTTTTATATAAAGCAGGGTCTAGTCAGACTTGGGATATATCACGGCAGCACGCTGAGGCTGCCCTGGTCACTGGTGGTGCCGTGCCCTGCGAAGTAACTCTGCTTCTCTGCTGACCCAACAGGTCATAATTTCTTGGCTTCCCTGCAAGTCTGAGGGTTCACATGGGAAAATGGAAGTATGGTACCAAGTGGAATGAATCAATCCAGTTTCCATTTTTAACTGAAGTTATGCTGCTTAGGGTTGGGATGAAAAAATAGATTATTATTTAGCAAATCATGATTAGTTTTACTCTCACCATCTGATGTATTACTTTTCCCATATAAGAATAATTTACTTCTGTCTCTGACAGCATACAGCTTACATCTTGGTTACTAGGTGCTTTCTTCCTGCCATTGTAGTAGCAGCACTCTCACAAAATACATGTATTTCTCTTATAATGATCTACAAAGGGACACCTAACAATGGTTTGTAGACAGGCAACTATAACTAAGCAGTCCAAGCAAAATGACCACTTGCAAAGTTTGAGAGCAGCTTTGGAAGTGACATAGGATCTGTTGTTCACATACTTTTTTTTAGACACTTAAATCATGCAGTTACTGTGATTTGAGCTTTATGCCTTCATTGGACAAACGTAGCAATATCATCTGACAGGAGTTATAACAACTGTGGCACCCTGTGGGGTCAGACTCATCTCACCTAACCTAACAGGAAGCACCCAGCTGAGGTGCTTGGTTCTTGCCAGGGCAGTGAAGAAGGGCAGACTTGACCTAAAAATGCCAGGTAGCAGTTTGAGGAGTAAACTCCCAAGCCCACTGCAAACATACTTTGTTGTCTTCAAGAGACATACAGTGGTGCATTAGAAGCCATGAGACAGTGGGATGTATGCAGCACACCCATCACCTAACAAATCTCACAGGAGCTGTGTGAATCACACCACGTACTCCAATTCGTGAGTCACACTAAGTATATACAAGACATGCATGTGTATATGGCTGTAACTGCTTGCTTACAAGCTGCATTTTTATAGATCTGTTCTCTACCTGTGCAAAATTGTGTAGTTATGAAGTTGTTTTTGTTTTATGCTATCCCAGTTGATGGTCTTCAGATGAGTATTTTGTGTTAACAGACAACTGCACAGAAATAGGCACTGATTAATTGTGAATACCTGTCTCTGAGGGAGCTTTGCATTACTTTCCATTCCATTGTTTTGATTTCTTTTAGAGACTCCCATTGGAAGTTGTTATTGCTACCATCAAAAGCAGTTTTCTCTCAAGACCCTCCAACATAGGAGAGTCTTGAGAGTTTTACACACTTTGGTCACTAGTTTGGGTAGCTGCTGAAGAGTTATGCCCTACAACAGCAAACAAGTTGTGCCTTTCTAGGTTCAGGCTCCTAGTCATCCAGCACAGTTTATTCTGCCTAGTCACTGCATCTGACCACAACTCCCAGTCGTTATGCATCAGGTGGGTGTCTGTTCTTGGTCTTGTCCTCTTACAAAGTTCATACAGCTCAAGGGATCTTGTTAAGTTATTAAAACAGGCTTCTTCACAGCACAGAGCAGATCAGTCCACTTAAGATCTGAGTCCATGGCTTGGGAAACATCCACATTTTTCTGTTGGATATAGGGAAAGTCTTGGGTGATGGAGCATTGCTGAAGTGTCACATTTAAAGGATCACTTTGTACAGAGCCAGCAATAAACTTGTTATAACATTTTCTTTTTCTTTTCTTTTCTTTTCTTTTCTTTTCTTTTCTTTTCTTTTCTTTTCTTTTTTCTTTTCTTTTCTTTTCTTTTCTTTTCTTTTTTTTTTTTCTTTTCTCTTTTCTTTTATTTTGTTTTCTTTTTTCTTCTCTTCTCTTCTCTTCTCTTCTCTTCTCTTCTCTTCTCTTTTTCTTTTCTTTTTTTTTATGATGTGGAATTGCCTGAACCTATAGTCTTGCTTCATCGCAGGTGTGCCTTTAAGTTGTTCTTTGATGCCAGATTGATGCCATCACCCACAGATCCTGTGCTCACCTCCTGTTTCACACAGAGGATTTGAGAAGTTGCCTGACCACCTTACCCAGACATCTGTGATCACCCCACCTCAGAAGTGTTTCATATAGCTGAACTTTTCCATTGCTTTCGTGATGGGTTACAAAGGGTGGTTGCCTCAGACAGGTGTGCCACATCCCTAGGGAAAGAATTTGCTGAGCTGTGTGTTTTCTCAGGTTATTGTAGAAACTATCTTCCAGTAAGTGATGTTGAATCCCTTCTTCCTTTCCCCAATCCACCCCCTACTTCCTCTTCCTCTAATATATTTGCATTTTTCTGCCAGAACCACTAGGTGTCAGAAGTACTCACATCTAAACTGTAAAATCCTCTAAAATATTATCCCAGAGATCCTGATATTTTCCCTATTCTTATCGAGGGGGCCAAGAGTTGGGGCATAGACTTGCTGTAACTGTGGGACCTGATGGATGTAATAAAAAAATCAGATTCATCAAGCTGTGCTTACAGAGCAGGTCCATTGTGTTTCCATGGCAGACAGTTTAGCACATGGGGGAGTTATGTCTGTCATCAAATGGCTTTAATTCAGCCAGCCATAGAAAACTAATAAATTGGATGTGTTCTGAAAGATCAACAGACTGTATCTAATACAAGGAAATACACTGGTGAAACAGCGTGTGTAGAAGTAGAATGCAGAAAGAGCTCCACCCTGGAGAGGGCTTATGGTTGAAAAACAGAACAATCCTCAGCTTAAATTTAGATGATTTTTGAACTAAAACTGAGTAATCCGTGCCATTAATGAGACACATCTTCCTCTTCTTCCCACTCTTGTTCCAATATGTCTGTTTACAAACTAATCAATCATCCTTGCCTAGTGGCATGAGTTTTACAGTAGCTGGGAGGGTACATTCTCAGCTTCCCAGTGGGACCCACAAGACATCAGTAGTTGACTCTGTAGGACCCTGAGACACCAATCTTTTCTGAAGAAGATATTTCAGTTTTTCAAATGTTACAAAATGTTGGTTTTAGATTTTTTTCCTTAAGCCTGCAAACCCACATTTAATTTATTTCCTTTTAAATTGTCTGTTGGCAGATATTTCCATTTCCAAGTGTACTTTTCTTCTAAAAAGCCTCCAACCCTCAAGTACTTCACCACCATGCAGGACCTACACATACACTACCTGTCGTTTTGCTGCTCTTTGAGACATGGCTCAGTACATTATCATACTGTGCACTGAATAAGCAGCACAAGAGAACATTTTCTATCTAAAAGGAGGGAAACCCAAATTTTCCCATCTGGTGCCTCAATTCAGCTGAGTTCCAGGGAAGCTACAGGCCTTTGCAGCTTCCTACTGGCACCTGATTACATCAGGTAGGTCTTCAGCTGGAGCAAGGTGCAAGAGTGGAAGGACATGGCCACAGGTGATGGGAACTACATGGCAAAAGGAGTATGTATGAATATTAGAGTCAGTCCTGCTGCTGATATTATAAACTGCAAAATCAGCCAATATCTTCCAGCAGGTGTCTGAAGGCGGAAAGACCTGGCTTCCCTGTGTTTCCTCCCTCCCCAAGTTCCTGTAAGACCCTTCCCACCCATTTCAAAAATTCTCTGTGAACTGTGTGCCAATGGCTCTGTGTCCTGGTATCTGCCACATCACTAACTTCAATTCTTTCAGCATTTTAACTGGTTTGAGAGCATGAAGAGAGATGTGCGGGAGACAGGCTTGATGAAATGTTTTAATGCTTCCATGGGTCTGTTCTGAGCATACTCAGAAATGTATCTTTCCTTTTTTTTCCCACGTTTTAAAAACATTTTCCTCAAAATCAGCACAGTTTTATACACAGACATCTAAAATATTACATGCAGTTAGAGGCTTGATCAAATATGGTATTACTGTATGACATTCAAACAGACAGTGTTGTGAATCTGGAATGGCTGATTACATTGTCAATTTAAGCTGGCAAGATGAGAGCATAATGGTTTTGGACTATACCAGATGGTGGATTTAGGCACTGAAGAATATACTCTACTGATCCTGCAATAGAATACATCACCCTGAAAGAAGCAGAGACCATTCACTCCTTTTCTAAAATAGTATTTCGAAGATGGACTTCAACATGTAGCTGTGAGTTATTACTTAATAAAACTGCATAATGCTTATTAGTAATGCCATACAGTGTACTATCAGTCAAATTAATCATTCATGCAAGACCACTAATTTGGTCCTAAAGGCACTATTTAGAATGAATGCTGAATGTTACTGTTATTATGTAGCCACCTGCTGCACATTTATGACATTATATTTGGTGTATTGCTGCAGTAATCTAAACTGTTTAAAGGTAGAGTTCAATTCCACATAATGTTTTGTTAACAACCTCCATGTAAACAAATACAATCAATTATGGCCAGAGGTAATTACAGTACTGAATCACTTTCTTACAACACTTAAAAAAAATATCAGATTGATTCAGAAAGATTTTAGACTTGAATTTAAATGAAGGTGTGTCCCGAACCGTAATAGGTGCAATTACAAAGATAAGACTAAGGAGGTGCCAGCTTTCTTCTGGTTTTATATACATTTTCAGAGTCACTTTGTAACAAGGAAAGCTTTTTGTAGGCCAGCTGTCTGTGCAGAACAGGCATTTCCCAGGTAGAAATCTCTCCTTTCCTCCTTCCCTCCTCCTCTCCTTCTTTTGCTTTATGGGACCTGGCATTTTTAGGGATGTTTCCTTTATTTACCAACCAGAAACAATAACCAGGGATTAAAAAAAAAAGTTACATTTTGTTACCACTGGGGTGTGCCACTTAAAAGGATTATGTTTTCTGCCCAGTAATTCATTCTACTATGGCTTCGTGCTGGACCAGTGCCCTTTCCATTCATCTAGCACTTTTTATATATGAAAATCAAGCCACTTGGCAAAATGCTCAGATCAGGCATCACTCTCCACTCAGAGAGAGAGGAAGAATGAAGAGGTGCTGTTTCTTGGCCAGTGCCACAAAAACGCAGCAGTCAAACAGTCCATGTCCCTACCAGCAACATTCTTTGCACCCGAAGTCTGCCATTTGGTTAGTCCTCTCCTTTTAACTAAATAGTTAGGCTCATTGTCTTGTCAGCAGGAAATGTCTGACAGAGACAAGTTCATCCTACCTCCCTTGCACACCTATTTTACAAGAGGATATTCCCCTAAGAACATACGTCTCTCTTTCCCCACTGGTGAGCTTACCCTCCTCAACAGGCCTATCTGAGACACCCAAGTTGTAGAAGATGACATTTAAAAGTGAGTTGAATCCCACAACTTGTGCACTTCGCAACCCCCAGAGCATGTTTAGCCTAAATAAGAGAAGGTTTATGGAGCACTTAAGTGCAGCCTTGCAATACTTGCAAGGAGTTTACTAAGAAAAGGGAGCCAGGTTCAGTACTAACCTGCATGGTGGGATAGTGAGATGCAGTGGTCATAAGCTGAAATAGAGGCATAAAGCTGAAATAGCTGCTGGGTATAAACATGTTTTTCCCCTGAAGACAGCCATGCAGTGTAAGAGATTGCCTAGAGAGCTGAGGGATCTCTGAGCCTGGAGATTTTGATGGCAAGACACAGCAAAACCCTGAACCACCTGGTCTGAACACAGAGCTACCTCTGCTTTGAGCAGGGCATTGTATGGTAACCTCCTAAAGTCTCTTCAGGCCTGAATGATTCAGTGTTGTCTTTCATGCTGAAATATCACACATGGGATATTATACCTATACATCAGAGGTAGTCTGTGACGATCATGTGGAGATAAACATTAGTGCTGGGTTAGACAAGGTTAACACAGAGGATTTTATCAGATGTTAATAATGAATCAGAGTCAAATTTAGGTTCAGCTGGGACCTCCAGTAACTTGAGTTTTCAGAAGCATATCTGTTCTTATAAGAACTTATCACAGCACAGTTGTGCTGGCTTTTGCTTTGGTGTGTGTGGAAAATATAAGAACTAAAATCTATTTTGGAATATGAGTGAGAGTGAAAGAAAATTTCACAGAAAAAAATGGTATGCACAGGTATATGGAAACTTAGATAAAAGAGGCTCACAAAGAATAGTTGATTGATGAATTGATAGATTAACTAAAACAACTACAATTTATTAGATTGAAAATGTAATATTTCCTCTGAAAACAGTTGTTAAATTGGAGAGTCTTTAAAGATTTGATTTGAAAACCTGCAAAGAAGAATGAAAATTAACTTATATTGTAGGTGAAAAACTAAAAGATGTTTTAGTAACAGGCCAAACAGGGAAATGTCAGACAGGCAAATCCTTGAACCTGCTGGAAATAGGGGATGAAAACTGGTATAAAGGGAATCTAAATGATAGGTCATTTAAATTGTGTACAGTCTGAGAAATATTTAGTCTGTGCCCTCAATTCTGCAGAGAGCACTCTTGGCTTTTGCCTTAGGGAATACTACAGTGTAAAGTTTGTGCACAGATTTCCCACTGGCTCTTAGAACAGAATCATACACTGAAAAAGAGCCAAGTTAATGTTAGATATTGATTTCTCAATGCATTGCCAGTGTGTTTCTTATTGCAAGTAAGTTGCACAAAAATAAAGTATTACTATAAACAGAACAACTCAGTGCACAACAGCAGTATTACATTCCATACCAAATGATGCTGATGTTTTCGACTGATTACATCAACAAGCACAGAGTATTAGACTACACATTTCTGTCCACGTATTTTTCATATCTACTGAATAACAGACAAAAAGCATGATCATGCTAGATTTTTCAACACATTTTTATTCTTCTCCCTCTTCTACTTAGAAATCAGTCATATCTCAGCTAGCTTTGTATCTGGTTGAAGACTGAGATGATATCTTCATAAATCTTGACGTGAGGAGGCTTGATCCCTTTCAGTCTACAAATATGGGAAACATCCATGCTGGAACATCTTTACTATAATAGCAATCTCAGAATTAGTCAGAGGACTATGCCACATGACTTTGACATGACTGAATTATTATTAATATCTTAACAGTCAAAAGAGAAAGTTATTTTAACTATTGAATGTGACCAAATTATATCCATTTGTTGAGCAATAAATAACAAAGAATGCTATTGGAGTGGTTAATGAGCAAGACACTGACACTAATCTTCCTTATTGCTTTGAGCAAATACAATTACTTATGCATAGATCTTCAAAGCTGTGTGCTTATGTGTCTTTTAAGATCTGACTGTAGCCTCTGTGCTTTTCTTTCTCATCTGAAACATATGACAGTACTTCCCAATCTCACAGGCATTTATTGGAATATTCAACACACAAAAATAATGGGGTCATAGAAATAGTTAGGCGAAGAGGCTATGAGAAGGGGAGCAATTCACTAATATATTTTAAAACTATGGTAAACACTTCCTCTCACTAATTGGGATTAAAATTATGCAAAAATTCCCACACCTTCATAAGCCCCACCTTAAATTATACTCTTGCCCCCACACTAACTAAAATATTAATGGGGCACATGCAGACACAGATAAGGTGTGCTTTTGTGTCCTAGGATTCAGATCATGAAAAACAAGGAAGTTTAATCTTTACAGCTCTTCCTTTCAACTTCCCTGGAAGTTTCCATCACTCAGCACTACCTCACAAGTGCTGCTGACACAACACCCTCAGGTTCTTTTGAGTTCCCAAGCTGTTCTGAAAGTGCCCAACACAAAAAGGATCTTGACTTCACTGTTTTCCCTTTCAGTCTTGACCAGGCTGCTGCCACGGTTAATATCTCAGAGGAAATGATCCCTCATGTACAAAAATAATCAAAACTTAACAGATGTATTATAGTACTTACAAACTTAGAAACACTTTCATTTAATGGAATAAATGGAATACATGGAATAACTTAACTTGTATTTAGTAATTATTTCACTCTCTTTTGAAGGCTTTGTGCTGTTTGCAAGATACTGGAAGTTCCTCCTCCAGACTTTAACCACTGTCAGCAGCTCCTGTGATACCACATCCCTCTGTTTTCAGGTCAGGTCAGTGACTGAAGCTAATTGCTCTCCTCCTGCATGGGAGGGACCATATTGACTTGTTGATGTTCCATTTTCCTATTTTGAAATCAAAAGGCCTCTGCAATCCATGGAATGGATAGGCAAGCTACAGAAGTATGATGTGCAACAGTATGTGTCATCAGAAGTCCACGACACACTGATGGTATAGCACCAACTTCATTAAATACAGTGTTCTTAGTTTAGTTGCAAAACAACTGCAACTCAAGTGAGAAACAAGCATATGCTAAATGTCCAAGGCATTTATACACGCTTGATAGATTCATACAAGCATTGGATGCACTTCTGGAGGTAATTTTTTACAATCTCCTGCTTGAAACAGGACTACCACTAGTACAGTGTCAAGTCAGTCATAGCTTTGTTTTAGACATGTCTTAAGGAGTCCAAGGTGGTGACTCTGCATAAACCCAGATTTGATTTGTTGTTATTCTAGGCAGCAGAATATGTAGAAGAAATGTCTTAATTTGCATTGGCTTGGAAAGGGCCAAACAAAGCAATAGCTTCTCACTCTTTCCTCCAGAGAACAGTTAACTGGGAGAGAGCTGGAGGTTTTTAGTTGTGGTGGAAGTGGTATGTCATGAGAGCTTATCAAATACAGTCTACCCAATGCTTTTCTAGGCATCATAAAACTAGCATTTTGTAGTCAGAATCTGTACTAGAGGCAGCTGTTTCCAGGTAACCTGCACATCTCTCTGGTAAATTCTGGTAAAGGCACTTTTTTTTCCATTGGAGAACACTAAGTTTATGCTTATCACCATCCTCAAAGCTGCATTAATCACCATTAAGTGGGCTCAGAAGGAAACAGCTTGCTATTATCATCCAGGCAGCCCGCTAGGAACTGCATGGTTCCCCGTTTCTGAGAATGTGCACTTTTGAATGAATGGACAAGCAGTGCTGGCTTCTAATATGCCATGGTGGAGGAGGCTGAATTACTGAATTGTATGTTCCTCTGTGAAGGAAAAATGTCATTCACAATGTAGGTGTGTCACGTGTAAAACTTTATGTAGGTTTCTTCAAAGTCTGGTTTTTGCCTTGCTGAATGCTGCTCTTGTTCCTAATAACTTTCATCTTCCTTCACACAAATTCCACAAAATGCGGGCAGGAGAGATTCCTTGCAGCTCATTTCTTAACACATTACCTTCCATATCAAAGAGAAATTTTATCTCAAAGGTGCCATGGAAAAATGATACACTGGCAGCAGTGGATCCTCTGTCTACAGAGAGCAGGTAAAACTGTTTGTATTCCCAGCCACTTCCAGCCACTGCCATTTGACTGTAAGCTGCACAGGCAACTTCTAAAATTTGCTCTCCATACCTGAAGCCTTCAGGTTATTGCTGATTTTCTGAATCAGTACCAAATGTAGTGGTGAATTTTTGCCATCTCATTCCTGATATAAAAGAGGAGCAGAACTAAAAATGTCATCTTAGGGGCAAGAAAAGAGCTGCTGTGTTATACGAATAACCTTTCCCCACAACTGGCTTGTGATTGATTTGTACCACTAAGTCAAGGCTGTAAGACTAGAGGCAATTTCTAGTCCTTTGGCTCAGCTTATCCAGTAAATGTTCTTTGTTACTTTTTTTGACTTTTCAAAATGTCTACACCCAGGAACAGGTGTTTCTGGTCTCATTTCATATTAGAAAAAAATTGTAACACTCGCTCTGTTTTCCCATAACACTCCTTCCTCTGTGTATTTGGTATCTTGAATTCAAGCAACTCTTCCTTTTTACTCGGCCTGTGAAAGTGAGGAAATGAGAAATCGTATAGCATGAAAATAAGGTTTACCTTCTTTGCAAAGAGTACTTTTAAACCTTAGAAATTAATCCCTCGGGGTTTTTCATTAATATTGCATTTTGCAGCATAGGCAGCTAGAACTTCAACGAGACTGCAATTTCAATCAGGTCTCTGTCTCCAAGCAATATAAGGAGCATTAAATTTACACTTGCTTTCTAAAAGCAAGTTTACAAAGTATTCCCTGTGAACTCAACCAAAGAAAGCCACCCAGGCTTATCCAGTTGTTTCTTTTATTTTTAATCAGAATTTATGGTAATACCAGAACCTCAGTCTTTATTTTTTTTTAAAAGCACCTACAGTCTAGAAAGGAACATTTTGTTCCTCTGGAGACACACTTTTGTTGAACTCATTCAAACTTAGAGTTGTCCTTGTAAAAGGCTATTTGAGTTTACTTCCTTTCTTTCCTGGGCATACAAGTGGCTAAATATTTTTTTTCTTTTACTCAGATTTTTCAACCTTGTTTTCCTGCTGTTCAAATTAAATTCAATTTAAATACCAGTAAGTGAAGTGATCAGTGCCTAGTTATGTGTGTGCGGCCATGGCATGTCAGGAAGCAAGAGAAGGGCAGGATCTTTTCTGCCCATGTGCCACATGTCTTAGATGCCATGGAGACCCTGAGTGGGCCAAGCTCTTTAGAGACTTCTGTGAAGCAGTTTGTCCCGTGGGACACATGCTGGTGCTAAAGTCCATGTGTAACAGAAAATGTGGTTTTCTGTGGAGACCTTCTGGGGGAACCTGCTAAGCAGAAGATACTATTTCCACCTCGCTGCAATGCCATGCAGGTATCACTTGGCAGGGTAGGGAAAGGCACAATGCCTACACATGTGCTGAATTGGGAACTGGCTATTCCTGGTAGCAACTTGGCACTTGGGAATATGTCTGTGTGTGGACACATGAGGAGTTGCCAGCCCTGCAGATGGAGATGGCTGCACCCAAAGCGTCAGTCGGGAGGGCTGGGTGCAGTCGCTGGATACTGGACATGGCTGCTGGACCTCAGCCCTCGAGGAGCCTGCAGGAAAGCAGCTGGGCCCGGGCCCATGTCAACACAGAGGGACTGCATGGAGACAGACCTTCCAAAAATCCTGCTTAGGCATTTTCAGGCTCCTGTTTCTCTTGATAGGGGGCTGGCCTGGAAACACACAGCAACAGGATGGCCTAGGACACCCCCACTGTGGCTGGACAGTCTCCAGGACCTGGAGCAAGAGCTGCTATTGCACAAGTTCAAGTGATAGCCACTGAGGCATCAGGAACCACTCTCTTGCTGCAGCAACCCCAGCAAATGCTCTCTTTATTTTAGCTGTTTTCCAAAAGGATTATGGTCCACAATGCCTGTCCTTGAAGGAGCTCACACCATGTCTGGGCCTGGCTCAGTGTTGGGCCAGTGAATGTCCAGGGCTGACAGACAGTGTGCATGGAGTGGGGCATGGGCCTGGCACTGCCTGAGTGCCCTGCCTCACCGCAGGCATTGCCATGGGTTGGCAGACACGAGGTGGGAGGTCTGCTGGAGGAGGCTGGAGGGCCGGTGGCACCCATGGTATCAGCTCCAGGCAGCTACACTGGGTCAAGCCCTGTATGCTCAGTCCAAGAGCCCCCTGGCTCCAGGACTCTCAGATACCCACTGTGCCTCCTATGTGCTGTGCACTGGGGAGGCCAAAGTTGCCCTCTCCCTCCAGTGAGTCAATGCTTCTTGGAGCCATGCTCTAAATCACCTACATGTTCATGTGATAAAACTACTTTTTCCTAAAGAAGCCTAACCCAAACAAAAAGGAAAACACTTGCAGTAACACAACTAATTATCAAAAGTCTTTATTTTTCATTATTATTTGCTCTCCAGGCAAAAAAAATGGAAATATCTTTCCAAACTGCTGTTGTCTTACAGTTTAGCACCTGCATTATTCAGTCATATCTTTCAATTCGATCTTTTGGTTAACTCTTATGTAAGAAGAAACTCTACCTCGATAAGGAGCCTGTCTCTGTGCAGTTAGCCATCTGCAACCATGTTAACTCTCTGATCATGAAAGTGAGGACAAGGGATCAGACACGTCTCAGGACTCCAAAACAGGCTGAAAGTTTTTTGATGCATATTAAAATCAATTACAGTCTTAAATGGAATTCACTGTAAACTGAGCTGTATGTTTGGGGGTTTTCTGAGGTGTTTTAAAAGCATCTCTTGTTATCACACTGGGTATCAAGCTAGAATACAGAAACAGTGTCTTACTACAGCATGGGCATGAATGGCAGGACAGGCAGTAACCTAAAAAGTTAAGTATTTACTTTGTGATAGTTTTGAGGAAAGGCTCAGAAACTTGTAGCAACCAGCAGTGGATCATTCAAATGCATTTAAAATGCATTTGAATTTTATGGCAAATTTTAAGGAAGATTTCTGGATGTGATTTTATACTGCTTTGCACTATTGGAGCACTTAGATACTCTGAAAGGAAATTTTGCTTTGGACATTGATTAGATTATTTTGCTTTTTGCTAACTTAATTTTTACAAGGCTGAAGAAAATTATTTGGAAATTTCACAGAAGGGCAAATGTTTTTGCTCTTTTTCACACACAAAAACCATCAAGTGAGGTCCTTTAAAAAATGCTCTATGAAAGAAAAATAGGATGCTTGAAGTATGGAATGAGTAAGTGTCCCACGTGTTCATTGTGTCTGGCTCCTGCAAGGTGAGCCCCTATTTGTGTGTCTCCTGCAGGTGTCCACATGTGGTTTAGGGTTCTGCCTCACTCTAATGCCCTACACAACAAGTGCTTGGCACCATTTTGGAGGCACTTGGGTTATCTACATATGGCTGGTGGTTACCATATGGGATCTACTAAAGTTCTGCAGCCTGCTGAAGGCAAATGGAGACCAGGAACATAGGACAAGGGGTAATGGGTACAAACTGGAACACAAGAGGTTCCACTTAAACTTGAGAAGAAACTTCTTCTCAGTGAGGGTGACGGAACACTGGAACAGGCTGCCCAGGGAGGTTGTGGAGTCTCCTTCCCTGGAGACATTCAAAACCCGCCTGGACACATTCCTGTGTAACATTATCTAGGTGTTCCTGCTCCGGCAGGGGGATTGGACTAGATGATCTTTTGAGGTCCCTTCCAATCTCTAGCATACTGTGTACTCTGTGTGTGTGTACCTCTGGTGGTACTGGATGCCTATGTTTAATCAGTTGAAATGAGCCTCAAGTCAACCCAGTCAGAGGAGCCTGGTGGTCCAGCTCAACCTAAGGTAGACACTTACTCACTGGTCAGCCAAACATCAGTACTGGCTCTACAAACTGTACAAGTTAGATATCTGATAAACATGAAGGGATTTATATACCTAGAGCATAGATAAACATCCATTACACATTTAGGTGCCTCATTCTTAAGTCAAAATGCTATTTCTAAATGAAAAAATGCAACAATATAATTAGACAAAATTAAGGTTATCACTATGGATGAGAAAGATCTACTATCAAAGTATATTTCTTTCTTCTATAATCCACTTTTCTTTGGTAATAATACTCGTATTGAGATAGCTGACAAATTTATCTAGAAGAAGAATGCATGCTCTTTTGCAGTTTCATTTTACACGCATGCACAAGCAAATCTGTCTAGCTTTATTGTGCTATAACTGGAGCACCAGTAACTCCTGTGGTTGCTTACACATTTCCATTCCAGGCTCCTGTTTTCATGATGGGAACAATTCATGCTTCTCAAAAACATTTATCTTTCTATTTGCAAGTGCTTTGAATTTGGGATTTCAAACAAAAAAAAAATGAAGGCTATTGTATTTCTTGTTTGTTGGCTGAGTTTTACAGGAAGAATGAGAGAATAACTTCCCCATGATAAGTTCACTCAGTTTTTTGAAGGGACCAGAAAATCAAAAAGCATGGAGTGAGCCAAACATAAGCCCCACTGAAAAAGAATATCTTATTCGCCAGTAAAAACTGGGCTTGATTTCATTAGTTCTAAGACTCTGAAAATCTGCCACTTGGCAGGCTTATGCGGCATTGGCAGTGTGGCATTGCCGGACAGAGAGGTGTCCAGCCTGAATGTGTAGTGGGCTGGTGAGCTGGCAGGGGAGGTGAGTGTCCCTAAGTACATGGGTCACCAGGTCATTGGTGATGCAGCCCCTGCTGCAGGGCCATTTAGTATCAGAACTTTGTGCCAAAAATTTCCTTTTTAAAAAGGTATTTTTAGACCGACTAATAGAACTCTGGCACTTACAAAGGCCCCATTAATATGGTCCAAAGGACAAATCCCTCACCAGAATCAGGAACTAATGCCTGCTGGTGCCAGGCTAGCACTCTCACCCTGAATAAGGTTTCCCCACTTCTTTTTTTCTCCCCCATTAGTAAGCTTCCACCTATCCTCATGTGGCAGATCCTTTGTCTCACCTTTCCCCCCTTTTGGGATGGGGTCAAACTTTATAGCTTTAGGATGTACACAAAGTACAGCATCTGATCAACTAGCTGACCTGCAGACCTAGAGAAAATTCTTTATAGGCATTGTGGCTACTGCAATTGTGGAATTAAAGCCATTTGCAACTGGAACAATAGTAAATTTACAACAATAATATGTTTTTCTGTGACCTGTTTTACACAGTATGTGTTGGCTTATTGCCCTGTACTGTGGCACTACAATGGCTATAATTCTGGCAGCCTCCTTCATAGAGGTATCTTATTCATTTCAATGATCTCTCTGGAGAAGGACTGAGATTCCAATTTCTGTCAAATTGTCCATTGAGGTAAGAAGTGCCCTTTGTTTCTTCAGATTAACATTCTGTCCTCCATCTTTGTGCCTTCAAAATGAATGTCTAGGGTAAATCCCACCACTTAAACTTAGTGCTACTTTGGTGAAGCTGAAAGAGAAGCATTTTGAACTGTTAATAATCCATAATTTAAATGAGAATGTAAATGACACACTGAAATGGCACGTAGAAGGATATTGTCATAGGAGTGATATTAGAGCAGGTTGTCTAGAGTCAAGCATAGACTGAAGCACTCAGAAGAAAAGGATCCAAGAGGGCTGTCCCAAAAAATAGTTGAATACAGCTACCAGGAGTCTAACAGGCATGTATCATGAGGAGGAACATGTGGCAGTAGGAGAGACCAGGATAGGACCTTGAAGTAAAAGCAGTGTGATGCTTCACTTCACTTCGCACTACATCTGGCGCTTCAGTTCTTTGCCAGGGAGATGTTATGTTAAATTGCTTTCACCTTTCTACTGAAATATTGTAGTTTTCCATGCTTTAAAGTCATGTTTTAAAGTGTTCTTCAAAAAAACCTCAAGGACTGTCTATGTTCTCTGACTCATTTTCTGCATAAGCAGAAAAAAACAAGCAGGGAGAGACAGAAGAGGTAAAGAGATCAGAGGGCCCCAAAAGAAGAGGAAATGCTACTTCTTAAGACTTTTTGATCACACTGATGTGTCTGCATGTCACTTTTATTTATTTATTTATTTATTTTAAGAATTACATGGTCTTTTGAGAACATGGTAACTGAAGACTTTAGTCTTGCATTGTGGCCATATTTATGATGACAGTATTATGATAAAGGAACTGCTTTCAAAGCCTACTTAAAATTTTCTTGGTATAAATATAGATTGCTAAGCCCATGAGGTGGGACTATAACCTCACTCAGAAACATACCAGTAGAGAAGATACTTGGGGACGTGATTTTCCGGGGATATAAGTTAGTGCTATTCAAAACAGGCTGTCAAAAAGCCTCATTTTGGAAGTGTGATTCACATATGCTTGCAGACATGCTTTCACTTCTTGAGCAGTGAGATAAAGAGGCTTAAAGTGGATTTATCATTGCCTAATAACCAAGATTTCACAATCTCAAATAAATTTACCCAAGGCTCCTGTAGTGCACACTCAATGTTGCGTGCAAATCCCAGGTGAAAGGCAAGTGGTTGAAATGATTTGAAAGTACAGTGTGATTGCATCAGCCAGGTGAGAGACTGCTGGAGATGAGCCTCAGCCCTGAGTCAGCAGACTGTGGTGTGATACCGGCTCTGCTGGAAGTGCTTCAGAGCCTCCCTGCCTCAGCAGGAGCCTTGGGAAGCATTTTGGCTGAGAAAGCTCTCCTGACACCTACTCCCTCTACAGTTGTTTGCACATTTCCGCAAAAGTTGCAGCTGTATCCCTTTGTCAGAACCTTCCCTAGGGTGCCCTGAATGATAGGCATGTGGTTTTGTCCAGCATTTACACAGATCATGCAAAATGGGTGTGGGAAGAGAGGAGAAAAGTGGACATGTGCATGTCCTTGTTCCAAACGTGTATATTAAAGGCACCTAATATATGCTAAATTAATGTTCAGGAAAGAATGAAGACCTTAGAAATTAAAGTGTTGAAGGCTATACAAATGCTGCATTCATCAGTGTGGACTGTTGCATGACCCAAACTTTGTATCTTGCAAAGCAGTTTTCTTTGAGTGGCTTAGCACATCTGCTTGGTGGATTAAAGGATATAGGCAAGGGAGAAGCAGCCATAATTTTTACTCATGAGACCACAAGGGATCAAAACCAAGTACTTTTCTAGTAGTCTGAACTAAGCTGTAATCCACAGTTCCTTGCCCTTTACTGCCCTGAATGGGAGTATCCACATCAGCGTGGTTTGTTATTTCACAGCACTGCATCAGAGAGCAAAAGCCTTCATCCAGAGAGTCTGGTACAGTATTTGCTGATGGAAAGAAGACAGCTGCTGTATGCTCATTGCTCCAAGGGGAATGTAATCTATGAAGGAAGAATGCTCATCGGGGGATCTCAGAATTTCAAACGGCATCAAAGTCAAGAATTCTGAATACTATCCTCTTGGAACAGATATAATACCTCTTCAGAGCACTTTTATTTCATTCTCTCCTTCTGCCCCAGAGGACAGGGACAAGCCCTTTTAATAAGACTTACATAAATGAATGTGCATGAAAATTTAGCCCTTTTAGAAATTTAATTTCTTCAGAAACCCAAGCAGGTGTTCAGACTAGTAATGAGTTACTAAACACTTCTTTCTTTTGTTCATCTTTTTACTGATTTATCTAGATGTGCTGCAATAGCCCAGCCCTCTGACCATATGAGATAGCAAAACGCAGTAGTGGCAGTGCTAGACTGTGAATAGAGGAGTACAGCCACAATGTCACCAACCTACAGAATGCAGTCTTCAATAATGGCACGAAGGATGCTTTGTTAATCAATAGAAAAGCTGAAAAGGGACCAGATGGGTACAAAAGCTTACTCTAGCTATATATTCCTCTGCTGCCTACATGGGGAGATGTCATCACACTGAGTTTTACAGCCTCAAATGGTTCCTCAAAACTGCAAAGCCTGCAATTGTTCATTTTCTGCATATTTCTCCCACATCAGTGGAAAACATGTATTGAGGTGAACAAATACCATTTAAACTGGAAATGTTAATGCAAATACATTTTTTTTTTATTTTTTTAACTGCTTGAATGATTAGGACATGCTTTAAGTGATTACATCCACCCTATTTTTATGTGCTTTAGACTCTTTTGTCTCCTCTTCTACATTTAAAGGCCTACAATTTTTTTTTGCATTGGTTTGCATACTTCAGTTGTATAATTTATACAATTTCTGGACTAAGTACTGAAATTGTGTCTTATTACATCTAATGGTTGTGCTGCCTCTTAATTAAAGACAAACACAGTGCAAACCACTATAGTAAAATAGATGACAAACTAAGTCCCTAGCACCTAATCTTCACACAGCAGGCCACACATGCACATGGTTGTTCACCTCAACTCCTTCTGGCATTGCAATGTCCTGAAGACTTGAACTTAGGCAAATGTAGCTATTAAAACAGATGAACACTTCTTGTTTCTGCTGGCTTTTTAACCACTTCTGAGAAGCCCCTAGGAAAAAAAACAGGGGAAGGCTGCCATTTTATGATAAATGAATTCAGCCCATTCACAGATGTTGCCCTGTGATGGGAAGAGCTATGGGTTCTAGTGGTGGAAGGCTGGTGGCCAAGGCTGGCTGGTTCTGCCAGACCAGTCTGGCACTACAGAGCAGTCCCCTCCTATCACTGCAGGTGCTTTGGGAAACAGAGCAGGAAGAGCTGGTCCAGTTTAACCGGTTTGTCAAGCCAGATCTAGTTGATTGGTTTGAGGTTTGACACCTCTGTACTAAACATATTAGTATTATGCCCATTTTAGGCCGTATTTAGGAACTAAAATATCTTAGGAACTCTACGGAAGGAGATATTTCACCAGTATGCTGGTGCTTAACTGATGCACATTTTTTTAGCTTATAATAAATCGTCAGTATCAAGAATTTAACCAAATCCGTATCCTGCCTTTGTAAGCTTTATCACAATCAATTCTACTAAATTTTTTTAAATTGTTTAAAGTTTTTAGAACTCTCGGACTGAAAGAAAAAGTTCAAGCCACACTACAGCTGGAATTCTGGATATCTTTCTTTATGTTATTGCCCTGGGTTCAGCAGTAGCAGTCATGTTTCTCCTTCGTGGTAGCTGGTGCAGTGCTGTGTTTTGACTTCCAGCCTGGGAACAGTGCTGGTGATACCGATGTTTTCGGTTGTTGCTAAGTGATGTTTACCCTGACCAAGGACTTTGTGAGGCTCATGCTCTGCCAGGGAGGAGGGGAAGCTGTGAGGAAGCAGAGACGGGGCGCCTGACCCAGGCTAGCCGGGGAGGTATTCCATACCACAGCACGGCATGCCCAGGGTGGGGGGTAACTGGGAGTTACCCAGAAGGACACGGGCTTCCAGGTGGGACTCGTCTCTTGGCCGGGGGTATCGTATTCTCTTCCCTTGTTATTTTCTCTTATCATTGTTGTCGTTGGTGGTAGCGGTGGTGATTTGTGCTGTACATTGGTTGCTGGACTGTTCTTGTCTCAACCCGTAGGAGTTGCACCCTTTCGATCCTCCTCCCTGTTCTTCCGGGAGCAGGGAAGGGGAGAGCCCCGGGGGGAGGGGGGGCCCTCGATTGCTCTCAGCCCGGCACCACTCACTGGGAGTGAGTGAACAAGCTGTCTGGCTAGGGTTTAAACCACGACAGTTATCTATATCACTCTGTAATTATACCTTACTGTTTGTGCAGTTCTTCTTTTGGTCTTAGCGTCTTATTAAAATTTCATCATGTCACTCTTTTATAGGTAGGGAAGTGGTATAAGGAATGCTAGTTAAAGTGACATTCCCAGAAAGTTGGTTTCAGTGCTATGAATAGAAGATAGGGTTTCATAGAGTTTTTTATTCACTAGTACTCCACTTCAATTACTGCAGAAATTATGGGCTTGATGTTAAAGTTGCAGGAGGAGTGGTACCTGTAGCACGTGTTGTGCAAGATAGATGAAGTATAAAGACAAACAAAAAAGTTTAGTCTTGGTAACGTTTGGTGAACCATTTTGGTTTGCAGCTGGTTGATTGACAGGGTTTTTGATATTACTTAGGATTTTGAAACCTTAACAGAGCTCCTCAGAGATGGTTTAATGGACAGAATTGGAACATTGCATCATACAGATGCCATCTTCTTCCATTGGGGATATTAATGGAGATAAATAAACTTATTCTTTTCTCTACAATGTGTTCAGAAGAGTGTCACTGGAACACGGCCTTTCCTGCAGGTTATTTAACAAGAATAGAAAGGCAAAGAACTATTGCATTCTTTGCAAAAGCTGCATTGAAAAACAATGAGGGCAGCTAAGTTCTCTAGAATTGAACTGTTTCTTAATTCTACACCCTACAGGGGTATCAAATCCACTAGTACACTTGGTTTTATAGATTGTAGTGGATCCTTAGCAGGAAACTTAGAATATATCATGCAAGTGCATATCTACTTAGAGAAAAATGCATTAAAAGAGTGTGAAATAGTTCAAGTGTTTTTTTCTTTTTAAGAACATGGCAGTATGTAATTCTAGAAAACTATTATTTTGACCACATTACAGGGTTGTGTTAGTCAAACTATGCATTTCTGTGCTAATCCTGTTAACAAGCATGAAGAGACAAAAAGCACTTTGTCATTTCCAGTGAGGCAGCTGATGCTCTTGAGTTTTACTGGTCTGTGAAGAATGGAGGCTAACAGCTGTCCCTACTAGGTTACCTCATAGCTAAAGTCTCTTCTGAAATAGATTCAGTTAATGGATCAAGTAGATGTAAGACAGAAACAGAGCAAAATTTAAAAAATGAAATGTAATGCTAGTGAGTTAGAAGGAGAGGGAAAGGAGCAGCAGGTGAACTTGGGAGTGATTTTTTCCTAAATGTTTATAAAACCCCAGTTTAATCCTAAAAATTTAGGCTGAGAAATACTGAGAACTGAATTTTGTCTGGGTGAACTGGTGTTTCCAGAGGCTTTGGTAATGGGTTCTACAAGTTTCATTTAATTGCTCTCTGTCTGGGAAAGCAGCCATGAATTTGTGACTGATTGGAAATCCAGATGTAATGTTGAGCCATTTTTTGCAGCTGTGCTGCAGTGAACTTAGTGAACAGTTAAGGGAAAGTACAGAGTGTTCTTGAGGGAACATTGGTGGAGGGAGGAGTGTAGCCTGTCTCCATCTTGGCAAGAAAGAATGTCACTAGGAATTAAAAAGCAGTCTTATTTACAGTGAAATGTAGAATTGTTTCTCAAGGAGACTTGACGTTCTTTATGAAAAAGAAAGACAAAAAGTTGTGTTTGTCTCAGGAAAGGAAATGAATGCAGAAACATTTATTATAATGTTTTTAGTTGCCTTGCTTGATTTCAAAGTGCTATAGCACATCCAGATGGAGATGTCCTTTGGGACATCCTGCAGGAAGAACTACTCTTACAACATCATCTGGTGAACAGAGCAGTGTGGCACCAAAGCAAAGAAAGAGCAAAGGATGGCAGCCTGCTTCTTCTGCCTGTTAACAGGCCAGGCCTGCCTCCTGAATCCTCTTCTATAGTTCCGTATGCTTTTCATATATACGAATAAACGACTCTCATGTAACAGAATGGAACCCAGAAAAGGAAGATCTTTATGGCAAATAGAACAATGTCTCAATGCATGATCCAGATATGTGCTAAAAAATATAGTGGCGCTTTTTGTTGTTGTTGTTTGTTGTTGTGTTTTTTTTTATATACTAAAAAGCATTTTACTGCATATATAGGTTAAAATAAATTTAGATTGATGTAGTTTTTGCTTGCTGCTTTGTATCTTTTGCTTCTAGAGGTTCTTCTTCAGTAACCAACTTCTTCTTCTTCAGTAACCAACTTCTTTGACCTTCACAGCAAACTGTGCCACATCACGTGCAGAAAATGAACAATTGGCAGAGACACACCCTAGGAACTTCAAGTCTGTTCATATGGATTAGTTTAGAGATTATGGGCTGCTGTAATCTCATCCAAGAAACAGAAATGTGTCTTTGAAATGTGAGAACCTTTGTTAACATCTAGAGAGTCCAACAAGCTTTGTAACTTTGCAAGTCCTTCAGTGTTTTGCAATCCCCATATTGTATCTGTTGTGCTGAAGGATTTCGAACGCTCCTTCTGCTTCTGCTGCAAAGGGACACCTTATGAAGGGTGGGTAAAGGATAACTGCTCCTGGAGGGGGAAGCAAAAGCTTAGTCCTTGCCAAAAGAGAAATCCCTGCTTCCCATTCACCTACACTCTCTGCCCCTTCTGTTCCATCAGCTTTTTGCCTTGAAATAAGGTTCACCCTGGGTCATGGTCTATCCTTTTTCCTCTCTATCATAATTTCTCTGGTGTTTCCAACAGTGCATTGGGGTAACTGGAAGAGCAGATGTTCACCGCCCTAGGGAGAAGTCAGGTTTGATGGCTAATGGGTACATGGCATGTGTATATACAGTATATATACAGTTATGAACCTTATGATCTCTTTATCAAGCTGTCATGCAAGTAAATAGCTTCAGTGTGTGGTAGAAACAGTAAAGTTATTTGCCTAAATATTGCCTGTCATAGGAAGCATGTAATCAAAGCAGCTACCACCTCCTTTAGAATTACAGATATTGATGTCCAAATACTGACCAGGAAAAAAATTCTTTCCTTTAAAGCAACAAACAGATACAACTCAGAAGTTAATGGTGTTTCTATAAAATAGTTCCAGCTATGTTACATTCCTCCTGCTTTTGCTTTGCCCCACTATCCTCAGAGAATTTCACCAAAGACAAATTTCTTCAGCAGCTACCTCAGCATGAGTCAAAGGGTGGATGGATGCATCTCTGAAAGGCTGACACCAAGGAGGAGGTCCCCACTAAAACACAAAAATAATTATGACAATTATATGTCAGGGCTACTTTGCAAAATGCTATTAAAATATGGCAAGGTTTTATTGCAGGAAAGAGGATAAAGAGTGAGAAATAGTTGCTGTATTTTGTTAATGAAAATGAGTCTTCATTCCCAAGTTGAGCATTGTTGTAGTTGGTAAGAAATCTAACAATAATAGATGCCCATAGTAATAGAGTTTACTCTACAATGACATTTTGTTAGTGTAGCAGCAGTGAAAATACTCCATGAACTGAGACCTACTACTAATAAGAGCTGTCCTAGGCATTAACCTTTGTAAGCAATTTTAGTCATCTGTGACCTGATTATGAAAATGCTAGACTTTTGCAATGCACTTGGAAACAGTAGGCTGGGCATGAGAATGCTGCTATAAATCAATGATTATATTTTATCCTATCTCTTGTGACCCTTGGCCTATTTAAAGCAAGTATCAGATGACCTTTTGTGTTTTGTTTCATCAGAAAAGAAGGCTAGATATTTTAATGAGCCTTTAATAAGCGGCTTCATGCCCCAGCTGCGATTCAGGTGGGTGGATCAAAATGATATTCAAGGTGGAAATGTGTTTCATCCAACTGCAGAAACAGAAATTGCCTTAGCATGAGGTCAGCACCGCCACCGAAGCTCCCTCTATGGGCAGTAGCCAGGAATTCCACCGGCCCTACACAGCCCTTTGCAAATGGGATCAGTTGTCCCCAGCTATTTCTGGTTTTCTCTGTTTATTATAAAAAGACCACAAATTCCTAGATTATACCTGGACAACTTCCACCAAGGCTAACAAGGTTAGGGCAAATTAATTCCACTTGGCAAAGAATAAAGGTAAACTGATAGCTAACAGTATGCTGAGTGCTGAGCAGTGCTACTTAAACGAGCTGTCAAAAACCCTCACTGATGAAAAGCATCAGTCTAAAACTGAGCCAAATCAAATAAAAGTAGAACTGAGGGGAAGCCAAGAACTTGAAGCAAACATAGCTCAGTCTTGGGCAACCCTTTAACAGGAGGCATACACCACAAAAGAAAGTAATTAAATCATGCTGCTCTTCAGCAACCACGTTTTGATGACACTTGAAGCTGATAAATGGGTATGAGGCCTGGTATTTTTTCACATTTCCACACATTTTTTTCCACATACACATAAATGTATGGCACTCTTCATCTATTTGATAAAGGAGTGACATGGCTTTCATTTTTTATTTTCTTGGAAGAGATAACATGCTTCATGTAGTCACAGTGGTTGGTTTTCAGGAATTAAGAGGTAATCGATTCCTGCTTCATTTCCGTGGGATGCCCATGCGGCCCTGTGTCAAGCTTCTTACTGCTGTCCTGCTCCAAGCCAGGAGCATTTCATCCTTGGTGATGTCTCCATGCTGAGGAGCACTGCGTCTCTCCACAGTTTCATACCACCACACCCACTGGGCTTTCACTGGAGTCCTCTCAAGGGGGTTATCAATACGGCACAATACTCCCAGCACTGGGTTTGCCTAATGGAGAATAAGGGGAAATTGTTAAGATTACATCACGGCTCCAAGCTATCTGAATCTCACAAATCTGGAAAGCAAATGTTGAACTCAGGAAACCCTTCATGCCGCCCATTGTTAAGTGAAAGCCTGGGAGAAAAATGAACAAATACAATGCATGTTTTTTTTCTAAATATTGTTGATCTGCTCAGAATCAATGTTCTAAAAATGCTCTTATGGAAGAATAATGAATATAATAGATGCATTTTTGTTGGGACACATTCATTAGCACAAGGAACTATCAGTTTCCTAATGATTTCCTCTCTTACCAGTACACACTAAATCTTTCCAAGCATGTTTACATTTTTGCCATCTGATCTGTTCATTGATGAGAACCAAATTTAATTTCATGTTTGCAGGGCACGTGAGAAAGCTTACATCAATAAATCACTGAGAAGGAAATATCCTGGTTTGCTTGTAGAAGTGTCAGCTGAATGGAATATTTCTGGGGTCTTTGACAACACCTTGCTGAAGCCATTACTGGTTTTGGACACAAGCAAGGGAGATGAAACTTTGTTCAGAGGGAAATGATACAATATACCATGGTAGCCAAAATGAAGCCATTCTTCTTCTTCATGATAAATTAAAATATAGAACAATTAGTTTCCTCGGTAATGACAGATGTTGATTTTTAGCTTCTCTTTTGATCTTGCACAATACTTCAAAATAGGTAATTTGTCTTCTATATTTAACATCCTGTTTGTTTTTTTCTTGCACAGGAGAAATTCATAGAAGATTTCAATAGGAACTGAGGACCCTGACATTTTTCTCAGTTAGGGATTTTTTTAGTCTTTTGCAAGTGCTGTCAGCTGGAAGAATCTAGCCTATTACTTTGCTTCGCGATGGTCATGGCATATCAGGCTGTAACTTCTGCAGCTTTCCTGTAGACCATTGCTCTTACTTGTCAGTGATAATGCATGTGAACCAGGCATGTCACACTCGTTACCAAGATAAAAAGTCCCACAGGCAACTGTCCATCAAGCTTACCTCAACTACTCACTGGTTCTTCTAGTCCCTGCCTCATGTCCTGGTTTTCTCCTTGGTCTCCAACCACAAGTTTCCTTCTTCTTTCATGCCCTTCTGGTGACTTTGACCATTGGTTCTACTGTAGGCCTGGAGAATCTGAAGTAAGCAGCTAAAATTTGCTCCGTTTGCTCCACCAGGCTCCTCTCTGTCCCTCTAGACTACTTTATACATTGTCCCATCTTTGAGATGTTTTTACTTGTTTGGATTTTTTCTTCCTTGATTTTGTGGTTCATAGCTTCTCACAGAGTTATGCTCTTCCTCAGGCTCCATGACTACTCTTTGTCAAAGCTCTTGGTAGGACATTTCTTTATCTCTGTTCCTTGCCTATGTCTTTTTGGCTTTTTCTTAATTTCCTTCCTAAAAGAGGATCCTGAAGTGTACTCTCCATCCTCTAGGCCTGCTCCTGGTCTCTTTTTGTTCTTATCTAGGTTGTTCTCGTAAAACCCAGATACGTGTTTCCCACCTTGGCCAATCATTTTCTCTATGAACAGGAATTCAATATAGACCAACATTCAGTCTTCACAAACTCTCTTGCATTAATGTTTTACCTCCTTCCAGGAATAACTCTGTGTCTACGAAATGCAACTGTCTTGCATTGCACTGGTGAGTTGCTTATCCGTTGATGGGGTGAACTGTTCTCAATTAATAACTCAAAAAAAAAAGTATTAAAAAAGAGTTTGAAAGATGTTATAGTCTTTCAGGTAAAATTGCTTCATGCCCTTCTTTTTTTTTTTTTTTCCCCATAATTTTTTCCAAGGCCTATCATCCATCAAGTGTAACTGAGCTGTCTCCCACAATGAATTTCTTTAGTTCCACATTTCAGGATGAGGTTATAGCTCTGAAATGTTTCAGCCAAATCATTTCTCATGATTATGTTCTCTTCCAGCTATAAAATTGTATGGTCCTGATTATTCTTACTGAGATAGGAACTTAGAGGTGTGGACACCTTCTCATTAGAGATGCCCAAGAAAAAAATCATGGAAGGTCTCACAGGAAGGGATGGACTAACTGATTATTACTATTCCTACTTGCCTATGATATCACTGTGTAAGCTGAGAGTGAAAGTGGTTTCTGTGAGTCTCCAAGAGCTAAGAGTAGGCCATTACCAGAATAACTGGTGACAGACACCACTACCACTCTCACTTGAGATTACCTGGTGAGTAAAATGTGCATCATTTGCTCTATTCTTTCCTTTAGACTGGTGAGTTCTGTGAAGCCGCTTCAAAAAACTCTTAAGGGATATAAGTGGCTGTGATGGAAGTCCTTGTGCATAAATTGAACCTTATTCTCTTTCCAGTGTTCCTTCTGTGATACACTTTTCTCCTTACTTGCAGGTATGCTGCAGCGTTGCTGTTAAATTCAAATACACTAATCTCACTCTGCATCTGTCTTAGTCGGAACTTCTTGCCTGACAAGCCTTCCCAGACATCTTCAGAGTGCTTGCTGTAACTTTGAAGTTACAGTAAATTAGAGGAGCCTGATGGCATGGAAATCTCACTCTTTGTTCCCTTTCCCTTTGTGTCAAGTGTTGTATTTTGCACCTTCTGCAAATCAGCACAAGGTTACTGGGGCCAGAGAAATGGTCTGTTCAAATGCAGGTGAATTCTCATTTCTGAGGGCAACTGGTCATACAGAAAGACATCCAAGTGACTCTCAGACCCTGTGTTTTATTTATCTTCTTGTATATTTCCTCAATACCACTTTCCTGTAAGTATAGAAAATTAGCTTATTAACATTTTAAAGAATAATTGACCATCTTTTTCCTCTTCCTGCCTTTCTAGACAGTTTGTCATTTGTCTAAAATTTACTATCAAAACAGGCAGCTTTAGCTACCATAATAAAGAAGAAAGGCTTTCTGTCCCTACTGGTCCCTGTCCAAAGCTTTCTGCTATTTCACAACAGGTCCACTGAACGGTGAGAGTATTTCTACAGCTACTGTGCTATATGGATATAAGGAAGTAGGGTTTGCAGGGAAAGGTATGTAAAGTCTTTATTAAACTGTCTGATACAGCTAGAAAAATCGGGTAACTTTTCAGGCTCAGGATCCCTTCTGCAGTTCAGTCAAAACCACTGTGCTCCACCTATACAGACATACATGTGTTTTAGTTGGTTGTTTCAGCTTTCTTATCAATGGATGAGGCTGTAAGAGCCTGAAATCTGAGAGGAAACAAAAAAAACACTGCTGTTGATTATTCAAGCTGCCAGCTTTGATCATTCATTTTCTGAGGACTGTGAGCCTGTCTGCATAGAAAAGCCTCTGTCTTTTAGACTGCTCCTCATTCAGGAATCTTGGGTTCACCCAGAAAAGTTGTTTGAGACAAATGCATTTCCACAGCACTGGGATGCATGTGGCCCAGCCAAGTCTCCCAAGACTTTTTTGAAGGAATCTGTATGCCTGTCATAGATAGCCCTTTGCTTATTAACTGACACCATTTGCTGTAAACTTGCACTGATTTTCTCAGTACTGTAATGTTCTAATGACATTAGGCAAGAATAGGCTGTACAAGTATATTACCACATAATTAGCAAGTATTACCAGTCAAGAAAAAAGAACCCTTCAAGTACTGGGAGAAAGGTTGTCCTAGTTCTTTGGAAATCTTTTGTTTCCTTCTTTGACCTAGCAGAGACTGAAAACTGCCCAGTGGATTCTTCAGAATTTTGCAACTGTAAGGCAGAATCTGGCAGAGTCTCGAGAGTGGAATGAGTAAGGGCAGATTTCTGAATTCACTTGATAAAGGTGTTTGGAAACAAGATAACAAAATAAATGAGTCAGCAATAGCTATATTCACTTCTGGTAAATAAAGGGTCAGGGCTGTGTCCCTCAGAGGGAAGGTGGAGTTGGAGCTCTGTTCTGTGAGACAGAGGCAAGGTTACAATGGGGCAAGCCGGGGCACATCTGGATTTTCAAGCAGAGGAGAAAAAGAATGGAGAGTACTATTGTGATACTGCTGGCTCCTCCTGTTTGCAGCACGTGGTGCAGAATGGTACGAGGAAATTGATGCAGCTCTGATACCAAATGCCTTCTGCATGTGGAGCTAGTGAGTGATTTTTCTGTTGTCCTGGCACAAAATGCAGCTCTCCTTTACTTTCACCATATAAAGACATCCCTGCCATCAAACTGCAGCGGACCAGTCTTGTCAAGTTAACAGACCACCTAGTACTGATACACAGCAATCTCTTAAACCGAAAGATTTTCTTGAAAGGGCTGGGAAGGGAATATCCTGTGCTTCATTCTTTTTTCTCTAGAGCACCTCTGGCCCCCTCCTTCCACTTCCACACCCTGAGCTCAAGTTTGTAAACCTTTTGAACTATTTTAAAAAATGTACAGCTTGTCCTCTAAGACATCGGAAATTACATTTGATGGTCTATTGTATAAGAATTTCCATATTTAGAGAAAAATCAACAGATACAATCTCTGATTTCCTTTTCCATGTACTCCTCATTTTTGCCTCTTCTTGCATTGCTTGGTTTGGCCGCTGCCATGTTGTAACACAAGCAGAGGCCGTCAATTAGAAGATGGATTTAAAACTAATGAGAACATGCTCATCCAGCTACTCTGGGCTGGATTCTCTGCCCCAGCCCACATCTGGTATTTTTTATGGGTTTTAGTGCATTTAAAGGTACTTCAGAGAGAGGCTTCTACTCAGCCTGTACAAAAATATGCTACACATAAGGAAATTTTGACTCCCTGGTCTACAGATTCCAAAGCAGTCTTTCTAGGACTCAGAAAAACAGAGGTTGGTGTTATTAGATTGGGTCAATTATTTAGCTAAGCTTTAGAAAGGATTTCTAAACATACAGTTTGGGTTTCTTGTTGTTTGGTATAATCGTAGTGTAAGCATTCTCAATGAGAGCAAACTCGGCAACAAGACTGATAAAGGAAGGAACTCACCAGCAGGAGCTCAATAACTTTGTAGTTGCAAAATCCATTTGCAGACAGGCTGGAGAGGAACACTACAAAGCAGAACAAAACAGAAATACATCCCTTTCCAAAAACAGACACACATTTCTTTATTTATTGCACACATAAATTTATTCCTTGGGTGGTATTTACGAGAATATGCATTTTACATGGCAGCTGTTGGCCACCACTTCAGGTACAAATTGAAAGCTCCTGCACTTTGGTACCCAAAGAGATCCAGGTGGCCAGCTCCGAGTGGCAGGAATTCCAGTGTGGTTAAAACTAGTCTTTTGTGAGGTGCTGTTTAAGAAATCTGAGGATTCTCAGCAAACTGCTCAATTTTTTCTTGTGTTTTGTTTCATTGCACTGGATTACTATTGCAAAACGAGGCAGAACATTAGCACTTAAAAAGTTCATGCTTTTTGCTTTTCACCTTCCCATTGGGTTAAATACTTTTGACAGTCTTCACTGCTTAGAAAGCACACATAAAACTTGAAGACTGGACAACCTTTTCTATAGTGTATTCATTCATAATATGTGTGTTCAGCTAACTGAACCATATCTTTCATTATCAGCCTTCTGGCTCTATTTCACTGGTATACAAAGAATATTTTGCACTGAAAAATACCCATGTAACTACAGTGTTTGTATTCACATGGAGAAAATTATAAGCACATGAAAGTAAAGCACATTCCTCATGATCTTTGCTCAGCTTGAAGATTAAGAATACAATGGATTAAAAGAATCCAGGAATAAACTGGTCTCTGGGAAGCATTCATGATATTTGTGTGAGTCTGTTCTGCTTTAATATATGAATAACAAATAAAGCCCTAATAAAAATGTTTAAAATATTTTCCAAACACTCACATTATATGGCCTCACCCCCCTTTAGCTTTTGTATTTCAGCAGTAGAGATGATCAAAAGAGTTTGTGCCATGTATTTAAAAAAAAAAATTTAAACAAATTAAAAAATCAGGGCCATGCTATGTAGTTTTACAAAAGCTAGGAAAACATTCCCAGAAAGCCACCGTTTCCAAATAAATGGATTCCCTAAATGAATATTTAGACTTTTTTTGCAGTATTTGTGCAGCTTGACTTCTTGTAGATAATCTAAAGGCTCTAATATATACTTGGGGCTAGACTAAATAAATTTAGCGTAGTTAAGTTGATTGGCATGATCTGAAAAGCTTGACCATTGACTTCTTCCATCAGGAAATCACAACCACCTTGTCACAGGAAGCAAAAGCTATTACCAGGAAATCAATCATTTTGAAAGAGAAGATTAATTTTTTAGATCTTGTTAAAATACAGTGGCCAAATGGTAGACATTAAAAACTCATTTAGCAGGTGCCAGCTGAAAAGGAATAAAAGCAGCACTAACATAAAATTACAGGTGACACACTCCAGAAAGAGTTCCTAATTTATGATCCTTTTGCTATGATACAAACTTGAAAACTGTCTTTATTCCTTTGACATTAAATATGATTTAAGAAATTAATAAATGAATATAGGTATCTGCTTCTTTTTTATGGATCACAAAACTTTATCTTGCTCTGACTGTTTGTTTCTATTCTTACTCAGTTTCAATAGCAACTTAAGTTCAAGGAGTATTTGGCAAACACTCCTAGTCTTCCAGTAAGAAGCCAAAAGCCCAGGGCTGAAGGCAAATCTGTGCCCAACAGGGTTTGACTGTCAAGTTGTACTGTCATATCTGCTGCTTTCTGTAAAGTTAGATTATTTGAAATGACATAAATAAGCATTCAAAAATATTTTATGTGATTGACACATGTAAATTAATTTCCATGGTACTAGAAGACTGAAATTTATCTGAGGTGATCAAGTGTGCAGAAAATATTTGCCCTGAAAGAAAATTCCCATTTTATTCACTACTACCTGGCCCTATGCAAGTATTATGAGATTATGTGTTCTCTTGCCTCATTTTTAGAACCTTTTGAATGATTTTATGTCATCCTGGCCTAGAACCCAGGTGACCTAAGATCCAAATGTTGTTATTTCCTGTAGAAGTTCAGAAATCAATTAGTTCATCAGACCACAAGACTGGTACAGCACTCTTCTTGGACACAGTCACTTGTTGCCTTCAACCTGACCCAAAGCCTTCTTCAATTATTAAGACTTCACAGCCTGTTAACATCAGTGGACATAAGTGAATCACAACTCTCTGTGCCCATCAGCGTCCTCTGAATCAAAATCTCCCTTTTGAATGCCTTTGCATAAATTCAGTTTTTGGTCAGCACTGATTTGAAGATTTCTGCGTGCAGCTCCATTTTGTGGTGTAGACGCCCCTGTGTTAGCCAATGCAAAGAGGGCTTGCGAAACAGCCATCATGAAATGAAGACAGTGTTATAATCAGATGTTATTAGCAATAAAGGCCTAATTAGACTGGCATCCCATGTGTGGTGCCAAACCTAAACAACCTCTTATGTATGCGTTTTTATTGTGCAGCATATTTAATTGAATCCTTTGGAGCAATCTAGGCTTCACATCCAGATGATTATAACCCCAATCTCCTTAATAGCTAAATCCTCAAATGCTGTGGCCAGGAGGAAACTTCAAAGCAGAATTGATGGCAGCTTTACCTCCTGTGCATGCTCAAGAAGCAGCAGGTCCATAACACACCAGCAGGACATGCTGGGGAAGCACCCTCAGCATGTCAGGGAGCACAGTGTGTGTGCCTTGGTGAATCCTTCCCTCTGTGCAGCCATAACACTCATGCTGGATCCTCATGCTCCTGGCAAATACTACCTCAGGAGTGCAGCAATACTGCTGCTGTTGTGAGCAAACGAAAGAGAGGTGCATGGCAGTGCTACACATCTTGCGATATTCCGTGTACACCTATTTTTTTCTTCTTGCTGACAAGGAGGAAAAGAGATAAAAAAGTGTACTTTTTTCACAGAAGAGATGTGCATTCAAATTCCACCTCTTGACAACCTGTATCTATGCAATCGGTAATATCTATCCCAGAAAATGAAATAGAGCTAGAGCACAGGACCAAGCCCTCATATAGGGTTGTCTGTGCTGTCAGTCACAGAGCTGTCGTAGTCCAGCTGGCACTTTTCACATCATGGTTTGTGGGGGTAGCATGGGTCATTAGCAATCCCTACTTAGTAGGTTGGATGTGGTACCCTAGTTTGGGGGAATAGAGGCACTGAGCTCTGTGCACATTAGTCCATATCAGTTACCTCATTGCCAGAGAATAGTGGCTGGCCCCCTTTTATCTATTAGTACAAGTGTAACCCTTGAGACATTTTAAAACAGTGCTGCATTGCTCCTGTTCACAAATATCATGGTAATGAGTACAGGTAACTGAGATTCAGCTCATCTCCATTCATCAGCAGAAGGAGCCAACAGGTAAGAAAAAAAAAAAACAGAAAAAAATCTCCAGTAGTTGTCAGAGCATAAAGAGTATGTGTCTCACAAAACTATTGTTCATACTTAAATGAGTAATTAATAGACTGATATCTAGAGCAGTTTTTATTGGGAAAAGTTTTGTCTAAACCACTAACAGTCATGACTACTTAAAAAGCCAGCTAAGCAATTAAACTGATAAGACAGCTAAATACAACAAAGATTGCTCTAAATAACTAATGCATATTGGACCAGTTTGATTCATGTGTTAGGAATAAAGACATTGCCATGTTTTTTTAGACCAATAGGCAATCTTTTCTCACACCTGCCCCATTCCTGGAAGTGTTCAAGGCCAGGTTGTATAGGGCTTTGAGCAACCTGGTCTAGTGGAAGGTGTCCCTGCCCATGGCAGGGAGTTTGGAACTAGATGATCCTTTCCAACCCAAACCATCCTGTGATTTTATGATTCTATGATACAGGATGACAGAGGACTAAGGAGGGTCTAAATGCTTTCAAAGGATGCTTCTGGTTTGTGAGGTTACCAGACCCAGAGTGACGAACTCTGCTCTCTGAGTGCTTCTCTTCCAGTATCCTTTAGGAAATGTTAAAGACAGAGCAATATGTCCAAAGGGAAATGAGACTTCTGCAAAACAACCCTTTTTTTTTTTTTTTGACTCTCAAGCAATGTTCAATGCCTAAACAAAGCATTTCAAGTGGTATGCCAAAATATTAGTCTGATGAACAAATAAATTAGGTAGAATTAATCACAGATTTTACAAGGGAGCTTGAAATGAGGCAAAGGGGCTGAAATGGCTGGTTTCAGATACAAAATGTTGTCGTGACCTGAACTGTTTCTTAGGCAGCTTGACCTCAGTAGTGTGAAACGTGAGCAGGCTTGATGGCCCTGTGTTCTTCTGGAAGAAGTCAAATACTTATTTCGACTTACTACTTTGGGAAGGGATTCCTTTGTTACTCGATATGCTTCAGCCCTGAATAGGTAATCAAGTCATTTTCCAATAATTACAGCCAGCTTGCATTTCACTGAAGTTAAGGGGCAGGGCCCTTTGGGGCATTTTTATGAGTTGAAAGAAACATAACAAACAAGTCAGATTAGATAGAAGCTCATTGAAAGATGACAGCAAGATACCTTCCCAAATTATTTTCTAAAATACATCTGCCCTTTTCATTAATACAAAAATACAAGTTTTCCTGATTTTATTTCACATCTCTGTGTTCTGGAGAGGGAGAGAAGAAAGCTTCTTTTAGCCAGCCTGGCTAGGCTAGGCAGTCTGGTAACATATTGGGGAATGTGCTTGTGTGGAAGTAGAATTTCAGAAATTAAAACGGTTTTGCTGAAGTCCACAGGGAATTTGAAATATGATGCCACTCCCTCTTTTAATGATGGTTTTCCCATTAAGGTTCACACACTATCCTGGGAATTTAACTAGGAATTTTGTCTTTGATTTAAGAAGACAGGACCTCATTCCTGGTAATTAGCTACCAAGCTCACCAGAGGCTGTTCTCATTCTGCTGTTGCACATGGCTGATGTGTTTACATCCTCTACGGGTATTCTTGACCTATTGTGCTTTCTGCCCTGCAGATACATAAAGTTTAAAAAAGTAAATGAATGACCTGTGTGCAGTTCTTCCCACTACTCTGGTGAACAACAAAAGGTGAGCTCTTTCTTCAGTACAGGTTTTTATTTCTCCCTAACCATAGTTAGCAAGCTTGTTGCATGAAACCTGAGTTAACAGTAGAATTTGCTGTAGAACACTGCTGTGTTCAGAGCCAATTGAGAATCCTGTAGTCTCCATTAACTTTGCAATATCAGGAAGTTTACTAAAATATCAGGAAGAGCTGAAACAGTTCTGTTAGGTGAGCTTTCCTGGACATTAGGGAGGAGGGGATGACAAAATATTAGAAATGAGCCTAACATCAGAAACCCCATTTTACAGGCAAAGAAAATGAAGCATAGAAGGTTGACTAATAATTTGATCTTTCAAGCTAATGTCCATCTTTATCTTGTAAGAAAATAACCAAGGTTTGATGTGATACAGATTCACAAAGTCATCTGTAATCTGGGCAGATGAAGTGAGAACAGTTGTTTTCCTCCCTTCACCTTTCACAGAATTAAAGAACTTCAGGAAGCTAACAGGCAAGGGGTAAAAAAAAAAAAAAAAGCAAATGACCATGATTTTCATGCAGTCATTAAAATTTGCTATATGGTGGAAGCTGAGATCCCAGAATGGTGACAACGTGGTAGCTGCACACAGATTAATCTGGGGAGGGATGCATCCAGACTTTTCAATTTAAGCATGTGTGTGAGCTCAATCTGAAGATCTCTGAAGACTGGGAGGATGTATGAAGGAAAGTACCACTTGGCACCTGCACTGTTTACTCTTGTGTGCTTTTCTCTGTATCCATAGATAGCCACTGCTGGACACCAGGTCCTAAATGCACTTTCAATCTGATCCAGTACAGCAGTTCTTATCTTCTTATCTCTAGGTAAGCAGTGCTTAGACACAGATTTATTTTAATGCATCTTTATCTCAAAAGCGCTGTCAAGCAATTTCTAAATGATTTGAATAATTTCTTTTCATATCCCTAAATAAGCCATGCCAGGGAGCATATGCTGTTCAGCATTTGTGAAAATGCTGATCTATAATCAGATACTAATCTGTTCCTTTGCTGCCTGGAAATGGCAATAAATTTAAAGCTGTCTCATGAGCACTGTGAAGATCAAATGCTTTTTGTTTCCCCTTTTCACCCACAATAGCTTGTTTCACAAACTAGCTGCAGTAAGCAGTGGCACAGCAAGTGAATTCCAAATCAGTCTGGGCTTTGTTTGACCTAGCAGTCAATATAAGACAGAGACACAACTGCATTATAACTTCCTTCCCACAACGCAGCATTGTTTGGAAGCTGCCCAAAGGATATTACACCACTGGCTGCATTCTTAGCCCAGTGGGTATTGGTAGCCCAGAAAATTGGTTCCCCCCATTGTTAGAAAACTTCCCATTTTGTACGCAGTCTGCTAAACTCTGTTGTCTTTCTAGTACCATCAGAATCAGTAAAAATAGCTATATCCTTATAAACAGACATATCTGATGCGAGAGAATAAAAATGTTCTCAATAGGAACTTTATGACATTTTTACTGTTAATGAAACAGCAGCCACTGCTTTAAATGTTATGTTTGATTATTTAATGTTTTCTTCTTCCATCCTTCCCCTGCACCTATTTTTGTCATCAAAACCAAAAAGTCTTGCTATCTCTCAAGCAGTAGGACCAGTATGAGTACACGATCACGGACTATATGGCATCTACCATGAGCTTATGTGATAGTGACAGGCTATATGTTTTAATTAATATTGTGCCAGTGAAAAACATTGTTCACAGAGGCAAGTGCATTATAAATACTTGAATACTAATTGCTTTTTCAAGGGCAGTATTGTGCTTTAAGCCCAGCCTACCCAGGACAGGTAGACACATGTTCAAATGCTTCACTGTTTCACATCTTGAGACTGTAAAGTATAGTATTGCTGCCTTAGCTATCATTAGTCCTGGTTTATCAATAGCCTTAGCTATTGACAGTCCTGGCTATCAAGGAAGATAATTTAGGATAATTAATGAAAATTTAATTCTGAAATTAATGCTGACTGTTACAGATTAGGTATTATAATCCTGACACAAACTTCTCCTTATCTCCGGCCAAACAGCCTTTGGGCCTCATCCAAAGCTCACTGAGGCCAGCAGGAGTCTTCCCATTGACTTCAATGGGCTTCCAACCAGGCTGTTTGCTGTTACCTATTTATGGGTAAATTTTGTTGCATCTTGTATTTTTGCAGTATCTGAACAGTTGCTAACTAACCACATAGGAGTATAACTCAGAGCATTTGACAAGAGAATGAAATGCTGTCAGCATGGCTTGGGGCAGGAAGCCTGTGCTTGGTGCTGAAGGCAACTTTCTCAGGGCAAGGTGCCAGGCTTGCTCTGCAGGTCCAAATCCCTGTGAAGGGAGAGAGGAACAGGGTCCTTGCCCTGCTAGGAAAAACTGTCAAATGCTCAGGAAATGGTTTTTGGTCCTGGCCGCACTTACTGAGGGTTTCTGTGAGTATGTCCAGTTTTAACATCCAGCCCAGACAGCAGTCCTGAGAGAGCAGGCAACGGGCTTACTGGCCAACTTTGCTGTCCAGACATACTGCTTGCACCCCACTCTCTGCAAAATACAGCCTGGAAAAAGTAAGGGGGTTCATTAATATCCCAGTGTCCTTGCTTCAGGCTTCCTTGCCTTTCCCCATCTGGGGTGCTCGGGGTTTGTGTTGGGCACTGGCCTTGTTGCAGTCTCTGGGATCCCATGGCCATTGGGCAGGGCAAGGGGAGCATGGGATGGTGCTGGTCCCAGAGGCACTCCAGGAACTGGAGATGAGGACCAGCACAGGAGCCTGTGGCAGGACTGGATAAGGGTGCAAGATGAGGTACTCTGTGTGAGGTACTCCCAGGTGGCTTGTAAGAGAGGTTCAGAGACTTAGAGGGGTACCCTGTGCTTCCAGATGTGAAATTGTTCTGCCACGCTTTAGATGAGGTTAGGATGGGAGATGAGAAGTAGTTTTTCAAACTGAAATATCATTTGAACTTAAGTAAAAAGCTGTAATTGTGTGAGTTGCTTAACAAAGACATGGCATCTTTGGTGATCACAGTAATTCTTGCTTTGATACTCAAAAGTGACACCACGAGTCTGCACAAGTACACTGCCATGAGGATCAGGTTTGGAATAATTTTTACTTCTAGTCTTTATGGAATACCATGAAGTGTTTCCGGAACAGAGATGAATTTCTGTCCATGAAGATTTATTAACCTAGGTTTAAATACAATGGGGATTTAATAGCCAATACCATAGCTATGAAACATCACTGGGTATCTCCTACCTGCATGCACAGCAGTTTCACTACCTCATTTTAGGATGGAGGAACAGATTTACAGGCATCTTTGGGGAAGATGGATTTAGATAATGGCATTTGCCCAATAAAGCCAGTGCCACTGACTGTTAACCAGTGACATTTCATTGCCCCTGAGAAAGCATAGCTTCCTTAGCTGGCATTTTTGGGATCATCTGAGCACATAGAAGCACAGAGCATCCTAGGGACTAGAGGAAAGGTGAGACTGTGACCTTGTGGGTGTTTGAATGAAGCATAAAGGGATGACTCAGGACTCTAATTTCAAATAGGGGTGTGCTGCCTACCAGTCACACCAGTCAGTTGGCAGCCATGCTAAAACAAAGCAGATATTTCACTCTTCCCAGATTGTCACTGTTTTAACTCAAGACTTCAACTCTGAAGAAGTGTACTGAAAGGATGAATGTATACATGAATTTCAGACTTCTTAGTACCAATTAAGTCAAATATGTTACAGGTTTTATTAGAGATAATATCTGAGAGAAAGAGTGAAAACAATCCTCTTCTGCAAAGTGCTGCTTGGCCTGGGGAAGTGTCTCCATTAGGAAAGCAGGTGCTCTGACCACCTTTCTGCCACTGCCAGTTTGGTGTCACTCTTTTGGGGAAATTCTTTACAGTTTTCTCTGACCATGGTCTCAGGTCCTGACACAGACAAGCCAAGACAATGGCTTTTCAAGGTCAGCTTGGTGAGAACTGATTCTAGGGCACCCATCCCAACTTCAGCCACAGGTGTACTAAGAGAAGCTGTGCTGAGCTTGTGCATGTAAAGCTCTCTACAACACTGTAGCGCTCACTACAACGTGTTAATCATCAGACCACAGGAAGTTCTTACGAATCACTTTCTTCTTCCCTACAATTTGTGAAAAGTGATGTTTGTGTCATGCCCTTCCTTTAGAATCACAGAAAAGACAGTAACTTACCTGCTGATAGGTGCACATTGAGCATAGCTGGAAGATACCTGTACCATTGCCCATGCACACATACTGATGTGTGCTGGGAACCCATCCAGGAAAAAACACAACATGGTCACTGAAAGTCTCCGTGTACTAAGTGGAGGAATTATTTCTACAAGCACATTTCTTAACTTCTGAGGGCTTGACTTGGTAGTTTGTACCATCCTTTTTCACAGCTTTTTAAACACTATCTAAATAACTTATACATTTCTCTTAGTAAAGCTTAGATGACTCAAGTAAGCTGCAGACTTTGCACTCCGAGCCTGCCAGCTAGAATTCAACCCAGATGACTTCTCAACAGCAGCTCTCGGGAGGTGTGTGCAGAAGCAGAGTGAGCTGAGAGCTGTTTTCTACTTCCCATACCACCTACTCCAGTGCAGGCTGTGCATTATCTGCTATGTCTTTCCAGGGGTGGCTACAGGGATTAGGTGTCTCATTCAGCATTAGGCATATTCATCCTAATAATAGGCCAGAGTTGAGATATGCTTGGAGAAAATATTTATGGGAAAATTTGTCCCAGTCTGAACTATATCCACCCTGAGTAAGTGAGGCTGTCACATGATGATCTAAGAACAGCAGTAGCACACAGTCACTAAGAGTGATGACTCAGAAAGTGGTTTTTTGAGCTGAAAAACAAGTCCTCAGAGTTGTCACTGAGGATTATAGATGCATGAGGAAGTTAGCATTAAAACGTGGCCTTTGATTTTTGTTCTTTTAATGATTTGTCAACCTACGCATTTCTTCATACTCATCTACCACACGTTTCTTTTTAGAAGTAAGTTCAGTGCCCTCCTGCCCTTGACAACCATGTAATGACAAAAGACATGAAAGAAGAAAATAAAGCAATGTATTAGCACTGTTTTTATAGTTTCAAACTTTTAAGAATATAGAAACAAAATACCACCCTTTCTTCCCCATCAAACTATCTGGTTTACATGGCAGGTTTTCTGTATGCCCCTATTTGCAACTAGCAGGGTGGAAAACAGACAGTACATCTTAAGACAGCAAATGCTGTTACAAGTTCCAGGTATCTTCTGGGCAAAAGCTGAAAGGCAAATGTTTTAGATGTCATTTGATTGTCAGGGTCTGTGATTGCAGGTAGTAACTGTGTGATGCTGAGCTATAAACTTACTCAGAATGCTAAGAATTCTTCCATTTATCAGCACGATGACAGGTTTTCTGTATGGTAATGAGTCATGTCATTAGTGTGGGAAAGTACTAGTTCTTAATAAATGTAAGTTTTGCTAATCAGTCACCAAACCAAATTCAACAGAACTCTACTGTCATACAGTTTATTGACTTCAAAGGCTTTGTACGTCATGTTAACTGCATGTTCCCCAAAACAGCTTTAAAATAAATGAGGAAGTATGATCAGCAGAGGTGCCTGGCTCAGGATGCATGTGATGTTCTAACATAAACCTTAATCCTAGGCACTGAATCATTCACATGATTATTTAATACATATTTAAAATACCAAGAAAAGTTTGTGACTTTGTAAGATCACTGATTTGCAATCTTCCTCTCACGTACAAGTGAAAACCCAGCATTTTATACATGCAGCTGCTTTTCCAAATCTTCTAGGACATTGTTCTCTGTTGGATAGGAAATTCATTGTATAATCTATGATTTATTTTCTGTCAACTTGTTTTTTTCTCATTTCACCCAATACCTATTCTTCAAGCATACCTTAAACTGGAGAGTGCAAACTAGCTCAGAGATTTCCTAGATAACCAGCTATAAAATAATGGGTATATGAAGACAAAATGTTTAACATGATGGTTTGCATTAGCATGTGAATCACGTTGAGAGGTTTTCTACATGCTTTGTGACCTTTTCTTTACAGACCCAAGTATTTGAAAGGGTATCAGTGAAGACGAAGGGAGGTGCCAATGGCTCCTACACAGTAAAAGGGCAGTCATGCTATACACCCAGGGTGTCCTGCATGGTGGTACCTGGCCATCATCCATGGAGCAGCAGCCTTAGTAGCTGCAGATGCCATCTCCCTGGGTATCTGGGGAAAGAGAATTTCACAAGAAACAAAAAGTCCATAAATGCGGGAGTCATCCTGCAATACAAATCAAATTCCTATGCTGGCAGATAAGGCTAATGTAGCCACAAAAGACTGGTTTTAGGGTCAGGGTGTTTGTGCCATTTCTCGCTAGGGACTGACCTGAGGAGACCTTTGTCTCGTCCAGGTATTACAAGGAACAGTGTTATACCCATGTCTATGGGGCACCTGACTTCGCAAATTCTTGTCTTACTGTGGCAGACTATGTCAGCAATGCTCAATCCCGTCACCCCAGGAGAGTTTGGGAACACTTGCTATATATGCAGTCTGTTTAAAAATACGTGGCTGACCTTGGTCATGGCTTTTTAAATGTTATTCTTCCCGATCCAAAAGCTCTTAGTGATTTCTATGATTTAATCAAATTCTTTCACTTCCTTACCCAAACTGTTATATTTCAGTGAGAGTCTGTGAATATAAATCATGTATTGCTGGAACTTTCAGATGCACTCTCAATGCATACTGTTTGAAACTAAAAACCACACGCAGTAAATAGAAATAGAGAAATAGAGAAACAGAGAAATGAGAATTCCCCTAGTTCTGTCATACTTGGTAGGCAATTCAATTTAACCATATTTACTACTTTGCTCCTCTGTCCTAAAAACTGCCTTTCCTAGAGTGGTGTCAACATCTGAGAGACTCAGTTTCGTTAAAAAACAAAAACCAAACAAACAACTGCAAAATAAGCAGTAGGCTCTTAGCACAGAAAGCTTGAAAATGTGATCACTGGCAACGTAAGGACCAGAATATAAAATGAAAGTGGTCCATAAACATAATGTGTTTATAGGTAATTATCAGGGTTCCATGTGTTTGGGCTGATAACACTGAAATGGCAAAGCGTAGTTGAGCATTTAGTGCATGGTGTCCCTGCTCATGGCAGGGGGATTGGAATTAGAGGATCTTAAGGTCTTTCCAACCCTAAACATTCTATGATCCTATGATTCTATAATTTTGTTTCTGAGAGACAGGATTCCTGTGCAATGGCATGCAACATGTGCTAGATCCATGATTTAGGAAATCTTCCTTTCTCTATGGTGGCATCATGTCTGTAGTTTAACCTCTTCTGTCTCTATACCACATAAAAGGCAGCTAGCTGTGTTAAAACATCCGAGTGGAGAACAATATTCCAGTTTCCTTCAACAACATGTCTTCTCAGAAGTCTTTTAAAATAGTTTATAAAAATTCCAGTAGACATAGCAAAACAATAAGGTGATAACTTAAGAAAATAATCAAAAGCAAACTAGGAAACAAAGCTTTTAGGAAAAAAAAAAAAGCTGGGTATGAATGAAAACTGTCTGTGCAAAGGCTTTTTTTTTTGTGAAGAGGAAAATATTCTGTGGTGGATAAGGTGGTGCTATGCAGAGCCTTTGTCAAGTAACCACTGGTGTTGCTTGCTATTAGTAATAGCAAGTGGCAGCTTCATGTCCACCAACTGACGTCATGTGCCTTGTCTTTGTTTCCTCTACAAATAATAGCAAATGTTTGTCAGCAAACTCACAGATTCATTAACCTCTGTTACAACAGATGAAGTTTAGCCACACAACCTCCAAAATACATTTTGATGGTCTCTGTCTAATCAAAATTTTTTAGAATGTACTTCTCTTTCCCCTGTGCTGAAGTTGCAGCATCCAGCACCACAGTCAAGAGACCAGTAAATAACAGAGACAAGAGATCTTTCCTGACACTTATTGCAAAAGAGTAGATAGGCCAGAGGAAAGGGGTGCCACCCAGGGAGGCCTCAACAGGGTTGACGAGTGGCCCATGTGAATCTCATAAGGTTTAACAAGGCCAAGTACAAACTCCTGTGCCTGGCTTGGAGCAACCCATGACATCAAACAAGGCTGGGGGATGAGGTGATTGAGAGCAGCTTTGTGAATAAGGACTTGGGGATACTGGTGGATGAAATAATAGGTGTGAGCCACCAACATGCACTTACAGCCCAGAAATTCAACATATCCCGGGCTGCATACAAAGAAGTGTGACCAGCAGCTCAAGGGACATGGTTCTGCCCCTCTACTCTGCTCTGGTGACACTCTACCTGGAGTACTGTGTTCAGCTCTGGAGTGGTGGTGAGCGTAGTGAGGCGCTGGCACAGGTTGCCTGGAGAAATTGTGGCTGCCGTAACCCTGGGAGTGTTCAGTGCTAAGTTGGGTGGGACTTTGAGCAACCTGGTCTAGTGGAAGGTGTCCCTGCCCATGGCAGGGAGGCTGGAACTAGATGATCTTTGAAGGTCCCTTCCAACCTAAACCATTCTGTGATTTTATAATTCTAAATATCCCTAATTTAAACTCCTTTGTTGTCCTTGATAACACAGAAATCTAATATTAGATCTGTTATTAGCTGTTCTACCTTACATAAGCATCCATACTACTAAAACATGTATTCCTGCAGTGGTCTCTGCTATCACGAGACTTAGGTGACAGTATCTGGGAACAGAAAATGGACTTTTTACGAGTGTTGTTTTTATTTTCATCAAACGCCTTTTCATTTGATGACCTTTCATTTCATGACTTTTTCATTTATCGTTAGTATAGGTTTCTATCATTCTTCCACTGAACTTTATTTCCAAGCCTGCCATAATCTGGAGTTTGTGGCCTCTCCAACTTCATTCAAAGCTGCTTTCTTTCAGGAAATTTTGACAATACAGAACTACCTTATCTGCTCTATTGCTTTCCAAGTTCACAGGGCATTATTATGTATCCATGTGTGTAAGCTAGCCCCTTAGAAAACCCACACTCTCAGAGAAAGCCTGCACAAAACCAAAGGCAAATCTATATACACAGGAAGCCATCACAACCATTGGATCATATTTTTAGCAGCTACTTGACAGTTACTTAGGAAAATTCACAAAAAGTTAAAACATGAAACACTGAGTCTTATCCAAGTTCAATCCCTGAAATCCTTAGACCAAGGATTTCCTTAGCACAAGATAACCAAACTTGTCATTTGCAGAGTCTGTGAGAGGAAAACCTGAGACGAGTAACCTACAGCCTGTAATGCAGTGCCCAAGCAAGGAACAGGGCTTAGTTACCTTACCTGGGCAGAGAAGAGGCTCTGTCATGATGCTTTAAAATGAAGTACATTCACAAGTGTAAAACCAGTGCTGAACAGAAGTAGGATTTTTGGAAGATTTTTTTTTTTCTCTCTTTTCTTGTTCAGTGAGCACATTTTTATATGATTTTTTCTTCTGAATGTTTCAGTTTAAACAGTACTACTTTCTAAAAATTGGTGTAATAATATTCATCATTATTTTGCTTTTTCTGGTTGGAGAACATACACCAGACAAAAAGAATATGATGCATTTCACATTTTTTTATACTGAAACTTTAAATGTTGGACAAAAATGTGTGTTTTTATTTATCTTTTATAAATAGCTTTTATTTCCTGGCTATAAACATTACACAGAGTTACTGTTCCACTATTCATCCACCTTGAGTATCATGCTTAATATGGAAATAAATAATGCATGTGTTGGATTTCATATGCTGGAGCTTTCCGTTGCCTGAGGGCTGGATTTCCTGCTATTGTTTGCTAGAGGTAACTGTGTACGCTCAATGTCCAAGCTGAAGACCATCGTTGTCTGAGGTGGTTTTTGTCCCAGTACTTGCAGAGCCAGACTTCAGAAAATGCTCTTCTGTTTGGGTTAATAGTAGAAAAATGGAAAATACTCTTTTCTTTTATGGAAAATATTTTCTTCCTTCACTTTGAAGTCAATGACAACATTTTTTATGTGATTAAGAGCTAATTCCTTAAGTAAGTGTCTTGAGAGATATATTGTCATGCTGACTGAGGTGAAAAAGAAAAGCAGTGAGCTTTCTGTGTGTTCAAACTGCAAACAAGTCAGTGCAAAACACTCTGACCATGGGTTCTTCGAAAAGTGACAAATACAAAATTCTTTTCCCCTCTACATATTGATGCTGGCTCTTTTCACCTGTCTGACATAGCTACCATTCACTTGTGGTGACCAAACTGTCTTGTTCTAGTTTCCACCCATATGACTATACTAGACTGTCATTGGTGAGTCTTCAGTTGTGAAAATTACACAGTAAAAAGTAGTTTGGCGTGCTGTGGATGGACAAACTCAGATGAGATCTGCTCAAGAAGATGACAGAACAGCAAATGCTGTGCTGGGTGAGAGGACGTTGTCTTTTTAATCTAGTCTGCTTTTCTCAAAATAAGCATCACTGTAGTTTGGTAATGCCAGCCAGGGAGTGGGCACAAACCCCACTGAAATACACTATAATATGCATGGGATCCACTTTACAAAGAGGAGTGTGCAACCTGACCTTTGTGCAAGCATGTGTTTCTCCAGCCATGGAAATTGCTTGTATTTTCTTCAGAATCTCTCTCCGCTACAACCAGTGAATCCAAAGGGAGCAACTCAGCTTTACTTCTTTTTCTCCACTACTATTCAGCTGCATACAGCTGTAAATCTGCATTCTTAGAGATGTGTGATACTCCAGCTCCTTGTGTCTTGGAGCAGAAACTGTTCTATGTGTTAGCAGAGGCTTACACAAAGGGTGCTAGTCCTGGCTTCATTGTATTGTTGTAGTTAGGTTACAAATATCATTCACTTTCAGCCAGAAGATCTGATAACAAACAGTTCTGCTTTCATATTACTAGCAAACAATCCTCTCAGATAAAGCATTATTTTCAGGAATGATTTGTTAAATTATCATCTTGTATTTATTTTTCGTTAGTGGAGGTGCTACTCACATCCAGGAGAGCAAATATGAATATAGTCAGAGAAAAAAAATCACACGTTTTAATAGAGAAGAGCATCTTTCCTGTAGAATTTGTAGACAAAGTTTCAGAAGGGATGAATAGTCTTGCAGTCTATGGACTGATATCAAATAAATTGTAAAAAAAATTCCAAACAGGTTTGTTTCAATCAATGTTGTAGGTTATAACAACTAACAATAAATCCTGTTGAGTATTTTTACTTTCCCACATACTGTAGCTGACCTCACTTTTGTGAGGTGCTATAGGCTCTTTGTAAAACAGGAGTAGGAAGGTATCACACAGAAATATCAGAAGGAAAGGATAATGATGTGTGGTGATGCTGTACCTTCAGATTCACCTCTTCCCCATAAATCATTGCAGAGGAGTCAGTCACACTAATTACTGTATTTTAAGCTAATGGATTACTTGGGTTAACCAAGGAAAGCAAACTTATCCTCTCTTCCAACCTCACATTTAGATGCTAAAGTGGATACCTTAGTTTTTCTGTCTTTCAGCCATGTTCTCTCTTCACAGCTTGAGAGAATTCTCATAGATTTGCAAGATTAGACACAGTTACAGACTATGAATGGGTTTGTAAGCAGTATGTGTGCATCAGCTCTGTGTTATGTGTGTGTGTTATGAAAAGGATGTGTGTGGAAAGGCATTACAAATTGCAAAAGATAGTGTCATCGTTTAGAAGTTATTTCCTTTAATGAGAACTTCTATTCAAATCCAGATGGTGCTTGGAAGATTTTCTGCTACTGAAAAAAGAATTCCCTTCCTCTTGGCTCTGGTACCTCCTTGCACCACACCTGGGAGTGACTCTGGTCACATTCTCATTGTCAGGCTTCGGATCTGAATGTTCCACTGTTATCATAATGTGGATGCTAAGCTCAAGTCCCTGAGGTGATGTCCCCATTTTCTCTGGGACATAAGCAGCATGCTGTTGTTGAACTCTAACATCCTTTCTGTGTTTCCCCATCTGCTGAAAGTGCTTTCTGTAGACTTACCAAGAGAAGAGAAAGAAAAAGTGAAGACTGCTCACTAGAGTCCTGTAATTTCCTGGTTAATAAATAAAGCTTGAGAATCATATTGCTATTTTGTGTTATCATTTTGATAGTAGAAAAACTGCAGTATTTTTAGAAACAAATGAGAAGCAGAGATTCAGTTACTTTTGCTTCCAGCATTTTGAGTGTTTGTCAGATTCATGAGCATCTCCTGGGAGCCCGAACTAAGCTATTACAATACAACAGCATGTTGTTTCATTTAGTCAAGAAGGACCTTTTAGCCCCCCAGATTCCCACACGTTTTCCTAACACTACAAATGCAAACAAGATGAAGCTGCTTTGGGCTTAGTATAGGAAACCAACAGGAAGGCAGCCGTCAGTACTACCCAGCTGCTTAGCCCAAGGAGTGGGGTAGGCTGTCAAATCCATAGGAAAAGCAGGAACCAAAGCAGCAGCATGCATGCAGGGGCAAATTAAACACCACCACACTTAACAACGTGTGCCTCTACGCGATGAGGACCATGCTTTCACATCCAAATGGGAGGAAGCAGTTCATCTTCTCTGCTCATCTCAGTAAATGGTCTCCAGTCATGTTAACAGAGTTAATCCTGCTTAAAGAATGTGGATTGAATTTTCCAGATGGGTATTGTGGTGTGCCACTGGCACAGAAATGCCAGAGAGTTTTCATTGCATCACCAGTACACCACCACTCTCCAGCTGGGTGCTCCTTGAAGTCCTGCTGCTAGAGAAAGCTCAGCCACAGACCTTTGAACTAGAACTGTGGTGAGAGCTACTAAACCTTCAGCTTGGTGAGCTGTTACATCAAGTATCAGACAATAACATGTATCCCTTAACAGTCAGCGAAAAAAAAGCAGATGCCTCTAAACTGTTATTCATCTTCTAAAGAAGACATTTAGGAGATGAATAACAGTTTAGGTCAGCTAAATTGTTTCCTAAAGGTGCTTATCATTCTCCAAGGACTATATAGGGAGGTATTTCAAATGGAGATACCTGTGTTGGGTGAGGTGGAGATGTCTACACTGTGATGAGAAGAACAAAGGCTAGGATTCAAGAGGAAGTAGTACTAAATTCAACAATTCACTTAGGCAGACCTAGATTGAGTAATATACATGCTAAAAATCATGATTAAACCAGAGCCTGACCAAGGAATGGAAACCAAGGGAAAGCCATGACTGAGTCAGATAAGGCAGAGAAGGGATGTCTGTCTGGGGTTGCTGAATTCAGTAGTTCTGAAGAGGTGAGGCTGCCATAGCTCATGCCCCAGATGCAGTTATCAGTGAGGCTGTCTGTCTTCCCCAAAGCTTTGCACATGTGTCTGCATGCAAGCACACACATGCTATCCGTACACCTGTATGCATGGCCAGCCACGTAGACCAGCACAGACTGAAATGCTCAGCATTCATGCAAGCACAGCAGGTTCTGTTCTGCTTCCCTCCCTGCTGGTCAGGATGAAGGTGCATTAATGAGAAATTAAGTTCAAATAATCATTTAAATAGCTATGCAAAACGAGGAGGTAAGAAAAGAGGCAGAGAACAGCTAGTGTGGACTGTCTGTCTGGTAAAAACAGTGTGCTGTGAGCAGTGTGTTGCCAGGAGGAACCAGCTTGAGCTGTAGGTAGAAATAGGAGAAAAGATGTGCTTTAATCCCCTTGTGCTTTAAGACCAGTCATCTAAATGTTGTATAGGGCTTTTTTTTGGGTGTGTGTTTTTTTGTTGTGTTTTCTTGTGTGTTTGGTTTTTGTGCGTGTGTTTTGTCTTGTTGTTTTTTGTTTGTTTTTTTTCTCCAAAATATATTCAAATCTGGTGTTGCCACCAGAGCAGGATGCTGCAACCCACTGGAGAAGCCCTGTTGAATCCCTCCCTCCCCAGCCTCCTGAATAAGGCATGGGTGTAGTAAGGCAGCGCTTGCAGCCTGCGTGTGGGCACACCCCACGCCTCTCACCATAAGAGGTGAAGTACTGTGAGTGCACCATGTAGGGTCTCACACAGAGGAAGCAAGGGGGCTGTGACCACTACCTGGAGCAGTGCACAGTATGCTCACGGGGGTATCGAGCCTCTCAGCCCAGCTCAGGCACTGCAGGGTTTTTTTCGGAATGCCTTTTCTGACTGCGCTAATTGATTGCCATCTATCATTCTGGGTATCTTTCATGAACGATTTATACACCCAGTGCCTGGGGATAGTCCCCCATCAGTCTGTTTAGGTGAGCTCTGTCACCAGCCAGCATCCAGTAGTTACCCAGCAGTATTTGTAGATGCCCTCAGTGAGAGGATTTAGTGGTGGACTTGACAGTCCTGGGATAAAGGTTGAACTTGATGATCTTAACTGTCTTTTCAGCCTAGCTGATTCTACGATTCATGGTTTGACAGCACAGGTGACTATGAATTTGTCTGAGCAGTGAGAAATAATCATGGTTTCCTTATCACTTTTACTGTTAAGGTACTCATTCTGATAGCACAGCCTTACATCAAAATCATAAATCATATTGACACTGTTATGCTGACCACCAAGAGCTGTCGGGGGGGTTCCAAACTGTTCTTAGATGGAAGAGCTGCTGTTGATCCAGAGTTTGAGAAGATCTTTCATACAACACATGTTTTCAACCTGTGACTGCCAGTCCTCAAAGGGCTCACAGGTGTCATATAGGCAATTCCACTTAAACTTGAGAAGAAACTTCTTCTCGGTGAGGGTGACGGAACACTGGAACAGGCTGCCCAGGGAGGTTGTGGAGTCTCCTTCCCTGGAGACATTCAAAACCCACCTGGACACATTCCTGTGCAACATTATCTAGGTGTTCCTACTCTGGCAGGACTAGATGATCTTTTGAGGTCCCTTCCAATCTCTAGCATACTGTGATACTGTGATACTGTGATTTCAGGGAAGAACTCAGGCTTAGGTACAGTTAAAATTTCATTAAAAAGCACATTCTTCAATTGGTGTTACAGGCATTGTGAATAATGTGAAATTCTTATCAAAGAATAATGCAGCATTTCTTTCCTGATCTTAGACCTTTGGGAAGATAACACTTACTCACCATGTGATCACTCCCTCCGTAACAGTTACAAGGTGACAAGCAGTTTTCTCAGGAGGGACAGTGCACAAAACGGTGACTCTCACAGCAGGTACTGAGGAGGTGAGGTTGGCCGCAGCTACACAGACTCCTGGACATATTCAGTAATGAAGAACAGGAGTCACAAGAGCTTTGCTCTGTGTCTCTAGCAGTGATTAAAACCATGTGTGTTGATGGATAATTCTCTGTGTGTGCATGCCCGTGTGTGTGCAGATCTACATATATTGCACATCTTGCCTATCCGAGGAATCTGGTGTGTCACCATAGCCTTCTGTGCCCTTGACTAGTCTCACTTCCCTCAATCCCTTCTCCCTGCTAATTTCATGCTTCCATTTAGAGCATGTTTTTTAAGCCTCATTGCTTTCCTCTGAACTCTCTCCACTGACCCATTAATTTTGCACTGCATTACTCAGAACTAGGCACGATAGCATGCACCCTGGAGGCTTTACTAGTGGCAAGCACCTCACTAGATGACCACAGCTCACTGGCAACCCTGACAGTGCACTGTGGTATGAAATTTGACTTTTTCTCAGTAATGCTACATTTGCCATTCATATTCAGTCTGTGATCCACTATGAACATCCTGTGTTTGCACTAGGTCTTCCTTGGTCTCCATATGGTGTTTGTGCTCCTGCTGATATTGCCTTCTGCATTTTTCCCTTCTAAATGTTCCCCTGTTTGTTTCAAACTATTTCCTGAGTTTGTTGAGATCATTTGAATTTGAACCCTGCCCTCCAATATGCTTGTATTTCCTCTCATCTCTGTGCAGTCTATAAGTAGCATCACGGTTATTACCAAGGAGGTTGAATAGGACTGGACTAGCACAAGTCCTCTTGATGCAACCTTTGACTTTCACAGTGAACCATTGACAGTCCAAGTGTGTTTTTTGCATCAGTTTGCACCCTTTCTCTGTAGCAGCAGCTTAATCTAGCCTAAATTTATAGCACATTTCTGAAGATGTCTTAGGACTTACTGTCAAAGCCCTACGGAAGTCAACAGAGGTGACTTTTACTGACCTTCCATCCACAAGACTTGTCAACCTGCATAGAATAAAAAGAGATTGGTTTGAAATTGCTTACTCAGATAGTACCCCATTCCTAAAAAAAAAAGAAAAAAAGAAAAAAAAGGAAAAAAAGAAAAATCCAAACTGGGATAAATTTTTTTAATCTTAAAATTATTCCTCTTCCTTGACACAAGATTTCCAAGACTATAACGATTGCCTCTATTTCACAACATGCTCTCTGCCCAGCTGGAGACAGAGCCAGGATAAACTGTGATGATGCCTCTTGATTATACTAAAATCCCCAGAAAGAGGAAGCAACATGGGGAGCCTTAATGCTGCTCCTGTGCTCCTGGCCAGAAGGTTCAGATCCTATCTGGAAAGTACAAATGTTTATGCACCTAACCTTTCATAATCTGACTTTTCTATCTATCTCTTGTTAACTGAAACAAAAACGTTTGTTTTAACTGGGTAGTTAGGGGCTTTGACTTACAATGTCAAATTGCTTTGTAGTCTTATTTTTCTGCTGTTCATAAAGAAAGGAGATTTTTGAAGGAATTAAAATTCCTTTTCGATGAATTTGCCTATACAAATTTGTAAGAGTCAGTAGGCTACAAACCTCTGCGCACTATGTGGTACAAGGTACAAGGAAGTGGCACAATGCAGTACAAAGCTGTGACTCTCTGCTAGGAGATTCTCTATATAAGAGGACTGGGTGCTCCACCTTCACTGTATCATGGATTTTTTCATGACAAATGTGCAGGGCTTCCAAGTAAAACATGCATATGTGTTTTAGATTCCAGCTCTGGAAATTTAAGTTAGGATAGGAGAGATAAAGGAGATTATTGTTGGCATGTATAAGTATTGTACGGTAGCTAGATACATTAAATGCCTCTTCTTTCTGGTAATTATATCTGCAGATTTCCCAGAAAAAACGCAACTCTGTAAAACTTGATAAAGACTGTGCTTTACCTGGCATGGCCCACAGCTCCACAATAGATGTCTCCTCCCATAGCTTTAACTGTGACACTATGCTTATAAGCTTGAAGATCAATTATCACAGTGGTTTTGACCCCATTGCTGACAGAGATGCCTCTTCTAAGGAAGTCTCATCCAAATCAATTGTGTCAGGGAGTGTGTTCACTTGGAAGTAAATAGAAAACCAGTTTTTCTCTCCCTTATACTTCTCACAAGTAGTGTGATGAGTACTGGTGATCACATTATAGCAAAAAATATGAAAAATACTTTAAATACTTTCAATCAGCACTCCACAGAGCACCTGAAAATAGATCCTGCTGTAATCCATTTACCCCGACCTTCCTAATCCCACAATCATTGATTACCTCCTGATTTGAGTTTTAAAAATTTTCATGACATTTGAGGAAAGTATATTTAAAGACTGATGTGCTACTTGAAATGTAAAAAGAGCAGAGTCTCCTTTGAAAATACTGTGTGAATGGTATCCAACCCAGCTTTCTCTCTCTCTAGTGTCTCAGTGACTGCATTATTCCCAATGTTGTTGTGCCCTTTAGCCCAAATAACATCATTTTCTTGTGTTTCCCGTCTGCAGCATGATGGCCAATAGCCAATCACAACGTTTTGCACTGAAATGGCAAGGATATGCTCTAATTGCCTCCCTAACAAAGACGTTGATTACATCTAAATTCCAGGATTTCTGAAAGCAATTTTTTCATGGCATCAGCCTATTTGTTTCTAGCTGATTACGCCTTTAGTGCTAACCTTTCACTCCTTTGCATCCCAGACAGCAACTGGACATCTTTAATCCAAAATGAAGATTAGGGAAGGTAACAACATCTTAAAAGGCACAGTTGAGCAATTTCTATACAACACAGAGTTTATCAGCATGAGTTTCTCTGAAAATATGTGTTAAGTGACGAGGACTTTTCATGAAGTGTAATTGCTTTAACAGCACAGCCTAATGCCCCTCACCAGGGGGGCACAGCCTAATGCCCCTCTCATTTCGAGAACTGCTTAGCCGTTCTAGTGAAACCGTCCCAACAGATGACCAGGTTTCTGTGTGAAACAGCAGCAAAGGCCACGTGCTAGGCCCCTGAGGGCTGTGAACTCACTTTGCAGGAATATGGTTGCCCCCCAAAATGAACTTACCTAAAACAGCCAAGGGAAGTTCAAAGATACTATGTAAGATATCAGCAGGGACAAAGATTCCCTTGCAGGGAAGTCAGTGACTTCACCTCTCTTCTCTGTTCCACTCCACTTTTCCATGTGGAATAAAGACCAGGGTGCAGGGTACAGGATTACAGGTTGATCTATAAATCAGCATTTCTAGCACAGATTGCCAAATTCTGCCCAGTCCAAGGCAACAGCTATGGGAGTTGGAGTCCAGATACACTTTTAATTTGATTTCAGTGCTCTCACAGGGAGCACTGGGCTGAGACAGGCTCTCATCCTGGCAGCTTGCTTCTCCTGCCTCAGAAGACATCAGGCAGGGCAGAGGCAGGCACTGCTGGCAGGTCTGTAGCAGCCAGAGGATTAATACCGCATGCAGGCGTTTCCCACAGCCTCAGGAGATGCGGGTGAACGGAGTGTGACGGAGCCCTACAGCACTCACAGAAAGAGTGACCAACAGGCGAAGAGTCTCAGTGTGGTCCTCTAAAACCAGCTGGGTTTCCATTACCAGCCGTGGGCAGTAGATTAAGCTGATTGCTTTAAGTAATGCTGTTCTAGATAATGGCAGCATCAGGCTACTGTAATTTCTAGATTAAATGCATACACAACCCAGGGAGATGACACAGTTCAAGACATGGGCATTGTACCTCAGTCTAGGTGTTTGTTCCGTAAGTATCTGGGCCATGTAAAAAGTTTAAGAAAGAGGAAAAACTAATTTGCAGTAAGACATAAAAAAGACATTGACAGTACACAATTCAGATTCCCCCTAGATTCACCTGGAGACCCCAAGGATTGCATTGCAGATAGCAGCATCCCAAAACACGCAATTTCTGTGCTGATTTGTACCACCTGCTTACTGTTTTTGCTTTCAACACTATCAGTTCTGTCACACTTTTCCTGTTTTGGAATGTCTCCAGCTCTCATGACATTTTTAAGTGACCTTTGTATGGAATGGAAGAGCCAAATACTTGGGTTCTAAATAGCATATCTGCATTTAGTTAAGAGCTTAAAAACACAAAGCTACATTGTTTTAATCCCAAATGTCTGGAAAAAAATGATTCTAATTAAAGTTTCATAACGAGAAGAAGAGAGAGATGAGTTATGTCACAGGTAAGAGGAAGACAGTAAATAAACAGATGAGGACTAGGTGAGCAGTCCTTTGTTTTTTCTTTTGTTACTGTTTCCAGATCTTTAAAAACCACAATTTGTACCAAAGTGAATGTTTGTTTCCTTGTCTCAAGGAAATAAAATGCTGGAAACTGATATTTTGTTAGAGAGGAAATTTTTCCATTGAACCTTAGAGAAGTATTTGCAGGTTGCAGCAGGAAAAGCTAAGGAAATACAGAGCTTGTTTGCAGCAGTAATGACTCCTTTGCTGGCAGCTGAGGGATAGGAGATGAGTTCTGCTTGAAAGGCTCCAGACAGGGTCTACCTTCCCGGAGCCATGATGGGGACAGGCAGCTCCAGCAGCCTTGTTGGGACCATGTTGCACTGAAAGAGGAGGGAATGAAAAAGACACAGAGCAAAAACTGGCCTAATAAACTGGGTTTCAGGCCATGGCTAATTCTGAGCTGTAAGAAATGTGTTTTCGGGTTTCTGTTGAGAGTCTAGTAGAATAAACCATAAGGTCACGTAGAACAGCAGTTCACACATGGTGGCTGATCTTTACTTAAAATATGGGATAACAATCTGTTTGTAAAGGATGATACAAAGAGTATCATGGTGCCTCCATTCCTTGTTACAGTCACTGAGGACTTGGAGTTACAGAAACTCTGACAATCACAGAGTTGAGTTTTAATTGTAAGGCTAAAGATAGGGTGTTTGTCTCTTCATCTAGGTTACATAGCAGGATAAACTTTTCCTTAACACTGCTGTCCATAAATCTTGCAGCTTTCTCTCACAGCTCATATTTTCTAGGATTCATTCCATATGCGTTCTGGCACCTGCCTACAGCTAGTCTGTGTATTTGAAGCTGGAACCAGTCCCTAGATTTTCCAGTGAGGGGTAGAGAAGAAAGGTGACCTTTACATTTTGCATTCAATTGCTATATTAGTTTCTTAACTATCTCCATGGCCACAACAATTTAGATTCTGATGTTCAGAATCTCTCTTAACCTTGAAAATCTGTGATGTGAGAATTTGTGAAACCAGTAAGCAAAGGTTCACATCAGCACTGCAACTCCCAACAAGCCAAAATAAACACACACGCCTCTCACAGTTGTTTTAACCCCACAGAGAAGGCAGGGAGAACCCTGTGTAATGGCACAGAGGCAGTGAATCAAAAGGAATGAAACGCTCCATGTGTAGTGCTACAGAACACTAGCTAATGGAGACAAAAATTAATAAGCTGCTATAGTGCTTTTTGATTAAACAGATTTACAGTAGTCTAGGTTTATCTGTTTTTTCCTTAGTTAAAAGTAGAGTAAGTGCAATGAGAGGAATGAACAGCTCAGCTACTTGGCTAGGCTTGGTAGCAAACTTTACCCAACAAAATCTCCTTTGTATGCTTAACATTAAGCACATGCTTAAATACTGTACTAGAAGTAGGCTGGATTGCGGAGTACTTTCCAGAATGAAGCCCTCTACCCTGAATATTTCTAGAATTCACACCTGCTTCACACTTTGTTTCATAGGTCAAGAGCTCTTCTGGCAGAGAAATATGTATATACTCCAATGTATTTTTCCTCCAGTAGCTGTTCTCTTCCAAATAAATAACAGGATATAAAAAGTAGTACTGAAAGCGGTATAAACATTTTGGGAAGAGCATGATTTGATGATGTGCTAAAACCGTAAGGCTGAAACAGTGAATCATACTGAAACTAAAGAATTCTGGCAGTCAAGATAATTTTCCCTATAGGAATTATTCATCAGTAAAATCTTTTATAGGAAAGGAATTGCGAATCCATGAAATGATAATTTTTCACGTATCAGGGAACAGGTGCCTCTCTCAGAGGCAGACCAGTTGGGTTTCACCATTTTACTTAGAAATAGCCTAGCCACTTATACAGACAAGAACAACAGAGAAGATGGTGCCATCCAAGAAAGAAGACTTTAATCATTCATGTGGAGACAAACATTGTATTTTATATGTTGAGAAGCTTTTTATTGGATCACCACAATACTTTGGATTAGTTACACTATGGCTCTGAAATATCAAATTATATTGTAGTCATTTTTCCTACATATAAATATGTAAATAAATGAAAATAAGAAAATAAAGAAGCATAGTACATGAGGCTTTGCTCACTGAACTAAGTCGAGTTTTAAGAGCCAGTCCCAATCCGGTGTGGAGAGGGAATTTCTTCACAGTCTTTCATAGACTCTAGTGCAGACAACTCCTCTCATGGCACATTCCTAAGACACAAAGGAAAAGATTAATATAAACCCTTTGCTGACAGCAGGTGTGTCTGCTGCAGTAACCTCGAAAGCCAGTGAAAATCCAGTTGTCACATTTTACATCTTTACACAACTTTTGTAGCAAACACAAAGGTATTTTTATACATCAAATGGAGTGATTTCTATTCTAACATCTTTGGACTTGAGTGGCATATAACGACAAGTAGATTGCGAAATCAGGCTTAGCTTCAGAAACAAGTTTACCATCCTTGGTATTATGTGACTTGACAGAAATATCAGCCCCACCTATTTTATTATATCATGGCCCATGAACACTTCCAGTTCTACAAAGGTCTTTTTGTGGGAGCAGAAGTAGCCTGGGTAGCTCAGAAGTCAGGTTTCTGGCCTAAAAAACTTTATACCTATGAGTCACAAAATATTTCTCCTGACCCTCTTGCCCCAGTGGCCTTCAGTGGCTCCTGGTGATTCACAGCCACAGGATGCATGCAACAGAGGTGATGGGATATTAAGAAGACCTCATTGGTTTGAGAAGAAGCTTCTTCACAAACCTGTTTGAGGCAAGGGGCAGAGAGCAGGGCACCAATGGAAGAGGGAGGGACCCTTCCTCTCTTTTTGAAGATAATTTAATAATTAGAAAAAAATTACACAGAAATGCAGCCATGAGGAGGTGTGAAAGCAAATAACTCTTCCAAATGCATGACAGCTTAAAACAAAACACCATCAGAACAAGCTAGCATTTACAGTCATAATGATTTCAAAAAAGTCACCAAAATTGGCTCTGCTCTTAAAAAATTTTAATGAACAAAGAAATTTCTTTTGTTCAAAAGTGAAATCTTAATTTTAGTGGTGACCCTAATCTTAAATCCCTTAAAATGTGTATCACCCTGGCTTGGCCATCCCATGGTTTTCACATGGCTGCTAGAGAAAGGCAGATTGAATGGGGAGTGAGGGAAGCCCATGTTCCCTTGCCTCAAGCAAAGACACGGTTCTCTTACTGCAGTAGGTGTTTCGGAGGAGCTGTCAGGACCTGCCAGTCCCTGCTGCAGGTCACCACGCAGGCAGGCATGGGCACAGAGGTGCTGTCTTTCACAATAACCCGTGAGCACTTGCTTAGTGTGCTCAGCATGCTCACGTGGAAAAAGAAAGCAAAAGTGTGTGAATTGATGGGCTTTAATGGAAATACCCGAGTGGAAATGTGTAAGATTTCTAAGGCAGGAAAAAGGAAGGAGCCATTCCAGGGACAGCAGTACCCAACCTGCAAACCATTATTTCCATTTCACAGGTTTCTGCCACTTGAAAACCTCTTTATTTTTTTATTTATTTTTTTTTTAAGAATAGTAACCTTTAGAACAGCAAGTATGCTGTCAATTTATGGCAGCTTTGCCAATATAGTCACTGGAAAGACAATTTGCTGTATGGAACAATATTTCTTTCCTTTCACCTTGTTTCCTAAGTTTGGTTCCTTTTTTATCCTTCTTAATTTACCTCATAAGCCAAAGAGAAAGACAAAATTGACAGTCCATTTAGACAGAACCAAACTGAATGCTGCATTCTTCTGACCTATATCAGTGTACAAGGAATGTGAACTCACCACCACCATTTTGCCATCAACCAGCCTTCTCTTTATTGTGGTGTCTTTGCCATTCCACTTCTGTACTTGCACCAATGCCCCTTTCTCCAAGGTTACGACACTCTGCAAAGGCCAACAGTTTCAAACTGCAGTCTGAGCTATGCAGATTAGAGCAGCAATTCACTTTACATTCAGTGAGATCTGAGTTCTTGGCTAATGACATTCTTAGTAATACTAGTTTCAGCACCATACTATTTCTTCCTACAGTGATTTCTTTGAATAATTTGGAAAACTCATACTGCACTAAGGGGGTAGGAAAAACTACTCCTGGTGTTCTTCCCGGCGATGTCCATACCACCCAGAGAATATCAGCACCCTTACCTTGACTTTCCGGTCATCTGCTGTTGTTTCATCGAACTGCTGGCCCAGTTTGAAAGAGATCATTGTATTTTTGAAGGTGCTTTCAGTTCTGATGGTTACTATGTCCCCCTTCATACTGATGATCACATTAGGCTTTGCCAGGCCACCTAACTTCCGGGTAGCTAAGCCAACTCCTAGAAATCAGAAACAAAACTACCATTACATTATAGCAAGCAAGAAACTCAGTATCCTTTCATAAATGTTCAGTGGAGGAATAAGGAACAGCATCTTCTAGAATGCTCTAATGCCTGAATGAGATGAGGCTCTAATTCTTTGAATGTGGAAGTACTTTGTTTAGAGCCCGAGGAAGCCCCAGTTGATAGAGTGCACCCTCAGCAAGAAATAAAGATATAAATGAGCATACACTTGTATACATTTAGAGGAGAAGAAACAAAGATGGTTACAAACCTGGGTGAACTTGTATGGAGACAGAATGTGTAGCAAATTTCACAGGAAAAGTCTATTCCTCATAAAAGCTCACAAAAATCCTTTAAAAAAAAAAAGTCTTGACACATCTGAGAATCTGTATTTTTGTTAACTAGCTGCATGGGAGAAGCTGGATACTGAACCATCAATATACTGGTGTTTTTTCATTAAACATACTGGAGATTGGGCAATTCTTAGGTTGCTACTAATATCCCCTAAGGATCCTTACATGTAAAACTCAGTGAAAAGTACAAGTATGAAATAACAAAAAGAAGTATAAGAGCAAAGAGCTGCAGAGAGCTTTAGGGTAAATCCCATCTCAAAGCCTTTTATATTGCCTAGTGCTTTTCAGTCCAGTTCATTGTCTATGAGTTGTGAGGTCTGGGGCAAGTTAGAATGAATGCCACTGATAATATATCGCTGTTTTATAAAAGCGGAAAGCATAGCCTTTGTTAATGCTATGCTCTGCTCAGATGAAATGGTACATATAAAAGGGTATAAAGCTATCTGTAGATTATAACAATATTTATGGTAATTATTCTATACTAAACAATTCTGTTCAGGTCTTCAGAAAAATAGCTGTGGCTGGACATTTACTCTGGCTAATTAACTTACTGCAATTTTTTTGTTATTCAGTTTAACATTTCAAAGAAAGGGAATCAGTGTTTCAGTGAATCATTTATATAGCAAAAGCAATGCTGTAGCTGACTATCTGTACACTTGTTGTATAGGAATGAAGCCAGCATTAAAATGAAAAACAATGCCTAATTTATTGCATTCCTGGCATTCTTCAGTAACAGATAGATCCTTTCATAGGATTTAGACCTCTGAAACCAAAGTGTCATGAGACATCAGCTCCATTATATATTGTAAATTATCACAAGTCACGAGTTTAATGGTGCAACTGAGAGAAACACAAAAAAAATCTGCATTGCTATAGATTCTTCTTATTACAGAAAAGCAAGTTAGATCAGGTCAGTTGAGTCAGACAGAAATAAATTTGTTATAGGAATTCAGAACCTACCTTTTTGTTTCTCCATTTTCTGTGCTAAAGGAAAGAAATTAAATTATGCTAGAGAGGTACATTAAGTGCTTTTGAGGCCAGGTAGAAGACACAGTGCATGAGCAAACCATAAGATGAAGAAGAGACATTCTCAAAGAAAACTCATTTAAAAAAAAAAAATAATATTTCTCACCCAGTTCTTTCATATAGTCATCAAAATTTTCACTGGAGATGAGTTTCCAGGTGCCCACAAATCGGTTACACATTGTATAGTCTTTGCAAGGCAGTGGTCCTGCAGAGAGAGGTAGTGGCCACAGCAGCTCTTGGTAGGAGTCAGAGAGATTGTGTGCCCAATTCAAACCTTGCTGGCTTCCTTTTAAAGATGCCCAGGCCCTGTAGCACTCAGAACTGGGCCAATAAGCAAGGCTGTGCCAGAGCAAGACAATGTGCACCTTGTCCAAGGCAGCTGTGTCAGTACCAAGGCTCTGGGTGACGCCTGCCTTGGCTTTCTCCACTGAATAGATCAGGACACTGAGGGGTGCATGGGGATGAGAATATGAGGTTACCACTGCATCTGCAGAGCAGTCAGGGGACACAGCAGTGGGGTCTTAGCAATATCAGCCACCAAGCACAAAAGCACTGTAAACATCTGAAACCCAGCTCTGACTGTCCTCCTGATGCCATTCTCCTGGAAGGGATTTAGAACAATCATCTAGTCCAACTGCCTGACCAATTCAGGGCTGACCAAATCTCAAAACCTGTTGTTAAGGTCATTGTCCAAATGCCTCTTAATCATTGACAGCCTTAGGGTATCAACCACCTCTCTAGGAAGCCTGTTTCAGTGTTTGACAAGCCTCTTGGTAAAGAAATGCTGCCTAATGTCCCATCTAAATCTCTCCTGGCACAGTTTTGAACCATTCCCATGTATCCTATCATTGGATAACAGGAAGAAGAGATCAGCATTTCTCTTTACACATAAAAAGGCATATACTGCTCCCATTTTGCCTTTTGCCACCTGGGTAGTTCATCTGTCATAGAGTTAAGGGAAGATTTAAGCCAGCACTGTCATATAAGCAGTTGCATTCAAATGTGTCCTACTATTTCCAGATTTCTTCAAGTTCCCTTGTTTCCATGAAGAAAGTTCATAAACTCTCTGGGTCCACATGTCCCTTGTACTGGGGAGCCCACTGCTGGACCCAGTATTCCAGGTGTGGCCTTGCCACTGCTGGGCAGAAAGGTTTGCCTCCCTCACCCTGAAACACTCCTAATGCAGCACACAATATCTCCTTCTTTGCTGCAAGGGCACGTTGCTGGCTCATATTCAGCTTGGTGTTCACCAGGACCCCCAGGGCCAATTCAGCTGAATTTGAAAGTTTGAAAAGTTTGAATTTGAACATTTAAAAACCTTTTATTTAAAATGTACATTTAAATTTATTGTCTTGTGGTTAGTAAAAACCAGACACAAAGAACAAATCCATAAACCGTATGCATATTTGACAGACAAGAATTTAAAGCATTGTAATTCAAGACACCTCATACTATCTGAAACTATTGTAAGACGACATCAACCGTAATTCTGTCCTTCCCCTTCCTAAACCATTTTCTTGGAGAAAACTATTACTTGACACATGAAAGGTTTAGGTAGCTTCTTTCTTACTTGTGTGAACCACAGTTGCCTGTTTGTCTTTATGGCATGATTAGACATTCTAGTTTACAACCATTTATAGGGACTTTTCATATCTACATTCTAAGGATGGAGGGACATTGGGATTATTGGTTGTGGGACAAGATTTTTTGTGTTTAGGGTAGAAAGAGTGAGATGGAGCTGATGTTGGGCCAAAAGGGGTGAGGTTTGGACCTTTTCTTGAAAGCTGTTACATGCAAGAAGGGAAACATGCTTACACAGGACAACAATATATTCTGAGCAGTGAAAATATTGTTGTATTTGGATTATACTGTGGTTGTGGGGAAATAACAAGGTCTTGAGTCACAAATTTTGGTTGTATATGCAAAACCTTTTTATCCCATCAGTCATAACATCAACAAGGGTAAGTTGAGCAGAACCTCCCATTACTGCTCAGGTCTAATTACAGTGCAGTGTAGGGAGGGAATGTCTAGAGTGATAGAAAAGGAAAACAAAGTAAAGAAGAACTCTTTCTCCCTGATATTAGGAAGCAGATGCTGTATCTGTAATACATAAATAAATGTTAGTCTTTGAAGATGGTGTCCACACAAAGCTCTTGTAAACCAGAGATGTATTATTCTTTACACATTTTGTGTAAAGAATAACTAGCTCCTTTATCTAATCTCTGGAAATGAGAAAGCTCATCCTAAATGGAGCTATCCATTATTTCTCAGGGAATAATAAGAAAATATTCTACCGTTGCTCCTCAGGCATTGTTTGTTCTTTCATTTAATTTTCTTATCCACATAAAGGCACTCTAACAAGACAAGGCTGGTGCCTTTGCAAAAATAAAGATGGTCGGGATGTTGTAAAATCAGACCTAAAGAAATTCAAGCAGGGCGAATTAGTCAGAATAGAACAGCGATACTGCAGTACCAGTGACCTTAAGAAAAAAAGTGACAGAGAATTATTTATACAGACAAAACCCCAGTCTTAAGCAGTCTCAAACAATGTTGACATTGCTACCATCTATGTCTTTGTCACCAAGAAAAATCAGTACTTTCATTTAAAGGACTTACAGTCTAGAAAGAAGAAAAGCAGGGAATTCTATCTCAGTAGAAACAATACCTACGGAAACCAGTCTTCAAGCTTAAGGGAAAAAAAGGATTGTGAGTACATGTGATTAAAAGGAGCTTTGATTCCCTTTTTATGCTTATGGTTGGAGTAAAACAAGGTTTGAAATCAATAGACTTGGAGTCTGTGAAGCAGCATTAGAAGTAAAGGTAAAAATTGATTAAAACAGTGAGCTAAAATACAAAGAGAATATTTAAAAAATGCAGAATGTATATTGCTGTCTTTTTTTTTTTTTTTTTTTTTTTAAGGAAATATCATCTGGGCAAATTCAGTGCCAAAAAAAAGAGAAAAAAGTACATTCCTAGGAGAGTCATGAAGAAAACAGAAGTAAGAGTGGAAGACAAAGGCCAAATGCCTCCTTCACTGTGAGGACACCAAGGATGTTTTAACAGTGACTCTATGAAGCCGAGGTACTGACTGCAAACACGCAGCCAGCAGTCTGCTCCCCAGTAGCTACATCAGAGGGTGAAAACAGCCTTTTGTCTCCTTAGCGGGGACATCCCATGAGACCAGGCCATAACTGTTGGGGTGGTAGCTCAGGGCAGACTGCAGAGCTGGGCATACACCAGGCTTGACTGGCCAGGACACAAAGGTATTCTTAGTTTCCCCCAGTGGAAACAAAGATTTAAAAGAAAAAACAAAAAATAACAGAAAGCTCAAAGCTCAGAATAAGCCTTGCTTCATTTTTCTCCTGAGCTGCTAATTGTGGGTGTGAGTCCCCTTTCCTTCTCATCATCCAAGAAACCTGTAGAGGAGTAGTGAGAGAATACTCTAAGGGGCAAAGATCTCCTTCTCTCAGCATGCAGGGGTGACTGCTGTGATAAGCATGTTGACGAAGGGGTTTGTAGGGGTTTGATGGTATCCTCCTTTTTCAGAGAGGAATGCTATAGGATAGTTTCTGAATTTTAGAGAACAGTTTAGCACTCCAGAAAAGAGGGGGGGACATGTGCTGCTCTGCAGGCAAGGACAAGCCACTCATCTGCCTTTACCCCTTAGAAAATTGTGCTCTCACCTCCATCTAAGTCTGAGAGCACACAACTTTTTTTTTGGTAGAGAGGAATTATCTCCATTTACTCAAGAAGTCCATAGGCTGTTGTCTTTTTTAGAGTATGAATTTTGGCCCTCTTAAGAGAATATATTTCAGACAAGTTCATTTATAAGAAAAGCACCATTAATATTTCATTATGGTGTTGGCCCTGTTAAAGTTTATAGACAGAATGTCACTTCATTGAAATTTCCAAAAGTTGATGTTTTAAGCAGCTTGATCCATTCACAAAGTCTAAATTCATTCACCAGGTACTAAAATAAATGGTGATGCTTTCAGAAGAGATTACCTGCCTCTGAAATGTTAGGCTGTGAATGTTACAGTTGTAACTGCAGACTTTATTAAGAATGTAAGATATCTGGAAAATAAGGGCTGCTATAGGAATATTGGAAAATTGACCTCTGAAATATGGTATTTTCATATCTGTGGACAATGGGCTATATTTAACTATGGGCTGATCTTTAATGTCTATATATAGCTTGCTTAAGTCAATGTTGCTGCTCCTTTCAGTCAACTCTTCTGCGTAGGTTTTCTGCCACTAAACTGCAACTTTATCCTGTTTTTTTTTATTATTATTAATTTTAGTCCTTGTTAAGTGCTAAGCAGATGTAGTATTGTGTATACGGGGTACTGAGAAGCACACTTACTTCCCCTATGCGACTGCTGTTCTTCAGGCTGATGAGATTTCACAACCAGTGAAGCCAAAGTAAAAAGAGGGGAGCTGTTTGTTTATGGCTTTATTAACATTTCTGCAGAATTTACTGATAGTCTTTTGGAACTGTTCTTAAGTGACTCCTTATCCTCCAGAGTGCAGATGTCCTTCTTCTCCTCTTCCCCTCTCCAGTTGTATTAATAGTGCAGAAACTTGGGAACAGACTGAGTCATGCAGAGGAAAGTTCAAGTATATGAGGTCTTTGCTGCTGGCAGCAGGGACTCAGCACCATTGCTTCTGCCATTTGACCTCAGGAATGTCAGGAATATGTGGAATTTGGTTCACAGGTCTTAATTGCAAAGCTTGAGATATGCTCATTTCCCCATTTTGTCATTATTCCACACATTTTCAGACTCTTCCTGTCCAGGTTTTCCATAGACTTGTCTTTTTCTTTGTTCTCAGTTTGAGTCCTCCCAGGTATGGACTGAAGTTTTGAAATAGGAGACCAGGCCTAAGGGCAGTAGAAGAAAAGTAGTTTGAGAATAAGAAGAGTTGAAAAACATGGTGTCCAAAGGGCTTTGCATCTAGAGAGGCTCACATTCCGAAGACTGATTTAACCTAATGAGCTAGTAGAAAACACATACAGCAAATAAAGGAGGTTGTACCACTAGAAAACTGTTACAAGCTTTCAGTAAACCTGAGAGTACTTTTTAAACTATGATGCTTAATTCAAGGCTTTTTGTCTAATCTAGGACAAAAAGAGATGCTAAGGAAAGGGAAATAAAAGCATCACAGCTGAGAGATACGGCAGCTGTAATTTCAGACTTCAGGTGGAAGAGAACAAGATCACATCACTTTAGGTGATCCTTGGGTTTAAAATTGTTAGAACTTGTGCAAGGAGGAGGTGTCTGGTTCCCCGCCACTGCTGGGCATCCACAGTAACCACCCTCCTTTCTGCCCCAGGAGCGATACCCAGGGAAGCCAAGAGAAGCAGCCCCGTTATTCCCCTTGCTGTACACAGACTCCTTGCAGTGGTTAGCCCCCCACGATGCTCACTGGTGGGTGTTTTTTATGTCCAGGTCTACATCTATCACTCAAGTGCCACTCACTAGATGGTCTCAGATCCTCTTTCTGCACTGAGTTGGGTCACAGTTATGAAGTGTCATACTAGTTCTCATGTTTTCCCCCACAGCACCCCTTCCCATGTTGCATCCCTCTCAAACCCCTTCCTGACAAACTCTAGCACAAGCACGGGTTGTAGAAAGCTGAACATTTTATTGAATAGCCACAACAAATTAGTCTAGCTGCATGTAACTGTTTGGGGATATATCTGTAAAAAGTATAGTTCTCTTTAAAATATATTTGCGGAGATTTTCTCCTCTCGTTAGGTTGTTTTTCTCCAGCTTTAAGCATTAGTCCTGTGTGAAGATGGCTTCTTTATGCTTTTTCATAAACTCTTTTGCAGATAACATTATTCATGGTGCATTCCTGGAAAGAAAGGTAAATTTAATCAGCTTTTAACTCTCACAAAATATTTCTTAGTCAGAAGATAATTATTTATCCATTAGCAGCCAGTGTAAGAAAAGATCTGCATTTCTACTCCTATACAAACAGTTACCAAAACAGTGAAACTCAAGTTTGAGAGCTTCAGAAACAGAAGTCTGAAACACAAGACTGAAAGAACATTAAAGGACTGTTCCAGCGATCCCCAGGAGATTTCTAATCTCCACTTAAAAACCTCTAAAGAAGGATCCTAGGACTTCAGTGGAGGGTGATTGGACTCTGAAGTGGGGCATTAGTCTTTTTTCCTTCCACCTTTTGCAGTAGTGGCTTATCTTCACACATGTGTGCATGACACACACATACTCACGCAGAGTCTTTCACAGCTTTCAGACTTGCAGGTGGTTGTGTCAGCCTCCGCATGTTAGGCTCTGTCCTCATCTATTTTTCTGTTAGCTTAAACTCTGTATTTTCCAATCTTTCCTAATGAAGTTGCTGTTAAAACCTATTTCTATTTGTTTTCCTCTGGTCTTTATCCAAAGAAATATAAATATTAAATTTATGGACATATTTTTCTCTAGGGGAAGGCAGAACTCTTCAGGAATTTTGTGTACGTGCATCATTTTGTAGCATGTAGGAATCCCAGCTGCTTTTTATGAACACAGTTTTAATCCCCTCCCAGATTCTTCAAATTGTCTTTCCTGAAACTGGAGAGCAGTGCTGGGAAGCCCCAAACTGCAGGTGGGCCTCACTGGCACCAAGTCAAGCACAACACTCTCTGACCAGGTAATACCAACCAACAGACTCATTCAGAGAGACACAGAGCCCTTTCAGGTGCTTTCATTCCTTGTATTTGAATCCAATGTAACATATTTGCTAATGAATTCTACACAGTAAATTGAGAGATTAGTTAACAAAAATGAGCTCACCATCACCAGGTTCCCATCCACAACCTTTCTCTTTATGACAGTCTGTTTTCCATCCCACTTCTGCACCTGGGTCAGTACACCATTGTCTAGGGTTATGACATTCTGCCAAAGAAAAATGCAAAGCGTGGCTATTTCATCAGGGTGCTTCGGGCTGAAGAGAAGACTGCTTCCATGTCCAAACCTCTGAAGGCAGCATTTTTACACTGGATGTCAAAATCACAACTCCATCCTCCTGTTCCCATGTCCCTTTAGAGAAATGTATTTCACGTACCTTTTGAAAGAAGTATTTGGAAAGTGCTGGGTTGGGACTCACCTTTGTTTTTCTGTCATCTGCTGTGGTCTCATCAAATTCTTCACCCAGCTTGAAAGAGACCTCTGTATTTTTGAAGGTACTCTCTGTTTTGATGGTTATCACATCACCATTGATGCTGATAGTTACACTGGGCTTGGCCACACCAGCCATTTTCCTGGTAGCAAACCCCACACCTATAAATAAGACAGGGTACTATGAAACTGTCATCTTCACTCAATGTTTTTCTCTTATTTGTTGAGAAAGAGATCAATAAACCAAACAACTTTAGTGCTGATTTCCCTATTACTTTCTGAATTTTTAATTAATTCTATGTTGCAGAGGTTCTTTTGTAACATCTCACTAATCTGATAAGGTTATGAACCAAGCCAGGTGGGATGATGCAAGGAAATTTCTGCTCTGCCATTGTCAGATAGTGAAAACAATATTTTGAAGACTTAGACAAGATTTTAATGCCAGATATTTGCACACATACTTGCCCAAAATAACTGTGGTGGTTTGTACACTAACTTGTATGCTAATTGTATCAAGAAGTAAACAAGCAGAAACATACGATGGTTTCTAAGCCACAAAAACAAAGAAACAAGAAAAAAAAGCTGCTTTTTTTTTTAATATTTATCAGTGGCTAGGCTGAATAAAAGGAAATGATTAAGAAATAGCTGGCAATGGTTATGTCCTGAGTAAAATCTGGGGTAAAGATTAAGAGTGCAAGAGTCTCACTAAAAGCTGTCTGAATGCTGCATAAATCTTGGTGTTTCACTCCTAATCTCCAAATAACCCCCCATCTTTTTAGCACATACTGATCCAATCAGTGCAAGTTACCCCATACTTTCTGCACACTAAAACAGTGCAGAAACCTTTCAAAGCCCAAACTTAATTCTAAGCAAGAAGTCTATACCTGTAGAGAATCCCTCCCATCTTTTGCAAGTATCTGCATGAATCTATGCAATTTCCTTTGTTAATATTTACTGGAGGCAGCTACAGATTTTTGTTCATATAATAGCCATAACAATTAATTGGTCTTCTAGTCCAGTAGCAATATAAAGAAGCTTAGGTGTCTTTCTTTTAGACAGAGAAGCTTCCTACATTCAAACATTACACCGCTTTGTATGTCCAAGGATAAACAGATAATCCACACAAAATGTTGCAGAGATGAGTTTTACATCCATTTATAACACTACCAAGTAGGCATGCATGGACTTGTCTTACCTGAAACCATTTCTCCCAATCAAGGTGTTTCTACGTTAAAGGAATTTGAAACCACTAATTCAAACAGTCAAGTTCTCCAGTTTAAGATCATCTGATCAAAATAGTTGGACTAAAATCCCCTTGGTAAACAGCATAGCCAGAAAAAGCAAGTAAGGAATAAAGTTCAAAAGCAGCATTCCTTCCCTGTCCCAGATACAACAACTCCAAATAACAATTCTCACCCAGCTCTTTCATATAGTCCTCAAAGTTTTCACTAGAAAGGAGCTTCCAGGTGCCCACAAACTGGTCACACATCCTGGCAGGCTACAGAGAAGTCTTTCACAGGATCAAACAGAAATGCCGGACAGGAGGATAGTATGAGCTCTAGAAGATCAGGAGTTATCTTTAAAAAGGAGACTTAGCCACATGATGCTCTAGGATGACCAATGAAGAGGGAGTCCCAGTGCCCAGTGTTTTCCTTCCTCCTCTACCCCTCCTCTGCCAGTAGGTCATAGTGTAATTATTCTTATGCCCTTACTAGCACAAAGATCACTGTCCTGGTTTTATTTAATTATTTTTGTCACTCAAGAACACTCTACCTTAAACACAAGTGATTACATCACATTATCTGTCAGAAGAAAAAGATAGGCTCAATCCACAGTGGGTTGTGTTCTCTCCCATACTCTTTCATTTCAGCCTGCCATATCAAATGGACAAAACTACATTCCTAGACTGTAAGATCTGAAAGGCTCATTGGGATAATTTAGTTTGCTTTCTGCACCCCTGCAGTCAGAGATTTTCCCCAAATATGCATAGAATTACAGGAAGAAATGGATCTGGGACAGAAAGAGAGAGTACTGGTGGCTGCAGAGTGGTAAGGCAATAAAACTATTTCCTGGATTAGGATGTCCTCATGATTGCACCACCTGAGCTAACTGAGCAATAGCTCTGCTGCTTTTATGTGATAGAGAGGGGATATAGGGCTCTGTAAAAAGCAAAGTAACAAAACAGATGATTTCTCTCCCTTTTGCTCCTGTGCTTTCTGAAGACCTATGTCCCAATGACTAGCATTATGACTAGCTGTGGCATAGAACTAGGCTCTGGTATTGACCCACCTTCATTTGTTGTCTGCTTGCCCCGTTCAAGTAGGAATCTGTTTGTGGCAAGGTGTGTACAGGCCTGGCATAATAAGGTCCAACTTGACTGATCCCTTAAGCCCTGTCATAGCTCTGATCACCAAAAACTGTATCAGAAAGTAGTCAAGCAATTTCTTAGACCTTCCTTTTGGCTGTAGCATTCTATTCCAATAGCAAAAAGCAGCTAGTAAGTGCAGACTCCAGCCCCTGCAATTCCCCTTTGGTGTATTTCCTGGAAATACTCTGTTGGTTGCTAGGCATCAAGTATGTTGGTCCACATATATTTGTAAAGTAATATCTTGTAGAAAAAATATGCACGTAGGATTGTAGGATCGTAGGGAAATTCAGAAGGCAAGAGAGGTCAGGAGGTCTCCAGCACAGCCTCACCTTCAGGCTGGAGCAGCTCTGAGCTCAGACCAGGCTGCTCAGGGCTGTGCCCTGTCAGGGCTTGGAAACTTCTAAGGATGGAATCAGCACAGCCACCCTGGGCAATCTGCACCCCTGCCTAGCTGTCACCAGGGGTAAGGGATTTCCTTATCTCCTGCCTAAACCTCTCTTCTTTCAGCTTTTACTCGTAGCCTCTCATCTCCCCACCATTCACTGCTGTGAGAAGCCTGGCTCCAACCCCTCAGTGACTTCCCCACGGGTGCTGGGGACTGCTGTAAGCACTCCCAAAGCCATCTCTTAACCAGGACGAACATCCCCAGTCTCACAGCCTCTCCTCACAGAGCAAGTGCTCCAAGCCCCTGAGCATCCAGTGGCCCCCCCTGTTGCACTCACACCAAAACTGGATGCAGTACTCCGGATACAGCCTAATGAGTGCTGAGGAAATGAGAATAATCATTTCCATTAACCTACTGGCTGACTCCTGTTCATACACCTCAGGACAGTTTTCACCTTTCTGCTGCCAAGGCTCAGCTCACTGCCCACTAGGACCCTGACAGCCTTTCCTGCAGAGCTCCCTAGCCAGTCTGTTCTGAGCCTGCATTGCTGTGAGGGCTGAATATGTTTTTACATGTGTAATTAGTTACCCTCCTGTGCCTTTAAGACTGCAAACTGTGGGAAAATTTATTCTTTTTTACCTTTTTTTCCTTAGAATAGCTGAACTTCAGTTTGGCCTTTTTTTTTTTTTTTTTTTTTTTTTTTTTTAGTTTTTCAATATTTACCAACTTTGGGTTAATCCCAGAATAAACAAAATAATATTCTAATTACTGAAGCCTCAGATGACTTTCCTGATTGGTTTTATTGGAGTATCACATGCTCAGGTCCTCTTTGAAAGGAAACTTGGGGAGGACCTGTAGTTTGTGTCTTGGGGTTTTTTTTACATAGGATTATTGGCTTGAGAAACACAGCACCATGTGTGAGCAGTTTGTAGGAACTTGACAACTCAAATCAAGTAATTACATGAGTAGTTGAAAGTGTCAGGTGAGGATTGCTGCAGTGCCCCAGAAAGTATGTGATTTGGTTGAACTCAGTTCCTGCACATACTTTTCTTGCCTTTTGGCAACTGTTCTATGTGTCACTACAATTAGCATTCATTTCTTTGGAGGGGCTTTTATATTCAAAGCTATAGCCTGAGAGAGGGGATTGGCCTTTCTTTGGTGTTAACAGATGTCTGCAATGCTCATGCTGCTGGAAGAGTTTTTTGGGAGAGAGGTGAAGCACCACGCAAATCAGTTTGGAGCAGACAAGCGCACCCTCCCTAAGCAGTCAATTACTTGCACCTATTTAAGGTGAATCTGAGTTATTTGTAGATGTCTTGAGAACATGATGATTCAACAATGCAAAAAGAAAGCAAGCTTGTGGGTTGACTTGCTTGTTTACTTCAAAGCAAGCAGCTATCTGGGAGCAGGATCATAGCTCTCACTTGGGAAGCATAGTACTGATGGTCTCCTTTCCCTTGGGAGAGACTTGCAGTGACAAGAGATAGGCTTGTGGAATTTATGTCATCTAATTCAAATCCTGCCTGTTCCCCTGGGGCAAAGGCCTTAAGACATACGGCCTGCTGATAAAGACTGAGTGCTTAATGGTCATGAAGAAATCAGCAGGGCTTCTGATTCTGGACGTTCAGGCAAATCTGGGATTTGTGTCCCTTACAGAATTGTTTTGCCAGCAACTGCTGAGCAGCCTAGCTGAACAGCCCTGTGGTCATCAGCATTGCTGGGATCTAATACCATCAAAAGCAAGAGCATCTTCAAAAGTGTAGAAAGCTTCTGGAAAATAAGAGGGAATTTTGAAGAAACCACAACCAGTAAGAGGTAAACTGAGGAAGGGAAGGTGGTGAGGGTCCAGCACAGTGAGGAAATCCGGCAAAGTAAATTTGTCACAGAGGGAAACCCTGTCTCTTAACCCTGATATGAACTAAGGGAGCTGAAGACAACAATAATACACTCTGCAACATGGTTTTGGTGTGTTGTGACCTTTGAAGATAATTCCTAATGCAGAAGGTGCAGAAGCAAAACAGCAAAGCAGTAGCTGTGCAGGGAGATGAAGGTGGATAGGAAGCTGGTGGTATGCTAACTCTTGCTCTGTGAGTCAGACCAACAGTGGAGATCTACTTAAGATAAACAGGTTCTTGCAAAAATAAGCACAATATTAACCTGCCTTTCATTCTTTCCAGCATGTAGGAGGAATGACGCTGCTTCCACTTGAGTATGTGAGAAAGAGGATGCGTATTTTTGTAGTCAAGATCTGTCACTTAGGACAGCTTTTAACTGAGGACTGTGCCAAAACTTTTTTGATGCTTTAGATAGTATGGATTTGTCAAAGTAAAAATACAGCTTACTCTCAAATGCGACGACAGGAATTAAGAAATCATAGTTAGGGCTTTTAACAACACTCTGCTTAAATAAAGGCTTCTTTCTCCAGTTCCTCCTTGTCCCAGAAGGGTAACAGTTTACAGCTTCTTCGAGTGCTATAGCTACTGAACTGGTGACAACCAATGAGCAGCAGTGTGTTGGGCTTACACAGTTGTTTCCACAATTCTGCTACTCTTTGAATCAAAACCTGGGATGCGAAGGTAAAAAGACATCTGCTCAATTCCACACCTGATAGCATAACAGATTATTAGCTTGTTGACAATGACTTCTGCTGAAAACTTCCTGAAAAGGCAAGTGCCTGTATGTGGGATTATTAGTGGCACAGACAGCAATGTCCATAGTAAGAAAAAATATATAGTCTTTGAAGAACTTTTAAAAACAGGGATTTTTCCCTAAGCAGGGAGGGGACCATGGTTTCGCTGTAAGCTTTCTGTTGAGGCATAGCCATGCCTATTGAGAAGATGGGCTACAGCAACTTTCATGCCCGGAATGAGGAAAAATGTCACGCTGATACTGCCACAACCTGGACCCAGTTTCTTATTACTTATCTGGCTGAACACTGGAGTGCAAATCTGTTCTAAGGCCTCAGGGTAACTTCATGAAAGGTGAAATAATGCTGCAAAGCAGACAGACACAGGTAAAAGGATGCCCATGTCTGCTTTCCAGCTTGTTACTGTCATTTCTGATTAATGTCTGAGACAGGTGAACTGCCTTAGACTTCTGCTTAGCCAGCAAAAGGTAAAACTAAAGCTTTGGTACTCACAATGTGAGGCACTGACTTTACAAAATCCTGACTTCAGTTGGTTTGAAATTTCAAGAGGCCAATTGTTTTTCAGTGGCATTTTTCTCTCTCCTGGAGAAGGAGTAGAGCAGGAGACACGAGCAGGTCCTTTTTCCTATGCTCAACAAATTTTTCCTGTGCCTAGCAGCAAACTGATGCTCCCCTATGCATGGCTGTGGCTTCAGGCCTTGCTCAGAACTGAGGGTACTATTGCAAATGATCACTTTGCTGAAGAAATCAAATTTTACCAGCAGCAACACAGATTTGTTGTTTCCTTGAGGCCTATGAGCACCACTCTACCCAGTTACATTGCTGGGATGTGACACTGGGAGACCTCAGACTGATGGGCCCTAATAGTTGATTTTTACTTTTAGTGATTCTGGGTTCTTGTATTTCCTCTTGGACTTCAGCCCAACCAGTGAGTACCTCACACACTTAAACAGGTTTCCAGTATTTGAAAAAAGAACTATGAAAATTGAAACATCTAAAAGGTGTTTCTGAAGCAGTGAGCTAAGTTTGTGGTGGTGCTAAGAACAGAAATGATGTCTCGTAACTCCAAGGCATAGTAAGATCAAGCCCAAAACAAAACCTGGTGGCTGACACCATTAACTTCCAATTAAAATAAACATGATTACATTTCTGAACTTGTTTTAAGATTAAGAAAAAATGCAGGTATGCCTGAAGGGAATAGCAAATCTCTGGACCCTTGCCTTTGCTGGGTTCTCATGAGAGTAGTGTTGACAGCTGGGATTCTGTTTTTTCTCAGAAGATGGCATGGCAGTAATGTATGCTCTTGAACATTTATGGCACATGCCAGGTGACAGCTATTCCTGAGGAAAACAATGACTTCTCATACACTGCCCCAACATGCTCGAATCTGTCCAGCTTTTGTTCATGTACTGTACAAATCTTGCATCTAACACCAGGGCATTTCCTCTCGAGAGTGTACAATGAAAGTCAGCCTTTTTCTGATTCTTGTCTGAGGACTTCATTGTCCTGAACTTACTTCAGAGCACGTAAATCCTGCCCATCCCCCCCCCCCCCCAAGAAAAAAAAAAAGAAGAAAAGGTACTTTTTTTTTACTTCTTTATCCCTAAACTTCTCTAGATTTAGGAATTGCAACAGACTTGTAAATAATCTGTTTCCTCAAGCACTTTTGGGTCTCTTCTAGCAATTTGAAGATTTGCTACTAACAATCTGAAAAATCCCTTTTTAGTCCTTCCCCAGGAAGGGAATGTGGAATTATTCCACATCATCCAGCTGAAACCATCTCTTGAAGCGTGCATCTGATCAAAGTGATAAGACCATCTGCTTTGGGACTATCCATCAGGACTCCATTACAGTTCTGCCTTGTTACTGCAGCTCATACAATACCACCTGCACAGAGCCAGGCTTGCATCTTATTTCTATAAGGGTCTGCATTTAGAATCCCTACACAGTTTTGGGGTTTTGGTGGGTTCTTTTTTTTTTTTTTTCTTTCTTTTTAGATGTTTTTTAGCAGGCTGGGAAAAATCTTCAATGACAGACTAGTGCATTTCATTAACATGTAATATCATGTAAGTTTAAACTATTCTTATTGCAGGTTGTCCTCATCCTAACAGTTGTCCTCTTGTGAAGCACAAACATTCCCAGAATTTCACTTATCTTTCTAAGAAAGCCAAGGAAAGAACAAAGTGTAAGAACAAAATAACAGTATTTCAACAAGACTATAAAGACCTTATGCAAAGCATTTAAGCTATCTTTGTTTCTGAAGCTCTTCACTCTGCATGTTGCAGTTTAGTGCTAGCAATGCTTTCATCTCACAGCTCGCTCTGGAACTTCTGGAGATCTCCTGTTGTATTTGCCAGAAAGCTATCTGCTGTTGCAGATGCTTTTGGACCGCATCCAAAGACCTATTGCTCTGTGTAAAGGGAAGTGAAAAATTTCCAGATATGAAATGCCCTGCGTTCAGAGTCGAAGCCTCAGGGAAGCAGCTCTCCGCCTGCACGGGTGCATGAGAAGGCTGGCAACAATCCCGGCAGCGCTCTGCGGCTGACTGCTGCCCCCGGGCGCCGGGACATGGAAGGACGGAGAAGGAGACGATTTGCAGATAGCAGCAGCAGCTGCCGAGCCACGCAACTTGCCTGGGCCTCTTACACCTGCCTCCTCTGCAGCGTTGCCTCTGAATTTCACTGCCACAACCATCTCGTTCTGTCTCATCTTGTACCTGATAAAGTAAGTCGGAAATCAGAATGATCTCTGAAGGAAGAAATGCAAAGGGTTTTCTAAAGCAAACTATCATTCCTGCCCTGCCCGCTTTGGAGAGCTATCTTGCTAGAAACAAGTCAACATTGCTTATATTCATCCTGTAAAACCTCATGTCTCCAGTCAGCAACTGCCTATAAAATTCACTGCTTAATGTCAGGTAGTAAACCAGCTCCCTGCTTGGGATACTGAGGAGAAGCTGGAGGTGCAGGACAGCTTGCACAGGGAGGATGGAATTTGCCCAGAAAAGCTGTGGCCCCATCCCTGGCAGTGTTAAAAGCCAGGCTGGACAGGGCCTTGAGCAACCTGGTCTAGTGTGAGGTGTCCCTGCTTATGGCAGAGGGGTTGGAACTAAGTGATCTTAAGGTCCTTTCCAATCCTAAACATTCTCTGATTCTATGTGCTGCATGCCTCCCAGCAGGCATCTTCAACAGATGTGGGCAAGGTATGTCCCTATGGCTCCCTATTGTGCCCTAACTGCAGCCAAGCCTTAGTTTTGGCATACACAGAGTATCTAAAGCTGCTAGTGACAATAATGAAACCTAGTTAAAATGGAGCTTTAAGTCCCAAAATTACTTTTAAATCTTCTCTGATTTCTACTTTTTTTCACTCTGGAGGATCTCATCGTAGCTGGCAAGCATGGGGAGTTGCAGGTCTCTAGGGGAGACAACATGATCTTTCAGGAAAAATGAACATCCTTGTCTTTCCTTCTCAGTACTGGTATCTGTTTCATTGATACACCTTCCTTGTGCTTTAATGGAGGGTTCTACTTATCTTGACATCTTCCCAAACTATTAAAGATTAAAGTGCTGCTTCAGCTTGTGACTGCTCAAACTGCTGGTTTTGAACTAGTAAATAAACAGACCTGTAAGCCTTGTCTCACACTAAATCAACTATTTGTATTTTCATGCTAGCTATTGCAATGCTGGTGTGGCATCGCTCTATGGAATCACCAAGTAGGAGTTGGAGCTGCAGTGTCCCTCTGAGCTGCTGACAGAAGGCCTGAAGCATTTGAGGGCATTTGCACAAGCATTGCTGCCTCCTTTTCCTTACAGCAAGGGCCTGCTATCTTGGCCACTTTCTTTGTTTCAGAGTTTCTGATATTTGTTTAAACTACACTGAGTTCTGCCATTCTTCTTCAGGTGGGCTGTTGCAAATACTCAGTGAGGTGTTTGCTCTATCATAAGAGTACAGCAGTTTATGCTGCCTTGATGGGGGCTCTTTGTACATCTTTTTAGTATCATGAAATGCCTGGTGGAACTGCCAGTGCAGTGTTCAGAAGGGGACTGCAGCACATAATTCCAGGCAAGAACTGAAGGAGCCAGATGGTAAGCATGGCATGAGGCTGGACACATATGCTTTTTTGTAACAGGGGATGTTTCTTTCACAGTTCTTTCAGGTATGCCTTCCTCATTCTCTCGTATCATTTTAGTGGACATTTCACTGGACAACCACAGAGCTCTAACCCAAATGGGCCAAATGTAATTGTTAAGAAGACCAAGATCCTTCCAAAGTTTGTAAGTCATCACGGGGAAGTGCTCATTCAGTTAATGCAGCTACAGTTCTGCATAGATCTCCAAGGAAAAGGAGTCTGGTTCACTGATCCTAAATGATGGCAGTTCTTCGTGAGTTTCATTGTATCCTTCCATATCTTCTTAGGAATACAGGATAAAATTAGCTGCACAAGAACTGGTGAGGAATTATTCCATGGAGTACCAGAACTTGTGAACTGGTTTGATTATACCTGAGATATGCAATCATATTTTCATAAAAACAATCAGCAATGCTCTTACAAGTGTATTGAAAGCATCCCTGTAACTAATCTTCCAGTTATTTTGCTTATTAAAACTTGCAAACTTACAAAGCAATTACTTTTGAATTTACTGCCAAAGGAACTATCTGGAGAGATGCTGAAGTTGTTTCATATGATGGTATAGAGGCAGTCTGAGATTCTTAACTTTTAGCTATAAACCTATTAGATTATGTAATTTGTTTCCTTGGTTACCACAGTGTCTGCTTAGGCTGAGCTCTTTTTATCTTTAGAAAGGCTGAGATATCATTTTTTTCCTGTCTCATCCCCTAGAGGACTAGGCATTTTGTGAAGTAGAAACAACCTGAGATCTTTCTTGTCTTGCCTGGCAGCTGACTTCTCAGATGCAACATGGAGTTAAGCATTTGTTCCCATTAGCAATAAAAGAATTTGGCTGCAACCACAATGTTGGAGAATCAAGCTTTCTTTGGTGCAGAGGAGCTTATTTGCCAGTTACTGCAAGTAACTCTGGTAAGATAATGATCACAGTTACATTACCTGCTGCAAGACAGAAGGTGTACAATCTGGGACAGTGCTGAAGCTACTGGATCTTGCAGAGCATACTGGCACACAACTAGCAAAACTCTTACAATCTCTCTGACCCTGTAGGGTAAGCAGTGAGACACATCTGGCAAGTGCGTAGAAGTACTTAGTTAAAACTAAATCTAGACTAGTCCAGGACAACATACTGGCTGTTCTTGGGTGAACATGGCTCTCTCTAACCAAACTCATGGAGTCTGTTGGCACCTCAAAACCATTTTATGCCTAACATGATTGAATATAGCTGCACAGCATCTGCTCTGTGAAGCAGAAATATTGGAGACTTCTTTCTCAACTGGTAGCACAAATTACCCATGTGTTTCCTAAACATTTGCTGGGACAAAACCTGAGTATAGTAGCTGTTTAAAAAAATAAATAGATCTTTCTGTCTGGTAGCCATTAAAGTAGGATGTTCTAGGATCAAAGCATAACAAGCTTAACCCATCATCCTCACTGGCACTTCATGAAACTGCTGTTCGGTGTTCTTTGGGAGTTGTGTCTATCATGTCTCAATGTTATTGGGATGTATATAAAGACTGTAAGATAAATCTCGTCTGGAGGGCACTTATATCTTTCATACAAACTTAGGCTACTGTGGAGTCTAGGTTAAATTTTGTAATTCCGTAATCAACCCAAATCAGGCAGAAGTGGTGGCCTTTGAATTCATGTCTATTTATGTAGAGTTTTGGAAGATCGCTCACATTCTGGTGTATGTGACAAAAATTAGTGTGCTACGTATATCAATAGTTTAGGTTAGCAGAGCATTATTAAAATTCTATAATTAATAGCATCCTGATTAGTTTCTACTCCTACTCTTATTTCTATTATGAAGATAAGTGCAAGATTATTAACATTGTATACTAAAAGAACAATTTTAATTCTAAAAAGATCATTTAACTTCATATCTTGGGGATAAATGAAGTTTAGGTCTGCAAGCACACACACCAGGCTAATTCTAAGAGCTGAGGTTAAAGGTCTGGTTTACATGTAAGGAGACATAATGAATTTTAGTCACTTGAGGCTGCAGTGATGTCAGCCAGCTGAAGTCTGAAGATTGAATATTGCTTGAATGACCCAAATAATCTATGGAAACACCTTACTGAGTGCTCTGTCATAACAGCAACCAAAAGCTGATACCAACTACGTAATTTAGTCTTGATACCAAAATGGCAACTTTCCTATTAATTCTAGGACAGTGTCAAGTTGAACTAGAATAAATCAATCTCAGACTTCTCTCTGAGAATGAATTTCTGAGGAAGTGGATTTTCCTCCTGCATCACCTTTCTTTTTAGTCTTGAAATTTGATTTAATAGTTGACAGTAACATCTCTAAAGAGGAAAAGCTACCTTGCACATTGAGATAAATTGTTAATCCTGAAGCTCGTACTAAATCTGTTTGTTAGTTGTATTATTTAGATTACTACTCTCCAAAGTCACAATGACTTAAATCTCTGTGGTTGGTTTTAGCTTATTGGCTGAATGACCAAATTCTCAATCTGCTTTTAGGCAAGAGGGTGGTCTGTGCTTGGGTAACATGGACTAAATTAATACCTAACACAACTTCTGCAGAAAGAATGTCCCTCACAGTTCAAAACCTGCTTAGTTCTGCTGTGTGTCAAGCTACACTAGTAATAAGCCTCTTTGGAGAGAAGAAGGTACACAAGATAGTGTCCTTTTCTTTCCCCTTCCCCACTAAGTAGGCAGACAAAACCTCTGTCTTCCGAAAAAAAAGCAGTCACTGAGCTTGAGATGCATCTGTGACCTTATGTGACCAGCTTTACGATGTGAACAAGGGGGGCAGCACTGCCAAGAAGTTGCTTGAAGAGGAAAGTGTTTCTCTTAAATTAGGGCTTGTTAATGCCTCAGGATGAATGGAAAGGCAGACAACAATTCCAAATAGCTCTTTGTCATTCAAGTTTGTGAAAAGGCAAAGGCAAAACAATAGGAAATAGTTGCTGTATTTATACCTCTCTGTATATTAGAAACTCTTCATGCTATCAAGTTGCTTATACTTCTTCAAGTTGATTACACTTCTTCAAGTTGCTTACACTTCCTACTCTCCAAACTTAAGCCCTTGCATTTTGGAAGCTTTTGTCTTTGCTGCCTCTTGTGAGGCCTGGCTATTCAATTACTGTGTCATTTTTTAATCCCTCTACAGGTCTGACAAATGGGGAACCTACTTTGGTGAATGTGTACAGGTGGAAAAAAGGAAAGGAAAAGCCCATGAACATTCTTTTTTATTTTTATTAACAGGATGGTAAAGTTAAGCCTTTAACTAACTTGGTATAAAATTTCCTTTAAAATCAGATAGCTTTATTCTTTCCCTTGACTCATTCCTTTAGTATAAGTGAGGAAGCAACAACTTCTCAGGAAAACCTGAAAATCAGGTTAGGTTTCTGTGGCCATGAGAGTAAAAGGAAGGTCCCAGACTTGTTCACTTGGGGGTGCTGGTCGTTGAGAAAATGAACATGAGCCGGCAGTGTGTGCTTGCAGCCCAGAAAGCCAACCATATCCTGGGCTGCATCAAAAGGAGCGTGACCAGCAGGTCGAAGGAGGTGATCCTGCCCTTTTACTCTGCTCTTGTGAGACCTCACCTGGAGTATTGTGTGCAGTTCTGGTGTCCTCAACATAAAAAGGACATGGAACTGTTGGAACAAGTCCAGAGGAGGGCCACAAGGATGATCAGGAGACTGGAGCACCTCCCGTCCCCCTTGAATGACGAAGGCTGAGAAAGTTGGGGCTGTTCAGCCTGGAGAAGAGAAGGCTGCATGGAGACCTCATAGCAGCCTTCCAGTATCTGAAGGGGGCCTATAGGGATGCTGGGGAGGGACTCTTCATTAGCGACTGTAGTGACAGGACAAGGGATAACGGGTTAAAACTTAAACAGGGGAGGTTTAGACTGGATATAAGGAAAAGTTCTTTACTATGAGGGTGGTGAGGCACTGGAATAGGTTGCCCGGGGAGGTTGTGAATGCTCCATCCCTGGTGGTGTTCAAGGCCAGGTTGGACTAAGCCTTGGGTGGCATGGTTTAGTGTGAGGTGTCCCTGCCCATGGCAGGGGGTTTGGAACTAGATGACCTTAAGGTCCTTTCCAACCCTAACGATTCTATGATTCTATGGAAGGTAAGTGTCTGCAGTTATAGGGACCAAGCAAATTGTTTATCCCTTTTTCAGTTCCCTGAAAGAGCCGTTCCTAAAGCACAAGAAAGAAATTCCTTACTCCTTACATAGTATAATGCAACAGTTTTCAGAGATTAACTAAGGATTTGATTCAAAGCAGAGCTTATCTTCTGGCATCTAGAACAGGCAAACTATTTGCACATGTTTAACATTCTTACTGGAAACTCTGTTGTGATTCTGCTGCAATAAAGCAGCATATGCAAAAGATTGACATTATCACAAATTGAACTTCAAAAACAATCCCTAACAGCATCTGGACTTTTAAAGTAATGTATTTTTCAAAACACTGAAATAATAGTCACTGTAAATCATAGAATCATGGAACGGCTTGGGTTGAAAGGACTTTAAGATCATCTACTTCTGAACCCCCCACCATGGGCAGGGACACCTCACACTAAACCGCCACCCAAGGCTCTGTCCAACCTGGCCTTGAATGCTGCCAGGGATGGAGTATTCACCATTTCTTTGGGCAACCTGTTCCAGAGCCTCACCACCCTCACAATAAAGAACTTCTTCCTTATATCTAACCTGAGCTTCTCTTGTTTAAGTTTAAATCCATTACCCAATCATCTATTTTTGGACATCCCAGTCTCATAGTAGCATGTACCTATAAACCAGAAGGTGGTGTTGGCTTGGACCTTCAGCTTCAGGTGTGATAATTTTAATTATGTGATAAGGTTGTAATTTGCTGAGCTGCACTAAGGTGTTCTGTGCAGAGCTGTTCTGTACGTGGACTATGTCCTTGTGCCCCTGGCCTATGTCAAATACATGGTCAGCAGTCAGCAACTCTCCACAGATGTTTGTGAAAGGTGAGAAATCTTAGCCTCCTAAAGAGGATATAAGTAGACTGTTACAGAGGTGGCCACCTTTAAGACAGCAAAGAGTAGGTTCAGGCTACCAAAAGCCCAGTGCCATTGCATCCTTGTTCTCTGCTACACTAACAGCATGGAACAGGTATCATGACATCTAAGCTGTGCACCTGTTCTAGCATCTTAAATCTGTGTATTGAGTTTGCATGGCAACGTTCTGGTAGCCGGGGTGGTGGTGGTGGTGGTGGTGCTGTGTGTGTGTGTTCTACAGGGGTGGCTTCTGTAAGAAGATTCCAGAAGCTCCCCCTGTGCCCAACAGACCCAATGCCAGCATGCTCCAAGATGGACCTGCCACTGGCCAAGGCTGAGCCCATCAGTGGTGGTGGTAGTACCTCTGGGATAACTTATTTAAGAAGGGGAAAAAAACTGCAATAGCGATTGCAGCTGAAGAAAGGAGTGAGAATATGTGACAGATACAGCTCTGCAGTTCCCAAGGTCAGTGCAGAAGGAGGGCAGGAGGTGCTCTACGCTCCAGAGCAGAGATTTCCCTGCAGCCCATGGTGCAGCCCATGGTGAGGCAGGCTGTGCCTCTGCTGCCCATGGAGGTTCATGGTGGAGCAGATCCACCTGCAGCCCATGGAGGATCCCACCCTGGAGCAGGGGGATTTCCAAAGGAGGCTGTGACTCTGTGGGAAGCCTGTGCTGGAGCAGGCCCCTGGCAGGACCTGTGGCCCCTTGGAGAGATGAGCCCACACTGGAACAGGTTTACTGGCAGGAGCTGTGACCCCGCAAGAGACCCACACTGGAGTAGTCTGTTCCTGAAGGACTGCACCCCATGGAAGGGACCCACACTGGAGCAGTCTGTTCCTGAGGGGCTGCACCCATGGAAGGGACCCACGCTGGAGCAGTTCATGAAGAACTGCAGCCTGTGGGAGGTACCAAATTTGCGGAAGCTCATGGAGAACTGTCTGCTGTGGGAGGACCCCACACTGGAGCAGAGGAAGAGTGTGAAGTCCTGTCCTGAGGAGGAAGGAGCAGCAGAGACCACGTGAGAGGAACTGACCACAACCCCCATTCCCCATCTCCCTGCACTGTTGTGGAGAAAGAAGTTAGAAAATTTTGAAGTGAAGTTGAGCCCAGGAAGATGGGAGGGGTGGAGGAAAGGTGTTTTAAGATTTGGGTTTATTTCTCATTACCCTGCTCTGATTTGATTAGTGATAAGTTAAATTAATTTCCCTGATCTGGGTCTGGTTTGCCCATGATGGCAATTGGTGAGTGATCTCTTCTTGTCCTTATCTCAGCCCATGAACCTGTCATTATATTTTTTGATCCTCTGTCCAATGCAGACAATGACAGAGCAGTTCAGTGGCTAACTTGCTTCCAGCCATGGTCGACCCACCACAATATGGCACATCATCTCCACAGGTTTGGGCAAGTGCTGCAGTATTTTAGAAACCTGGCGCCTAATGACTGACCAAGGAAGGAATATGTCAAGATACACACTGTGCCACTCTTTCACTGGACTGGCTCGCTGCCACCATTTCCCTCTCTGTTGCTTGTCCACTAGGCTCTAGCTACAGATAAGGGGCAGTGAGAGGTGCAGATCCAGATCCACATATTAACAGTGTATATTTCATAGCAAGATGCACCTGGAAGTAAATTTCTCTTTCCATTGGCTACAGAAGGAGCACAAATTACTACATTTAAGCTTAAACTCTTCCCTGAACACACTTTGGTCTTGCAGAATCAGGGAGTGATTGATTATTCAACACCTAGAAATGCCCATGTGCTCTCCCGGGGTTTCATGCTGCAGATCATTAGCTTAATAGTTTTTGTGTAAAACTGGTGGGTGGTAGCCAGTACCAGCACAATCTAGTACCTTTATTAAAGATGGAAATAGATATACAGTCCCTGCCAATAAAATCTGTGGATGACAAAGACTGGCAGAATGATAAATTATGGCAGATTAAGGACTGGTAATACAGCATGAGCTGGATTTGGTAACAAACAAAATGTGTTGCAGTATGCATATAAAATGGGATACTGAAAAATTGTAAATTTGTTAAGGACCCTGACCAAACCACAAAGTGTAAATGCCAGTCTAACAGTACAAGAACCAGGGCTAATGTGAATCCTGAGGGTATTGAGAGGAGAAGGGTATTTTTAAGGTATTAAGGGTGCTGCATGCAGAGTGTAGGGCTGCTCTAAGGGAAGATTCATTGAAGAGCTGCACAAATTTTCTGAGGAATGGAAAAAATGTCTCTCAATGAGGAGCATATGCTTGCTTGAGTTGCGTAGGGAAACAAAGACTGGGAAGGGAGCTGAACGCAGTATAATCATCTTGCCTTACTGCAGATACACAGCAAAAGGATATGGTTATATGTGATACAGCTCCTTACTCTAAGGCATAACAACAGCCTGTATCTGAATGCTGGAAGTGGACAAATTAAAAATAGAGTTGAGGTATGCTCCCTGAGTGAGTGAGATCAGTACAGTAATTCTGACAGAAATTCTCTTGCTTCAAGGGGTGACAGAAATCACCTTGTTTCAAAGTCAGTACCAGTTAATTTTCACCACCATCACAGCAGTCTTCCAGTATCTGAGGGGGCCTACAAGGATGCTGGAGGGGGACTCTTCATTAGGGACTGTAGTGACAGGTAATGGGTTTAAACTTAAACAGGGGAAGTTCAGGTCAGATATAATGAAGAAGTTCCTTACTGTGAGGGTGATGAGGCACTAGAACAGGTTGCCCAAAGAAGTGGTGAATGCTCCATCCCTGGCTTGGAACTAGATGATCTTAAGGTCCTTTCCAACCCTAACCATTCTATGATTCTATGTCTCTGGAAGATATCTTTTATCCAAATTAAAATCATCTATCCTACTTGCAGGCACAACTCTGAATTATTTAGGAAATACAGAAGTCTGACCAAATTAATACCTTAACTTCTGTGAATCTAATGTAAAAAACACACCCTATTGTTTTCTTAAAATTGCTGGTCCTGTCCCTGGCTATAAGATATCTATTTCCAATTCAACATTTTTGCCAAAAGCCATTAGATTTCACAAATATTGTTGCTGATAATCTGCATTTTTTTTCTTGTTCTTCTGGAAATATGGGTGATCTAGTGGAAACCTTTCATTCTTACCTGAGTTTTACAGTCATGTGGTGTGGTTTATTTGAACTCCTCACCCACTGTGAAGGAGACCCTGGTGCCTTAATGGCACTTTTTGTTTTGATGGGGATCACATGCCTTTCAGCACTGATTGTCATGCTGGGTTTGGCTAGCCTGCCTGGTTTCCTTGAGGATAAAACCACTCAGAAAGCAAAAAGAAAGAATGAAAAAAACAAACTGTGTAATCTCTGCCAGAAACCTGAGAAAACTCCCAGGGAATTGGGAAGTGTAAAGAGAAAAGTGGCACTGATGGGAAATGCAAACATTTCACAGCCTGTGGTCGTGAAGGGCTCTTAGCATCTGCTAAGCATTTAATTTGCTACTGAGGATAGGATGTGATGTATCATCTGTTAAAGTCAGTGGCTCTTATTTGCTAAGTAGGAAAGACAATTTCCATCATTGTCAGGTCACTGCCATCCACTGCTGCCTTTTACAACTGCCTTAGAGATGCTTTGTAAGATACTCTACATGCACATTGAACTGTCACATCAACCCTGTTGTTGTGAACAGAATGTATTTCATGAAATGAGGGTAAAGGCATATATTAAACCATCTTCAGAATATGAATTATTGCTAAGGGCAATAGTGCATTCCCCTTTTCAGCTTTCCTGGCTGGAGAAAACATTACTGGTTACTGAGCACTAAGTGGGGAGCTGAGCACAAATAAGGCTACATTCTTGTGGCACATGTACTGTCTCTGTGAAGAAAACCAGATGTATAATAGCACCTAGAGCTATAGGGTTTCTGCCCACCAGCTCCATTTACTGCTAAAGCTGCCCATGACCAGACAAGCTGAAATACAAGATTCAAACATCCCACCAGCAACAGGCCTGAAAACAAACCAAGAAGAGAGGCAGATTGGCTCATTCCTGTAGCAGTACTCTTCCAGAGTCTGGAGATACTTCATGCAACAGTTTAAACTGGTAACTGAAGAATGAAAATCATGTAACACCCCAGCTGGTACAAGCAGTTTGCGCGGCAGTTCGAGCGAGATGGTGAGCACCCGTCGTATGATCAGGGCCCGGTCTGGGAGCTCTGCTCTGGCTGCCCCGGCGGCGGCCAGCGTAGACACCCAGACAGAGCCGATGAGAGGGGAGGCTGCAGTGCAGGGCTCGGGGTGCAGAGAGTGCCTGCACTGGTCTGGTGAGGGGAGGGTGCGCAATGGGCAGGGCTGCACTCGGTGCTCCTGCAGCAGGGGCTGAGCTGCGGGATGCTGTTAATAGGCTGCGAGATGTCAGGGAAGCTGAGAGGAAGCAGGAATGCTTGCTCCCGGCCCAAACTGTGCAGGGGCCTCGAGCTTCACCTCTACCTCATGAGGGAAAGAAGGAGGCTGTTAACCCGGGAAGCTGGGAATTAGTGACAAAAAAAAAAACAACAAATAAAAGAAGGAAAAGGACAACCAAAAGCGAGGGGCTTCCCCCTAAATCCCCTGTCTCCACGCAGAACCGCTTTGCTGTCCTGCAGGGGGCTAATGAGGAAGCGCACTCGAGCGAGAAACAGCCGGCTGATGCACTGCTAAAGAAGATCTCTACCGGTGCTGCTAGGAAAAAGCAGCGGGCCGTAGTAGTAGGGGACTCTACACTGAAAGGGACAGAAGCACTTGTCTGCCGGCCTGACCCTGTCTCAAGGGAGGTGTGTTGCCTACTGGGGGCACGGATCAGGGATGTGGCAGAAAGGCTGCCTGCTCTAGTAAGTCCCACGGATTATTACCCACTCCTGGTGATACATGTGGGTGCTAGGGATATAGATAGTAGTAGCCTGGGGAACATAAAGAAGGACTACAGAGCCCAGGGGGAGGTGGTTAGGGGCTCTGGAGCTCAGGTGGTCTTTTCATCAATTCTCCAGGGTACAGGGGAGGACCTAAAAAAAGCTAGGAGGATTAGCCAGGTTAATAACTGGTTAAAAGGGTGGTGTCATAGTCAGGGGTTTGGGTGTCTTGAACACGGGACCCAAGCTTGTAGGCCAGGTCTAGTGGGGGCTGGTGGAGCTGGTCTGATAAAGAAGGGAAAGAGCAGTTTTGGTAGGAGGCTTGCCAGACTGCTCAAGGAGGCTTTAAACTAGATGTGTTGGGGGAGGGGGGGCATCGTTCCATTCCAACACACCCAGTCAGTTGCCAGAACCTATAATAAATGCCTGGAGCAATGTAGAGATATCCCAGCCGCTCCAGTCAATGAGCTGGCTTCAGTTGGAGCTCGGCTCAGATGCCTCTATACGAATGCCCATAGCATGGGGAACAAACAAGAGGAATTAGAGATGTGTGCACGTCTACAGGGGTATGATATAACAGGCATTACAGAAACATGGTGGGATGGCTCCTACAATTGGAGTGTTGGAATGGAAGGTTACAGGCTCTTTAGGAAGGACAGGCCTGGGAGGTGGGGAGGGGGAGTTGCCCTTTATGTTAGGGATAGGCTGGAGAGTATGGAACTCTGTCTGGGGACAGGTGAGCAGTCCACAGAGAGTTTGTGGGTCAGGTTTAAAGGGAATATAGCTATGGGAGACATTACTGTGGGGATCTGTTACAGACCACCTGATCAAGGAGAACCTGCGGATGAAGCACTCTATAGACAGATAGGAAAAGCCTCACGCTCACAGGCCTTTGTTCCCATGGGTGACTTCAACCACCCTGACATCTGTTGGAAGGACGGTACGGCCCGGCACAAGCAATCCAGGAGGTTCCTCGATTGTGTGGAAGACAACTTCCTTCTGCAAGTAATAGAGGAGCCGACAAGGAGAGGTGCCGTGCTTGACCTCGTGCTCACCAACAGTGAAGGGCTGGTTGGAAGTGTGACGCTCCAGGGCAGCCTTGGATGCAGTGATCATGAGATGCTCGAATTTGAGATCCTCAGGACAGTGAGAAGAGCATGCAGCAAGCTCACTGCCCTGGACTTCAAAAGAGCAGACTTTGGCCTCTTCAGGAACCTGCTTCGGAAGGTTCCATGGGATACAGCCCTAGAGGGCAGAGGGGCCCAAGGTTGTTGGTTGATATTCAAGGATCACCTGCTGCAAGGTCAGGAGTGTTGCATCCCAACCAGAAGGAAGTGCAGCAGGAGGGCCAGGAGACCTCCTTGGATGGATAAGGAGCTCCTGAGGAAAATTCAATTGAAAAAAGAGGCTTATAATAAGTGGAAGCAAGGACAGGTAGCATGGGAAGAGTACAGGGATATTGTCCGAGAAGCTAGGGACCAGGTTAGGAAAGCTAAGGCCCAGTTAGAATTAAACTTAGCTAGAAGTATTAAAGATAACAGGAATGGATTCTACAGGTACATAGCAAATAAAAAACAGACTAGGGAGAACGTAGGCCCCCTCAGGAAGCTCTCAGGAGAACTGGCTACACAGGATTTGGAGAAGGCTGAGGTTTTGAATGACTTCTTTGCCTCAGTCTTCACTGGCAAAGGCTCTGACTGCACCACCCAAGTCTTGGAAGGCAGACACAGGGACTGTGAGAATTAAGACCTTACGCCCACTGTAGGAGAGGATCTGATTCGAGACCATCTTAAAAATCTGAACAGGCACAAGTCCATGGGTCCTGATGAGATCCATCTGCAGGTCCTGAAGGAGCTGGCAAATGAAGTTGCGAAGCTGCTGGCCATCATATTTGAAAAATCATGGCAGTCAGGTGAAGTTCCCAATGACTGGAAAAAGGGAAATATAACCCCCATTTTCAAGAAGGGGAAAATGGATGACCAGGGGAATTACAGAGCAGTGAGTCTCACCTCTGTGCCTGGCAAAATCTTGGAGCAGATTCTCCTGGAAGGCATGCTAAGGCACATGAAAAACAACAAGGTGCTTGGTGACAGCCAGCATGGCTTCACTAAGGGGAAATCCTGCCTGACCAGTTTGGTGGCCTTCTATGATGGGGCTACAAAACTGAGCAGTTGATGTCATCTACCTGGACTTGTGCAAAGCATTCGACACTGTCCCACACAACATCCTTGTCTCTAAATTGGAGAGACATCAATTTGATGGATGGAGCACTCAGTAGATAAAGAACTGGCTGGATGGCTGCACACAAAGAGTTGTGGTCAATGTCCAGCTGGAGACCAGTAACAAGTGGCGTCCCTCAGGGATCGGTGTTGGGACCAGTCTTGTTCAACGTCTTTGTTCCTGACATGGACAGTGGGATTGAGTGCGCCCTCAGCAAGTTTGCTGATGACACCAAGCTGTGTGGTTCAGTTGACACGCTGGAGGGAAGGAATGCCATCCAGAGGGACCTTGACACACTTGTGAGGTGGGCTGATGGCAACCTCATGAGGTTTAACCATGCCAAGTGCAAGGTCCTACACCTGGGTTGGAACAATCCCAGGCACAGCTACAGGTTGGGCAGAGAAGAGATTCAGAGCAGCCCTGCAGAGAAGGACTTGGGGGTGTTGGTCGATGAGAAAATGAACATGAGCTGGCAGTGTGCGCTTGCAGCCCAGAAAGCCAACCATATCCTGGGCTGCATCAAAAGGAGTGAGACCAGCAGGTCGAAGGAGGTGATCCTGCCCCTCTTCTCTGCTCTTGTGAGACCTCACCTGGAGTATTGTGTGCAGTTCTGGTGTCTTCAACATAAAAAGGACATGGAACTGTTGGAACAAGTCCAGAGAAGGGCCACGAGGATGATCAGGGGGCTGGAGCATCTCCTGTATGAAGACAGGCTGAGGAAGTTGGGGCTGTTCAGCCTGGAGAAGAGAAAGCTGCGTGGAGACCTCATAGCAGCCTTATAGTATCTGAAGGGGGCCTATAGGGATGCTGGAGAGGGACTCTTCATTAGAAACTGTAGTGGCAGGACAAGGGGTAATCGGTTAAAACTTAAACAGGGAAAGTTTAGATTGGATATAAGAAGGAAATTCTTTCCTGTTAGGATTGTGAGGCACTGGAATAGGTTGCCCAGGGAGGTTGTGAATGCTCCATCCCTGGCAGTGTTCAAGGCCAGGTTGGACGAGGCCTTGGGTGATATGATTTAGCATAAGGTGTCCCTGCCCATGGCAGGGGGGTTGGAACTAGATGATCTTAAGGTCCTTTCCAACCCTAACTATTCTATGATTCTATGATCTTGTTCTCCTCCAAGGGAAGGTGAATTTGCAGAACATAAGGCCAGGGTGGGTGGGGCTTTGAGCAACCTGGTCTAGTGGAAGATGTCCCTACCCATGGCAGGGGATTGGAACTAGATGATCTTTAAGGTCTCTTCAAAACTAAACCATGATTCTATGATATGGTTGCTGTGTGGTATTCCCTGCAGCTTACAATCAACCCATCCCATTTCATAATAAAATGAGAAACGATCATAAAAGTTTTCACAGTCTTGTGTCAGAGAAGGCAGAAGGGCTGAGAATCAGCAAAATACAGTGTCCTGCTACTTCCTGGGGTGATACCTAGTTATTGCCAGGTTGCCCGATGTTAAAAGAAAAGGAAACTTTGTCCTGAAGTTGCATCCCAGCTGTCTGGGTGGTCCAAGGTTGAAAGCAGCCAAAGTCAGTAGTCACACTACATGCTGTAGACACAGATGTGTGAACATTGCCTGATAAGGATATTGCATATGACCCTCTGCCTGCAGACTGGAGGGTATTCATGCCTGCAAAGAAGTCCCTGCATGTCAGCAGTATGTTGTGCAAACAGCTTCTTGTATCTACCTGGCCATGCACCTGCACTATCAAAACTTCTCCCAAGCTGACTGAGCATGAACCACAAGCCTGAAGGAAAAATCCAGGAATTCCCATAGCTGTCATTGGACTGAGCAAGCTGAAACAACTCCACCTGATCAATCCCATGAAAAATACTTGTGAAGTCCATAGCTCTGTGCCATTTGTGGAAAGCTGTTAGAACCTACTGCAGAGACTGGTGTGCTGCAGCCTTTTATTTCTTTCCAGCATTGCCATTCCAAAAGTGGTAGAGGATCAGTCATACAATATATAATTCCTGCTATTAGGAATGTAGTTATATCTATTGTTTGATGAGGTCTTTCCCTGAGCATTGCTAGCACATTCTGAACTCCATCTGGCTGGCTTGCTTAGTGCTGGATGAAGATGTCTCACAGAGAACAATTTTAGAGTATTCTTTTATGCAGACATCAGTGATTTTACAGTTCATAAAAACTGAGACAAAATGGAGTCTTCAGACTTCGTGCCTTACAAAGACAAGTCTGAAGGAAGGAGAATCACAATACATTCTTAGTAGAAGTCTCCTAGGGAGGTTCTGTTACACCTCGAAAGCAAAGTTTTTCAGGAATAATCATTAGAAAGTAGTTGTGCATTTAAGATGGGGCAGCTCAGTGTTCAGGGAACACCTATCAGAACCAGATGGATTTGGAGAATTATTAATGAGCAGGCATATCTCAGGGTAGAAATTGCATCTGAGATAAGCTGTAAATGTCTTGATATTAGATTGCATGAGCATTGCAAAAGAGGTAAAAAATAACAATAAACATCTCCCCCCTCCCTCAAGTAATTTGCTTATTTCTATCAACTGTAGAACAAGTGTCTGTGCTCCTATCTTCTGTGTCATCTTGCAAATGTTGGCTTTTTTGAACATGTCCTTGGTATTTAAATGGATTTTCATTAAAACAATGTTTCTTTGCTTTCTAGAAGCAGGATTTCATCCTTTTGATTAGGCTTTTGAATTAATTTTTGTCACAGAAAACAAAAATTTTCATTAAGATATTGAAACATAGCTTACCTTTTAACACCATTTTTGTGATAAGGATACTATCTTTAGCAGAACTGTTTGAGTTAGAAGACTGACAGGTGGGTTATTAGTAAATGGATGCAATAGCAGAGACTTGACACTCTTTTCCAAATGAAGCAGATTACACAGGCAGGTTCCTCATAAAATAGGTTACTCCCTGCAGTTTCATTTCCAGCCTTTTTCACGTCTGTTATTGCTTCTTTGCTTTCAGGATATTCTATGTCTTCATAGTTATTGCCTTCTTTCAAATAAGGTAGTAAATTATTTCATCCCTTCTCTCCTATCCTGCTTTCTCTTATTTCTATTTTTAAATGGTGTTAATAAGATAATATATACACACATATATATTTACATGTATACTATACATATATATGCATATCTCTCTCTGTGTGCATATAAAAATATATTAAAAAACATGTCTCATCTAGTTCTTTCAAATAGAATTCAGATTTTTCCCAGAAGGTTGATCTCAGGTTCCCAAAAGATGATTGATCACCTTTCTGGGTGTGGTGAAGTGGTGCTTCTGAAGGACAAAAACCAAACAGCTGTTTGTTACTAGCATGGTCCAAATGGGACTCATTTACAATCTGTCCTAAGTGTCCCTACATGTGACACATAGAAAACAGCATTTTCTAGCGCATGATAACATGTGCCCCTTAGCCAAGACTGATGGAAAAAAGTTCCTGAGAATCTAACACACAAGCACTTCTCTTTCACATCTCCATCTTCACCCCACAACATTTCACTTTTTCCAGGAGGGTAAGCAGCCTATCTGAGCCTGAATAAAAGCAGCAGCTAGAACCAAACACAAGCGGGATTGCATCTGCTTCCCACTCCTCCACTCTGTTCTCAAAGGCATCAAGAGTCAAGTCCAGATAGACAATTTTACAGTTTGAGACGAAAGCTGATGATACTGATGTGGTCTCCCAGAAGCAATGGATGTTCAGTGCTCCAGTCCTTGGCTGAACATCAGTAATAAGCAGGAAATGTCAGAGGAAGGGAGTGAAAATCACCTTTGGAAACATAGGGATCCTTAGCAAATCTGAGCTTAAGATGTGGCAAATGAAGGCTTAAGGCCAGCTTACAGTGATGCTGAAGAAAAAAGGTAGAGGAAAAAATGAGAGCTAATAAGATAAGAATCTATGGGTCCACAGTGTCAAAATACCATTTCTGGAGACTCTTAAAGACAAGGGAGAGGACGAGTTGGGTGGAACTCGGAAGGAAGAGATTACAGTTGTAAAGGAGGTGAAGAGATTCAGGGTTCTGCTAGAAGTTGAGAAGAGATGAGATCACTTCTGGATGTTGGCAGCAAACAGAAAAGAAAATAACACAGGCATGAAGAGCTCTGCTCAAGTAGTCTGAGTGGCTGGGGGAAACCTGCCAAATGCAGTTTCAGACATCCAGAGAAGAAACAGGAGTTGAGAGTTACCCAGGCAGGATTCAAGGACTTCTCTGTGTAGCTGCTGGAGATGTTGTTGTCATGGGCTGAAAGCTGTGTATATGTTTATATATTAACCAAACAACTGCCCCTGCCTTTTGCTGGTGCTATATGGTTTTGATCTGAGTTTTAAGCCTGCTTCTCCATTACAGCATATTAGGGCTGGAATGGGAGACCTTACCTATGCCACTGTTCACTGCAAAGTGGGGAGGCCACATCATGAAGCAATTTTCAGTGTCTCAGCATGTCCCGTCAGGTTGTCTGGCTGTACACTGCATTGTGAATCACAGTGCTCTTTAGTGTTGCCTTTTCTTCAATATCTGAATAAGATTCCTATAGAGAAAGGCAAAAAGGAAGGAAAAATAAATTTTCTGGGTAGAGGTGTGTGCTGAAAACCTCAGTTGTGCTTTCTATTGCTTAGGTCTTCCCTGTTGAATTATTGATTCAACAGAAGCAGGAGCTTGTTCTGTGACCCTTTGCCATCACCGCATGATTGTTATTCCAACTATTTTGCTTACTGTAGTAGGTCATCTGGCACATAGCAATTTAAAGTCAATTCACGTTTAACTCCTGCTGGATGAAAATAAAGGAATTTACCAACTAATTGCTCTAGAATTTGATAAAAGTCTTCATGCTTTTGGAGTGGCTTATATCAGTAGGGAAGTAACATCTTTAATTAAAATGACTAAAATCATTGAGAACAAAACCAAACCTACTTCTACATACATAACACTTTTCAGATCTGGAAATGGCCTCTAAATTAAGTTTGGGTTGGAAACAAAAGATTTTCTCAAGGGAATTTCTTACTGTCATCTTGCTGTATTTATCACACTACCTTTTTTTCCCTTGTCTGTTACATTCAAAGACAGCAAAGTTGAAATCTACTGCTTTCTTGGAGTCACCTTGAAGGGTTTTTTAGACAGGACAAACCTGTTACTGTGTAAAATCTGCTGTGACATCCTGGGTGAAGGCAGCTGATCACCTTGGAGGTTTAGGGAGCTGCATTAGACCAGTGCTTGGGGAGAGGGAGGGAAGGTGTCCCTCTTGTCTATCCACTGTGCAATGCCAGGACACCCACACAGGGCTTGTGCCCAACGAAACAGGATGTGATGTAAGCAATTACAATTACTAAAACAGATTAACACTTCCTACTGAAAGAAATGTTAATCTGTTTCTGTGAAAGGACCTGAGAAACGCAGGTGCATTGAAGCTTAATCCCAATGAGATGCATCCCACTACAGCTAATACTAGCCAATTACTCAAACTGCCAGTGTGTTATTTCTGGTGGACAGCTCTCCATGCCCTTACCATTTCCCTGATCTTCTTTTCACTAAATCCCATTTTACACAATTACTTCAGAGAGAAAGTGGTACTGGGTAAAGCAGGATTAAAGTACTGAACTTCTCAATAAACTGAGACTCAGGGAAATAAAGTTATCTCACAGACATGAAAGTCACTAAGGCTTAGTGCTGAATAGGAGTAAAAGGAATTTGACAACCTGCTAATGTTCAACTAAGGCTTTCCTCCCCAACATACTATCCTGGACAATCACGAAACATAAGGAACTGCAGAAACCGATTGAAGAAATACAACAGTACTCATGGCAATGCCTTATTCAGGGAAATTGTCAGCCCACAGACCTTGATGGGTTCCCAGCAATGCATAGTGTGGTGGTGCTGTCATGCTGAACAGTTATGGTGCCCCACGGTGCCAGAAGCATTGGCCACCTGTATTATTGCCATGGTACTCATGACCCTGGCCTTTTGTCTTTTCCTGGCTTTCCCAGAGCACACTCACAATGCATGGCATCTCACTCCCATCACCTATCACTGTGTGGCATTGCAGCCTTTGCTGCAGAATGAGGTCTGGCTCCACAGGCAGATCTGGTGGGCTGAGCAGACAAGATGCTCTACCTCCACAACCTATAATCTTATGCACCCATTACCCAAGAAATTTTAAAGTTAGTAGTGATCTAGCAATACTTTTCTGATGTCATCATTGTCATGACACTCTTCCCATGCTCCAGCATGGGGTTCCTCCCATGGGAGACAATCCTCCATGAACTTCTCATGAGCTACAATCCTCCATGAACTGGCAGCTTCTCCCAGAAGCCAACCCTATAGCCCTGGCATTCACAGAACCTTGCCATGCAAACTGAATACATCCCTAAAAAGAAATTCACTTAAAATAAACTTGATTTGAATGATTCAGTTTGGTTTCTTTCCATTTACTTCTGGGTCTTCTGAATTTCTCTGTGTTTAGGAGAGTGAGACAGAAGCTGAAAGTCTAGTGCAATTTCTTGGCTTCTCTGCTTTTCTGGGGAAAAGTATGGCCTCAAAACCAAGAAGGAAAGCACACAAATTTATGACACACTTTGTAGTTTCACATAAAAAACATGGTTAGCTGTACTGCAGTCATAGAAAAGGCAGCAGCTCTTTATGAAGCTCAGTGATGCTTTTCAGATTGCTGGCTTAGGCAGGAAACAGATGTCATTGTCAAACTGACATAGAGAAATAAGTAGCAAAAGCAAAGGAAAGGCACTAGAGAAAGGGCCCATCTTACTGTGGATGAATTATAAAATCGCTGAACAGGGAAAGGCCTGCAAGAACAGTGTGAACAGCCATCATGCTGAGTGAGGGTTGTGCAGCCCAGTCAAAACATTCATATAAAAGTGACTTGGGTGTGATCTCCATTGGAAATTATTGCTGTCAGTTAGTTTTACAAGCACCTAAAATTGAAGGGTGTAAACTCAGGGGGCTTCTATAAAATCACATCTCTGCCTTCATCTTACATACTATTGCTACTGAGCATCCATCACACTCAGCATGACACGCTTGTAATTAGACAGTTTATAACCAGGAGCAACAGATTCTAATAGCATTTTTAGGGGAATCTGTCCTAAAAATATCAGAGGCCCAAAGATCTTGACTAGTAATATCTCTCTATTGGTTTTGGATCAAAATACAGTTCACACACAGCAAAACCTTGTCAGGAAGAAAGACAGCTGGCTTTCACAATGCCCTGCAGCTTTTCCTCTAAGTAAGTCATTAGTCTTAAAAGAAGGAAGCCTCAGTTTGATAAATTAAGGGTAGAATGTAATTTAGCCTGGGTTTCCCATTCCAGATTATTCCAGTTGTGGAGATCCTCACTAGCTGTTTTCTGACACAAGCAAGAAGTGATCTGACCGGGAAAAGAACGTGTCTTTGAGTGGGTGGATGAGCCATTCCTTGACCTGAATAAAAATCAGGTAAATGTGAGCTGTGGGAGGCTTCTTCCACTGCTTGCCTACTTTGAGTTGCTTCCAACCATGCTTTGTTACCCATCTCTCCATGTGCTGGCTTTTGCAGGTGTCACTCTTATGGGCCTACATTTCTCCCCAACTCCTTGTTCCTACCACTCTAAATTGTAAAAGTCCAGTTTCCACATGACCCTGGTCAAAACATATTTATTATTTATTTGTTTGTTTGTTTGTTTAAGTAGCATCTTTTTATTCTCTTCCTATATTGTGCAACAGGTAGAGCGTTTGGCTGCATTATGAAACGTCTGGTCTGGGCAGCTTGCATTTTGCTGCAAACCTGACTGAGCGTAACAGGAGAACGTCCAAAAAGCTGAGATCAGAAATCAGCAGGTCTTGTTTTAACAAGCCAGTTGTATTCATTACAGCCTTTTTTGTTGAGTGTGCAAGCAACAACAAAGAAGAAAAACTTCAGTGCTGAAGTGGTGTAACTGCTCCTAGCTCTTCCCTGGCGGCTCACATCTGACAGCTCAGAATGATCTAACCTGCTAGACTGAAATCCGCAGAAACAAATGGGACATCTTTGGCTCTCCCAGCGAATTTCTAACAATAATTTTTCCCACCTTCTGCTGGACAAAAAATAATCACTGCATCTGGTGCAGTGTACCTCTTAAAGATCAGGATTTTGTGCATGTGGCCTCAATTCTACCATTTTGTTAGAGGTTTAACTAACTCCATAATTAATACATAAGGTCCTGATGGTGGTGCTGCCATTAGAGCTGCTGGCCTCACATGACTGCTGTAGTAATGACGCATACTGTTGACTAGGGGACATCTCCGTTCCCTCCAGGTATCATTGCAGATAATGAGAAGCCTGCTATTACTGTAAATATTTATACATCTTCCAGCTCTGCAGCAAGCCCAAGGGTAATGAAAGTAGACTGTTTCCATCTTCTAAGTGACTTTAACCATTTAAGCAGAAGTTTTAGGTTCTGCTTCCACGTTCACTAGCTTTCTATATTCAGACATCGCCTCAGGGACCTTCCAGATTCCTGAGGCAGAGCAGCCAAGGGGAGCAACCTTCTCAAGTTTCTAATTAGTTGGGTTTTCTTTCAGTTGCTAATATCTCCGGTCATATCTGCACCTGTTTTGCATCTTACCGTAGATGTACAGACAATATTGCTGGAAAGGACCTTGAGAGGTCATTGTCCCTTGAAAGGGTGATCACTAACACCTCATTTCTGATGGATATCTTCATAACCTGTTCTTGACAACTTGGAAGTAGACATTTCCCAATCTCTCTGATATTTTTTTCTAATGAGCATTAATCTTTCTTGCTGCAGTTTAAATCTATTATTTCTTGTTCTGTCTCCACTGAATTTTTATTCCTTTACTTTTTTTCTTTTGCAGCTGCCTGAGCATTTTAGGTAATACTAAGTATGTCCCCAGTTTTCTCATATCTGTTTAACAACCTCTCTTCTTCACAACCCAAGTCTTCCAGGTACCTGAATCTTTCTGTTGCCTTTTTCTGAACTCCTACTGACAAATACTGTAAGATGGGAATCTCTAACTTGCTTCTTCTTCATTTCTGTCACACTGTTCAGTAGTGACCAGAAAAAAAACATCTTCAATATGTCTCTGCGGCTGGTCCTTTCGCAGAAACCAGCTTAAAATATACTTTCATTCTGACACTTATAAAACCAGCTTACGAGGATAATTGCAGTTTTAGCTTTGTTTTCTTAGTCATCCTTCTGGCAGAAATGCAACAACATTTGTGCGTAAGCAGCTCCAAAACTCTTCCATGTACAGACACGCAAGTAGGAGGAAAGGCAAATAATGACAAATTTATGTGTAGAAGGAAAAGAGGGTTCTTTGTGAGGAAACTGGGAGGGATTTGGAGAGATGAGTTTCCAGAAGAGGCATTAATAGTCCTAACCAAAGAGATCTGGGGGTTGCCACAAGGCACGCAAGGCAGTACATTAACAATGTATGAACAGAATGATTGGATGTTCAGTCTAACCTCAGCTGGCTAGAAATGCTTAAACACCTCCTTCTCTTTTGTGCAAATATTCTGGACACAAAGGGAAGATTCTGTTTGTGTCCAGAATATTTCCTTTTGTCACCAGAAAGCAAAGCAGTACTTTCTGCTGGTTCCATGCCTGTGCTCCTGATGCATGCAGTGTGCTTAGTATGGCTGAGGTGGTTTGAGCCCTTAACTAAATCAGTCACCTGGGAGAAATGCTAAGAGCATCCCCAGGATCTGTATCACAGTGTCTCTCTCCTGTAAGCATCTGCTTATTGCCTTCCTCTGCCTATGCTGACAGCTTAGGTACTCAGCAGGCACGTCCACCTTTTCCAGTGTGCCCAGACACAGGGCTAACATGTTGGTACCGTGAAGGGTTTAGATGCTGGTTTCACTAAATAAACTTTTATGAGGTGTGAAGTTGCAAGTGAGATAGTGGGTTTGGATCTAGAGCTGTTATCAAGATCAAGAGGCTATTATTCACACACAGTGTGTAGCAATCTTTACAGTCAGAGATGTCTGAATCATAGAAAATTATGTCTGGAAAAGGCTTTCACAGACCAGCCATTCTACCTCTTATCCAAATACTGGATAAACTCTACCTACAACTTCCCTGGCAGATATTTGTCTTATATCTTGTTAAGAAGTCTCCCATGATGAATTTTTTTCACATTACCTCAGACAATTTATTCCAGTGCTTGACAGCATTCACTCATTTTCCTAATGCATAATGTAGACAGAACTAACACATAACTTCTCTTTAGACAAGAAATAAGTATTATCAGAGAAAGGTAATATTTCTTTCTCTCTCTAGTACAACCACAATAAGAGAGTATCACACTTAAATATCGTGAGAGAGCTAACCTGTGTAGATACATATGTAGATCTGAGCATGGCAGCAATAAACTTGATAGAGAGCTATGTAAATTGGATGGCTGGAAGTGCTGAGGTCTGATATTTTTCTTAAGTTTCTCTCCTTCTAGGCTGTAGGTGTCTCAGTCAGTGCTACGAAGTGATACATCCCTCCACTCAGGTTTCACATCTCTGAGCCTTCACCTGGAGCCTCTCCCTTGACGGCAGAGGCAGAGCTTGCTTTTTTCTTCAACAAAGATTGGCAGGAGGAGCAAACTCATAAATCACTCAGTTGTGGAACACTCATGCAAGACAAGGAAAATTGTGTTCAATGTTCTCTTTTGCCTGATGAGTCCAGACTCTTAACTTGCACTAAGCTGCCTTGCCTGCTCATTGCTCTCAGTTTTCTACTGTTGCAATGCCCTGCTTGACATGAAGAACTTTTCATTGCACTGGAAAACAAGACTGTGATTTTTGGCCTTGCAATTAGATGCTTGTGTTGAAGCTTGGAACAGTGGGTTTGGGCATGGCTGCAAGGATTGCATCAATATTTTATGCAATATTTGTTTCATGGAAAACTCATAGACAAACTTTGGCTAAAAGAGCAGAGACATCACCCTCCACTCCCAACGGCTTCACTTGGGAACTGTGCTCCCTTTCTGTGGCTCACTGAACGCTTTTCCGCAGAGTGGAACAAGTTCAGCAGGTGAAGCAGAGCTTACTCTGCCCTTGGTTACGCACCCTTTGGAAGGTGAGCAAGGGTGGTTTGAATCCTTTCCCGAAACAGAAGAATGAACCCTGTAGCCTGCTTCTTGGTGGCTGCTGCAGAGCATTCAACGTGTTTTGAAGGAAAGCAGCAGCTTCCACTGGACTTCATGTGGCTCCAAATTTGTGAGCTCAGAGTGACCTTCCCTGGACCAAGCCAGGCAGGGGAGTGTCGAGGGGGATTTAGACACACTAGTGCAGGGGCTGAGCTGCACGCTGCCATCCCAAAAGGCCCAGAAATGGAGCTGCTGCTGCAAGAGGGGAGATCATGACATAAACATCCCTCCCTTCATGGTGAAGTACTGACAAACAAAGGTCACTACTTGAGGGTCCCAACTGGAAACAGCTGGATTTAAATTTAAATTGCAAGAAATTCCCAAGAAATTGCAAGAAAACTACTAATCTGAAAACTTCCTATGTCCTGGTGCTGTGAGCTAGCTCCTGAATGAAACTTTGTCCTGTTATACCAACAGTGTGTTAAGGGATCTTGACTGTTTTTAAAATTGTTATCCTGAACCTTAGAGCAGGGCACCCATTAGTTAATATAACCTTCTGCTACTATTCATCAAAGAATTTTTAGCTAATTATAGTAGCTTGCTACAAACTTTTCCCCAGGGAGTTTCAGACTGTGGTATTGCTAGGTGTGCTGAATAAGCTAAGGATGCACATTTCTAATTCAGCCGTTAAGGAGTATTTTAGTGCCTAATTCCCACAGTTTCTTATCTCTTTTTTTGTAATTTCAGATGTGGTTAATTCTGGAAATTGATTAACAACCAGTAGAGAGAATCTGAGATTGAAAGCAGCTTGCATGAATGTGACCAAAAGAAAAAGAATTTGCAATAAAAAGGTGAAGAAAAAGGGAATACTAGCAAAACAAAACCATAGACCTCAAGAAGGTAGATTTGACTAAGTTCAGGTAGTGCATCACTAAAATTTCATATGAAACCAAGGAGAAGAAAGGCTAAGCTGAGGAGAATGGCTGTCAGTCAGAAAGGAGAGATACAGATAAATTCAGACAAGACACAGAGGCAGCTTGTCTCTTTGTCATTTCACCACTGTCCTCAAATGCAGAAGTAAAAAGAATAATGGAAAGGAGGTCATATTAATAGTTATAGGGAAAAAAGAATGAGCATAAGCAATTAGGGACAGGATCAGAAAGACCAATGCATAAAAGAATATGCAACTTGTAAAAAGATGTCAAACAACAAGAACTCATTTATAAAGGGCCTTAGTAAGGGAAGAGTCACGCAAGAGGAAGGCCTCAGCTTCACTTTGCTAAACAGTTCAATGTGAAGAAGGTGGAAACATTCAGTTCTTTCTTTTGCTCAACTTTCCATAAAAAGTTCAATGATTAGCAAATCTACAATAATGAACTGAAAAAATGTAAGATTTCAGCCTGGAATAAGGGAAGGGTGGGAAAGGATATCTTGGAATGCAAAATTCTTAGATGTTTGATATTTCAGCATAGCCTTGTATGGTATTTAAAGACATGCTGAAGCAACCTCAGTGCAGAACATACAGGAGGGGATCAAGAGTTCAGGAAGAACCCCAGCCCTTAGGAGAGGGGGAGTCAATTGGAGAGAAAATACGGAGTAGCACGCTTTACTGACAACAGCTGAAAAACCAATTGTAAGTCTCTGGATGATGAGAAAATATCTGGTACCTGCCAACATAGATATCAAGAACAAATTACATTAATTTAAATGTATTTTCTTCTTCAAAAGGGTAATTGTTCTTATGGTTAGCGAAGAAGAATATACCATCTGTACTGATTTTAATAGGGGCTTTTGACACTCCCTTTCTATGTTCTTACAAGGTTTAAGGAGGCATAGGTAAGAAATCAGTAGAAAAGTACAAGGAAGACTATTTCTCCACGATTTGTTGTCAAAATGGAAGGACTGGGGCTTCTGTAAGGCCCTTACAGAAAGAAACTGCAGTGTCTGTCACTGGAGGTCTGTAATAACAGCTTAGACATATGTCAGGGATGGACAACTGTAGATGACCATGACTCTTCTCTCCCTCTCTTTTTGCTGTGATTAAAGGCACTCCAAAGGAAAAATTAAAAATTGCCTGCAAATGCAACATCCTCCCATTGGTTTATGGAGTCAGGCACCTGAATCAAATCCTCTAACACATCAGATAGATGTTAGTGATGTTTGTGAAGATCACTATTTATCTGTAGCTTTTATCTTTGTTTCTAAAAGCTGCAATCATAATTAAATTCCAGCATTGCTGTTGTGGTTCATGCTTGAGCTTCTTGCTTTGCAGTGGCATAGCTGAGACACTGATCAATTTCTGGAGCTGTTAATCAAAGGATGAACATTCGTGGCAGAGAACTGTAAAGAAAAGTTATGGGACACTAAGTGCTAAAAGGAAATGCAGGCATTTATCAGAAGATGCAGTAGGAGCATGGAGAAAATCATTCCAATGAGTAAATATGACAAAAAGGAACTTCAGCAAATGCAACTATTAAAAAGAAATGCTAGTGTTGCCTCTCCAGGCTGAGGCACTGGTGCCTGCTGGGGTGGGGGCTTTGCTTCACCAAAACCCTAGCTGTAAAGGTGGCCTGCACCTGCTTGGAAGGGGGAAAGTTACTGAGCAAAAGAAAATGCTCTGCAAAATACTGACAGAGAAAGACCTGGCAACCTGGAACTGTGAGCTGGGGACTAGGCCTGGGAACCAGAAACACTCCTAGAGGGGTAGCCAGCATCTCTGATGTACAGCTGGGTACCTAGAAACCAGGGGCATCCTGAGATACTATTGATAAGCCCTAAAACAAGAAACTGTAACAACTTACTGTCTGAAAAAGTGGAATCAGAATGGGAAAGTAAAGTGGTTCTAAAGGAACAGAAACCAGCATCATCCTTTGGCTCTTACAGATAGAAAATCACAATTAACAGCATCTGTTGGCTGCTCAAGGTGTGGATGTCGTACACCCTCTTATGCCTCTATGATCTAAGAGGAACTTAAATTTTATCCAAAATGAAGTCTTCTCTCTGAAACTTCCCATGTTGCATGTGTTTTTTCTTTCCTAAATAGGCTGAATCCTGCAAAACTTTCCTGCAAAAACTTTCTATGAGCACTTGGGTGCTCACTGGGGATGCCTTGCTGACTCCAAGCTCAGGACACAGATCATCTCCAAAGTGAGACTCTGTCTATTTATCTTAATTGGACCCCCTTTAGGCCCAGTTTTGGGGGTTTGCCCTCCCATCTCTGTGATGGTTGGGTTTCAGTCAGGGATCAGTTTGTCCTCTTCTTTGGGATGGCTTGGCCCCTTCTGGAATATGCCTAATTCACTTGTTACCAGCCAGTATTATATACCTGTATAAGTAATCGATCATAAGTATATCTGCTGCTATATTGTTGGCAAGTTGCTTCACTAATAGCTTTTGGAGTAACCTGAGATAACATATACTACTTGGGTTTTGCTATGAAATTCATTGCTGTTATTATTAACTGCTGCTGTACTAATGATTGATACTATATTTATTGATTGATCTTCATTTGTAATAGCTTGATATATGCATATATTGACTTCATTAATCATAGGTATACTTGCTATTGGTGATTTCTGTGGTATTTGTGCTAATCTAGTATAAGGTAGAGAACTTTAGAGGATAAAAGCCTCTGTGTCCTTGTGTACTATGGAGTCCTACAAATAATGGTCATGAACTCTACCCAGACTCAAGCCAAGCAGCTTACATATTCTGATGACTGACATATTCCCAGTCATCTGCTTAGTTTCCCTAAGTGTGATCCATGATACCGTTCGGAATACAGGTCAGACTAAAGGTAAGCATTTGACAGTGTTCTCCTGTGAAAAACAATAGCTTCCCACCAACAGACAGGATCATGTAGAAGGTTAAAGGAAGGGAAAATACACCTGCATTAATCAAATGGCTTGTCTTCCACTAAAGATGTTTGAGAACAGGCTGCTCTGTTCATTCGGATGTGTGGTGTTGCAGGGTTTGGCTGCTGAGCACACAGCTGCTCACAAGACCAGCTGCAGCTGAAGAAGCTGTATTAGAAAATTCGTATTTACCAAGTTTGACCAGTTAAAAAAATTTAACTTCACCATACATGGATTTATACATAAATTTTAGCTTCTCCAAATCAGTTTTGTTTTGCTGTATGTGGACATTGGCTAGATAATAAATATGAATAATATAGATGTATATAGAGTTTGGTGGAGTAACATAACTCATGATGCTACCAGAAGTAATTTCTGTGGCTCATTAATAAGTGACTTACAGTTTCAGCGTGAAATCAACAGAGGTGCACATTGAATTACCTTGCCCTTCTGTTTCCTTCCCTACTTTCAGTCACCTGATCAACTAAAATTATCAACTACTGTGTGGTTTAATATGACAAAGTACCTGCTGTATGTCTCTTCAGGCCCACCAACATACCTGCTGTGAATGTATCTATCTGCTTTAGAAAGTCATGAATCAAGAGCTGAAATGAAACCAAACCAAGTAACTCTGTTGCATGAAGCTTCAGCTGCCTAAACGTCTTCCTTCTAGAAAAGCTATTGCAAAATGGCCTCTCTGTCATTAACTTGTGTCCTGGTTTCAGCTCAGATGGAGTTAATTTTCTTCCTAGTAGCCGGTGCAGTGCTGTGTTTTTAATTTAGTCTGAGAACAGCGCTGGTAACACACCAATGTTTTAGTTGTTGCTAAGTAGCACTCACCCTGATCAAGGACTTTTCAGTCTCATGCTCTGCCAGTGAGGAGGGGCACAGGAAGCCAGGAGGGCAGCAGAGACAGGACACCTGGCCCAAACCATCCAAAGGGGTATTCCATCCCACAGCACCTCATGCCCAGTATATAAACTGGGGGGAGTTACCTGGAAGGGCAGATCGCTGTCGGGGATAGGCTGGGTATCAGCTAGCTGGTGGTAAGAAATTGTACTGTGAATCACTTGTGTTTATGGGGTTATATTTCTCTCTCTCCCACTCCTTCACATTATTATTATTAGTAGTAATAGTAATAGCAATATATTTTACTTTATTTCAATTATTAAACTGTTCTTATCTCAACCCATGGGTTCTACCTTTTTCTGATTCTCCTCCCCATCCTACCAGGGGCACGGAGTGTGAGGGAGCAGTGGTGTGGTGCTTAGCTGCCAGCTGCAGTTAAACCAAGACCGCATGCAAGATCTTTGCCACCGTAAGACAGCCCTCCCTTACATGCCCTATTCAAAATATAAATGCACCCTGTCTTTCATGGTATATCAATCTGAGTTCAGTGAGTTCATGTTGCCTCTGAAGTTGTTGACAGAAGACACTACAACAGACAGGGTAGGTGTGGATTTACAGTTACCGTACTGCATTTGGAAATGCTAGGGACAAATTTTCACAGGCTGCAATGGAAGAATCACATTCCCAAGACACTGCCTTTGTGTGTCATCTTGCATATCTTGGAAGGTATGAAGCAGGCGAGGATAAAAAACCCTTCAAATGAAACAATTCTTTTACGAGTATGCTCAGGTACAGATGAATACAGTAGAAAATTTGATATGTGATTGATACAACAAAATTTCCTCTCCAAGACAGCTTAGGCTGACAGAAAGACTATTATTAATCTGCTCACAGTATTACCTAGCCTTTGAGTCTTGCCTCCATAATCAATATTATTAATATAATTGCAAATCTCACTCTTTTACTTGCATTATCTCTGCATGTAATAGCTGTAATTTGATTTGAGAGCTTTTTATTGTAATTGATGCAACCTTTAGAAAATCATTAGTCTTAGTTTAAAACCATAACTGTCCTGCTTTCTTATCTTCTGTCTTCTATGCAGATGGTGCCTTTTCTTGTGAAGGTTAAGTCAATATAATGATTTTAAATATTTGTGGGAAAACTGACTGAAGACTTTTTTCCTAGATGTTCTGCTGAAATAAAATTACTCTTTCAATAGATAAAAATGTCTCTTTTCCAGAGAGCGGTCTCTGAAAGCTGCATACTGTATTACACCATAACCACAGGGCTCTGTGTAGACACATCCTTCTGAAGCAGAGACACACATAGAGTAGGAAGTAACTGGGTTTAGTAGTCATGTCACTAAACATGTTCATGTCACGTTTTCCAGTATTCACTCAGAATTGTTATCACAGAATACAAGCTAAATAAGAAATATCTGAGAGATTTCATATGGATAGTCTGTTAAATGCACATGCACATGCTAAAGCAGTCGAACCATGTCACTGTAATCACGGAGTATGTTCTTCAGTTAAATATGCACAAATGTCTTTGCAGGATCAGACTGTGGATCTGATCCTGTCTTGCAGAAGTAAAAGCCAAATCTCCCATTAAGTCAGGATTATTCCGTGAATGGTTTAATTCTAATTCTCAGTGAACAGGAAACCACAGGAGAATGGAGAAATAAGAGGAAAAAAAACCCTCAAACATCTCCACACAATTGCCGAGGTTATACTGAACCTTCTATAACAAGTCTGTTTCTTACATTACTTGCATGCCAGTGACTGGGAAATATCAGCTTTAGTATGGTATATAGTTGATCTGTATATTGTATTTTCTTTCCCCTGTAAGTGGAAGGAAAAAAGACTGTCATGGCTTACAGTTTTCAGGAACAATGTAATAACTGACTTTTCCTGTAGCACCTGTTTCCTGGGAGTGAAGATGACAGCGTGACACTAAGGAGGTAGTGTCTTGAGTGCAGCTGGGCTGTGTCCTTTCCAGACTCAGGAATTGGAGCTCCCCACTGGCACTGGACACCCACAAGCACTGATGGCCACGGACAGAGAAGATGCTGGAACATCTGCAGCACAGTGAAGTTTAGGTGTGCAGTTATCCACATTACCCCACAGATGTTGTTCCTACTGGAGGCACTTAATCTCCCTTATTAGTGCATGATTTGTCTTGAAAACTCCTCAGGTGCCCAGTGGGTGCAACTCTGCAAAAGCCCAGAATGGATTAGTACTGCCAGTGCTGAACATCCTGGGCACCCTAACAGGATATATGTTTTACCTACCCGAGACCAAAAATCAGACTAAGCCTCTTAAGGAACTCAGTCCAGAATTTCTGCCAGCATACTTGGCTGGTGGCACCAGGACCAGACTCTAGAAAACACAGTTGTGGCCACCACCTTCTTTTGAAGGTTAAAGACCAGGATGTACTTTTATTACTTTAATGGCCTTTTTCTTTTTTACTTCTTAAAGTTGTGTCACTCTGAAGGGGAAGAGAGGAGGGTATCCTAGCCTAAACAAACCAGCAGTCTAGAGCAGAGTGCACCTATTTGAGAGAGGGAAGGAGGCTGTGATTTCTCTCTTTTCTTCCTATTGTTTGTACATTTTGTCTGTAATTCTTTTGTTTAAGACACATAGCAGTTCTGGACCAGGAACTGGAACCAAGGATTATCCAGTTCATACCTGGGTGTACAGCCTACCCAGCAAATTACACCCTTAAAGTCTTTCTTGCTTGTTTTCCAGTCAAATGAACCTCAAGTTTTTCTTTAGTAGTGAGGAGACTCTCCAAGAATGGAGTCTGAGTCTCCTCAGCAGGGAAGGAATGAGATGTGTATTCCTGTGAACTGTAAGAGTGCTCTCCTCCTGCACAAGGTAGGTGCCTTTGTCTGACTGTGAGAACAGACTGTTTCTGCTTCAGAACCACAAGAAGAGAACCACAAAAAGCATCCCACCCTGTGCACTCCTAGCTATCACCTACTTTCAGCTCAAGAACTTCCTGAGACAGATGTGATTTATATTTAGCAACTCCCAGTGAATTTCATTTCACTGGCAACTTCGATTTTCCACTACATCCCGTTTTGAGGTCTGGTTTTAGATTTCTAGTGGGAATAGGATTCAAGACACATTGTCATTCCTCAGCTTTGCCTGCTAATTAATTTTAAGAACTTCCAGCTGAAGACTCTGCTGTTTTGAGGAGTCCCTAGTTCTCCATGTTTATCACATGGGAAAACCATGAGATCAGCTTCCAAGGAGACATAATCAACATGACTTCACTTGAGATGCACTGAAGATTGCAGTAAAAAGATAAGGAAGAAGAAGATGTAAGTACTAGTAACAGAGACTGCTGAACTGCAGGAACAAAACTGAGTATAGACTTGGGCTGGCATTTCCTAAAATGTCAAGTCGTAGGCTTAGTAGTTGGCAGGTACACAAGGGCCAGAAATACTTCTGATAGTCTATTAGTCATTTTCCATGATACTTACATAAAAGATAGGAGAAATTAAATGAACAGGAGTGCGCACAAGTGGAAAACGTATTTTCTCTCTTAATTGATTTGGCTGACTGAATAGCAGTATTTTTCAGCGTCAGAAACACAAACAGCTGTTGATGGGAATCATTATGTCTGTGCTTGCACTTCCTTCCAGTGGAAACTGCTATTAAGATGTAAGTGCCTACAGAAGTAAAGCTTTTAACCTCCCCCTGCTATAGCATTTTATCATTATGAATTCCATTTCAGCATAGTGAGCTGAACAAGGTGCACAGATGAAGTGGGATACAATTTACTTTTACACAGCTAATACATTCCTAATTACACCTGAATAAATATCGAAAGAGGAATTCCTAATAACATTAGCCATTACTCTCTTTTAAATGTGTTTTGCTGCAGGACTGTAATCATAATTTCAAGTATAATGAGGCAGAAAAAAAAAGGTTTTATTATTTTTAGCTTTCAGTAGAGTGGTGAAAATAGTATTTTTTAGCTGTTTCCCTACAAGAGGCTAATGCAAACATCCAGTAATGTGGCAGTTTCTGCCATTAATAATAAAATAAGTCATCCTGATGAACTCACAGACCTGAATTAACTTATTTTATTCTGCAAAAGCTATAGAAAATTTAAAATCTCCACAGAGGTGTTCTATATGGCTACATAGAAAAACTGTATAGATCTCATCCTGCCTGTTCACTGGGGAGCTGGAAAAGGATGAACTTTCTAAAACTGGGTATTAATATAAGCTGGTCCCAGACTAGAAGCTCTTGTCCCTTTTGAGGCTACCTGCTGCTGTTGGCCTTCTCTGGCCAGCCACCCTCCTGCCTTCCCCAGGATCACACACCCCAAGCACTCCCCAGGTTGTCACATCTCTGCAGCAGGGACTCACTCTGTGCAGCTATTTGTCCTCAGCCAAGGTCACCACTGCCAGAAACAGCATCTGGAGCTTTTCTGTTGTCCAAATGGGAATTTGCAACTGAGGATAGCTGGAGGAAGGAGAGTGTATCTGTCTTGCCACACCTTAGAGAAGTCATAGCAGAAGAGAGCGGGCATAAATGAGAGAACTAAGGAAGGAAAATGTGATTTGTTTTATTTATGAAGCACAAGTGATAGAAGTTGAAGGAGAGAAAACTGAGGCACTAACAGGGAATTGTCACTGGTCTCATAAAGAGCTGCTCATTTAAGCCTGGGTTTGTGGTCCAAGGGCTGTTGTATCTGCATTGATGCATGCTTGCCCAGGAGATTATCTGGTAGGTTTAAAAAAAGGCTTCCAAAAGCCAAGTACTAATTTATGACAGCAAAAATCTGAGGAATTATTACAGCCTTAAATACAGTATAATCTGATCATTTGTATGGCTTATTTTAGAATTTAGAATTCAGATTCATCTTCTTGTGATAGATACCACAATCCTCAATACGCTTACATTGAAAAGGTGGGGATGTTAAGGCTGCTGACAAAACTCCTGTTTCAAATTTCTTGTCAAATAAAAAAAAAACAGAGCCCGAGTCCTCAAATATTAGTGGTATAATTCTTTTGAATAGTTCTCAGATACGCTCTTAGCTGTATCCAACAGTAATTATAGAGAGCAGAAGGAGGATGGGAGGGAGGAGTAGGAAAGGGAATCTTGCCTATAAAAAGAACCCCGTTCCCTCTGGTGTTTGCCTAGCTCCGGCTGCCATCTAGTGTTTTCCAGGCACGGTGAAATGCACAGCTTATTTGAGCCTGTGTGAATCTCCAAGAATGAATTCTGCCTCCAAGACTGAATTCTACCTCTCCGAGGGGAGGAATATTTGGCACAGCAAGTTGAGGATGAGCTCCTGTGAAATTGGTTCTCAAGTATTTGAGGTAGCATCACATTCTCCTAATTAACTGTTTCACATGGTTGTGAGTGTATCTTCAACTCTGCTGAGTTAAAGACAGACATAACAAAACATAAACCCTTCACTGTAGAAAAAGGGGTAGACTGCTGTTCTTCCCTGCTGCTGTGGTACAGTAGCTGCTGTTGTATTCTGTGCTTATTTTCCTTTCACTTCAATGGGTGTACAGAAGGCCTGAGTCCTAACTGAAGCAACACTGGTGCAGAATCATCCAGGTGCAAAAACCATCACTGCAACTATGCAAAACAATTATGACACATAATGTATAAACTCAGACTAATGTAGTAGTCATCAACAGGCAAATAAAATTCTGGAACAGGATATATATACGTACCATAATTTTCAGCACCTTACTAGCTTAAATTGTGCTAGGACATTATTTCTGCTCTATTGTGGAAGATCTAGTCCATACTCCTCAAACAGGCAGCAGTTTATAGCTCTAATTCAGTGACATGCCCTCTCAGCTGAGTTCAGTCCTTCAGTTTGTTTGTTCCGACATTGCATACGGCTTTGTTGCATGTTAGATTTTGCCTTGTTTTAGCAGGTAGACAGTGGACAGCAGGCAGAGAAGACATTTCAGAAGCTCCTGCTGATCCTTCAGAAACTGTGGATCTTTGTATGAGGACTGTAGATACTAAAGAGTGATGGGACACACCACATTCACTGTCACCTTTGCTGTGGACAAGCAATAATCCAGAGATTGAATGGTTTATACTGTCCAGATATGCCTGACTCTAGCTCTGGCTGAGACTCTTGAAGTATCACATCACTGACAATACCCTTTTCATCCCTGGAGTTTGTGCAAAGAAAGAAAGCTATGCCAACTGCTGTAGATCCCAAAACAATGTGTTCTTGGAGAGCTGCCTGTCAGCACTTCAGAAACAGGACCAGACTTGTGAAACAATTACTTCACTCACAGGTAATGAATAGAGCTGAATTAGCAGCTGGTTTTGAGAGGGCACGAAGGACAAGAAAAGAAAGAGATGTCCCTTATTTAGATTGCTTTACACTGAGATTGTAAGTTGATGTTTTGTATCTAGTCAGAATGTCTAGTTCATGCTGAGACATCAGAGTATGCAGAACTAAAATCATACCTTTGGGTCATAATGAGGAGTCATCCATTTCACTCCGGGTCTTCCACCGGGTTGCTTAACAGGGTTGGATGAGAACCTGAAGCCTTTAATGACTTTGGCACTACTTTATTGTGGGAAAAGCTCTGATGGATTGATTCTATAGAAAATCCTGCTTTGAAGAAGCAACAAAGCTTTGCAGGTTGTCATAGCAAACAATTACAAACTCTCAGCAAATTAATTAATGGAGAGGGCTAGTGAACAGGGATGGCAGGTGGTAGTCTACCAATAGCCACAGTGATAGACTAAGGCTACCTCCCCTTTTTCATGCATACCAGGGCTAAAAAAAAAAAAAAAAAAAATCAGTATTGCCTATTTTGTAGTATTGATTGTTTTAGTCTTGGGCTAAAAATCAGCACATCTACTCCAAAGAACTTTGTTAAAAATAGCAGTAGGCTCTGTAGCGACCATAGTGATGTTGACCATTCAGTCACATTCTCAAAGTAAAAGGAAGGGGCAGGTTAAATTTGCTCATAATGATCCTTTCATTTCCAGCAGTTATGTCTCAGAATTTTCCGCGTGCTCCAGCTGCTGAATCTGTGCTGATGTTTTCCTTCCAGCACTTTTAAGTTTGGCGAGATTCAAGCCATAGCAAACTTGCCATCAGAAGTCATGAGTTAGTCATTGAAAAGCTGTGTAAGAAAGGTTCCTGTGTACTGAACTGTCAATGTCTTTATGAGGATTATTTGTGATTTTAATTTGACAGTCTATCTGTTCATTCGGTGGTAACCAGTATTCTTTTCTGATTAGCTTTCACTGGGCAATGAGACATCTTGTAAATATATAAACATCAAAAATTATATATAAAAAATAAGTATCTCAGATGATTATCTCTGTCACTGCATCTTTCAAAGCAAAACAACCAAGTACGATTGCTTTGAACATTCAGGAACTACCTTTCATATATAATCTCTCAAGAACATTTTGATTACACAGCAATCATAACTTCTCTGTTTTACTAGAAAAACAGATTACTACAAAAATTTGCCAGAATTACAGGCTAGCACGGAACAATGAAGAAAATGCCTTTAAATTGTATAATTGCATTTTGGTGTCCTGTCACATGATGAAAGAAGTGGCCAATATTAGATGAATATCTGAGAAGATAATGTTTAGCAAAGCAGCAAAAAACAGGGATTTTTGACCCCCCCCCAAAATATTAAAAATTAAAAATAAAGCAGACAATCCATAAAAGATACATTTATAGAGTAAAAAAAAAAAAACCAAGAGGCTCATATCCAATGCAAATAGTGAGAGGGTCAAGATGGGAAATTAATATATATTTTTCCTTGAAGAGCATTATTAGGAAAGCTAACAGCAAGAAATTTACATGCTTCAAGCAGCTCATGGGCCTTTAAAATCAATCACAGCTAATATAGCCCGTAAAGTTTGAGTTCCGAGGTTGGAGATGATTAATGCACCGTGATCATGTTGCAAGGTGTTGGAATCTTCACTCTAAAACCTCCCGCAGGTGTACACATAATCCCACTTATCTGAAGGCACAGTGGTTTATGATCTACGTATATCAAGAAAAAAGTGCGCAACTCGGGAAAGTCTGAAGCTCACAAACCCAGCTTGCTGAGAGGCAGTACTGTACTCTGATAGATGTTATAAAAGGAAGCGTATCTGAAGCCACTGCTGCTAAAGCGTATTTATTCCAAATGTGTTCTTCCACCTCAAGTATAGACATGTCTCCATCTCACAAATAAATCAGTTTTAAAAAGTTATGCAGAATTTGTTACACAAAAGCAACAGAAATGGTACAGGTAATATACTTCTCAAGAAATAATTATGGTCCCACCTCACTTGCAGCAATAAAGTTACAGTGAAATACTCAAAACTTTTCTATCCTTGTCAATAGGAATTTAAAAAGTACAATTAACCTAAGTCTGTTTTACAAGACCATTAAATAGCTGATCTCAGTGTTACTCTTCTGACACCAGCTTCAAATTAAATATTTCTACAAAATATGCAAAAATCAACTGATATAAAGGACTGAAATTTATAAGATGAGATCTGTTAAAATTTCAAGACAGAGAACACCATTTTCCAAAATAAAAACAGCAGTACAAAGCCAGGTTTTCCAAAGCACTGTTGTGTCTTGACTGGACCACCAATGAGACAGCTTTCTTTAGGAAACTTTAGACATGGAAAAAATCAGTCTGAAAACCGATCCAAGTTAAATCTTTTTTTTTTTTAAAGTGCATTAATTATTTGAACAGTACACTGATTCTTTTAAAAAGCTTAAATACAAAAGATCAAAGAACCAGTATAGTTTCAAAGTTCAGAACAACTGACACCAAGAATGAAATTACTAATATTTCTTAGATTTATAAACCCTTTAGTTTTAGATATGCATCTTCTTTTGTGCCTGTACACTCTATAATACAGGGGAAACCTGATCCTGGTTGGTCACTGCTTTCGTAACTTACAGAAAATTATGTAAAAAATCTGGACTATGGGCTTATTTTTTTGCCAGCAGTTTAATGAAAATTCTTTTGGATTGTAATGCTTCCTTAGACTTTAAAACACGCTCACCCATAAGAAACGCAAGCAAAATTAACACAAATTATAACTGCTGAGAATAAAATAGAGGACACGGTATCAGCTGATTCCAACGGTCAAATGCAAATCGTACTTCATCTTAACTGACATTAAGTCCATTTGGTGATAGAAGGTATGTTCAGAACTTATTTCTGTGAGATACACATTTTTCTGGCACAATAAGTATTATTTTTGCAACTTTAATGAATTTGCAAGTGCGCTGGCCACTTAAGAGGTTAAAGAAGTGACTGTGTTCATCTACCATAAGAAAGGTAGAACAATGCCTAAAGTAGAACAATGACTACAAAAACAATGACAGCCATGTAATAAAGTCTTAAAATTAGAGCCAAAACTATGAACAACTAAAAAAAAGTTTGGAAATGTATGGACTGCCTCTACAAAAAATGCAGCAAGGTAAGGAAACAGCTACACTGATGACACTGAAGAAAACGACAGGTTAGAGAAAGACTGATTAAACAGCAATGCCTTAATCTTTCTGGGTTCAGGACCTGATGTGATGATGTGGTGTTAAGACAGTTAATTTCGGTTTGTCACTGACAGAATTAGGTATTTTTATTTTCTACACATCAGAGAAACTCTTGCTATGCCATCCATTGCAGTATAAAACTCAAAAAACTGAGTAGTATGTATTTGCTTCTTTTTATAGATCTTTATGTAATTGTGATGTTAAATAAAATACCTAATAGTAAAAGCTAACTTAGAACATTGATCCAACCTCAAAACACTACGCAGCAGTCACGCCAATACTCAAAGACTACCATCTATCTATCTTTTTTAATCAGGTTCAAGGTGTAGAACAACCACCACATGGGACTATGAGACACTATATAATTACATTTAAGGTGTAGCTTTGGCATTCAGTTAGTTGCATCATCCCTTTTCAGAGGAATTACTTGAAGTGCTTTGGCTATTCGCTCTCCTATAGCTTGACTGCTTGCTGCAATTATTCTTCGAGACATCAAATCAAATGGTCCACCTAGAAATCAAAGCAAGCAAAGTAACCAGCTTGTTTCTAGATAAAATTAAAAGTTAGTAAGAAAATGAGAATTGAACAAAAAAAAAAAGTGTAAATGACACTTTGCTACTTAGGACCAAGTTTTGCCTCTGGAGAAAAATGCATTTAACACAACAGGTACCTCATATGAGCTAAATTTAAATTCTCTTCAGTGTTTGCTTACTATCTTTTTTGACTCTTCCATGTGCTCAGCAAAGGGACTAAAGGTTGTCTGGTAGCTTCAGAACATACCATTGACTCTTAGGCTGTTAACTGGATGGAAACTTCATTCAGTAGCAGCAACATGAAAAGAGGATTGAAAAACCTATTTGCTTTCTCATTTCAGCTATGTTTTGCTCCCAACTGGATATTTAAAAGCTAATTTAAAAGCTAAACTTGCATTCAGTGTATTTACCCGATACATCTAGCAGTACTCCGCCTGCTTCAGTAATAATGATTCCAGCCCCTGCCATGTCCCAGCAGTGAATCCCCATTTCATAATAGGCATCAGCTCCACCTGTTGCCACGAGGCACATGTTCACAGCTGCTGTACCAACAGCTCTAATCCTGAAGGAGAAAGATGATTCTTTTAACTGAGAACAGCTTGTCCAAAAGCCACAATGCCTGTGTACACTGCACCAAGAACACAGAAGCATTGCATGCAAAGTGAACTGAGCTAGACAAAACGTGATAGATGTGAAAATGTGATGCAGCAAAACAAAAAACTGGGAATGAAGTCTTGCTTGAGCAGCTTGCAAAGTTCCCCAAATATAGACAATTTCCAGAAATCACATTTATGTATTCTGCTAAACAATCTTAGTTTAAAGTGAAAAGACGTCTTAAACAACTTTTTAACCTAAAACATATTATGAAAGATAGCTACCCATGGCATAGTAACAGATACTCTGCTTTTGAATACAAGAATTCAAGCGGAGTGTGCACTGCTCTCAGTGCTGAAAAAACAGTTACTTCAGTTTCTGTGGTAATGCTCAGCAGGCATCACCGACTTACAAAAAACCCTAACAGCAGTAATCACAAAAAATAAATTACACAGCATAAATTTAGTCTAAATTTGGATAACCTCATCAAAACCCTTGTGCTACAAATCCCAGTTTCTTCTGGAAATGTTGATGTACTTAGTAAGTGTGACTTGTACAAATAATTGCAGTTATCTCAATTATCAGTAAAATGTACATTAAATTGTAAACTGATAGAAGCTAAGTTATTGCAAGAAGCAACTAAATCAATTCCAATCTCAATTTATTGTTTCCAAATAAAATACTGAAGTTGAACTGACAACACACCTAAAACGTATTCCCTACTTACAATTTAGGATATATACTTTAATGACATTAGAAGACTTTTTGGAAGTAGAAAAAAATCTACATGTTAAGTGTCAAAACAAGACTCCTGAGAATCTCAGCATAAAAGTACAACCCCTTATAGATCAGAAACGTGAGTAGCGTTGAGAGAAAACAAGAAACTGTCTACTGAAACCAGTTTTAGATATAAAATGGTTTGTGGAAATGGTTTGTAGGCTTTGGCTACATTTCTGTAGAAGAAGAACCAGGAAATGTAACTAAATCAAGAGCAGTTTATGAACAATTTCAACTACTTGGACAAAATAAAAATGCAGTGTTGAAACAAAAAAAGGAGATTTTTTTGTCTTCTGACACATATTAAAAAAACCAATGATTTTCATTACTACAGGAAAAGGAACCTAAGAAATGTAACATGGTTTCTGTTTATACAGTTTTACTCCTTGTGGGTTTTGGAGTGGGGGAGAGAGGAGAAGCTGTGCGGGGAGGAAAGAGGCACAAAATTGTATTTCATTTTTTAACCGTAAATACAACGCTTTTTAGTCCTACAAAATCAAACATGCTTTGCTTTTCAATACTGGTTCTTCGGATTTTCTAATATATGTCCCAGCTTGAAAAAGTTAAACACACTTACTAGAGTTTCTTTGCAGAAGCTACTAGATGAAAACATTTAAATCGTATTTCACATTTAAGGTGTAACGCAACCAATCCTTCCTAAAGATGATCATGTTTACAATATTCACACTATCAGCAAGCATGAAAAATATGGAATATCTTACCCATGAATAGGAATGCTGAGAAGCCTTTCCATGTTAGAAAGAATTATCTTCATAGCTTCTGGATCACGATTTGATCCCAATTCTGTTACTAAAAGGGATTTTGTAATGTCTGGAAAAAAAATAAAACCTCACTTTTCAAACAGCACAACTTACATAGCAAAAGTAATTAGCAGATTTTACTTGTTTTCCTACAAGATTGAATAATAGGTATTTTAACATAAATACTGCACATATCGAATGTATAAAAATCTCTCTTTACATGGAAAATAGGTAAAAAAGGTAAAAAATACCACAAATAAAGCATGATCTGGCTCAACTGTGCATCTACATTAATCAGTGCCATTAGTAAGTAAAATTCTATTGTTATAAAATAGATCTTTTAAGGTCCTCAGATCTTTAAGGTCCCATTTTAAGAGTGGATTTTACTTCACATAGGGTAGTAAGCCTACAAGAGTGATACTGATTCAAACCAGTAGCTCACACCTGGAAGAAGTTGAATTATTTGGTAAATTTGTTATGGACTCTTAAAGAACAATCACAGAAGGATGACAGACATACAAGGAATTAAAACCAACCAACCAAAGTACCACAACACACAGGTAATAAAATCTTAAGTTGCTGAGTCCCGATTCTGCAAAGATCACAAGCATGCTATATGCAAAGAACATAAACACAGTTTCTCAAAGCCAAACAACCCATGGCCAAAACCAGACTCTTTGCAAAACAAAACTATGAGCTAAGAAATAGGAATATATCCAGGTCTAAAACTGTTGATGCCTCATTTGCAAAAACAAATGTAATTACCAGAAATAAACTACTCAGTCCAGCTTACCTTTTTGGCCTGATACTTGAAGTTTCTGACCATTGCAAAATGCACCTTTTCCTTTTCTGGCAGTATACATCTTGTCTTCTACACAACTATATACAACTCCAAACTCTATCTGCAAGAAAAAGTAAAAAGTACCTTGGCATTTTTCCCCTTTCTTCCTATTTACTGTGAAAATACACATCTTATAGTTAGCAACAAGGAATTAATTTGGGTTTGATTTGTTAGATATTAAGTAATAAAAAGTATACCTTTTTGTTTACAACAAAGCCAATTGAAACTGCCACAAATGGAAACCTACAAAACAAAACATTTCACTAATTTACAGTGAGATACTATGCTTCTTTCATTACCATGCTTACTTTTAATGAAAACAATATTCAGTTAAATGTAATGTATATTTCAAAAAGAAACTTGGACTATATAGGAAATACTAGTTTCCTGGAATTTGCACAATTTGCTATGAAAACAGACCAAACAACACCAATTTTTGTTTAAAATACATAATTTTCCACCCACTGAAACTAAGCCTGTTACAACTCTTATTAGCTCAGGGACTGACATTTTATAGCCAAAGAATACAAGTAAACCTCTGTGCTACTAACCATGCTCACAAGGAACAAGCTGGCCAAAATGGTCTTGTCAAAAAGAGCAAGCCAGCTTTCCCCCCACCTCCACTTCCTACACCAAAGCAATGAGAAAGGTACTGGAGCCAGAAGGAAAGATGCTGGGAAAGAGTGAAGGCAGTGGGAGTATATGGGACAGGGTGGGTTGCATCGCAGTCTAAGTTTTTAATAATCAATCATTTACTATTTTTACTCTTCAAAATTTGCAGTTCCAAAACATCTGCTTTAATTACTAATTGCAAAAAATACAGGTTTTGACATCTGCAAATCCAGCAGAATAGGTTATTTTCTTACAGCTTCTGAACATGTTATTTAACAGGATTCAGCAGCTGTTTAAAGCTATGGTGCACACACTAGTAGGCATTTCAAACTTGGAGTCAAGTACACTCAGAAAATTTCATCAGGGCCAAAATCTGTCATGTTTTAGATAGAAGGAATAGGGAGTCAGCATTACACTGAAAATCCCTTCCTCATCCTCTTGCAAAATGCCACTACACAGTTACTGGTAATATTCTGCTTCTGTTCATGGTAGCAGCTCCTAGATCTCAATAAATTTTGAAATTTCTTAGCAATCAGCACTCGGAGCTGTTACCACCCCTCTGAAGATGATGGAACTCCTAATTATGACTCTTGTTGCTCTACTGTTAAAAATTGCCAACCTGTATTTATTTGGCACCCTTGCTAAAGGCTGCTGACTCCTGCTATGTAGCACAGGCCTCTCATGGAACAACTGCTGTCAGTTACAGAGGGAGGCTACGATAGCTCTTGCAGAAATACTAAAATATTACAAAAAATGACCCACAGCTCTTAATAAACCAAAATAATAACTTGTAACTATTAACAAGTTCAGAATACCTTTAATATTTAAATTTAAATGTGAGAAAAACCCATACTTTCATGGAACTGGAGAAAGAAATAATGGTTTAAGTTGCTAACAAAGAAATGAAAGGTGGACCTGTGTACGAAGTTGGTAGTTCCATCAATAGGGTCTATTATCCATGTGGGGTTATCTGTCAAAATGCTGCCCTCTCCAGCTGCAACAGATTCTTCTCCAATGAAGCTAGAGTAGCAAACACATTTCAAAGATACAAGGAAATTAAAATGTCTGAATTGCAACAGGGTCCCTGAAAGCAAAGTTCTTAAAGTGAGACACAGGTTTTTGTACCACCAGTGACCAAATGTAAAAAGCTAAGAAATATACAATTTATCTGGAAAACACCAACCACATCTGACCAAGCTTTCATCAATATTTACGATGTCAGAGATAAGCACAGTATGCAGGGAAGAGAACTTCACATTTTAATACCTATTACTCAAATTCAGCATTCAGAACATTGAAGTTTTCATTATTTTTTCCACTAACAGCATCATCAAATTTTGGTCAGAATACTTGTAGCTGTTTACACCTTTCAGTTTACTTGTGCTACAAAACACTACTCTTTAGCTTGTGTTTTAACTGAAGAAAGCCTTTGTGGTTAGACCACTGCAGTAACAGCTAAATTTGTAGTCTGATTTCAGTCCAAGTATGGCAGAAAGTTGTTATTCTCAAAACTGTTTAGTTTTACAAGCATTACAAAATGGTAAAGTGGTAAAGGGATAAAATCCAAACCAGAGCTCCTTCTGAAGAAGACAACAGAGTATATACTCAACCCAAAGGCTACACAATGCACAGTGCTACAGGAACTCAAATTTCACAGTTTTAGCTGCACATGAAAGTGTTTATTTTCAACTGCAAAATTATGTGGATAAGTCTAAGTGGGTGGAATTCTTTTCTGTGCCTTTTGCATGTTTATTAATGTATTGCATATTACTCAGACTATGAAAAGTATGCAAACACATGCTTTCCTCCACAAGCATGTAAAATCAGAACTGCTGAGAGTAAACAAATAAGGTCTCTCTAATATTGATTAGGGGGTTTATGATTAACTATTGAAGTGAAGATGACTGCTCAGAAAGAAACAGCATGTGACAAATCTTCACAAAGATAAGAGAGAGACTGAATAGTTATCTAGGTGGATGAATAATTCATTAGAAGAAGTTCAACACCAGTATGTCTAATGTGATATCAATTAAGTAACAAAAAGAAGCTAAAATATCCTAAAATTTTTATCATTTATCACAGAAACTGTTATGTCAAGGTCATTCCACAAGTCTGTATGCTTACACTAATTTAATTGGGTTACTGACATTTTGCACCACGTCAGTTGTTCCAAATCTGTGCAGATTTCTTACATTTCACATATACAGCTACAGTAATAAAGTCCTGAAGAAAATGTAAGAAAAATTAGCAAGCCCACTTTAAACTTGAGCCATTATGTCAAAATGGGAGAGAAAGTCCCATATATGGCAGTCCTGAGGTAACGGTTGGACTTGATCTTAAAGGTCTTTTCCAACCTAGTTGATTCTATGAAAGTAAGTGAAATACACACAATTTACCCTTTAAGGATAAATTCATTTCAGGAGGGGCAGGGAAAAAAAAGGAAAAGAAATAAAAAAAATAAAAATCAATATTTTGTATGAGAGACTTAAAGAATCAGAAGATCCTGTCTTCTTGCAAGCATGTCTGATGTTCTTAAACTGTACGAGATTTCACAAAGGCATGTTAATCTCAACAGCCAACAGCAGACAAGAAATTTGGGGGGCACTGTTGATTCTCCAACACAAATGTATTTACAGCTGGCTCAAGTGGAAGTGGAAGCATATATCTTGGGAAAGGGACCCTGCGGACACCTTGTCTTTATGCTACAGCCCTGGGCAAAATGTCAACCCACAACCCACATCCTCTAAAATACTTAAAATAATGAGGGTGAGGAAGATTTCTATAACTTTTGAGCATGCCAATCATAATGAAATTTTAACAAGCAAAATCATAAACTTTCCATTTTCTTCTTCTTCCAGACACCTCTCCCCTTCTTCTACCAAAAGTGTATTGATAAGAAGCCTTACCTGTGAGAAGGATACTTTTCTTTTATCAAAGAAATAATGAAGTTTTCTACTTTTTGATCAGTTTCTGTCACGAGATCTACTGGTGAACTTTTAGTCATAACAGATATTTCTTCTCTGAGTGCTCCACAGACTATCTGTTAAAAAAACAAGAAAGAAAAAAAATTACCCATTTATGGAAAATACTAATTATCCTAAAAACCTGAGCATCATTTTTACTGTAATTTTCTATACTGCACATACAAAACACAAGCAGTGACAAAACCTGGATTTAATTGCAGGAGCTGGGGCTTACCCTTGCATCTATCTCCAGTCCCTACTCAGTACAAAAACTTCAATGTGACCTTAAATTTGCATACTACAAAAAGATCCACTGGTACATGAAACCAAACTCTATTTTGCTAGGACAAATTTTAGATTTATACATGTAAGTACCAGAGTTGAATGAAACACTTAAGCCTAGCTTAACCCATCTATTTTTAGCCAGACTCTGCATTTATGATCTTACAACTATCAGAATCAGGTTATGCAAGAATCCATGCCTCACAGCCCACAGAAGTATTTTACTGTAACATAGAAAGATTTTCTGAGGGAAGACTTTAATGCGGCCATTGCAGGGACAATGTTCTACAGATTCTGCAGCTCCAGGGGACAGAATCAGTACATGAGCCATCTTGTCTGGTTGACGGCATTCGAATGTAGGAAGCAGAACTACCAAGAACTGAACATTCTGCAACCACTCTTAACGCTGAAGCTCTGCCAAGATGTGCAAATTCTTTTCTTGTTCTAAGCCCTCTTAGATCACAAGTGGGCCAAGTACCATACTGCAAGGGATGCTTCTTATTTACAGAAGAAAAGCAATCTTCATGTAGAGAACGTGATATGGTACCTGGTGTCAGTAACAAGGCACTGTGTAAAGCTGATTGAGGTGTTTGCAAGAAAGACTGTGAACTGCTTTCAGGTGGTAAAGTAGATAGGTGAAGTATAAAGGGAAAATCAGAGATCTTCCTTGTTTACCACAGTTCAGAATTTTTATTTTTTTTTAACCAAATTTAAGGAACAAAAAAATACTCCTTAGTCTTTAAGTGGACCCTGCTTCAAAGAAAAGAGCAAAGCTGCTTTCTTAACTTAACCAAGCTGTAAATATGAAAGACACTTCAATCTTGAACATCACTGAAGAATTCTGCTAGTTTATGTTTTGGGTTGTTGTTTTTTGTTGGCAAAATACTCCTTGGAAGAATATCCAACATTTAACTCCTTCAAAACCCATATACACACACAGAGCTATATAAATAATGTTGTTTGTAAATACTTTATACTTACCTCCCCAGCTTTCCTTGCTAAGCCAACTGCATAATCCATACATTCTTGCCAAGGATCTGCCATCTTTTTCAGATATATAGCCTACCAAAAGGAGAGATTAACACAAAAATTATGGCTATTTCAATTTTATTTTTTTTTTATAAATTCTAGTTTTCTCGTGCTGCTGTTCTGGACTGCATTGTTTTCTCCTGGCTGAAATATGGAATTTTGTTCTAGCTTTACTCTGAAAAAAAAACCCAAAACAACCAACAAACAACCCAAACTTAGAAAGTATTAAAAGCTTAGTATAAGTTACCAGACTTTTTTTTTCCCCATATTTTGTGGTTTACAAGAAAGGTGAAACAAAAACATTAAGAAGTACAGAGCCTCAGTCATGAAAGATACATGAATATACAAGGTTCCACATTTAGACACTGACCCCAATGTACATAATGGCTCTGAAAAGCAGTAGTGTGGGTACACACAAGCACATTCTCAAACACAGTATACAGCTCAAGGTCTTTTTGCTTTAAAATATTATAATCTTCACTGTAATTCATTGCAGAAGACTGCTCACGTACAGCTTTATCTATTAAGCATGGTTTAAATTATTTTGAATATCTCAAATTAGAAAGTTAAATCTGAAACCCCAAATCCATCCTTTCTGTATTTTAGTCCTCCATGCATTTTCTAAGGGTTTATTTCAAACACAAATATGAAATGGTTTAGATTCTACATGAGAAAGTTACAAGACCCCACAGTCATTGTCTTCTATATTCTTGCATATTACGAAGCAATACAAGATACATTATCTTCTATGCATCTCTACTTTCTTGAGCAATGTGAAATACCAATCAGCATATCATACTGTTTCTGATAGAACCTTAACCGACCACAAATTCATTTAATGCCACAATTCAATTCAGAGACAAAATCAATGTTGTCTGAATTTTAGAAATAATTTTTGGAAGTTTGATTTTTGAGCCCTAACCCTTTCAAAAACCTTTTGGGTATTACCTAAGTCATTCAGCCTTTAAGTGATGACCTGGATAACTGTTTTGTAACACTTGCAGATTCACAAAGATTACACATACTATTAATAAAACCCCCCAGCACTGAAAGTATAAAAAGCTCTGTGCAATTAACATCATCCATGAGTCCCCAGCCCAATCGCCCTGATCTAATGGTCACTGCTCCTTTCAGCCTTGGTCCTAAACAGGTAAACATGGCTATAAAAGCTAGATAACATGCAAAAGGTGTGATGCTTCAATTATGTTGATAATGTTCTTGCCATAGCCTTTGAAGTACAGGTTGTTACATAAACACAGACATAACTTGTCAGGACACAGAACTGGGTATAACAGCTCTGTATGAAGTTACTAAGTTACCCATAAAAGACTAGTAGCAATAGTGGAACCTTAAGTACACCGACACCGAGTACAACGACACAGACTCCTGCAGCAGAGGAAAAACGATTAATTTACGCCTAAAACCTCACCAAAACATTAACTGCAGAACACGTACCAATACCAGCACCTAAACTGATTAGCAGAAGAGTCTTTTCAGCCCCGCAGGCTTAGTTTTGCCTTCGCCAGATGCCCCGTGAGGAATTCGTCCCACAAAATCAGGGAGCGCATTCAGAGGAGCGGTTTGAATCCCGACACAGAGGTTTGGACCCCGGGCCGGAAGGGCTGAAGGTCGGCCCACATCGCCCGCCCGACGTGAGTGCACCTCCTGCCCCGTGGCCGTGTGGCCCGGCTCGAGCGGCGTCAGGGCTATACAGCTCCCCGGGGTAGCAGCATAGCTACCTTACGGCACCCCGAAATGGCGGCTAAAGGAGGAAATAAGGAACAAGAGACTCACCCCGACCGCCCCACACCGCCGTCCCTGCTCCCGCTGAGGCGCGCAGGCGCCAGGGGTGAAGCGCTGACCCCGCCTCCTCCTCCCGCTGCCCCGCGGGCTCCGTTGCGACTGCGCGGGGGAGGCGTGGCGGAGCCCGGCGGAGGGACAGGTAGCGGCGTCCAGCGAGGTTGCCTCCGGGCTTGGGCCCTCAAGGTTGCAGTCAAGGGGCTCAATCAGCCTTTGATGTCGGCCTATTTTTAATAATTGGACGTGTCAAGATGAATATACTGTAAATGCTCTCCCACAGAATCAACTAGGTTGGAAAAGACCCTCAAGATCATCAAGCCCAGCCATTATCCCAGCACTGCCAGGACCACCACCACTAAACCATGTCACTGAGGGCCTCATCTACACGGTTTTTGAACACTTCCAGGGACGGTGATTCCACGACTGCCCTGGGCAGCCTGTTCCAATGCCTGAACAGCCTCTCTGTGAAGAATTTTTTCCTAATATCCAGTGTAAACCTCCCCTGGCACACCTTAAGACTGTTTCCTCTTATCCTATTGCTTGTTACTTGGGAGAACAGACTGACTACCACCACACTACACCCTCCTTTCAGGTAATTGTAGAAAGCGATAAGGTCTCCTATGAGCCTTCTCCAGACCAAACTACCCCAGTTTTCTCAGCCGTTCCTCATCAGACTTGTGCTCTAGACCCTTCACCAGTTTTGTTGCCCGTTGCTGGACCCGCTTCTTTCTTGTGAGGAGCTCAGAACTGAACGGAGTGTAAACCACCATGGAGCACATGGTTGCCATTTACCAAGGCTTCTGGCTGCTGAAGGTACTGCTGTTGAGACTGTGTTACTCAGCTTGTGGAAAAAAGTACGAAGGCCCATGAGAAAGAACATAAATGTATGTAACAGACCTCTCAAAGTAAAACAGCATCCAATCAATCCAGTTCACAGTGCTTAAAAACAGTAAAATGAGCAAGTAAAATGAACAAGTGGTTCTCCATTACGTCTGGGTTTTTTTTCCCCAAAAACTCGAGTGAAGCAGCTTCCTCCGCCCTCCACTAGTCCTTCCTACTGACAGATCTGCCAATTAGAATAATGCCAAATCGGTGACCAGAGATAACTAATACTTTTTAAATATATAGTAAGCACATTTTCCAGAAAACTGTGTAGCTTTTAAACAAGGATTTTTGATAATTTAAAAAAAAAAAACAAAAACAAACAAACCACCAAAAACCCCCAAACAGTACAAATGATGCATTTTCAACATTACTATGATTAAAGTTACGCAGAGGGAAAAAAATCTTTACGAGACTGACTGATAACAGTTTCATTGCTTTTTCTTGGTCTTTCATAGAACCATGGAATAATTTGGATTGGAAAGGGACCTATAAGATCACCTTGTTCCAACCTCCCTGCCATGGGCCACACAGCCAGTTCCCTCAGTGCCAATGCCTGCCACGGTCAGGGACACCTTCCACTAGACCAGGTTTATCCAAGCCCTGTCCAATCTGAACTTGAACACTGCCAGGGATGGGGCAGTCACAGCTTCTCTGGGCAACCTGTGTGTCATGCTTTAAACCCAGTCAGGCAACTTGTTCACTCACTCCCAGTGAGTGGTGCCGGGCTGACAACAATCGAGGGCCCCCCCCATCCCCCCCGCCCCACCGGGGCTCTCCCCTTCCCCGCTCCCAGAGGAACGGGGAGGAGGATCGAAAGAGTGCAACTCCCACGGGTTGAGACAAGAACAGTCCAGCAACCAATGTACAACACAAATCACCACCGCTACTACCAACTACAACAATGATAAGGGAAAATAACAAGGGAAGAGAATACGATACCACCGGCCAAGAAACGAGTCCCACACGGAAGCCCGTGTCCTTCCGGGTAACTCCCAGTTACTCCCCACCCCGGGCATGACGTGCTGTGGTATGGAATACCTCCTTGGCTAGCCTGGGTCAGGCGCCCTGTCTCTGCTTCCTCACAGCTTCCCCTCCTCCCTGGCAGAGCATGAGCCTCACAAAGTCCTTGGTCAGGGTAAACATCACTTAGCAACAACCGAAAACATCGGTATCACCAGCACTGTTCCCAGGCTGGAAGTCAAAACACAGCACAGGAGAAACCTGACTGCTACTGCTGAACCCAGGACGCTGTGCCAGTGCCTCACCACCCTCACAGGGAAACAGCTTCTTCCTAATATCTAATATAAATCTCCCCTCTTTCAGTTTGAAGCCATTCCCCCATGTCCTATCACTAAATGCTCTTGTAAAATGTCCATCCCAGCTTTCTTATAGGCCCCCATTAGGTCCTGGAAGGCTGCTATAAGGTCTCCTGTTGTCTTTCATCAAGTAAAACAGTGAGGTGCTGTCTTGTGTTCACAAATTGCAACTGATATAATTTACTGTCATATGTAAAACGATGGCCTACTGTAAACAGGACAGGGGTTGTAGTTTCCTTTAGGACTTGAATCTGGCGTAAAATATATACCTCACCAAAAGCAGCCTTATCCCCTTCCCCAGTGCCAATCCAACCCACAGTTGAAGGTCACATGGCAGTACTTTTGTACTTCCACATCAGTGATGATGTGGTTTCCATCCCCAGCAGTGCTGTTGTGTGGGACAAGTCAATGCACCCTTCCATGTTTCCTACTTCCCATTTCATAAACAGGAATAGTCATATTAGCCTATTTATTTAAAGTATTCACAGTCATTAAAGAACCACAGAGAGATAAGGTGTGTTTTTATTAATTATTTTGCAAGTCATTCTTTACAAGATTATGCAAAAAGCATACAGCCAATTGAAAGAGGCATTTTGGCTCTGATTCATCTTTTGTTGAGGCAAGATGCCAAATATTTCTCAGTACAAGTTACATGGGACTGCACTAGTATTATGGAAAACGGCTTCTTTGACATTAATAATGCACTTAACATTACAACAAGGGTTTTACAGGGTCTATAAGGGGATTTCAAATTCTGCATTGATCCCAAAATCAGTAGAAGTAAATGCCTGGAATTCTCTCCTCAAAAGTGTAAGAATTTCCCGATCCAAACCACAGTTTCTGTTCCAACTGAAAGGAAATTTTGTACTTAATGAAAGAAACTACTACGAGGAGAACTGAGCTGCAAGGAGCTGTATTTGTATGTTACACCTGATAAGTGACATGAACAGAGGTGATCTATCGATAAAAGTCTTCAGAACAGACTGATGACACTACTTTTCTAAAACAGACACACAAAAGGAAACTGATGAAAATAAAAGTATGAGAGATTGCTGCCTGCTTTTTTAGTGTGATGTGTTATTTCTTATTTGTTACAGCATTGCCTGGCTGATTTAACTGGTCACTTATCTGAGCAAAATTGAGCTCTTGATGCTAACATAACTGTTTCCAAACAGTATTTGGGTATATCACAAATGCCGAGTGATTTTGCAGCAGTATTTGAGCTGGAACAAGACCAGGAGCTGCTAGCAAGATTATTCTCAGTGGTAAAATGTTTGCAAAGTCTTGACCTTGTGCATTCTCTACAATTGCTATACAGATACAACAACCAAAAAGCTTGATATTTACCTATTTTAATAGATTGGATGAAAATACTGTTTATTATAAAATCACTAAATATTTTTTACAGATTCCACTTGTCAGTTAAGTAACTTTGCATACATTTTCTTTGCATCTACTAGAAGTGAGTTTAACTTCTTATTTATTAACTTTGAAGTTAAATAATTCAGCTACTTCTAAACACAAGCTCGTAAAATTAACAATGGTTTCAAATGTTGGTGTCTTCTCCACAATGTTTTGAGTTGTCGGTTTGTTTTGTTTTTTTTTCCAGATTGAGTTGTTTAACTTCCCCTATGAAAATGTGCCAAGATAACAAGCTTTATAAAAACAAAAAATTGTATACACTAGGTAAAGATATCATAGAGGCTAAACATTTGAAATGTGAGCAATTCTAGCCTAGGCAAGATACTGATGCCCTGGGAAAGTTTCTGCTTCTGTTCCTCGAGTTGATGATTAGGAGTTTTCAGCTGTCCTCAATTATTTTTTCTGTCTAGCTTAATTTAGTTTTAGTTCTCAGTTTCTGAAAACTAAGTGGGATGAGTTTCTGTATACAACCCCAGACACATTCCTGGAATAAGATGAATGTGAAAACTTTTTGGAGTCTTATCAACAGTGACTTGCTGTATTTGTACTGCTATTTACGGGCTGCTAGCCCTTAGCAATAACTGGCAAGTGATGAAAGCAACCTTCCTGGTAAAACCTTGGAGATCTCCCCAAAGTTTTACTTCTTGCATCCCAAGTTTTATCTTCCCTCTATCCACAACAAATGTTATTTTAATAATTTTGCCTGCAACTGCTAGGGCAGAAAAGTCAGGGGCAGAAGGAAGGGGTAAATAGAGAAAAAGACTTTTATGCTGAAAAAATTACCCTGTTCTGTAGCAGCAGACTTTGCTACACTAAGTATTGTTCGTTCTGTAACAGCAGCAGGAACAAGTTCAGCTTGAGGGTCTTCCCTGACTTAGTTGTGCCACAATGATTGGCCTCTTAATGCATATTCCTTACCAGAGCAGCTTAAGAAAGAAAGATGACTAGAGAATTGCAGAGGAAAAGGAGGAAAAAAAAATAACAAGGGAAAAGGGAACTGTTCCTATTGCGCTGGAAAGGGAGATGAGAAGCGGCTGGAGGGATAGGTGGGGGAAAGTGGAGAAATGCATGTGTGCTTCCTGCTTCCAGGTAACTGACTCACAAAATATTTAGCCACTGAAGACCCTTTCCCTCATGGAAACCAGAAGCACTCTCCTTTGTGTGACACCCACACCATATCCAGTAAAACAATTTATCAGTATCTAGGTCATATTACACCTACAGTAAAGAGTACTGTAAATAAAAAGAAGACAACAGCGAAATGCTTATTGAGATGTTTGGGAGGTTTATGCAACTTCAATCAATATATAATAATACATATATAATAATAATAATCGTACAGTACTCCTAAGTTGTTACAAACGTATACTACATGATAGTATTGAAATCCATGATGCTGTTTTTGTTCTGCCAATGGAGTGTACCTTTGAAAAAGATGCTAAGCAGACTCTTCTTACATTGCGATGTGTTTTTTTATTGCAGCTGTGCCTAGAATGGGTACATCATGCATGGCTGTTTTCAAACCAGTACAAATGAACCAGAATCTAGGTATACGGTAACACAGTAGACAATGTTCCTTTTAGGCAAGCATGTACTAGGGAAAAACCAGGACCATTTTTCTCAGTGAACACGATAACCAAATGAGCCAAAACACCAGATCCAGATTGGTGACTGCCCAACAGACTGTGGTGCAGTGTTCACCTGCACTTGTTGCTCTGAGTACACTTCTCTGCCTCATGTTCTTCAAAGCAAAATTTCATTTCCACAGGACTAGCAATATTGCTTAGTCTTATGCCTCCTGTACTCCCCTTAGAGTTTCTTCTGGCAGTGGCAGAACAATGTTCCTGAAATGTATCATACTGACATTTTTGAACAATATTCATTCAGTCTCCCTGCGGCCCAGTTACACCTCCAGGCACTAACTGAGTATGCTAGTCACAGTGCACACACAGACCAAACATCTTTGCAAATATGAGAACAGCACATGAAGATCATTGCCTGAAAGAAAGCGGTCCATGCCTGAAAAAGAAAGGTAGCTTTCTCTTTTAAAATGCTTTGAAAGGTGAGTCACACTGATCAAGCAGTGAGACAGGCTGGGGGAGGCAGAGACTTCTCTCACTTTGAATACTGCACCCAATTCAGAATCCACTAGATCATACCTTACATGCTGCACCTTATTCCAGCTGAAAATCTTGCTAACCTATTTAGTATCTGATAATGAGGTTTGCCTCAGTAATTCACTCATACTGAACAGCACCACAGAGCAGTATAAATGTATACTGCTTTTCAAATGGAGCTTAGGCTTTCCACTGCTGTTTACACCTGTTCATACACGGTCCTTTCTGTCACTGTAGGATTGTCTTTTCAGCTCCTCCCAAATGAAGAACATTGGCTAAAAAATTGTAAACAGATTAAAGAAAATTAGAGGGATCAGTTTTGAAAGGGTTCTGCTCCTCTAGCTTAGAGGGTCAAGGCCACTGCAGAATGAGTTTAGGTTGTAACAGGTCCACTCAAGAAGGATGAAGTAAAGCTCCTTGGTCATACATCAGAACTTATGGTTAGGAAAGTGCTGGCTGTAAAACCGCATGTAACATTGCAAGTTTATGTTGCAGTAATTTGAAACAGCTGTAAAAGTAATCTTATGGATCTTCTTTGTTACATTTGCTTTGAATTTACAGTCCACCTTTGAAATCTACCACAACATCCAAAAACTGGAGCACATCAACTAGTGATATTCTGAACAATCTTCTTCATTAGCAGCAAACACCTTCAAGACACTGACAATTGAGAAATCCACTAATTCTATACTTATGCACCCAGAGGTGTAACTTAACGTACAATCACTGTAAACAACAGCTTTACACCTTAGTAAGTCAATACTCCAGACTGCTGAAGAGAAAACAATATGGATTTATGTAAGGTTGGAAATGCCAGGATGAAAATGCAAGCTGTGGAATGCTGTGCTTCTAGCTGAGCTGTATTTCTTCCTCTCTTACCATATTTCTTCCTCTTCTACACAAGAATAAGAAAAGGATAATTTCAGGTTCTCTTTTCATATCCTCCTTCTAATCACAAAATAATGCTGAGATTTACAAACAGAAGACAGACATCTGTGTGAATTTACTTTCATTTCAAAAAGCTTTCCTTCTAATGTTGTTACACTATTATGAGATGAAAACATGGACTAGGGGCATGGACAGGGCTGGATGCCAAACTCAATGAAATACAGAAAAGATGCTGCAATAGTGTAGTGTGTTTCTTTCCTTCAGAGAACTGATATACTGCAAGTTTACATTTTCATTATTTATCAATTTTAACACATACTTTTCCCATAATTTACATAAAATATAAAATTTAAGAAAAAACTATTGACATGATACAGCTAAATAAAGCAAGAATTTATTATAGAAAGTGAGTATTTGTGATATTAGTTAATAATATAACTAATTTTCCTTTCAGGACATAGCTCTTGTGACAGTCAAAAAATTGAGAAATTGATGGGAAGTCCGTTTTTACAACTGAGGACAGACCCTGGCATACCAGTGACTTTAGAATAAAACTGGACTTGGTTTTGTTAAATACCACATTTCTAAAAAAAATAAAAACTAAAAAATCTTTTTTTGTTTGTGATAATTTACTGATTAACTAAAGTATGACTCTGTATCTTCTATAGATAGAACATCATTATTAAGATACTCCAAAATTATATTTCCGCCATTGTACAATGGATGGTCTTTATCAGATAGCCATGTTTCCAATGTGTGCTCAAATGGCAAGGCTTCTCCAGAAGCAGCATGGCATAATCTCAATTTCTGCAAAACAAACAGCACAGAAATTAACATCAGGATTTACCTGTTTGAGATGCAAGGAGTAGGGTGGGGGAGGGACTGAGTGGTTAAAAAAACCCACCAAAACAAAATCAAAATCCAACAACCTGGAAAAAGTTTGTTATTATTACTGATTTACCTGGGATGTTGATTTGTTGTTGTCATTTTTAAGGCTTGTTAAGGAAGCTGCAAAATCTACTACTTTGCCAATACTCCACTTACTGCAGAAGAACATGGGCTTGCTTTTCTCTTTGTTTCCCTTTGGCAAAAATACTTGAAAATAAATTCTTTCTGTCTAGAAAAACATGAAAAATAAACAAAAAATTATTCACAGAAGCAGCACATAATACCAGTCATACACATTAACAATTTTTCAGTAAAAAAAAACAAACCTTTAAATTTCAACCCCCAAATTACTAACTCAAACTTGTACTATTCCATCAAAACCAAGGCCCCAGTTTCCTGCAGAATATAAATGACTGAGATCATCAAGTCAAATCCCCTCCAGCTGCAGGCACATGCATGATGGACAAGAAGTTCAGAGAGACATCTGGGAGAAGTTCAGGGAGACATCTTCTTGAGCCAGAGTCCCACAGCTAGACTGCTACATATAGAGAGACATGAAAAGGTGTCTGCCCTGGGTTTGCTGGATAATAATAACTACTCTGGGGAGAAGAAGGTGGATATAAATAAGCAGTGCTGTCTTTTGGCAGCAGTATAATGTCTCAAATTGGAATGCAAAGGCGGTTAAAACCGAACAATTCACTGTACCAGAAATGCCAGTTTCACAAACCAACACTCCCAGTCATGGCCAGCTAATCCTTCATCCCGTTTTCCCACCTTTTATGTGCTAAACACTTTTTCAGTATCAGATAGACCAAAATAAAAGTAACCTGTGAGGAAAAGGTTTTGAAGGGGATCGGGACAATCCCTTCTCCAACGTTATTTCTTCTTGACACTCAACAGAAGACACAGCACAAGCATGACTGATGTATTCACCAGTTAAAACAGCTTTTGCTGAGCCCAAGTCAAGACATGATCAAACAAGACAGATGTCTTCTTTTTAAATGATTTACATAGACCCTCCCTAGAAAAATACAGAACTACGTTTTCCCCAGCTGTGTTCATAAAGCTGAGGTTGATTTTCAATCTGTGCATTTTTCTCAAAACTTGAATGCTCTCCACACACAAGAAAATCTTTAACATCTAGGAATATTACAAAGGGGCAATGGAAGCAGGACCTGTATCTTGCCAAAATGTAAATGGCAGTTTGTAAACCAGCTAACACAGTGGCCATTCTATTACGGACACATGCCAACATCACCCAACTGCTATCAGTGCCCCACACTTTCTACAGTTGCTCCTCCAGTCCACTGGAACTTAACTCACAAACCAGCTCATTCTACTGTTGCACCCCTACCTATGGGATATACCTCCTGGAATTTCTATGCCATATCCAAGAAAATACCAGTAGGGCAGGGACCCAACAACTAATGCTACTTTGCAGCATAGCCCTCCTGTTTTGAGCTGGTCAGGTATGTAACTCGTATCAGGTCTGACACTAAAAGAAACAATCATCTGCAGAAAGCTAATCTGAATAAAGAAGCCAAGGGAAAGGTATTTCTAAGATAGCCTGATTTTCCTGATCGTGGAATAAGAAAGGTCAGGAAGGAGGACCTCTGGTGTCATGTGGTCCAAAACCATACTCAAAGCAGGGGGAAGTTTAAAGCTAGACCTAACTGTAAAGGTAGATCAGGTTGATCCAAGTCAGACTCAAAGAAGTTCTGAACATCCCAGAGAAGGAGATTCCACAAATTTTCAGAGGAGCTTGTTCCAAAGTCTGACCAGCCTCACTGTGATTTTTCTTCCTATCATCTAATTGGAATTTCCCATGTTGCAGCTTGTGCCCATTGCCCCCTGTCCTTTTCCTGTGCACCTCCAAGAAAATGTGTCAATCTTCTTTATAATCATGATGAGAGAAGTGATGTGCATAAGAGGCATTCCAGAAAATTCATATTCAAAAAAATCTTATCGAACTAGAACAAGGTAGTCAGAAGGCAGCTAGGAGGAGTCTAGCAATTTAAATAGAGGGTGCTGGAGATTAATAGGCTCAATTTATCAGTCAGAATTATCACTATTGTGGATGATTAAACAATTAATATCCACATGAGAAAATGAATAGTAAGAGAAATCAGCATACAGTAATTTGTACTACACTTTTTAGAGTTTACTAGCTTTGGAATTAGGAAGTCACTTTTAAAAATATCTTACATATATTCAGGGTGGATTTTTTCACAGTATCACAGTATCACAGTATGTTAGAGATTGGAAGGGACCTCGAAAGATCATCTAGTCCAATCCCCCTGCCGGAGCAGGAACACCTAGAAAATGTTACACAAGAATGTGTCCAGACGGGTTTTGAATGTCTCCAGGGAAGGAGACTCCACAACCTCCCTGGGCAGCCTGTTCCAGTGTTCCGTCACCCTCACTGAGAAGAAGTTTCTTCTCAAGTTTAAGTGGAACCTCTTGTGTTCCAGTTTGTACCCATTACCCCTTGTCCTATCATTGTTTGCCACTGAGTAGAGCCTGGCTCCATCCTCGTGACACTCCCCCTTTATATATTTATAGACACTTATAAGGTCACCCCTCAGCCTCCTCCAAACTATAGAGACCCAGCTCCCTCAGTCTTTCCTCATAAGGGAGATGCTCCACTCCCTTAATCATCTTCGTTACCCTGCGCTGGACTCTCTCCAGCAGCTCCCTGTCCTTCTTGAACTGAGGGGCCCAGAACTGGACACAATATTCCAGATGGGGTCTCACCAGGGCAGAGTAGAGGGGAAGGAGGACCTCTCTCGACCTACTAACCACCCCCCTTCTAATACACCCCAGGATGCCATTGGCCTTCTTAGCCACAAGGGCACAGTGTTGGCTCATGGTTATTCTGTCGTCCACTAGGACCCCCAGGTCTCTCTCCCCTACACTGCTCTCTAACAGGTCGTTCCCCAACCTATACTGGAGCCTGGGGTTGTTCCTGCCCAGATGCAGGACTCTACACTTTCCCTTGTTATATTTCATCAAGTTATTCCCTGCCCAACTCTCCAGCCTGTCCAGGTCTCGCTGGATGGCAGCACAGCCTTCTGGCGTGTCAGCCACTCCTCCCAGCTTAGTGTCATCAGCAAACTTGCTGATAGTACACTCAATTCCCTCATCTAAATCGTTGATGAATATATTAAATAATACTGGTCCCAGTACTGACCCTTGAGGCACTCCACTAGTTACAGGCCTCCAACTAGACTCAGCCCCATAGACTACAACTCTCTGGCTTCTCTCCTTCAGCCAGTTCACAGTCCACCTCACTACCTGATCATCCAGTCCACACTTCCTCAATTTAGCTGTGAGGATGCTGTGGGAGACTGTGTCAAATGCTTTGCTGAAGTCAAGGTAGACCACATCCACCGCTCTGCCATCATCCATCCACCGTGTTATTTCCTCATAAAAGGCTAAGAGATTGGTCAAACATGATTTTCCCCTGGTGAAGCCATGTTGACTGCCCCTCATAACCCTCTTATGCTTGATATGCCTTAAGATGGCACCAAGGATAAGGCGTTCCATCACTATGGAATTATGTAATTTTAAATTATGTTCCACAATATTTTAAATTAATCACTTTCCCTCCAGCACATATTTATTACAGTGATGCTATCTGATGAATGCTATAAGCAGATCCTTGTATTACAACTTCTGCATAAGCAGTTTTCTAAGCATAACAAAGTATAAAAAAAGAAGTTAATAAGAGGACTCAATAATGGCATAGCTGTAGTTATTTTAAAAACAGTAATTAAATGCACTCTGCTAAGATGAAAACTAACAATAAAACTATCACTATCACATAGTATGTTCTCAGTATTATAAATAAATTTAATGGGCCTGAACGTGATGTGCTGCAACATAACAATATGGTGAAAACCAATTTAAATACAGTTCTTTTAAGAGGATGTATAAGTACAGATCTAAAGTGAAACTCTTGATGAAAGAATCAAGGAGTTTCTAAACCCAACATAATCCTGATATGTGGAAAAGACTTGAATACCAGGTTTGACTGGCCACAGTGTTGAGAAACAATAAAGGAATATGTGAAATAACTTTGAAAATCAAAGAAATGAAAGGCTGAAAGCAACTGTCAAAACCCTATTACAACCCAAAGGCAGGAACAACTAACCTCAGGCCCTTCATACTTCATCCAGCAATGCAATATATGCCTATTATATCTAAGTAGTAGAAATAAAAATGGAGCTTTGCAGAACAAAAGCTAAGTTGTGTATGAGACAGGCCCAATATGACTGCTATAGAGTTGTGCAAACTGTGTCCTATCTGCGTCAGAAGCCTCTCATTACTCAGCGTGAAAAGCATCCCTGTGACTGACACACTCTGGTAATAACGTTGGTATAACTAATGCCATTTTATATAGCAATTCTCTGTGACCAAACTGGTCATGTATCAGTCCCACTCCCTCTCTGCTGATAGCCCTCAAGGTCCTGCGCACCAGGCGGACTTCTCCCCTTTTCGTCCCCTTCAGCCTCAAGGTCCCTGGGCACCAGGACGACTACTCCCATCCTTGCTGGCCTTGAAGGTCCCAGGCACCCAGCCAAGCCAGTGGTGATGAGCCTGTCACAGAACAGGGAAGTGCAGCAGCATACAGATCACTGTCCATAAATCAAGCAGTTACAAGCCCTAAGTGGGACTTGGACCAGAACTGCTGCTGGACAGAAAAACCCCCAGTCAGTGGCCAGGGACGCTTCCACTGTCGTCTGCTTCATCCAAGGACTGAGTAAGTGACTTGTATTCTTTTACATGTTTCAAGTCATAGAATCATAGAATAAGATCATCTAGTTCCAAACTCCCTGCCATGGGCAAGGACACCTCACACTAAACCATGTCACCCAAGGCTCTGTCCAACCTAGCCTTGAACACTGCCACGGATGGAGCATTCACAACTTCCCTGAGCAGCCCATTCCAGTGCCTCACCACCCTAACAGTAAAGAAGTTCTTCTTTATATCCAATCTAAATTTCCCCTGTTTAAGTTTTAACCTGTTACCCCTTGTCCTATCACTACAGTCCCCAATGAAGATGACTGCGATATTGATACTGCACACCAAGTAGTAACACTTGACCCAGTCTGCAGAGGATCCAGGTGATCAGGAACAATAAGCTAAGCTGTGCTATAAAATCCACTACACCAGTTAAAAAACTGTGCTACACTGTGATTATAAAAATTCTGTGCTACTTTGATCAACAAATTCTGTTAAAACAATAGAGATTTAACAACAACTTAGTGCTGTCATCATTGTGCCAGGGATCCCTGAAAGAACATGTCTGTCCCCACGTTGTTGGGTGACAGAATAAATTGGTGTAGTTGGCAGAGCCCTTGGGTCAGAGTGATGACTGACTTTCCCAGTAAATGGGACTCTGGAGAAAGGGGTTTAAAAAATAGATGGGAAAATCCCAACAAGTGGCAATAGCCAATAAGCCACAATCCAAAAGCCATATGGAATGAGTTTTAAAAAATGGAAATATATGTGTAAAGTTAAGAAGGACAGATGGAAGGAATGTGCTGGCTATTAGCTGCAGTATGGAAAATTGAGAACAGATATGCTGAAAGGTTAAAGGAAGAAATATAAAGGTGAATTATCAGCAAAGGATTTAGAATTGGTATAACCAAATTAAAGACTGATAGTGAGTCTGGAAAAAGTGTCTCTTGAAAAACAGTGTCACAAGTTATAAAAAAAAAAAAAAACACCCAAGAAAAATATCATGAACCCCCCCTGAAAATAGCAAATGGAACCAGGAAACCTACATATATTTGGTGTGGCTATTCTGTGAACTAGATACAGGGCAACAGTGACTGGGCTATTGAAACAACTGATGAAGAAACAACTGATGAAGAAACAACACCAAGGCTCCAGCCAGGAGTCACCTTTTTGCGGACCAAATGGATAGGGGGGATAGAAAGTAAGTCCCTTGGTCCACTTGGTAAATAGCTTGTCAGACTTCTCCCTCAAACACCTGAGTGCTGGCGTTATATCCTTACTGGAGTTGAAATAATACCACGCTTAGGGAAATGCCCTCCCATGCCCTCTGCTGTGCACTCTGACAATGGCACTCATTTAAAAATAAATCCAGAAATGGTGTGAACACTGTGGGGTTGCCCGGGTGTTCCAGGGTCCCACAGACCCCAAAGTAATGGAACAGTTAAGAAGTGTAATAGTCTACTAAAATGAGCTCTAGAACAAAGTTTAAATACAGGAGGATGAGGTAAAGCCCTAACTGAAGCTGTTTGATGCCTACATAACCAGCAGACTGGATGCCTGGTGGAACAAGCTCATTTTCCTGCTCTCCAATCCATAATGCATCCAAAACCCCCACTGTCAGCCCATCATTCTTCTCAGGGTGAAACTGTTCCTATTAAATACCCTTTGATGGTTAAAGTATCTGTCACATATGCCCTGAGAAAAGGACATATGGAAAACTGTTTCTAAATGGAGACTCCCTTTAACTTTCACTGAGGCTTGGATAATGCCCAAGAATGAGTAATTTCTTTTCACTTGAGGTCCTTGAACAGTACTTAGACAGATTCTTTGGCCTGAACAAACCTGGAGTTCACCCAAGGAACCATCGTTTTACGGAAACCTCAGCTGTAAAAAGATTATCACAACACCCACTGTATTATACTTACCCTTATTTGTACCCTCTTTCTCACTATTTCAAGAACGGGATGATAATCATGTAATTCAGTTCACAAACATAATTTCTCAACTGGGTAATGAATCAAACTGTGGGTATTGTTTATACCACCCTCAATCTTCAGATGCTAATTCTGAGTGCATAGCTGAACCTGTTCCTGAAAATATGTTGGTACCAACCTAAGTTGGCATACTCGCTCCTGACCCTCCAAATTACCAAACTCATACTTAAAAGGCACATTCTTATGCTAAGGCCCCACGGTACACTGTGATGCCCCAACAAACAAATTCAGCCTGGGTGGGAAAACAGTAATTGTGATTGCTGTCATCATTGTACCAGGAATCCCCACATAAAAATTCTTGCAACATTAATGAACTTGTCTGTTTCTGCAGTCTTGGATGACACCTGTGTAGCAGACAAATAAAATTTCTCCTATAAAATAAAGGAATTTGACCTGACTGCTCCAAATTCCAGAGACACATTATAACAGATCTAAGAGTAGTGAGATTGCTTTTGGGTACCAGGCTGAAACATACATATAAATGGTTGTGGTCTTGAGGAATTAAATCCAAAATCAAGCTGAGAGAACTAGATGAAAATCAAGATATTTACAAAGCTTTCCATTTCCTTTGAGAATTCCACTACTGAAAACAAACATTACTGACCTGAGGCAAGGACTTGTCCCCACACGCATGCATTTTCAGCTTCATTAATGCCACTTTTGCTGCTATTGCACTGTTTTTTGGTCCTCTGCATTTTTTGCTTTTTGCTTCCTCACTTTTTTTAGAATCTAAGAACAATATTATTACTGTTAATATGATGACTCATGCCGTCTCTGTAGTATATCTTGGAATTAGCCTATTTGGCCTCATTACATCTCCAAGGTTCCCATCCTTTTCATGTCCTCCCAACGTCATGATATCAGGTATCCTGAATGATAACAATCATAGAATGGTTAGGGTTGGAAAGGACCTTAAGATCATCTAATTCCAGCCCCCCCCTGCCATAAGCAGGGACACCTTCCACTAGACCAGGTTGCTCAAAGCCCCGTCCAGCCTGACCTTGAACACTGCCAAGGATGGAGTGTTCACAACTGGAACAGGGCAACCTGTTTCAGTGACTCACCACTCTCACAATAAAGAATTTCTTCCTTATAGCTAAACTAAATTCCCCCTGATTAAGTTTGAATCCACTGCACCTTGTCCTATTGCTACAGCCCCTGATGAAGAGTCCCTACCCAGCATCCTTGTAGGCCACCTTCAGATACTGGAAGGCTACTATGAGGTCTCCACACAGCCTTCTCTTCTCCAGGCTGAACAGCCCCAATTTTCTTAGCCTTTGTATGGGTGTAATTCTGAAAGAAACCTGAGCCCTATTTAATCTTTAAAAATTCTCTTTATAGACATATGTTGCTGTTGTCTCAGTTTAGATGAACAAAATTAGATAGTGACATGTGAGTTTAGAGCTATTTAAACAAGGAAATCTTCTTATTTGATTAAATCTGAACCCTCAGAGGAGGCCACAAGCTCAAATAACCTTCTGAAGAAAACTGCAGAATATATAAACCACTGTACTTGCCTACAATACTTTTAACTAGCCGCTGTGTGGCAGCCATTTGAGGTTTTGGTGTGTCCAGTTTCTCACATTCATGGTCTGACTGATGCCGATGTCTGTAAACAACAGTGCAAAACTTTTAGTACTTTTTTCATATACTAATGAATGAGTATTGGTTTTTAAACACTCTGTTCTGCTCACCTTAGACAAAAATGTTTTTCACAGTAAGGACATAAAACTGGCAAAAGCTCCTTTCCATTACAGTCCTTGTATGAGCATGGGTAAGATCTGTGCTGATCTGGTTTCATAGAATTGTTTCTTATATTCACCTAGGTATTAGTGCAAAATATTTTGTGTAAATAAACAGATATTACAGATAAAAGTCACCATCCCAGCTTTCCAAAAGAACTGTGCTAGCTCCATTCTGTGGGCAAAACTAGTCCAGCAATTCTCTCCTACTTTTGTCCTGGTTAAGTTTAGCTCACAGTTAGAAAAAGAACCATCATCCTAATCAAACTCAGTTTACTTCTGACAGACAGAAAAAGAGTAGATTAATAGTTTTTAAGCTTGTCACATTCTCAATGAGATATTAAATATTTCATAATTATACACTGTATGTATATATCTTATCTGGAAATAGATGGTTTAGTTACACAGAATTTTAAGGTAGTCATATATTATTAGATTACCTCAGAACACCCATGAGCATCCCGGCTTCTGTGCTGAAGGCTTTGCGGCAAAAGAAGAAAATATCACAACGTTATATACATTTCAGTAAAAGAAAACTCCATGTGAAAACATTTAAGTGTTTAAAGAATGATCTGACAAGTTTTGTCATGGCAACACTTCAGTTAAATAATGAATCTTCTCCAAAATTTGTTTTAACCTATGCACTTAACATCGTGAATGGATTGATCATATTCTTCCTAAGTAAAACATTTAGATCTTCGAACTTATGGCCCAAGATATAGAACAGAATCACAGAATCATAGAATAGTTAGGGTTGGAAAGGACCTTAAGATCATCTAGCTCCAACCCCCCTTCCATGGGCAGGGACACCTCACACTAAACCATGCCACCCAAGGCTCTGTCCAACCTGGCCTTGAACACTGCCATTTCAAGAGAATAGGACACTAGCATGCTTAAGAATTCAGCTCAAAGCAACTGGAGTTTGTCTGTTTTAATGGATTTTGAATCACCTCCCACAGCAACAGAAATCCCTTGAAGGCATCTGACATTAAAAAGGAAATCTGCTTGTAGTCAATCTGATTTGATCTCAGCTGGCCTCTGCTAATTTGAAGTGTAAATCAAAGTGCAAGCCCTGATTTGAACCTTGGAAGAAACTTTCTTTTTTTTTTTTCCCCTACAAGAACACCCTGCTCCCTCCACCAAAAACAAATCAGTACAAAACAGGGCCTAAATTAGATGCCTTCCAAAATAAACTACCTGTATCCTAAGGATAATCCCACTGATTTCAAAGCTCCATAACAGCAGCTTGGGAAGAAAGTGGCAACTTCAAAGAAGCAACTACTTTTAATTAAATGTATCTGAATGGAGTCACAGAACCTTTTATATAACACTTAGGTCTGCACAACTGTCACACTGAAATCTTACAGGAAAACTAACTTAATCTCCTTTTATGACAAGATCACCTGCCTAATTGACCTAGGGAAGCCAGCAGATGTGGTGGGTGGGTTTAGATTTTAGCAAACTGTCTTTTACAGTATCCTTCTGGTCAAAATGTCCAGCACGCAGCTAGACAAGTTCATAGTATGATGGCTGAGCAACAGGTGATCAGGTCAGGCTTAAAGAGTTAATAGTAAATGGGTTTACATCAGGCTGGCAGCCAGTCACCACTGGGTTCTCCAGGGTTCAATTTTAGGGCCAGTGCTCTTTAATATTTCCATAAATGATCTGGTCACAAGAATCAAATGTACATTAAGTCAGTTTGTTGATGATACTAAACTAGGAGGAGTTGTTGACTGCCTCATGGGTAGAGAGGCATTACAGCGAGATCTGGATAGACTAGAGAGCTGAGCAGTCACCAACCATATGAAATTTAACAAGAGCAAGTGCCAGATTCTCCACCTGGTATGAGGTAATCCTGGTTATACATACAATCTGGGGGACAAGAGGATGGAGTGCAGATCTGGGGTCAGGGTTGATGGCAAATTATGAGTCAACAGTGTGCCATGGCAGCCAAAAGGGCCAACTGTGCCCTGGAGTACATTAAGCAGAGCATAGCTAAAGAGTTGAGGGAGGCAACTGTCCCCCTCTTCACTGCACTGCTGTAGCCTCTCCTCAATTACTGTGTGCAGTTTTGGGTGCCTCAATATATGGACATGAAAGCATTACAGTGTGTCCCAAGGTTGGTGACTAAGATGGTGAAAGGCCTTGAGGGCAAGACATATGAGGAGTGGCTGACGTTACCTGGGTTGTTCAGCTTAGAGAAGGCTGAGGGGTGACCCCATTGCGGTCTGTTACTTCCCCAAGGTGGACAGTGGAAGGGGAAGTGCTGATCTCTTCTCCTGGGTGATCAGCAACAGGACATGAGGAAATGGAATGAAACTGTGTCAGGGCAATTTCAGACTGGGCATTATGAAAGGGTTCTTCACTGAAAGGGAACCTCCCTCTCAGAACACACTCCCCAGGGAAGCAGTCACAGCACTGAGCCTGTCAGAGTACAAGGAATGTCTGGATAATGCTCCTAGTCATATGGTTTAGTTTTGCGAGGACCAGGGAGTTGGACTCGGCGATCCTTTGGGGCCCTTCTAATTTGAGATACTCTACGATTCTACGAACTTACCAGAAGATGCCTGAACAGCCATCACATACAAAGGGGAGAAAATCTGTAACAAAGAGTTTTGTTTTCACTTAGACAACATGGTCATTGATTTGGTAATACTTTCTAGCTTAATTTTTACATTATTAACTTTTGCTTACCTGTACCATGAAGTAGGTATCTTTACAAGGACACTTAGTAACTGCATCTACACAGTACCCAGAAGTGGCTTTTGTAACACAGTTACACTGTTAACTCCCCTAGTTAATATTACTGAAAAACATACGAGTAAGTAAATTATATATTCCAGAAGCTGGCACTATGCTTTAAAAATTGGGGGGAGGGGTGGTGTGTGTGTCAATATAAAAATCTGAAACATGTGGCTAGCCATCAAACTTAACAGTTTTGCTAAAAAAATTAATTTATTGTGAGACCATTCAGAATACTGTTTACTGACTGCTGGAGAAGTGGACAATTTACATTTTTATTAGATGGGTTGCCAACTGGAGGAGATGATACCTCTTCCAAAAAGCCTAAAGTCTCCTCCATTTAACAGTCCTGATGATCCTGCTCCTTCCTCTCTGTCCTTCATATCACACACACTGTTTTTGTGCAATTTAAACTGCACATACTTCTTAAGTCTCTGCACACATCCCCCACCAGTTCCTACCGATAAAATCTCATCACCCCTGGCAGCAAACACCCACCTCCAGGTCATTACTCCAGTTCTCCATTCTTCAGATTTGGTCTTAATGGACCACCATAAGACTGGACTGCAAATCTCAAGTCCAAAGATCTTGGTCACTTCCTCTATAAGACCGAGTGGTCGCACCACAAAGCTTTCATTCCAAGATTTTTTTGCGGCCTCTTACTGAACGGTTACATTCCCCTAACATAATTTCCCGAGATCAGCGAAGGCAAGCAAGGGTGAAGAACGGAAAAACAGCATAATGACGGCTGGCAAAGCAGGGACCAAACCGCCCAGTGACACAGCTGAAGCGACAGGCCCTGGCAGTGGGTCGTGCAGGGCTGCAGCAGGCCGGAGGACGCTCCGAGGGGGAAACACCTCGCAACCCCCTCACGGCCACTGTAGCCTCACTGCCCCGGCCCCGGCCTAGCGCTCCCATCAGCGGCTGCCCGCGGTCCCCACCGTGCGGTCCCTTACCAAGTTGTCTGCAATCCGCCACCCCGCAGTGCTGCCCTAGCTCCAGCTCCGCCATGTTCCACGCAGCCCAAAGCCGGGGACTTGGGGAGGACAGAGCGAGGACGCTGCCGAGCCCGAGAGCGCAGGGGCTGCCAGGACCCAAAACGTGCTGTGGCGTGTGGTGTGGCGTGCCGAAGCTGCTGTGCGCAATGTGTTCACCGCCCCGGGGAGTGGCTAGCGGAGCTGCGGGCGGGATCTGCGGGGACCGTGAGGGGATTGCGTTGGAACCCAGCCGGTAGGGCGTGGCGTTTCGCCGCGGAGCTGCTGGGAGTGCTGTGGGAGTGGGTGCCTCGTCGGGCTCCGGGGAACGGAGGCTGGAGAGCTTGTGTCGGCTTAACCGGAGCCTCAGGCTTTCCGTGCGCCCAGAGCCGCGACGCCGGTGACTTTCGTGCGTCAGACTGCTGTTGTCGGGGAAGGGTACTTGGTGTGTTTTATCTGTGCGGCTGGTAGCGCCAGCCCCCCAGCAGGGCCCATAGGGAAAGGCGACGGGAACGCGGCTTTCTGCACTCCTGTCACTGGATGGTGCTGCTAAGTGTCACTGGAATCACTCCGCCCGTGTCACCAGCCCCCCCGGGCTCGGGGCGCGTTGCCCCGGCAATCCCCTCAGAGTGCTCTTTCCTGCTGCACAGCCGTGAGAGATGATGGGGGGGAGCACAAACTGAGCGTGGGCACCCCGCCCCACCTGGGGCGCTGCGGGTAGCCCCACAGAGCTCGCTCGCCCCTCACGCCCCTCGCCCCGGCGCGGACAGCGTGCACGCCTGAGGCCCGCTGCAGACAGCGTCAGCAGCAACAGTTCGGCGGAGCCGCCCCTGGGTGGGCAGCTTGAGGGTGGGGCCGGGTCGGGCCCGCCCCGCCGCCAGGTGCTGTGCCGCCGCCCGCAGGTCCAGGAAGTGCCGTCACGGGCGGGCGGAGGGGCTGCTGTTGGCCGGCCTGGCCGGAGCTTTCGTCGGTGGGTGCCGAGCAGGAGCTGCCGCCATGAGCAAGATTTCCAAGTTCTTCAAGGCGGGCGGCTCGTCCGCCTCGAAGGGCCGCCGGGGGCCCTCGCCGCAGGAGGCGCTGGCCCGGCTGCGGGAGACAGAGGAGATGCTCAGCAAGAAGCAGGTGTACCTGGAGACGAGGATCGAGCGGGAGCTGGCGCTGGCCCGGCAGCACGGCACCAAGAACAAGCGAGGTGAGTCCCAGTAGCTGGGGTCGGCCGGGCCCGCTGCTCTCCGCCTGCCGCCGGGTGACTTGGGAGGCTTTAAATGCCAAGGTTCAGACTCTTCCAGGTTGTGGTCTCTGTTAAGAGGAGGTCTCGCATGGGCCGTTGCTGCTTGCGCTCTCCAGGTACGCAGCGTGTTTGGTGGTTCAGCTGTGGGCTTGAAGCAAACATTGCCGTGATGCGTGTACGCTGGGACACGACGATGGCTTTTAGTCTTGGGCATCTCTTGGTGTTCAAGGCGTTGTGGATTTACTGTGGTGGGATGATAAGGGGGTGCTTTATTCCTCACTAGTTTACTGTCTGTGGTTCCCTGTGTCATGCGTTCATTTGTGCTTAGCATCACAGTCAATGCAGGCATCAGCTGGATGCATACTGTGTGAAGTACTTCTGTTCAAGGTGGAAAGGGGATCACAGCTTGGGTTTTGAGCATTGGTTGTGCAGATAGTAAACGAGCTGAAGCACATGAGGATCTTCAGTATATTCATGGATGAAAACAGGTTATATCCACTGTGAGAGCTGGAAAGTATACTTGGTGGCAACTGAGGAACAAAGTGATTCAGTGATTTGTCTCAAATCATATAGGAAGTACATGATACCACTAAAAAATGAATGATAATTCAGAGTATTTGTTACTACTGGTCTGCTGTTATCTGCAGAGGAGAGGATACTAAGGGATAGTAAGGTCTGGATCCTGCTTATACTGACGTTGTTATGTCTGGAAAGGGAATGATGGTACCCAATGTCTTAGGGATTATACAGGACTTTGAGAAACAAGTAAATTACTTTCTAAAGTTACCTGGAGACCTGTTTGTCTACTCTGAGCTTTATTTTTCTTTACATACTTCAAAACAGAAGGAAAACATTTTGGATTAACAGTTTGCGGCATAACAAGAGTAGCTCTTTCATCTGTTCTCTCTGTTGCTTGATAATTTAACAAATGACTGTGATGTAACTTAGAATTTGTGAAGAATTGTGTGTTAAAGGTGTTTTGGTTAGCTCTTTAATGGGGTAATCAAATACTTGTAATAATTTATCTGGTTGATAAATTTACTTGTAATAATTTTACTTGTTAATAATTATTAGCAAAAGGCAGATAAACTAACTTTTAGTTAGAAAGGATCTAAAGGCATGTGTTAAGATGGGACAGATCTGAAGGCATGGTCAGTCAGAGGGAGTAAAGCCAGTTCAGCAGCATGACAGCCTGCTGCTCTGCAGCAAGGGAGCTGTCAGGCCTGTCCCATTCCCACACTTTGTACTTCCTTGGCTGCAACTGGAGTGTCTCTCTTGTCCCTTTGTTCAGGTACTGGCACTTGTGCGTGAATGCAGTGAGCTAGTTCAGGAAGGTGATCCAGCTGAGAACTAATTTGCTGTGGGACAAAGTGACCATATAGCTCCCAGGATTGGGTTCATTGTGCACATCAGGGTGGATGCAAGAGAACAGGGCAGCTCCTGTGACTGTAACAGTTCCTGTTTAGATCCAGACACACTGCTGTGGAATGTCATTCCAAGCCTGGACTTTAAGCTGTCATAGTTGTAGGAAGAAGAAATGCTCCATGCCTTTCCTTGTCAGAGCTCCCTGAAGGGGGTATTTCAGAAAGCTGGATGCAGATGTATAATGTGGGGTTTTGTGGCTGGGTTATTTTTTTACCCAGAGTAGGTTAAGTTCCATTTACCTGTTTGTCTCGGCAGCTGCACAAGTGCTTGGGTACCTCTGAATGAAAGGGTGGTGCATAGGCAGGAATGAGTACTTGTTCTTGGGAGAAGGCGGATCTGCTTCTCCTTTAACTTGGCTGATTGATGCTGGTTCAGGTGTTTGTTGGCCTTGTGCTTTAGGCGTGCAGCATTTGACATATGAAGCTTTTCTCCCAGATCTCTGTGTTTGCTGCTGTGCTCAGTATGCAGTTCCCCATGTGCTTTACTTGTGTGATTATTTGTGGAGTTATGCTGCAAACTGGATTGTTCAGCTGATCATGGTTAAAAATAACTCCCTTTTATCTTGTTTGCTCAGGACTGGATAGCTAAGAACAGTAAAGAGACAGGAGTAGAGCAAAAAGTGCAGAGTGGGATTTTTTTCATGCCAGAAATGGTTGTAAAGCCAAAATAGGATAGTGTAAGTACAGTCAGAGGAGTAACAAGAGACATTAACCTTGATGTGCTGAAGTGCTTGAATTTAGCAGGCTAGTGAATGAACTTAAATCCCTAATGATACCTCTTCATTTGATATGTCAGTTGGTTTACAGTTTGATTGCTGTTGATTTACATGTGACAGTGTATTAGCTGCTATACTGTACTATATAGTTCACAGGAAATCTGTGCTAAACAGCATATATTGTAGCATTATGTAAACATACAAATGAGATAATAAAAGTTTTAATCTATGTTGCCTTGTTAAAATGAATCTTTCAAAGGGACCTTGCAGGTAATTTTTAATGTTGATTTTTCTTAATTCCATCTATGGAGAAGCCTATGGAAACCAAAATGGGACTGTCCAAGACTGGAGCCAGATGTGTCTGTGTATAGAAAATGCACCAAATTAGCATGATCCCATTTGATTTTAGGTGTGTGAGTCTGAGTCAGTAATATTGTCACAGGAGAGAGCAGATTCAGGCACCAGCAATTTTTCATTAGTTCAGATGATTCTTGAATGGGTTCATGTGACATCAGTAGGCTTAACTTGATTTAAAAGCTGTAACACATTAGCTATGTTAATAGATGTGAAACATCATGTAAATATTTTTGGCTTCTCCTTTATGAAGTGAGTACCTCTGCAGTTCCTGTTGTGATACATTTCCAGTATTCCCCATTCATATCTTTCTGTAGCCAGATCACTCAAGGGTTTTCAAAACAGGTATGTGTGTTGGAATTCCCTCTGCAGAGCTTATGTCATGATAAGCAATATCTGTTTTCACAGTTACCACTGCCTTTTAATCAATTCCTCATTCCAGATCCAAAGTCATGATTTTTTTGGGTATCTCTTGCTGTACTTTTTTGGGTATCTCAGTTTCAACCAGCTCACAGCTGCCAACTCCATGTGCAATTTGGCCTTTCATCTTCATTATTTTGAAGATCATACAGGAAAATTCAAAGGACATAAAGTAATCCTGAGTATTTGAGAACTCTGTTTAAAAGGAAATGCATTTCCTGAAGTGTGCCTATGCCTGTGAAAATAACACACATGACCGGGTGTTGGTTCAGCCAGGAGTCTTTCACAGAACCTAAAAAAAAAAAAAGCTAACTGAGAAGAATAAAGTTAAAAGCAGCCATCCAGAATAGGACTAAATCTTAACCATGAAAAGCCACATAGTACCACTGAGGACAAAACCAATACAGAAAGTTGGAGTAACAGGTAGGCTTTTACAAGTAGATGTAGCTAAATATGTTGTGTGGTACATATGAACAGGGCTCATGTGGCCATGTAGCATTCCTTTTCAGTGAGTTAGTTGTAACCAGAAGGCTGTTGAAAGCAAACAACAGTATAGTAGTTGCACCTCAGCACAGACAGGGCCATCATGCCTGTGGCAGGGTGTATGACGGGTTGGGGCTGAGGATTTCTGGCAGAGAGATATGAGGAAGCCCTTCGTGTGTCTTTGTTCTGTGAATTACAGCTATTGTTCTCTGATCTTCATGATCACATTTCAGGTGTCTTGCCATGAACTGGAGTGGTTATAACAAGTCAAATTCATTATTGTTCTTGAATTAGCCCCTCAGTTGTAACTGTATGTGGCTTCCTGCTCAAGGTTTTAAGGATTATGAATGCTGATAATGAGTTTACTTAGGGTGGTATAATTTTTTATAACCTCATCAGCACTTCTTTTGGTTGTCTGTGGTGTAAGGGAGATCAGAAGTTGTAATCCTTGCAGGAATGAAGTTGAGGTCTGTGAACTGTATCTGAGAATGAGTGAGTATTTTCACAGGGGTGTTATATTTCCTTAAGGAACATTCTTCTTCACCAGTTCCCCCCTGGGAATTTTAAGGGTTAAAAGACCATGCTTTTGTTTGTACTTCAAAAGATGAAATCATCTGTAATTCGTATACTAATGGGTGTTGGTGGTGGACTTGACAGGTAAAGGTATTGATATCAGTGAACTGTCTTTTCATTCTGATCTGTCATGAAACCATGAGGAGGGTGCCACAGATCTTTGTGTCACTACTTTTGTTCTTTGCTTAAGAAATCTGGATATTAAATGTATCCAGGATTACTGTTGCCCGGCTGGCCATTTCTGCTTCCTAATGAAGCATAGTACTGATAATGGAAGAGTCCTTCTGTATGTTAATAATAGTAGTTCTTTAATATGCATACTTAAACTGACATATTAGTCTACTGATGTTCCACCCCTTATGTTAGAAACCGCAGATTAAAAGCAGTGTTTCCTATTCAGTGAGCTTCTGTTCTATTCCTGCCTGCTGGAAATGTGCTAAAGCCCAGCCAAGTGCTGATCATTTCATTTTGAAATGCAGGAGTTGCATCAGCTTCTTTGGAGCGCAACAGAGACAGTGTATGAGATGCTTTTTTTACCCCCTGGAAGAAGACCTCCACCTCTTTCTGGTATTAGATACACTTGCTTCCTCACTCTACCCTTGTTTAGACTCTTCCTGGGCTGTCTCCCGTTGAAATCTTTGGAATGGGCTACACCCTTTTTCAGAACCATTCTTAGACCTGCTTGTATGTGCAGTAGAAATGCACTTAAAGTTCATGATAATCTGTAAACCAGAAAAATACATTTCAAATAGGAAATTATCTTAGCTATAGAAGCTACTATAACAAAACTGCATAATGAAGGGCAGTCATTTAATATAAATGAGAAAAGTCATGTAGTGTGGTGTGGGAATTTATTATGTCTTGGTAAGGAAGGAATATGAATTGATTTCCTGTGAAGTGCTTTGTTCTATAAGTCACTGGTAAAACTAAAGAGAATTAAATACGCTGCACTACAGTGATTGGGAAAAGCTGTTTACGAAGAGGTGAAGTCACTTGGAGTTCAGCTTCTTCCATGGTTTCTTAGTTTGGGTGTGGTTTAATTAAGTGTTAATACAGGAACCTTCAGGATTTTGAAAACAACTTCTTTGTATGTAACTGAGGAAATCCATTTTCTCTCTGAGCAGTCAGTAATAACAGCACCATTACAGAGTCCCATTTCTGAAAAACAACTGGAAATATTCCCCAATGGAAGTCTTTCTGCACCAGCCAGTTAGTGTTCCTCAGTCCACAGGGCTTTGAAGCCCTCCCTGGCACAGCCAGTGTTATGCACAGTTTTAGACTATTAAATTTACCTGAAATCTCTGTCTTCCTAACATAAGAATCCTAAGATCAAATTTTGATTCAACTGAAGCTAAGGAAGGAAGTGGTTGGTGTCCTAATACTAACAATAATAAGCATAAATAAGTAGGGAAATAAGTATGTAAAAAGAATATTTGGTATTAAATCAAACTGGTGTATTTTGGAATTGCTAATGAGAATTTTACAGTTTTTCACATTTGCAGTTTACATGACATCACCTGGCATTCATGCTTTCAGTGTATGCATGATCTTTGCACCATCCCCCAAAACCTGGGAAAACCCTGAATTTGAATACTATCATTAATCTGTTGTGATTGTGGTTTGCTGTCCTGAAACATTTTACTGCTGGTGCTAGAATCATAGAACGATTTGGGCTGGGAGATCATCTTGTTTTAGCCTCCCTACCATGGGCAGGGACACCTCCCATTAAGCCAGGTTGCTCTTAGCCTGTGCAAATGCTTGTCTTCGCACAGCTAACAATGAGCAGTCTTGACCATGTTGATTCAAGCATATGTCAACAAAGCACTAGATTTTTTTTTTTTCAGTGTGTTGTTGCACACCATAAATCTATGCCCCTTCTTGGAGGGATCCTAACTGCATTTGCGAAGTTGTGTACCCCAGTGTCAAGGTTCAGTATTATTGCACGTGGGCAGTTACTCGAATAAGAAAGCGATAGTAATTGCTGCTGTTTTTTGAGTCTGGGGGGCTGCAGTGCTGCGGTTGCTTGCTGGCTCTGAACCTGATTTAAAAATTGAATGTAAGGGAAAAGGGAAAAGGCATGGCTATTAATAGCATTGAAAAAGCTATGGGTTAACTCAGTCTCTTGGTTTTGTTTGTTGTCTTGCCTGGCACATGTGTAGGTTGGAAAGGACAGTCAGTGATCAGGAAATGCTTGTGGCAAGATCGTGTGTGTTTCACACCCAGAGGCCAAGAGAAAGTTCTTTTCTCCTTCTCTGTGTCACATGCATTCATTCTGGTAATGATTTACTCGGGGCAAAGTATGCTGCTCATAATTTAGCAAATATAAAAGACTAATCTCAGTGATTTACAAAGTTAATAGGGAGTAGCTGGACTTGACTGTGGCTGTGTTTACAAAGTTTTATCTGTTTTCAAGTTCTAGGGTTTAAAGATCATGCTCGTAAGTGATTATAAAGAAATAGATGAAGCTGAAAGCCACAGAAATGAGGCTTCATCTGATCTAACGACCTGCTTTGTTAGGCTTTTTGGGCTTTCCATTGCATCTGGCAGTTTCTGCTGCTGAGACGAAGTTTAGAAAACAGTGCTGATGGAGGTGTGGTTATCATGACAGATCTTCTTACACTGTCTTCCTTAGTTTTTACTTACGTTTTGCAGCCTCTTCTTTTCTTTTTCCTCTTTTTCCTCCTTTCTGACTTCGCTCTGACATTTTTCTTTTTCCTCCCCGTCTTCCCTGCTTTGCCTGTGTGCACAGGATGGAGTTCACGATCTCCCGCAGTGGAGGAAGAAGATGCTCTTCCCTGTGGTGTTCAAAGGAGTTAATCTAAAAGAGACTTCCCAGCATGTTCATGCAACAGCATGTTGGTGATAAACAGGCTGCTGATCTGGTGTGGTCAAAGTTTGTCTCGCTACTAGTAAGGTAGGAGGGTGAGAATTATAAATTCTGCAGGTTGGCTTGGTGCTGAACTTCTTGTCCTTGCATTTTGCTATAAAAATACACAGTGCACTTTGCCTCTTCCCATTCCAGCTGCCTTACAAGCACTGAAGAGAAAAAAGAGATATGAGAAACAGTTGAGTCAAATTGATGGGACACTTTCAACCATTGAGTTCCAGAGAGAGGCGTTGGAGAATTCCCACACCAACACAGAAGTGCTCAAGAATATGGGCTATGCTGCACAAGCCATGAAAAAAGTACATGAAAATATGTAAGTACTAATAGCTTTCAAGTTGAGCTCTACTCACTTCTTTCAAGCTGTTTCATCACTGAAGAATATTTTATGAAATCAAACTGTTCTGACTTAATTTTTGGCTCAGGCATTTAATGTCAGGAATGCTGTTGATGCAGTGGTGTTATATTTGGCAAAAAAAAAAGTCTCTTCTTAACAGCTAGTCTCGAAGGAAGCTCGCTTAACTAGAGAGATTCATGTAGTACCTGTTTTTTCTTAAGTCTGACTTGGCAGTGGAGACTGGCCTCTGCCCCTGGTTTGTTTTTTTTTTTTTTTTTCAGAAGAAAAGTTAGTTGAAGAAACCAGGTGGACATTTTTCTCAAAGTCTGTAAGCTGGGCTGTGTGATTCAAAGTACTAATTAGACCTGGATAAAGGAGAGGGACATTTTTTTTGTCTGTGTAGTATTTTTATATGTCCCATGTTTCATGAGCTGTTTTCCTGCCTGAATAAACAGTTAAATGAGAAAAATTGTTCTGGGAGAAGTAAACAGGAACTGAAACAATAATGAAGTTAACAATAAGGGGAACACTTAAAATGGAGTATAGTCCTGTTAAATTCCCTCCAGTTTAACAACAAAAAAGATCCATCTGTAAAGATGCTGACTTCAGGAAAGAGGTGGGGTCTGCCCAGAGGATGTGACTCTTGGCTGAGAAGCACAGAGAGGGAGAGAGAGAGACACAAACTGCTGCAGTTTGACCTTTTTTTACAGTCCCAAAGTGGAAGAAATTTGACTGGCTGAAACACACAGAAGCTTGCCAGGAAACATTAAGGTGTAGGTGAGCGAAGTTATTCCCTGTGAATTCTGCGGTTTATATGCAGCCATGGCATAAAAAGAAAATAGAGTCTGCTCAAGGTTTTCAAAGTCTCTTTTGTAGGATTTGAATGATGAACTATCTTTTAAAAATGTTCCTATGTTATCTTGCCAGGGACTTGAACAAAATCGATGATTTAATGCAAGATATCACTGAACAGCAAGATGTTGCCCAGGAAATTTCAGATGCTATCTCAAATCGAGCTGCCTTTGGTGATGAGTTTGATGAGGTTAGTACTTCAGGCCTGCGAGTTTTAGCTGTTAAATGATTCCACAGCTATTTTGTTGTTGTCTAGTGGCTTGTTCTGGTGGTTTGTTTCTCAAAAGGTGTTGGTATGAAATTCCTTGGTTCTAGCTTACCCCATCAAGGATGTTTGCCTATTTCTCACATACATCTTTTTTATAGATAGATATGTGTGTGTATATATGTATTTATATATATTAATATATATAACATAACTATGCAATAGAAGTATTTTTAGAGTTTACATATTTTTATTTGTATATAAATTTTAAGAAAGGCAACTTTAACTGCACTCCTGTAGTTGTTATTCTCATTTGTACCATGGGAGGAGGTCACTAAAACGTGTGATTTGTACTGCTACAAGTGGACACCGAAACATATAATTTTTTGTGCTCCAAATAGGCATCCATTTGACTAAGTGCATATTTGTATGCCATGAACTGTTCACAATTCTGAATATTTGGACCATTTTTTAAAGGTCATTTTTGGTGCTTGGAAATGCAGGTGCTTTCCCTGTGTTCCAGATTTTCTGCAGAAGTAGATCCATTAGGTTGACTTGGGGGAAAGGGAGGTTTCGTTCAGCAGTTATAATTTGTTGAGAACAGTAATGATTCTTTGTATTTTATTCCCATTACTTGCTTTCCTATTTTTCCACTTCGAATGTAAATAGACTTTTCAAGAAACAGTTTAATTGTTACTGGCATAAGGAATGGGATTTGACCTGTATAAACTGAGTTTCAAACAACTGAAAAACACTGTCATCCCAAACAGCTGTACAGTGTCTTTTACTTTTCATCATTGCTTGAACTGTAGGAGTCTAGACTTAGTAAGCATGTTGTAGATTGACCTGGCAGTTACTAAGAAATACTAGTCTAAGTTGATGGGCACATTTCCTGTTCTGGGAGACTAAGCCACTGTCACGTAGGGCATCATTTTATCAGCACCTGCTTTTGTATTGGGGCCTGATACTTGGAGCACTTGTCCAGTAACTGGAAAGTTTGGTCTCCAGGACACTTCAGCTTGAGAGCACTGGAATCAGTGACTTAATTGCTGGATTGTGAGGTGATTTGTGTTGGGGGATGACAATTTTATTTTTTTGAAGGACGTTTTGACCACACACTTGGATTTCCTCTTAATATGTGTGTAAGGAGATCATGGAAGCATGTAATTTCTACTGCTCCAGACTGACACAGAAACTTAAGTGTTCTTTCTCTATGGATTGACACAGTGTAATTCATGAAGAATGCAAAAAAGCTCTGTCCTTCCTGAGTAGGATGCTTACTGGAGGCCAGTCTTTTCTTGAAGGCCTGCTTGTGATGTGAAATACATTCCCATGGACAAAGCTTAGAACCTGAGAGTTCACATATCTTCCCCCGCTCTCTTTTTGGCCTAGGATAAGAGGAGAGAGGAGATTCGTTATAGCTATTGCAATACTCCACAGCCTAGTTGTAAAGTAGTTCCTGAGTTGTGGGAAATAAAAGCTAAATCCATGCTTGAGGATGAGAATAACTTGTCCCACTTTGATAGCAAATGTTCTAGACACTACATCATTATGGTAAAGTTGTAGTAGTCGTGATCATGGTTTTCTTTTCTTTTTTTTTAAAGAGAGTCTTTTCTGGCTGATACTACCTCTGAATTGTGTTCAGCAGAGGTTGGTAAGGACTAATTTGGTATTGGAGGGTGTTAGATGATCATGTAGAGGTCTTCAGTATTACCTGTTTCCATTGACCTTACAGCAGCTTGGACATCTAACTTTTAAAGAAGCTTGCATTCACAGCACTGCCTGGGGCACTTAAAGTACAGGCACATTTGCTCTTCAGCTAAATGCCTAAGTTAGATATGGGGTCCCAAACTTGCACATTTCCTTGAAGGATCAGCTGTCAATTGAACATCATCAGCTATTGACCTGATGCTGAAATTTATAGATGGTATCCCAGCATTTGCATTGTGAACTAAGTCAGGTAGGCAAACTAGCCTTTCTTTGGCCTTAAAATATAAAAACATGAGAAAGTAAGTCTGAGAAGGCCTGTAGTGACTATGTGGTTAACATTTGAACTTCCACATTGGTGGTAAGTTAGGTATAAATGGGTAGGCAAAGCCCATTTCAGTACCTGTTAGATCTCACGTTGCTACAGCCACTTTTTCCCCAGCCACTTTTGCCAAGTGTTTCTTTTTAAACTATTAATGTGGCAAAAGTCCATTGCTCTACAAATGTGTAATATTTAGCTTCCTTTCTTTGGGAAAGTCCAGCCAACAAATAGGCTTTTTTAAAAAAAGTGTATAGCCTTTTTTATATTTAGTATTTTGCAAGTGGATCAGATCAGCTGATCTGCAGCTAGAAGTCCAAGTGTATTACATGCTTCACGAGTGAATAACAGGACCCACAAGGACAGCTCTGATTCTAGTGCTTCTTTGAAATCATATATAATCCTGGATTTGTGTGATAGGGTTGAAGCATAATGTGCAATGTCAGCCTACTGTGTAAGCAGTGGAAACCATTTTTAAAATGGAAGAAATTGCACATTAAAATCAGAATCTGTTAAAGACTACAGGATCCAGTTTTGAACAAAACTGAGGATGGCAGTGAGACTTCTCTTTTTCCCGTGTTTGCCTTTTTGATAAGTATTACACTGCTATCAGGGTTTTTTTCTAATTTTATTCCTTGTCCTGTTTCTAACTTCCATTATCCTTCTTACAACTTTCAATTGAGGTTTACCACCCAAATTTAGTAAAAAATCATACTTGTGATATGCTGGTTTTTCATATTTATTTTCAGGTGTAAACTGTTTTGGTTTTGGTCTTTTTTATTTGTTTCAGTAGTGCTTTGTTTCATGGTGATTAAATGTGCCCTTGCCTGAGGTCACTGTCAAGGCAGTAAAACTGTAAATAATGTTTTCCTTGAATTTAGGATGAGTTGATGGCAGAATTAGAAGAACTGGAGCAAGAAGAATTGAACAAGGGAATGAGAGATGTCAGGTTGCCAAGTGTTCCATCCACATCGCTGCCTTCTCGCCCTGGTAAACTGCCTGCTAGCCATTCTACATTTCTCATGATTAAGCCATGATGTGAGGAGAAGAGAGAATTTCAAAGATATACTTAACTCTGGTTTAACTTTTAAAGTATTACAGATTCCTGTTCCTATTTTTGTATTCATTTATCAGGAAAAGCAGAATGGAATTCTGGTTTCCTGTATGAAAGCATTTAGCACTAAGCACTAAATTCTCTGTAGATTTGGGGAGACAAACTCGGGGAACTTGGCTTTGGGCATGTACTGATGCATCCCCTGGAACAGTGAGATTACCAAGGAAAGGGAATACGTTTTTTATTTTTTTTTTTTTTTTTACAATTAAATCCTTAGTCTTTTTAAATTGGAGTCTGACCTATATTGAAAATCTTTGCATCGCAAAGACCCAGCTTTGTAGGGTAGTGGTTTGTTATTTACCACTGGTATTTTAATGAGAAATTAAGGAAGCAGCAGGAAGTACACATTTAAAGAAATATTGTCATTCCTTTGCTTGCTTTCTACAGAGCAGACTTATTCCTGGTATTAAGCAGTAGCCTTCTTTTTCTGTAGTTCTGCCCTGTTCGTTTTGGATTAAGCCAGAGACACTTGACTTTTACTACAGCTTTCACTGTGTCCCTGTTGTCCTCTGCCAGCTGAAAGACTTGCTGTGTACTGATGCTAGTAAAACAGTATAACTGTTTGATGGTAAGGACAGCACACATGTTACACAGGTTGTTTATGGTGCTTTCTGCTGCAGAACAGGTTACATAGACCAGTTCAGCTAAGTGACTCTTGCATCTGTTTTAGCAGACAGCACTTAAATCCTGAGAAGCAGTTTTAAATGTTCAGATTGGGATTGTGGCCTCATCTACTGAAGTCAGTTGTAAAACAGCTGGTAAAAAGAAAAAAAACAGATTTCGGAGAACCCAGTGCAAGTTGCAGTCTGGGCATTTATGACTTGTTCATACATCCTTTTCCAGATCTAGCTGTGCCAGTTGACGTTTTTATTAAACCTAGGCCATCTCCATGTGCTTCTTTTAATTTGCTGCTTCATCTATCTGTATGGCTGCTTCAGGCCAAATTAGCTGGTTACAATTCTATAGTTTAAGGCCTTGCAAAACCAGCTTGTCTTTTCTGAAACTCCGTGCTTACTGTTACACAGCAATAGAAAAATAAAAACTGTTAGTATTTCTCATTGGAGATACATGTTACCTTCCTGACTTCAGAACTGAAGAAACTGAAATGGAGCAAGTCATAGTGATCTTCCCTAGTCGCACAGTGACCCAGTTGCACTTGCAGGTTAGGGACTGGTTAACTGATGTCACCTGAACAAAGACAGTTCAGGAATGTCTTCCTTTTAACAAATGGCAGCTCCCATTAAAATGCAGTGAGGCTGGACCTGCACATGCAGAGCTCTTCAGTGCTATTTTGAAAGATAGCAGGATGTGCAGCCAGCCAGGGATCGGTCAGTTGTGCCTGCTCAAGTGGCAATGAGAGAGCTGGCAGCATGCCTGGGGACACTTGCTTTATGTGACAACTCTTAGAGATTAAATGTATTTTCTGTGGGAGCCTTTCAGTAGGAATCATAGAATACTTAGGGTTGGAAAGGACCTTAAGATCATCTAGTTCCAAACCCCCTGCCATAGACAGGGACACCTCACACTAAACCATGCCAACCATGGCTCTGTCCAACCTGGCCTTGAGCACCACGAGGGATGGAGCAACCCATTCCAGTGCCTCACCACCCTTACAGTAAAGAACTTCCTCCTTATATCCAATCTAAACTTCCTCTGTTTAAGCTTTAACTCATTACCCCTTGTCCTATCACTACAGTCCCTAATAAAGAGTCCCTCCCCAACATCCTTGTAGGCCCCTTCAGGTACTGGAAGGCTGCTATGAGGTCTCCACGCAGCCTTCTCTTCTCCAGGCTGAGCAACCCCAACTTTCTCATACGGGAGGTGCTCCAGTCCCCTGATCATCCTCGTGGCCCTCCTCTGGACTTGTTCCAATAATTCCATGTCCTTTTTATGTTGATGACACCAGAACTGCACACAATACTCCAAGTGAGGTCTCACAAGAGTAAAGGGGCAGGATCACCTCCTTCGACCTGCTGGTCACGCTCCTTTTGATGCAGCCCAGGGATACAGTTGGCTTTCTGGGCTGTGAGCGCATGCTGCTGGCTCATGTTCACTTTCTTATCGACCAACACCACCAAGTCCTTCTCCACATGGCTGCTCTGAATCTTTTCTCTGCCCAACCTGTGGCTGTGCCTGGGATTGCTCTGAGTTACATCAGACCCATATGGTTAATCTCAGGGTTATATTTGAGATAACAGTGGGAGCAAAGTAGTTGCATCCCTCATCAGCTTCATTACTGTATTACCTAGGCTTAGCTTGCTACTCAATAAATTAATCTGAGATATTTAGACTGAGAAGCACTATGGCAGTCCTCATGCTAACAACTAAAATGGCTCTGACTGTCACATTTAGTTGATGGTTATTGTTCCTCTCTCTTTGCAGCATCAACCAGGAAGAGAACAGAGGATGAAGATGAAATGAAGAAGCTTGCTGCCTGGGCTTCATAAGACCATGGTCTTTTTATAGCACTGAACATTACAGTGCAGATGTACAGAGCTGTAAAGCTGTTTTATAACTACTGATATACTGTGGTTTCATTTTGTGAAGGCTGGTTTTTTATGGCCAATCTTGCTAAGAATAGTGTTACTGCATTATTACAAAACTAGTTTAGAAATAAACAAAAAATGCAATAGTTGCTGTAACTCCAAGCATCAAACTTTTTTTCAGCCTTGGCCAGAGATTTGTGTTGTTATCAGCGTCAGTTTTTATTAGGTGATGTTGTACTATGTCTGGCTGGTTTGTAAAACCTATGTACCTTCACACACAGCTGGATTTGTTGTTGAAATGCAAAAGTTAAAGTCATTAAGGCACTATCCTAGAGGGTTATTTGGTTCAGACTATTTGAATATTGGCAAAGAAGCCTTATACATGTTCTGACTTGCAAGTTCCTTTGAGCCCAAGAGCTAATAGCTATTCATTTAGACATGGAGATTTAAACAGTGTGCCTGGAGCAATTTATGATGAGCTAGATATTAAGAGGAGACTCTTCTGCAGGTTTTTGAAGTGGGATAGGTATTTTTGTTTAACTTTGGCCACAATATTCCCTGCACTTCTGTAGGTCAGGTTGAATTGTATTTTGAACTATTTTGCTCTTGGTTAAAGAATAGTTTTACGGTGATTGGGGAAAATTAAATGTCTAAGTTCTTATAGATCTCTTCCAAACAAAACTGATTTCTGTTAACCCTGTCAAAGATCCGGAAGAGGTTTGACCTTCCTTTGTTTTACTCTACTGTGTCTTTCTAGGCTGATTTTTCACTTTCTATGATAATACCCATCCTTCAAGCAATTAGTAACACATTTTTAATTACACAGTTTCAAAATAATCTTCTGAGCTTTCAGTTCTTTTCTCTCCCTCAGTTTCTGAATGGAAATAATACAAGCATGTTGAATTCAAAATGCCTTTTTAACCCTGGTTAAAAGCTGATTCTGGGTTAGTTGTAAAGTTGATGTGTTACTGTTCAACTGACAACTTTATAGCTTGAGGAAAAAAAAGCCACTCTGAGTGCTAAACTACTACATATATAGAGAAATCACTGTTCTAATACAAGAATTGAATAGGCTGCTTTGTACCAACAAATTCTGTTAAATGAAACTTAGGCTCTATGCTAGTAGTCTGCTGTCAGTCACACAAATAGTAAAACACTGTGGAGTTCTGAGGAATTTGGGAAGCAGAGTGACATCAGGCACTCTTGTTTTCATATTAATTTAAATTTGCTGATGATTGAACCACTTGGGGTATAGTGAGAGACTTGGTTTCTGTAGTTCTGTTTCAGTGGAAGACTGACTCCTTCTGTTGTGGGCTTTAGGCTATGATGTGCTGGGTGTTCAGCACTGATAGGCTGCAATAGGCTTCAGCTTCTTAGATTTTAGGTTAAGCATCAGCTAATGTGTGTTTCTGGACATGGCATGCTGGCATGCTCAAAACCTTTCAACTTGAGTTTGTGGATGAAACACCACATTTACAAACCCTGTGGAGAGATTCAGTTTATCAGGACTTTTTTATTCTCTGTAGTGGAATTGATTTTGGTTTGCATCCATTTGAAAGAACAATCAAGCTTTGCCACTTTCCTTTGGATGCATTTCTTACTCGGAAAAAACACAAGTGTGTTAATTCTGTCCCAAGGTTTGGAGGTACCAGAAAAATTGTTGCTTTCTGCTGAGTGAAGAAAACCTGGAACTATGCAATTTTATTTTTTTTTTTAACAAACAAAACGAAAAAAAAAAACAACAAAACCCCAACCTGCCTTAAATTTAAAAATACATTTTGAACTCTCGGTAGGAAATCAAAGGCTAACAAAATGTTCCTCAGTTTTAATGCTTGCTGATATTCAGGATGAGATGCCAGCTGAGAGCAGGCATATTTAATAAAATAACAAGTATTTGGAATTACTTAGAATCCAGTTGCTAATCCTGTTGGCTGGAACCCTGTTTTCAAGGTATGTAGTTTATGCAGATCTCTGAACTGGGTACAGAAAGTATTAATGTACACTGATTGCACCACTGTGTGAGGCTGGCCATGTGCCTGTGGACACATCTAGTATTCTAAATGTGAGGCCATACCAACATAGTCCTGTGCTTAGCTTGGAAAAGTTGGCTTCTAGCATCTATTCTTGGTTGAATTAGTAGTTTTCAAATACTTGGCACTTTGCATAGCACTTGGTATATTTAAAGTGCTCTACAAGCTAGCCCAAATAGGATTCTAAGCTTCCAGCTTGAAACTAAAGTGATTTTCAGTCTGCTTTGGAAAATGTGGACCTGCTGTTTTATGTAAGAACTTTGTATGTGAACACTCTGCAAGGGTGAGGAAATCTGGGCAAATTCTTCTCCTTTGCAAGCTAGCATCTGGTTGCTGACTTTCAGCAGTGTTTTGGCCAAGTGCTGATCCTGGGAAACTTCAGCTTATTGATTTCAGACCAGACACTTTAGGAACAAGATATGTGAAGGGTGAAGAAAATAAACTGGTCATTCAGATGAGCTTCCATAAAAGCCTGTGTGTGGTAGTTGGTGGCTGTGGAGGAGAGAGTCACATACCAGTTTATAGGCTGGGATGTGAGTGGTTTGTGATGCTATACTCAGGGATACTGTAGGCATGTGTGCACACCAAAATACAGTATGGACCTCCAGAACAGGAGTGCTTGTTGACAGATTTGTCTGGGAGGCAGTAGGTGACGGCTTTTCTTCAAAAGCAGAGGGGTTCTAGAGGCTTAATTCAGCTGAGGTGGTGGCTCTCTCCTTCATAAATTCAGACGACAGTATGACAAATGGCTCTTCCTTCTTCGAACATATCTCTCTTCGTGCCAAGATGGTATTTGTTTAGTATGTAAGCAGATGAGAGTGAACAGTGTCAACGTGTTTCTGTAAATGTACTGTCTATTGACTGGAACATATTTTACAAGAGGACTGGCAGCAGATGGTGCACTGTAGCTGCTTCCTTTCTTGTTTCTTACTTGTTTTGAGAAAGCTTTCTTCTCTGAACAGGCTTGGATGTTTTTAATCTGGATATCTTTAAAAGGGAAGGAAATGTATCAATAAAAAGAGAGTTAATATATATATGCTGTAAATAAGTATTTTGGTGTCATATTTGTCTTGTATGATTGTATTAAATTTATTTTCCTGTCAGGCAAGACTGTAAGTACTGTCCTTACACTGTCATCCTCTTTAGAGGATATTGGATATTAGGAAATATTGTTTTAATGTATTAATCGTTCAGCATCAGGCTAGAATCCAGGAGTTCTTTGAAGGTGGTGTGGTTTGAAAAAACAACCAAACACTAAAAAACCCAAACAGCATATGCTGTGTTTTTTGGGCTGCATTCCTTCACACTTAACAGTTGTTTAGCAAGTGATTCTTTTATTTTAACATGTCCAAAATACCTACTTCGCTTCCCCACCCCCAACCCATGATCTCTTCATTGTTTCATAAATGCATGTATTTCACTTTCCAGCCCATAGTGGAAAAGAAGAATAGACAGGTCTTTTAAACATGAAAAAGAAAAATTACTACAGGCAAGGCTAAATTGAAGCAAATAAAATAATGCACTTTTTAATGCTGCTCATTAGAATCTTAAACTAAAAGTGTGCGTGCATAGCATTTCACACTTTTTGTGCATGCATACATGTATATTTGCACATGTATACAGTGTTGGAGCAGTGACTTAAGACCAACATTCATTATCTGATGTGGAGAGGGTTTGACTGCTTGGGCACCTCATCTTTACCTCTTTATGGAGCCTAAAGCCTTCATCACAAAACCTCAAGGAACTGTTACAGTATGTCCACGTGCAGCTGTGTGTACAGCTGTGTGCGTGTAGACAGCGTGGGCAGGGATGGTGAGTGTTTCTGACGAGAAAGTCTCAGTTTTTCCTGATGTAGAACCGAAATTATTATTTTAGAAACATAAGGAGCAAGCTTTAGTCTAAAAAATGACTGAACAGCAGCGAATAGCCTGAGCATCTTAAGAAATGGCAAATACTAGAAGCCTAATATAGCTGTCGTATTTTCTCACATCTGACTGTGTTGCAGAGACCATTACAAGACCCACCATTGTAGCACTGTACAGTCAGATGTGCACTGTAGGGAAAACCTGCATTGTTCATGTGACTGATCACAGTTTAAGTGGTTTATTCTTTTGTTTTCAACAGGTAATTACCTGACCATCACTGAACTCTTGGGATCAATAGCTGCAGATGGAGTTGTAAAATGTTAGTATGTGCCTAGAAATTTCTGAACACCCCTGTACAATTCGGATGGCACCATGGCCCCCGAGCTCCCCTGCTCTCCTCTCCTGCATGCTACACGTCCTCGTGTTTTCATGTTCTACTTTTATGCTTAGCTAACTTCCCTCTGTCCCCCAGCTAGGCACACACTGAATAGCAATGTGTGTCTAAATTGAGGCTCTATGGTTTGTGAGTGAGCTAAATTTAATAGAAGAGGTGGGAGGATAATTGGTCTGAGCTAGCTGACTTTTCCCATGGAGGTAATGAGTCTTAATACTTTTCATTGCTACGACATCAGCTTCCAAAGATGTACCATCTGACTGGGAGAGGAGTGTTTTGTAGGTTCTAGTAGGAGTTATATGGACATCCCCCCTTACTTAACTCCACCCCCTGAGTTAAGCATCCTTTCCTCCAAAAAGAAAGAAAAAAAAAAAGGAATGTAACTCTTCAGATATATTTAGTGTGTAAATATATCAAGATTTATTATCTTTACTTTTGTGCTTAGGTTCAGCTTGCCAAAGGTAGTTTGGTGAAGCTGTTGAACTAACTGAAGTCAGCTAGGACTGTGTATGTAAGATTACTGTAATTATCCTATGCCTGCCTGTTGTATACACACTGTATGTACGTAGGGTGGTTCGTGCTCTGCTGTTAGAGACAAGCAGCAGTGATGAGCTCTGTCAGCAGCATGGCTTGGACTCCTTGAACCTCCAGGAGGAGCTCTGGATTCAGCATACAGCAGTAAACACCAACGGGCTCAGAAGGCTGTGTTTCACACAGGACCTGGTTTCAGTCTTACTGCTTGTGCTGGAGGGAAAAGGGCCTGCTTGGAAGTGCTGCTCAAAAAAAGGGGGGGAACCCTCTGACTTCCCCCAAATCCACACTTTTTCAAAGCTAAAATGTGCTTCTAAATACTAATCCACCTTTTCAACTGCTTTTCTAGCCTCTGTTCTCTTACTTTCCCCACAAGCTGCTCTGTAGCCACCTTGGCATACAGCTTGGTTCCCTGCTCTGGACTTGCAAACATGCAGGTCAATAGGACTTCAGAAGCAAACCTTCATGAAGAGATTTATCAGCCCCCTCGTTACATACTCACTCCATGACAAACTGGAGCATTAAATCAGGTAAACGTTAAATCAGTTAAAAGTACCCATTTTGGAAGAGAAGTTCAGCCCAGCATGATGAAGGGACTCAACCTCTTTAATACTGGTTCAGCAAACTGTGCTTTGCAGTGACCAGCTGCAAGCTGGGTGTCATCTCAACAAGCTGAGGACACTGAGCTGCAAAGAGGGATTTCTCAGTCAAGCCTGTGTCTCAGCCCTTGCTAGGGTTCAGTGCATGCCTGTAGTTGCGTGGTAATGCCAGTGCTGCATTGGGTTAAGGGGGGAACACGTGGGACATGTCTATGGGAAGGTATTGCAGCTGTTGGTTTTGAGGCTGCTGAGGAGGTTCAGGCGTAGAACGAATCACTACTTTTATTGAGGATTTGGAGCTTAAAAGGTAATTTTATGAAGAAGGAAAGGAAGGAAACTCAGTCTGAGCTGACATGTTCAGCAGATCGGCCCCATTTCAGGACTGGCTACACAGCAGAGTTGAACTGGGTTTGGGCCCTTTGCCCAGTAAGGAGCAAACTCTGTAGCCCAGTTGGTTGGTCTAGTGCTGGGTCTGTGTGTGACTGGGGTTGTTTACTGAGCACTCCAGAACAATCGGTATGACACTGGAACAGGTATTGCTGTGCTCTGGAGCATCTCCTGTAGCCCCTTCAGGTACTAGAAGAGCACCTAAAGTAAGGCACTATCAAATGTTCCTCCTGAAGGAAGGAAGGTGATAGGCTGGAAAGAGGAAACCATAATAGGAGATATATCAAGGACAAGGAGCATAAATCATATTGGTAGTGCTTTGATTCTTTCACTTTGCTTTGCAAGTATATTTTTTACACTGCACAAGCAGTAGCTTGAGAGGAAAAACCCTTCAGATCCGCAGCAAGAGGCTGCTAGAGTGCCTTGGTGGCACTAGCAATGGAGCAGTGGCAAACAGATTTGCTTGCAAAAGCAGGTTAAAAGAAAAGTTGCCTTTGGCTCAGGTAATTTCTGCTAAAACAAAACCAAATGCAGTGGAAACTGTGTATGGCTGCACAAGTAAAATGCGTTATGTTACCTCTGACCTTCCCATGGCTGTAATGCAGGGATTCAGAAGGTAGTAGCTGGACATGGGTAGCAGAAACCACTTGACACTTCTCAGGTTAAAACCTTCAGCTCCCAATGCTTTGCAAGCTCTGTCAGCAAAATGTGGCTGACCAGTTTTGTTTCCTGAGCTAAGAAAAAAATCATCCTTCAAGGACCAAGGGGTTCTGGAAAAGGCTTGTAATAGCACTAACTGACACCTGATCTTATCTAGAGGTTGTATCAGACACTTGTGATTGGTCACAAAGGGTTTCTTTTCATGAAGAAGAAAAATGATGGAGGGGAAGTGATAAGTAGTTGAGATTAATTTATGTAGCCTGAGACTTTGTCTAGAGCTCATATTGTGTCTGAATAAACTGAAATCTGAGCCAACAGCTGCTTCACAAGAGCAGAACAGAGCAGCCTCTTTGTTGAGAGAAAAGATCTTGTGCTCTGACCTTTGGAAGATCACGGGTCTTGTGTAACTCACGTCATTTGAGAAGCGAAAGATGTTGGTCTTCCTGTGTCTTTCCAGATTCAGAATCGAAACAACAGTCTCACAGAGGATGCCAGCAGTTGACTACAGCATCCAGACAGCAGACAGATAAAAGTAATAATTTGCACATGTTTTGTTTCTTAGGTTAACTCACAGGAGGGTTAAGGTTAAATGTTCATTGTTTAATGCTCCTTCATAACACGTTATTTTGCACATTAATTTCACAATATTCTTTACTTATTTTTAATTGCCTATTTAAGGAGTGATGTTTGGTTCAGATCTGATGGGTGTGAGATGAAAAAGCAGTGATCTCCACAAGAAGCTGTTTTATGCTGGGCTCTTCTGTACACATAAGCAAAAACACCACCTCCACATGCACATCGGCATCTTACTGAATGGCTCATTTAATTGTTTTTCAAAAGATTACACAGAATGAGACAGTTTTCTCACTTACCTCTTCCCACACAAATTATCTCCCTGCCCAAGTCAACTCTAAGAACCACAAGATGGTTTTGTTAGGCTCACATTATCCTACAAGCATGTGGGAAGAGTTCTAAATTAACAGCGCACATCAACACACAAAAAATAAACTTATCAGGGCAAGGCTTTCTCTAAATGTACAAAGCAACTGCCATAATAGGGCAGATCTCTTGTCTGATGTCTCTGCTTATCCCTGTACCAAGCACATTTATACTACAGAATGAGGGGGGAATGGAGACTCCCCCCACATCACAAGCTATCCGCCCTGTAACCTGGTTATCAGAAATGCTGGGAACTTCTAGGGAAGAGACATAGAAATGTGGGAGAGATCTAGTAGGAGGTTTTCCACACATTGCAGCTGCTTTCTAAACTACATTTGTTCATCTATCTATCTATCTATCTATCTATCTATCTATCTATCTATCTATCTATCTATCTATCTATCTATCTATCTATCATCTATCTATCATCTATCTATCTATCATCATCTATCTATCTATCTATCTATCTATCTATCTATCTATCTATCTATCTATCTATCTATCTATCTATCTATCTATCATCTATCTATCTATGTATCTATCTATCATCATGTAAAACAGTAATGAGATCTTGAAAGGTCAGTGTACAACCTTCTCCCATTAGGCACTTGCCAGATGAGCAATGCTTTAAAACCCACATTAACAAATGAGCAGCATTTTGTAACCATCCTCAACATTTCCATGAAAAAGCTGTGGCAGCTGTGGATTCTTCTAGATGAAAAGCATTAATCCACAGGGGGTTCAGAGAGCACAGGTTTGTTTCTTCATCTCATCAGTGCAAGTGTCCTAGTGTTTTCAGTTTGAACTGGTAGAAGAAAGGAATATTATGAAATCTAGAAGCTAATAATTTATGAGCAAGGATATTCAGACCTACTTGAAACCCAGGCAAGATATCCCAAGACACAGTTCCTGTAGTACACAGACAGCAGCCTCACTGGATCAGCGAATCATCTAATTTTAACCTGCTGACAAGTCTACGGGGTCATCAGTAACACGGGCTACACCGACACTGCAATTAGGGTGAATCACGTAATTGCTTTCTTCCTCATTTTACGTATTTGCAAAAGCAGAAGGAAATACAACACACATCCCTCAGGGAAAAAGTGGGGATTAAACTAATTATTTGGAGAGCACCTTGGTGATCCCCAAGTCACGGAAGTGCTGAATATAGATCAGCAAGCATTTAAGATAAAGAGCTTAAACGGGGTGAAAAGGAGAAAGGTCTCCATGAAGATTGTGTTGAAACCCATGAAAATATAGGTTGGAGTACTTACTCCTGAATGCTTAACAAAGGGCTGTGCAGAACCTGCTAACTTCCCTCAAGACAGATGAGTCTCAGCCAGCACTGGGAGTTGAGCCCAGAATCCCATTTGTAAGGGCAGTGCTCTAATCAGATGAGCAACAACACCCACTGGCAGGAGACCCACGCTGGTGGTTTCTGCACTGTGGGGGGTGATCTCGTCTCTGATGATGCATGTTCCCGTCTCCTGAAGCCAAAGGGTTCGGCTCTGGCTAGCAGTGACAGCATTTTTGAGATCTAAATTATTACTCAGGGCTACCACTCCCACTTCCAAGTCTACTCTTTCTCCAGAGCCACTGCTTGCAGCTTGGGATCTTTACAAGCCATACCAGAACTCCAGCCTGGGCTGGATGCTGTGATACCTTAATGAGATAGAAAAGGCACAAGCCACAGGAACAGGGACAGGAAGAGGGTGAGGATCTGTGTCACACATGAGACATGCATTGCAGACTACTTTCTGCCTGTTGGTCGGAGGTTAAAGGTATAAAAAGGGAGCAGCTTCACCAGTTGAGCTAGAACATCATAAGCTTTCCTGTATTATAATTTTACCATCAGGTGCTGTTCTGTTGCAGAAAGACTTCATGCTAACATTGTTCGTTATCGGTTAAGTAGGAATGACCTACACATTAGGCTTTTTGATGTATCCAACTAAACAGTTACATTTGAGGACTTTGTAATTTTGGCCATTTGTGTTTCCTTCAGCCTTCCCCTTACCTTGCCATAACAGCGAGAAACACTTGTCCTTCAGAAACACCTTGTCTGTGCATATCCTGTGCTCTGGGCAGCCAAAATGTAACCCTGACTGGCCCTTGTTAAACAGGGTTCCTCAACTTGAGTATCACTTTATGATGCTGATAAAAAAATGCAGTTTCAGGCTTTAAAATGTGCCCACCAGAATAAAAAAACGCTCCACATGCGATGTATGCAGTTATGCTTGGACACATCTAGTGACAGCATTTTCCTGACTCTGGAAGAACCATCAGAGCAGTTCTGACTTCACCAACCCAAGGAGAAATTTCAAGAGAAACATTTCCTATTCCAGTATAACACCTAAGATAAGCAACTGCACAACAATCCATAAACTAACAGTGGGATATAGATGGCAGTCACTGTTACTCTAAGGGGGGATGATGTTTGTCATTTATATCTATTACAAGATACGAACACAGTTGCATCAGAAATAGAAGATAAGTCAAACTTTGAAAGAAGATTGGAAACCTTTAACAATAGCCTTAGCTCAATTGTTTTCCTTGCAACACACAACCTGAGAAGGACTGAATACAAAAGGTTGCCCTTTGAAACAAGGCGAGGATAAAGGTGAAAGATGAAAGTGGTTTCTGAATGTGTTGAGATAACACGGAACCTAAACCACTCACAACGCAGTAACCAACATTTAGTGGAGAACTGATTCTGGTGAGCAAATGATTGAATGAATTTTCACTTTCGAAGGGGAAAAAATCCTCAAGTACGGACAAGGCAAGTCCCTCTCTTATCTGCCTTTCCCACTCCATCATCTTCTCCTTCAGCTAGGAGGTTAGGATCCTATGCATTTAAAATGCCATGAAGGTGAGAAGTAAAAATGTAGACAAAGGATTCCCCTGATCAGTACATGGAGACTGCTCATCTGGAACACAGACTGTTGAAGAGAGACGTGCTTTGGATACAGCTGCACTATCAGTTCTCCAAGTTCAAAGTTAAAAAAAACAATGGATGTGAGGATGCAGTTCAGTTACTCAGCATCCCTTAAAGTAAGTCCTTTTTCTCACAGGAAAAGTACATGTGTAGCTTTGAATGTTGGCTCTCTCTGGCAATCTAAATGCACTGATCTCTGGGACAAAGATTTAGCTAAAATGTAGAAAGGAATGATAAGAAGAAGGAACCCTAGACCTGGTATTCTGTAAAGGGAGTGCTTCCTACAAGATTCTTCCCTTCCTTGGTGATTCCTCACCTTGAACTACTTACCTGTGTTACCTGACATTTCTTAAAAGAAATGAGAAATGATTGCAGCAGCAGCAGCAACTTGAGACTCTTCAGAATTCCTCCTCCAGAACTGTGTAGTAGAGCCAGCTGTAGCGTAGAAAAAAAAAACCACCACAAACCAAACAAAACCTCCTAAGACTTCCTTCAGAAAGTTGCATTTGTTATCAGCTCTACTAGAAATGAAACTTTCTGGCAGCACAATTGCTATTGCTTCAGAGCTACATTTCATCAAAGGAACAGAAACCACAGAGCAAGAAATCAAACTACTTCATGGTCTACTCAGAGGCACAGAGTGAAACCAATTTAGGTCAGGTAGAGCCTAAGAGCAGGAGCTTTCCATGTCCCTTTTCCCTGCAGCTATGACCATTGCAACAGTCCCATTGCATCTCTTTGTTGCTTAACACAAGGAGGTGAGGACAATGGTCTCCTGGAAAACACCCGGTGTAGGCTGTTCTCTCCTACAGCTGTCAAGTGCAGTTTGGTGAATTAGTGAATTTGCTCCTTTCCTTGAGCTGGTTCAATGGGATTGTTGTACTCGCAGAAACTAGTGGCTGTTGCAGTGGGAAAGGTATGAAGTGGGAGTTTTATCAGGGCTCATTCTTGAGTAAATACTAGTCAGCATTTTAGTTGATTTAGGAGCATGCATAACAAATGATGAGAAGTGGTGTGGGCAGGCTGCAAGTGCTTTGGAAGAGAAAAAAATCCTGCCAGATTATTAAACTTAAGATGTATTTAAAAATTTAAACCAGTAAGGTTAAGGTGGATACAATGTATTAAAATCTAACACTAAGGGAAAAACCAACATTGCAAATCAGTGGTTGAACTATTAAAACAATTACCTCTGGAATGATTTAGCTACAATAGAAAAGAACAAAGTGCAATTCTTGTAATCAGCTCACTCTGCTACAATTCCAGTGTGAATCCTCCTCTGCTCCTTGCGAGGAGCACAGAACTGCACTGTCACATTCTCATGAATGAAATAATTGAAAGTTGGCTGCTTCTGAACTAAAACTGCAGCAGCGAGTGAAATGAGAAGGAAGTGGGTGGAAAGTAGTGCCAGAATGGGAGCAAGTGCACCAGAAAAAGATCAATATGGGATGAATGCCCCTTGATCAGAGCGTTCAAGGGCACCGTGGGTTGTATACCTCAACTTGTGCATGTCCTTTTTGGGGCAGGAAAACCATGTATTAACCAGTGACATACTCCAAGTGATACCACATGGCTGGTGAACAAACGCATGTTTTTCAGCCCAGTTTCATTAAAGATCAAGATCCCCCTAAACATAAAAATGTCTGTTCATGCTATTAAATATTCTGGATCAGCAAAACATCTTATAAGCCTTAAAGACACAACAAAATTTCCATTCCTTTGTTCTCTTATGACTGAACTGTAAGTTATATTAATGCCTTCTTTAGTGACTAGGTTTACAGATTTACCTGAAGTACTCTAGAAACACCTAGCATGTATGATCCAAGCACCTTTTCAGTGTTTTAAAAATATTTATAGAATCACAGAATGGTTTGGGTTAGAAAGTACCTTAAGATCATCCTGTTCCAATCCCCTGCCATGGGCAGCGACACCTTGCACTAGAGCAGGTTGCCCAAACACCCGTCCAACCTGGCTTTACGTTCTGCAGTTTCACCTTCTAACCTTCCCTCCTAACACTATTTTAAAATACAGAGTTCAATCTTCAAGTATGTAAGTGATGTTTGACAAAAAGATTCATGAATTCTCAATAAGGTGTCAAAACTTTATTGAATTCACTTGACATCTGTGAGGATTCATGTAGAATATTAAAAAAGATCAGTTCCTTTTTAATCTTCAGGTACAGCAAGTTTTCTGGTGTCATTACAGCATTGGCATTCTTTTTCATGGAGACATTTTTGGTACAAACAGAATGCAGACCAAAGAGTAACTAGGAAATCACTGAGGTAAAAACGTCTCTAATAGTATTTTTATCCTTTACTAGACAAGGCATTGAACGTTTTTTCCTATAATGGAAAAAAGAAGACAGGTGTTTTATCCATAGCTTTATTTTACCAGGAAGGTTTATACAGTTCTGCATAAAGGTCATTGTATGCACAGCCTGAAGTACAAAGCTCCCTTTGAAAACTCCAGCACAAAGACACTGCATATTGACAACATTAAACAGCAATGTGGTGGTATAGGGTGAAAAAAAACAGATTAAAACAAACCAGCATTCTTCCTATTGAAAAAGCAGAATAAAACAAGGCACTTTCAGTAAATAAGTGAAGAACAGAAACAAGCTGTATCAAAGGTTCCACAGAACTGACCCAGAGCACTGTAACAAAATTCTGCAGTAATGAACAAGTAAAATACAAAAAGGCACTGCATAATCCTCTCCCTGCAACTCCCCTTTCTCAACCGATTAGCCAACTGAACTTGGCACAATGGAGTTTTAATTATAAAGTGCATCTCCTGTCTTAATACATTTTGAAAAATAGGCTATAGAACACATGTAGAATTATCCCCATGTGTTCAATATATTGAAACAAAAATACATTGCAACTAGATTCAATCTAGTTATGAACTGTGCAGGAAAAAAATATGGCTTCTTTACAAGTCTTTCAATAACCTCCACATAATCTGGAATATTTTTAAACAAACATGAATGCATTAACAAGATGGTAAGAGGTAGTGTTTCAAGTAAAAGGCAAACTCACCAATTTTATTGTTACATGGGTATATAGCAAAGGTATCCCAGATTTTCAAAGCAGCATGACCAAACAAAGTATTACAGCATGCTCTCTTGGGATGAAACTACACAGTGTTTTGGGGGTCTCATATTAGTTTCTTCAGCAAAAATGACCAGGCTTCTTAATATGTCCAACTACAATCCCATTTCGTAAGTACTCTTCTCTTGGTACTGTCAGGGTTCCTATTGCATTGGATTAAAATTTCCAGAGAAATATCCTTCAACTTTAGAATTTAAAACCAACATATTCTACATTCTTATTAAACAAAAGATGAGTCTCTTTTTACTTCAACAACATTAATTTATGGCTATAAGAATATGAAAACACAAATATCAAACAGATGAACACATCAAGAGTATCACATCAGTGGCAACAGATGACATGCTAGTTAGATGGTTGGTGATTCAATGTGAAACTTTTGTCACCCTGCTAGGGAAGTCAGCCAAATTGTGTATGTACACGATCTAAACTTCAGCGGATTTTAGCCCTTATTAGACTTTAATATATTAAATATATAAAGGCTAGATAAAAACTGAAATCAAAGCAGCAATGGGTATATTTCTTATGTTAATAATTTGTAAAATTTATGTAAACATTCAGTATGTGCATTCTTGCTCTTTGCTGTAAATTCTTCACAGCTACTCTATACCCTACCCAAAGAGTATGTCCCAAACGTGAAGCTTTCCCAGGTACCAGCAGCTGCTACTGATCTATTCTTCATCAGCAGTATATGCTACTTCAGCAACTTCAATTTCTGGTACAGAATTTTCAGGCAAAGAGCCACTCCAGCATGCATCATGGTTCTCTTTATCTGAGCTGCAACAACAGATCAATAATAAGTTTTGCCAAATGGAAACTAACATGATTCTCCATAGTAATTTTATGCTGTCAATCCACATAACATTAATATAGCTTGTTCAACTTATCACTTATTCCAGATCTAAAATTATCTATCCTGAAGGCCTTTATGCATCACAGAGGTGCATTAAAATGCTGAATTCCTCAGCTGTGCAGGATTCATGCAAGAGCAAGCATTTAAAAATATACTTTAAGAAAAAAGAAATATAAATAAAATAATAGTATTTACCAGCTGTCCTCACCCAGGGTCCCCTGGTCTGCTTCTACTGCAGAAGACTCTACTTCACCACTGCACTCACTTCCTTCTCCTGACATTTGACGAGTCATTTTTCCTAAAGATAAATCCCTACAACAAATAAGAAGAGAGTACCACCAATCCATTACAGGAAACATTCATTACTGAAAAGCTGTTTGATGAATTTTAAACTTCACAGTTTCTGGGAACATACCAATGTCACTCCTACATATTTCATTTCCTTTATTACTACAGGGGTACAGGGCTTTTACTGAATAGCTATTTAAACAGTTTATTTGCTCCAGTTGCTTATTCCTAAACTAAATGAAATCCTCTGGTGGGAACACAATTTAGTAGCTTTAAAAAATTCGAGTCTTGGAGGAGTGATTGTGACTTTAGGTAAGAAATTACAAGCAGATGATCTAAGCCACACAGGTTGCCTAAATGGTAGAAGGATTATAGCCAAAACACAGTCAGAAGGAAGAAAGCCAGTTTGGCAAAAAGATTTCGTCAACAATTTCACATACTAAATTTCAGAGCAGTACATTTTCCCATTAATAATCAATGGGAAGTTGTGGATGCTCCATCCCTGGAAGTGTTCAAGTCCAGGTTGGATGGGGCTTTGAAGAACCTGGTCTAGAGGAAGATGTTCTTGTCTGTGGCAGGGGGATTGGATCTAGATGAAATGTAAGGTCTCCTCCAATCCAAACCATTCTGTGATTCTGTGCTCAAGAAAACTTCTTTTTAACTGCAACACACATGGGCAGCCTGACTCGCCTGGCTACAACAGAAACAGGGGTGTGCAAAACTTAAAAAATAAAAATAAATTTGTTTCCAATGTATTGCCCTTTGTGGAAAACATGCATTTATTTAGTGCTAAAAGCTGCCATCTGAACTGGAAAGAAAAGCTTGTGAACAATTTTGTTTTGAAAGTGATACTACTATATTTCACCCCCTTTTAAAATTAACTACTACTGTTTCTATAGTTTCGCTTTAATGCATACATTTTAAATAATACCTCAACAGTATTCTCTAACATGATTACTGGCCTATGTTTGGGCCAAATCCAGCATATGTAAAGGACTGCAAGTCTGATGCCTTGTTTGACTGTCCTCTCCTACCTCATACACATTTTAGACACCTTTACTTAAGAACATACAGGCAGAAGATCCTTAATTTTTTTTGGGCCATCAGATCAAAATTCCACTTCAGTGAGGCCAAAAAAGAGATCTTTTTATTTTGTGTGAAATTGTCATCAGACAAACAGAAGTTCTTAAACAAGGATCATGGATTTACTTGTAACTTTTACAACTAAAATTCACAGTTATTTTCCATCAAGACTGCAGACACTACTTGGCTGACTTTCAATAATTTTAAGTGTCTGGGAAGCTTTCAAGGTGTTTGTCTTCAGGGAAAGCACTGAAGAAATCTTCTTTTGCTACTCATGCCTTCTTATTTTAGTCACACAGAATTTCCTATTGTGGCATTTTAGCCAAATGCAAGTTATTTCACTTTTATTGACTATTCCACTATTTAAGCCAGCATTAAGTCATAACTTCATCATCACACAGGGGAAGTAACTACTTTTAGAGGGAAAAGATGAGACAACAGCTTCTCATTTGTACTAAAGAACAGCTATTTAGCCATCATATGAGAAAGAGCCTACTGAAAACAGTGTTTTGCGTCTGGTTATGTAGGGAAAACTGTTTCCAGGAATACAGTTAAAGCTCGCGCTTGTGACTATATAGAGAAAATGTCTCCATGGAAAGAAATTCCTAAAACCCATGACATTTCTACATACCTAATTCTCCTTTCAACAGCATCTATATGAAGTTGCTTTTCATGTAACAATTTCTTCAGCGACTCAACCTCCCTTTGTTTCTCAAGCAGTTCTTTTTGTAGACGGTAATTTGTTTCCTCCAGAGTTTCACAGAAAGCCTAAAAGACAAATTTAAGAACATCTTCCCTTTAACTTCAGTGCCCTGTCTTTATTATTTTTCCTTTAGATATATCAACCTGTAACAGAATTGTACCCGCTTTTCTTCATATTATTATAAAGAGCTATATAAACTTGAAAAAAAAAGTTCTGTCATCAATAAAACAATGCTGCTTTGTTTTGAACAGTGAATTTATTATGCTAAACTGCAACACAAATAATTTACACAAGAGAAACTTCAGAAAGAGGCTTCTTGCCTTTTATGTGCCTTCCCTAATTCTGAACTGTTGTAATGTTCCACCTACATGGAACGTCAGCTGAACTCCCTACTCCCTTTTCCCCTCATATAAGCTTTGCTTTCACATGACTCAGAAGTCAATTTTAAAGCATTTAATTATTCCCAAGATGCTAGGAGTATTAGGATAAAGTGCATGTTCCTCCCAGGATAAAGACAAAGTTTTCCAGCTCTGTACCAAACACCTGTTACTAATATGAAACCATTAGTCAGAAGACCAATACAAAATCATTTTGAAATCAAATGCTAACAACAGTAACTACTCAACCATGACAAGTATGTTGTGTTACCCTGTTAAGCATGACACATCTATGTAGTACACCCTGACAAATTTGACTAGTGAGCAATCCTAAAACTTAATGTGAAGAGCCAACGTGTCATGCAGCACTCACCGAATGCAGGAAGTGACAGAAGCATTGGCATAGAGCCTGCTGATCTATTACTGGAAACAGCATATCTACCACCAGTAATGGCAATTCTGATTTAATAATTTACACATTCTCACTAAATAAGACCCATGCAGGAGGCTTTCTTGGCTTAACACTACATGCAACTAACCAGTAATTCACAGAGTCCTCTGAATACAAACATTTTATATGAGCTCAATTAAGAACATTTTAATAAAGTTTTAAAATGAGCTATCAAGAAGATACTATTCTTTGTTTTAACTGAAGCAGACTTACCAACTCCTTGAAAATGTTAAGTTTTCCTGTAATTACAGAATTCAAAAAAATTTTGATTTTTTTGCATTGAGTTCTAATTTATTTTATTGACTCAGAGAGCAAATTTATCTTTGTTGCCAGGCACTGAAGACCAACCATCAGTTAAACCACAGCTTTATTCATATCCAGTAGAGCCAAACAATGCAATCCATTCTTCACCAAGCATTTTTAGTGATCGCTTTAGCAATCAGTCTGGTTAAGCAGTCATCCGGTTTCATCCAAGCCAATTAAGTGACTTCTAGTGTATTTTGCAAAACTGTTAAGGTTGCTGGTGGCCTAAATGAAAGGTAACCATTATTTCCTTAAAAATACAATTAAATTATACTGCTTCTACTTTTAGACTTTATCCACATGCAAATTTCCCTATTCACAGAATAACAAAAAAAAAAAAATAATCCACAGGTCTTGGAAACTGTTTCATTTTTCTATACCAGAACTGAACAAAGCCTTTCACAAAAACTCATCTCTAACTGCAATCTGTGTATCAGCTGCCCAAGGAAAGGAAGTCTCTTCAAAACAGAGTAAGAAAACATCAGTATATTCCGAAGGATGCCATAATAGCAGAAAGGTGAACCAAAGCTGAAGATGAGCTATCAGGAAATTGTCTGTAATCTTGCTCCTTGAAGAGCTGAACACCTGGAGTCTGTACAATTCGAATACCCAGGTGCGACCAATTTTCCCTTAAAGTCCTGAAAGAGTAACAGAACTAGGACAGCTGGAAAAGAGCTTTGTTTCCTTCTTCAGTGGACCGTGAAACACAGATGGCTGTCAAAGGACCTGTGGAAAGAGTTACCAAAGGTATGATGCCAAAAAAAATGGATTAATAGAATAGACACAAACTAAAATGAAGATACCCATATTTTGCAATTCTTTTAATGATAACAGTAAGGCAAAACAGGAGCAATTTTTGTGATACCTTTAAATATGAACCCCAGGAATATGTACGTGAACCACAATGTTCTTGTCCTGTACTTGCACGTTGTTTGGGGAAAGAAAAAGGCAAGGGATATGTACATGTATTTCTGATATGTAGTAGTTTGGGATCCTTAACAGGCAGGAGTGGGGCAAAAAGCAGGACAACCATGGATTTCAGGTGAGCAGACTTTAATCTCTTCACAAATCTGCTTGGAAGGAAGAAACCATGGGAAAACACCTTGGAGAGAACAGCTGTCTAGGAGAGCTAGCTGCTGTTCAAGCATCACCACCTTCAAGCTCAATAAAAGTCTAGATCAACGAGCAGGAAGTCAAGCAAAGGTTGCAGGAAGCCTGTAAGGATGAGCAAGGAACTCCTAACTCAACTCAGATGTAAAAAGCCAGTGTACTAGTGGTGGAAGCATGCAGAGGTGACCCAGCAGTACAGGGCTGCTGTCTGATCTTACAAGGACAGGGTTAAGAAAGTAAAGGCCAACCTGGAGCTGAACTTGGCAAGGCATGTGAGAAGAAACAAGAAAGGATTCTACAAGTACATAATTAACAAAAGGAAGACCAGTGAAACCATGGACCTGCTTCCAAACTGAGTGAGTGAGCTTGTGACAAATCACACCAAAAAGGTTAAGGTACTCGATGCCATCTTTGCCTGTCTTCAGTGTTAAGACTAGCCTTCAGGAATCCCAGACCTCTGCAACCAGAGGGAAAGACAAGGAAGGGGAAGACAAACTTACTCACAGTGTTGGGGGACAAGACAAACTGGACATACTTAAGTCCATGGGACATGACAGGTTTCACCTGTGGGTGTTGAGGTGCAGTCAGGGAGCGACCTGACTAAGCTCCAGCTTGTTGTCCACCAGGACCTCAGGTCTCAGGATTCAAATACCATAAACAAAGATAATTAAGGGGCTTAAGCATCTTTCATGTGATAAACAGGAGTGAGCTGAAACTCTTCAGTCTGGAGAAGAGAAGGTTCAGGGTGACCTTATCAATGGGAGGGAATGAAGAAGAGAGGCACAGACTTCTCAGTGGTGCTCACTGACAGGACAGGAGACAATGGGCACAAATTAAGACCCAGGAAATTCAATCTGAACACAGAAACCATTTTTACTGTGGCAGTGATCAAAAACTGAAGCTGGCTGCACAGAGAGGTTGTGAATTCTCTGCAGAATATTCAAACCTGACTGGACATGGTCCTGGGCAAGCTGCAGCAGCTGACCTTGCTCAAGCAGAAGGGCTGGACTAGATGATCTCAAGAGGTCTCTTCCAACTTCAACCACTCAGTAATAAAGTGGGCTAGCCCTTGGAGACCAGAATTTTATGACAGCTCTCTCTAGCAACTTTACAGAAATGGTTAACAGCCAAAATTACACCAGCACAGCTATTTTAATAGTTTATCTAAATTCCCATGGTGGAAGAATAACCCTGAGATTTCACCACTGAACACATAATCAAAGTATCAATGAAAGCATCACTTAAGTTTCTCACTTATCTGAACAAATAATTCCTTTAATTTTTATTAATTTTCATCAACTTAAATAGCTATAATGAAAAATATTTGTACAGAAATCAAATATGAGCTTGTAACACAAAAAAAAAACAAAACCAAAAACCCAACAAATCCTTCAATTACACACAGTAATGTAACAAGAGCCAAGGCACTCCCACTTGCATGCAAAACAAACTGGTAAATATAAATTTAGTTGGAGGAGTACCGCTCAACATTCATAGTTTCTATAGTATTAACAAGGTATGTGCAATTCTAAAACATTCATATTCTCTAAAGTAAGAAAACTAAGACCATTTGCTCTAGACAGACTTGACACAGCTTTGCATGCCAGTGAAACTTACTTCTCACATACCAGGCTGCAGCCTACAGTATTATTTGTTCAGTGTGCTCATATGCATGTTGAAAGGCTGCTGCTTTACTACACTACTTGACACTACTAAATAGAACAATTTTTTTGTAGTCAGAATTAATCCTTTCATTACATTTCATAGCAAGAAACATTTTATTGCAAGACCCGAAGTCTAAGGTATAGGCATTGAGACAATGTGTTGAACATAAACCTACAAAACCTATCTTTATATTTGGTAGTTGCCTTAAAAACAAGTTTCACCCACTGGTCATAAAAGGGAACAAGGAAGAGATCACACCTTGGGACAGAGATGAAGTACAGCAGTCAAAGATTACAGTATGCACCAATAATTAGACTGTCAGTTTTACAAATACATCTATGTGCAAATTTTTGTGATAGAAATTAAAGCTTCCACTCCCTACTACTCAGCAGATTTTACAATATTCTGGCAACAACTGCCTTTTGCATTCTGTTTTTATCATACTACATAGCACTTACCCTGCTCTCTTCTAGACTGTCAAAAGGACCTGGAGGATCATCCAGACAAAGAAATTCTCTCACTGCAAGGCTTCAGCAAACAAAAGAGAGTGAATTACTTGAAATATAAAAAAAACCAACACTTAAATATGATCATACAAGGGCAGTATTTTTTTACAAGAAACAAGCACCTCTCCTCACATTCCTACGTATTCGAAATAATGTTAACAAACTATTAAATCTTTTAAGACTGTGACTTAAGTTACACAGGTACAGTTAAGAGTTCATCTAAATTTGTCAATTTAGAACATGATTTTTCAGATCTTCACAAAATTCACTGCTACACGACAACTGAAAAGCAAGTTTATCAATTCGGCACTAAAGATGTTTGAAAAATAAATGTTAGCAGATGGATGAAAAAAGCGTGCTGCTAAAATCCACATACAGATGTCTAAAGGAAGTATCAGAGGAACTAAGCATTGGTACTAAATGTGTCTCCATTTTGCTAAGATCATTGACTTATACACAGCATATTTTTCTTTATATATACACAGTATATTTTAATATATGCATATATAAAAGAATAAGAAGTGACAAGGTTAATGTGCCATGAATATACTATATAGCCATTTGCTCTTGTGAGACCTCACTTGCAGTACTGTGTACAGTTCTGGTGTCCTCAACATAAAAAGGACATGGAATTATTGGAACAAGTCCAGAGGAGGGCCACGAGGATGATCAGGGGACTGGAGCACCTCCCGTATGAAAACGGGCTGAGGAAGTTGGGGCTGTTCAGCCTGGAGGAGGCTGTGTGGAGACCTCATAGCAGCCTTCCAGTACCTGCAGGGGGCCTACAAGGATGCTGGGGAGGGACTATTCATTAAGGACTGTAGTGATAGAACAAGGGGTAATGGGTTAAAACTTAAATAGGGGAATTTTAGATTGAATATAAGGAGGAAGTTCTTTACTGTAAGGGTGGTGAGGCACTGCAATGGGTTGCCCAGGGAAGCTGTGAATGGTCCATCCCTGGTGGTGTTCAAGGCCAGGTTGGATGAAGCCCTGGGTGACATGGTTTAGTGTGAGGTGTCCCTGCCCATGGCAGGGGGGCTGGAACTAGATGATCTTAAGGTCCTTTCTCACCCTAAGTATTCTACAATTATATGATCTCTAAACATACTTATCAAATTAATGCATTCAACTTAAAATTGTGTAAAATTGCGTAACTGATGTCATTCGCCTCTGTGCACTTTTACAAAGGCCAGAAGTATGTGTAATCCTGTGGTTTACTACAAAGTATACTGAGCATCTTGCTAATTCCATCTTCCAGGTTTAGACTACTTTTCAGAGAACTCTTCAGCATCTTCAAACATGTCTCTTCATCCAGCTTTCTAAGACTTTCCTACTCTGTTGTATTCATTCTTCCATAAATAACCTTCAATCAGAACACTGAATTCACAATTAACAAGAAGAAACTTACTCACAATTCTGTGCTTGCACTCACTACTATAAATCTTTAAATAATCTCCTAATGGAATGAATATACAGAAATGGAAGACATGAATCCAAACTAATTCCCTGTCTCTTCCTTCCACCTATGTCCCATGGGAAGGCAAGGACAGCAGGAAGTAATTTCCTGCCTTCCGCTCATTCTCTACATTTGAGGCAGACACAAAGTACAAGCACAAGAAGGTAAACTTTAACCCTGCTACCGCTCTAATCAAACAATTTCAGGTTTGGCAAGCAAAATGAGGACAACTCTTCAGCAAACACTAATCATTGATGATACTATCACTTTTATGTTTAGAAAAGCTATAAAGAATATTTACCTAAAATACCTATACTTTGTTGTTGGACTTTCATGAACCTGCTTTCACGTGCTTATTGCACAAGAACATAGAGGTGAGGTTTTTGATCAGTGGCTAGTGAGAATTCTTGTTCTAATATCCATTTTTATCTTGTCAGCCTTTACCCCATCCTGGAAAAAATTCTTCTATAATCATGATGATTCCTGTCCCCACTTAATCTGTATGACAAATGTGGAAAAACCTTCCTTTTTTCAAGTCCCCTCTGCTGTTTTATATTAATCAAATCCATGATCTGTGCAAGCCATAGCCTAAACCTGTACTAGAAAAACAGCTTCTCTCATGTACTCAAACAAGTAATAAAAAAAATCTGCTACTTAAACTAAGATTATCACTCCAATTAGCGTAAAAAATGATATAAGGTAACAGGTCATTGGTTAAATGATTAGAACATAACCTCAAGCCAAATAAAAAGTTATTCAGGCATTCAGTATATTTTCAAAGAGAAGAGCAGGTTGTTTTTTTCCTCTCCAAACAGTTTAATGTGAAGTGACCCTTTTCCAACATGATACTTAAATCCATTTTTTAATGGTCAAATTGTTCTTTTCATAAAGATGCTGAAGGAACTCACTTAAGCCTAATGCAGAAGAGCTCATTATGCAGAAACACTTCTGCTCACCATTCTTCTTCAATAACTTCATACTTATTCACCTAGCTCAGTTGAAAAACTCTAAAAGAATTTCATTTCTATATTTTGCTAGAAAATTTGTCGTGTTAATGGGTAACATTAAAATGACATAACATGCAGTAATGCTTGTGGGAGAAAACCAGAATAACCAGAAAAATAAATGTGCAGAAATATCCAATCTATATATATCAACTACTTACATCACGTCAATCCCCCCCCCTTTTGTTTTCCCTGCAGTTACTGGCAGAAAAGTGTCTCTCTTTCTAGTTTTCATAACTTCTTAGAATTGAAAACTGTAGATTCATTATTTTACATAAAGAGACCAAGAAACTTAAAGCTACGGGTCACTGAAAACATTGTTTCTTTACCTAAAACATTCACCTGATTGTATGAACATCCATTTGCAGACTATCTTTACTCAGTCTGCTCTGACCCTGCTCTCACCTCCATATGCTACATCTCTTCCTTTCATTTAACAAACAGAAGAGAGTTCTGCCTCAAAAATATAACAGAAAACTTCTACATCATGTAGCAGAGATGGCTGTACATGGTTTCTTTCTTTGCTTCATCCCATGCAAGCTGACATCCTTCTTAAGAGATATACCAGCATTAAGAAGGGCAGCAAGGGGCAGTGCAGCACACAGACAAGACTCAACAGCTGATGAGTTCCTCCCTTTCAAGCTGGTTCTTACAGAGGGTGGAGGCAGAGGAGAGCTGTATCATCTATATAAAGCCAGATGACAATTCTGTTTAGCAGGTTAAACTCTTCTCCTCCTTTGTGGATTATATGCAATTTTCTCAAATGCATTAAACTCTGGGAGGATTTTAATTTGATCTTTCACTGAATCTTCAATACAAGGCAAAATAGGAGAACAAATCCATAAACCACAGACCTGTAATTTAGTGACCTACCTACCATCATCCTACATTTTATCTTTAAACTACTTTATGCAGCTAGGTTTATTAAAAAAATAGGTATACCAAATGAGGTCTCCTATCCCTGAAAGGTAATTTCCCACTGCCAATATGTCTCAGTGATAATACAGTACATAAAAAAAATGAGAGAGACTTCGGTGCAACCCAAGCAGTTTGATTTATTTGGAAAACTGCAGTAGTAAATGGTGAGCTTTTAAGGAGGAAGCAGGGTCATATGCTTACCACTACTCATGTAAAGTGCAAATACTAATTTCCATTAATAGTAACTTTTACTCTTTCATAATTGGTTAAAAAATACCAGATGGCTCAAATCTCCCTAGTCTTAATCACTTCCCAAGGAATTCAACCCTTCCAGAGATCCAAACAATTGAATAAAAGCTGTACCAACAGGTCAGAGTTTTTAGTAAACTTCATGCTGAGCCTTACACAGCCAAGATCAGAATTTTCCTCAAAAACATGTTCCAATTAACTGCCTGTTCATTAACCAAAATACAAACTGATTCCACAAACAATTAAATTCCCTTTTGTATCTGACAAGCAACGCAGACCGAAAGTTTTGTAGAGGCTTTTTGCTTTAAATGACAAACTATTTTGTCCAATACTGACCACTATTAAGATACCAACAAGCTAGCTGAAATGCCAAGCTAGCTGCAACAATATGAAGCATAAATATTTCAGATCTATTCAAGCCGTCTAAAGTCCACCCTGCTCACTAGTTTACCTCCAGCAACGTAACACAAGAGACATTTAATTCCTTTCTTCTTGGCACACCTATTATTGTGTAATTTAATAATCAGGAAGCTCTTAAAGTTCTCAGCCACATATTTCATCTGTACAATCATATTTAATAGCCACTGAAGGAAAACTTCACAAGCTGATCCTAATTTCTTTTTGGAAACCATTTAAGCTTTCTGCCTCTGACATCTCACAACAAAGCTTCGTAAGTGTGACATACCTAGAGATGACTATGAATCATGCATAATATTAACATTCTTTACTCACCTTCGCTATCCCCTTGATGATTTCATATGCCCTGTTCAGCCAGCCCTTTCCCAAGACAACAGACTATAGAAAACAGAACTCTTGTTGCAGGAAAGCTTGTCTGTGGCTTCACCTGTTCCTGCTTGCTTTCTCTGTACTTCTAGCAGACACTCTTTTGAAACAGAATCCTGTGCTTTATCACTGGACTATATGAAAGTGCAATTCAGATTCCCACAGCAGTAACATCTTTTTTTTCCCCCTTAAGTTCCTCTTTGACAATTTTTATGCAACTTTTTGATTACTGCTGAACACTGAACTGATTCAGAAAACTGTAATACCACCAATAATCTTCCAGGTTGTAAGAGACAACTGAATTTATGATTCTTTATGTACGTACTTACTGTCATTTTGCACTTCACGACATGAAAACTAACATTAGTCACTCAGTGGCTCAGGATCCTTCTCCAGTACTTCATAATCTCGTTGTTTGTTCCTTTGTCCAGATAACTTACAGATATTGTGAACATCTGTGTCCATAGCTGTAATCCAGCATCCATATGCAATATGGAAATTTCCACAATCCTTCTCCCTTGCCTTTCAACCATTTTATACAAGCTCCCTCATAACTACTCGTTAAATTTCCCTCTGCAAAAGACATTATTGCTTTTCCCAGTATTATTTTTATTTACCTGCTTACCACTTTGGGTTTATTACAAGCAGTACCAAATGTCAGACTTACTTAATCTCTAGTTTCCAGACTCAACAGTCAAGCACTTTATAAAAAGGTGCCAAATGCAGTAATACACATTCTACTAAAAAGTAAAGTAGATGCAAGCATTATACGGTCTCACTCCACGGCTCAGCAATTTTACATTTTAGTTCCTTTAAACTTCTTGAGAGAATGCTGTTTGCTCTAATTAATTTCTTACTCTTTGTTTGTAATGAAGCTTCAGATGAAGACAGCTAATCAGACTCATTCCTCAAAGAATTTCTGATACAGTAACCTCAATTTTTTCATTTCTCATGCTGGAAAAGGTTTTTGGAATCAACTGCTTTGCCTCTAGCAACCTGCTTACTAAAATTCTCTTTTGGTCTACACTAAAATTATTTTACATTTAATTTGCCAGAATTCCAGCTTTGGAAGAAAAAATGATATTGTCCAAAGAGACTTCTGTACTTTGCTGCTTAAATATATTCTATTTCTTAGACTCTAAAGCCTTTTTTGATTTGTGGATTACATTTACTTATGTGAAGCAATCTGTAAAGGTATTTCTATTATCTGTATTTACATGATGTCATGTAAATTAAAAACCTTTAGTTTAATATGCATTTTAAGAACTAATTACATAATAGTGTAGGTACTTTACATTATGAGAGCCTAACATTTTATCTTAATATAAATTAACAATATGTCAACTCTATGTTTAGTACAGAGAACTTCCATGTTCTAGAAGTAAACATGTTTTAGAAGTAAACATGATATTAGTCTAATATTTTAAATATTACAGCTTTTAGCTAGTCGTTAACCATGTGCAATTTGTTTTTTTTGCTTAGGTTAAGATGGGATTAATTTAATAGAACACTAAATAATTCACATGACCAAACTCACAACATGAATGTTAATGAAATTCCTCATAAGTTGCTCAAAGATACACTGCTAGAGTCTAGGAGCTTACATTACGAGTTCGGACACAAAAAACCCCCAACAAATCCACAAGCAAAGTTGAATCACATACCAGTTAGCAATATCTTTGTGAGCTACTAGATTCTGAAGGAATGCTTGTAGTCCCAACTGTCGATCTTCCAAGAAGTCAGGATTATAATTATCCTTGAACCAGCGCTTTGGTGGAAGGGCCAACCGAAAGCCAGGAAACATATCTTTTAGCTTGAAAGAGAAATCATAGCCAAAGAAAACCAAGAAAGAAAGTTTTGATGAAATACTGAGTTTGACACAGCACTGACTTTACTCATCACAAGATTTTTCTGTCTTCTATTAAGTTCAAGCACAAGGTAAGTCTCAACCATAAATACAATCATAATTATATCATAAATTATGGACACAGTTCTGCTACTTGCTATATTGCCTTGCATACCTCTCAAATTCATCACATAAAAATAGGAATGAAAAACTTTGCTTTGTTACTTAACATCTCTTGAGTCTGCTATCTAATGCCTCTGAGTCAGTAAATATAAGAAAACTGTATGTAAGTAAAAAGTCTCAGATGAGTAAGCATTTCAGTGGGGTTTCTGCTCGAGTATTCAGGGACAGTAGGTACTAAATAATTAAAAGCCCATTACAGACCTACAACTCATCTTTTTTTGGGAAGCTGGCAGAATAAATTACAACACTTGCATGAGGTACTTCTAGTAAAGAGTAGCTCCTTGAGCACCCAGAATATTAAAATTTTAACATGCACTGAAGTGGCTCAAACCCTGGTACTAACACGTAAAATAGTATTTTTGAGTTACTTAAATAGTAATGGGGTATACATAATGTCAGAAATACCTAGAATTTTTCTCAATGCAGAAACTGAATATACAAATGAAGCATAAGATTATGATGGGCCTGTCCAAGGATTCCAATTAATTACTTTTCTAATATACATGAAGAAGCAAAAAAAATAATTAATGCTTTCATAAAAAACAATTTTAGATTCTTTTTCTTAGAAGGTATGCTTGACAGCAAAATCACAGAGGATTTACAAACAGGAAAAAGCAAACAAGCTTTACAAAATCTAATGGTCCTCCAACTGCCACAGGAATTGTTTTAAGCTTTTTCTGAAGACAGGATCAAGCCAACGTCTGACAGGGATGTCCTGCATACAACCAATATACTTGTGTGAATGTTCCAGTGACAGAGATTCCAGAATCTGCTTTGAAAACAGTTTATATAGCTGCAAGCTAATTCTTCAGTGGGTGGCTAGTTCTTGGTATGGCAAAATTTTAGCCTTCTGACAATAAGTTTTATTTAACTACTCTTCATGGACTCACAGAAAATGCTAATGAGCAGCTCTTTCAGCAGATCTAGTTTTAAGAAAGTTAACCAGAATCTCTCTACAGAGTTTAAAGGAATAGCTACGATAGGGGATCACCCTTGCTCCTAGAGTACCATTTCACATTTTAAGAAGGGTGTTGTTTTTTTTTAACATCACAAGTATTGTATATTATGCCATTAGTACTGTATATAGCCCATGATAACTACTAGTTTCTAATTTATAGAATGGTTTGACAAAATGCTGCTCTTTATTTCTGCATTTAATTATTTCTGTTTTCCTCTTACAAATTCATCCTGATAGTAGACTCTTCCTGATATTTTTAAGTTTAGCTTTGGTCATCTGCAGTTCCATTATCTCTTACTAAGTTACCATTAGTACCCCGCATATGTAAGCATTCTTTATGCTCCACACACCCTCTTAATGAAATACTGAATAGAACTGAATCCAGAAAAGAAAACAAAATTAATTCCTGTGTTAGTTGAAGAGAGGACCACAGCTAACCATTGCTGGGTAAGGTTTTCAACCACAGGTTCCTGCTTAATGGTAATTTCACTTGTCTGGTTATGTAGATCATGTAATTTACTTCTCAGGAAAGAGTATGCCTACCCACAGATTACTCCTTTTGTGGATGAAGAGCGTATGAGAAAGCTAGCTGGTGTCAGCAGACTAATTTTCAACATCACAGTCCTGGGGCATTCTTTGTTGAACGTTCCTCAGACATAGCAGGAAAAACTGTGGGTCAGACAAGTTAAGCTGGCTCTGATTGCTCGCTTGGATCCATCTTCTCTAGATGTCCATCTTCTCTAGATGTGACAGATTATACATGTCACATGAGGCTCAGCCTCAGCTAGAAATGGTTAACTTCTTGGTTCTTAAGACTGGCCATTTCATTATTTGTTAAACATCTCTACCAGTATAGCAATAAACTTTACAAAGTTCCTTTTCTACTATTTTTGGGGACCAAAGAGTATTCTTCATATACTTCTCCAGTCAAGTAGATGTTCTTAAACAAAATCTATGCATATAGCCAAACGACTGTATTTTAGCCTTTGTCCCACCTCCTTCAATCCTGTCATGTTCCAACATCCATTAAGATTTTTTTTTGTTACTAGTACAGCAAAAGACAGTGTTTTAGTTTTTATTGTAACATTTGCTATTTGCTTCCCATAATTTGCTCTCAAGTAATGATTTGTTATTTTACTGCCTCTTTCCCTTACTCTGCCCCTCGTGATTTATAGAACTTTATCTATTGCTCTTAGCATCCTGTGACAGTCCATCTTGCATCTCAGCACTTCTGCCTTAGTGTTCAGAAGTCTGTGCTACTCCCCTTGTGCTGATCTCTATTTAGTATTATTTTTTTTAATTACTTTTGACTCGAGATTACTGTGTAGCTTCTTGTGTACCCATACTAACAATATCTCATCTTTCCTTTACATTGGATTACTTCGCCATCATCTTCTATTTGTCTTCTTTCAGCAGGTATGGAGTCTTCATAACCTTTTAATTCCCTAAGAAGTAGATAACTTTGACATCCAAATAACTTGTTCCTTATACTTGAAGTCTGTTCAAGTCTTAATGTGCTGCTGCACTGATTTAATTCCTATGAGGAGAGTTGAGCTCTTTTACTCCCATTCATTTCTATTTTATTAGTGTCCCTTACTAAAAATATTTCAGAAACAAATGTTGTACTTCCACTATCTAGGATTCAATTTTGCCTTTATTTTCTTTGAGACTTCAGGGAAACTAAAGAATGCTACTATTAAGTATTCTAGTTGCTTCTGTTAGCTGAGCTGCATTCATTCATCTAGTCCTGATTTTATCCTCATGTATGCCTATTGTGACACTGTTCCTATTTTCACATCCCTATTTTTAGCCACTGTCAAAGTCCAACACTCACTTCGGTTAGAATTGGTGAGTATATGCCTGACACTTACAAAACATACTGCTCTTTTGTCTTTACCTTGTCTTCCTGAAAAAGCCATTCCCTCTCTGGTAATACTTGAAACCAATTCACATAATGATCACAGGTATTGATTATTCAATTCAGTTGCTAAGTTTCTATTACCATTTCAGGGAATGAATAATTTGCCACTAACCTCAAGAGGGATGGTGAGGAAAGGTTTTATAAGATTGTATATTTCTCCTGTTTCTATTGGATTTCTAAGCGATAGGGTAGAGAAAAAGCTGAAAGTATACACATATGCAACTTCATGTCTATATTTGTCATTAGAGAAAAAGGATTTGCAAGTGTTGCACCATGTCTTTTGAACCACTGAGGTGCGCATATAATCATTTACTCCCCAGTTCTTAATATATTATGCTTCTTATAATACAAAAATGCCAGCTCCAGGAACTGAAACATAAACATAATTCTGAAGCTTCTACAGAATTACTGAATAGGAACATAATAAAAATTTGTATTTTCATCTGAAAGATGAAAAAGCTTGTCAGTGACACATGGGAAAAATAAAGTTCTTCCTTTCAAACAGAAATCCTAATACCTATAAATCATGCCAGAATACAAACATTTTTTGTCAAAGATTTGACTAAGACTAAGGACTTCACTTGTAAAACCTAAATACCTATTGTAAAATGATAACCTGTGGCATTTTAATTTTTTGAACTAGTGATAACCAGATAACCACATTATAAGTCAGTGCATATAAGCCAGTTCTTGATCTATATCTGACATAGTTCACCAAAATACAAATTGTTGTCTGGCTTGACTCCTGAAGTCTGAGTTGAAATCCCCAGAACATCATCAACTCAAAAGAAGTTTGGCTTTTGCCAATAGCAAGGCATTCCTAGCCTAAAAGATATCCAAACAGGTCAAACCAAGAACTCAGAGAAATGTGTAAGTTGAAGTCCATATTCAAAATTTCAGCAGAATTAAGTTCTTTGTTGGTTAGGCATACAGATCCAAGGAGAAAAGGTATAAAAACTCCCAAACCTTACTATGTTTTGTATGTTTACACTTCTATATGAATAATGCTAAATGGGATAGCCAAATGCTAATTACCAATTACTAAAACTTGTGCTTTTTAGGCCAAACATTTTTTTTGCTTTCAAGTGTCCTAAAAATATTAAATTGCTGACACAGAACTCCTGTTTACCTGGGGTCTTTGTCCTCAGCTTTAAAACTCTGATATTTCACAATTAACTTCAAAAGACACTGAAAACAACAGAAGATTGACCAACACACAAGGAACTTATGTTCATGAAACTTAAGTTATATCATGAAAAAAGCAGCTTGTTGCACTGAAATGACTGAATAATTACTCTATCAGAATGCAAGCCCATAATTCTTTTTCTATGCAGGGGATACAGGTATTAAAGAATTAATTTCCTTTACCACACAGACTAGGAATAAATATAATGTATGATGCTTGCTAACAGCATGATAACTAACTTCTTTAATGCTAGCTGTATTTGTCTTTGAAAATATGAGGAATCATGTTTTCCATTCATTAATATAGTATGTGTTGTATAGGTAGTGAAAAAAGAAAGCAAGAAAAGAAGTGACAAAAATGTCAGACACAAAAAAAAAAAGGAAACATGAAAGAAGAGTGAGGTAAGTTAGCTGAGAATTTATCAGTGTAAAATTCTCACCTTGTCATTAAGCCTGGAGAAGTCAGTGTACCGTCTGAAGACCACCCAATTTTCATCTGGACTTCTTTTTACCAATATTTTGTACACCTATGTGGAAAACCAGGAATATCAGAAAAATGTGCAGGATTTCACACTGCATTAGCTGGAAGGCTGAAATTATTCTCTTTTTCTTAATGAAACAAAAGGATTTTTTTTTTAATCGAGAATTGGATTAAAAAAATCCCCCCAAACAAACAAGCAACTTAATTATCAGACAAACAGTATAAATTCATTTCAGAATTTAAGGAAGGAATTTTTATAATTCATAAATACATTTAGCTACTTTCTGTCTGTAAAAAGGGCTTGTTAAATTTCATCCAGATTTCTGCCCCAGAAAAAAAAACACAACCAAAAACAAAAAAAAAAACACAACTCTCAGCTATGAAAGTGGTGAGGTATGTTTTAATGATCTGTTTTAACATCTGCCAAATTACAGTTCTGTCATTAATCCCTGAGGCCAATATGTTTTTCAGATGACTGTAACAAGTGGGTACTGCTTGTTGTATTGTTTTACAATGTCTTATCTGACCTTCTTCACAAGGAAAAGCAATGCAGGATAAAAATAACATCCTCCTTTTGTTCCGTCTATCTTGAACATGAGGTTTTGTCTTTCCAGGCAAAATATGACCATTTCCCTAGATAACTGCATCAGAATGATTATGTTAAGACTGTAGGACTGAAGTAATATAATTTGAATCAGATTTAGCCAGACAACAGCAGTACCATTCTCCTATTTAAAAGCAAATGGATATATAAATAAAACAACAATGATAAAAACAATTATAGAATTACCTTTTAGGAGGACAAATACTCAAGTGCCTGAACACAATGAATCTAACAACACACAACTTCAACTACAAAATATTAAACAGTGTCTAGAAAAGCAGGGTTCTCATGTCACAACCTTACTTTTTCCGATGTAAGGAAAAAGAGTCTCTGCACTGGTACTGGGTTAGTCCTCCCAGTCTAAGTGTTCTCTAGTTAAATTTCCCACCCCTCTGCAAACACAAGTAAAAAATGTCTTCAAAATATGAGGAAGAAAAAGATATTTTTGAAATCATAATAATAAACAATTCCTTATGGGCATTTAACCAAATTCTATCGAAAACATTTCCTCATCTGTTACATAGTAAAATCTTTCCCAGTATAATCATGCTTTCAAAGCAGGTTGTCTTAGCTGACAGATGTATTTTCTTGTTGGAATCCCAGCATGTGATAACCCCCATGCTAGCCAACTTCTCCACATGTGTGAAACTGTTTTTAACAGTTTTGCATTCCATAATATATTAAGTGGCAAACAGTTACACAAGCTACAGATAACTACCATGCAAATTAAAAGCAGTTTTTCAGCCAGTACTTCTCTTACCTACTTTTTAAACACAGTATTCCACTTTTGAGCAACATCATCTGTTGAAGTTACAGACTGCAACAGACGCAGTATTTCAGACATTAACTAAAAGCTATTAGCTTTCAAAATTCAAGCTGCAAGACATGCCTGTGAAGCCAGTGTTAAAATACAATTCTTCTGTCTTCCATTTTGTGTATAAATATTTGCCCAAGTGTTTTAGCTTTCCTGTCATACTGGAAGTATGTAAACTTCATAAAGCAGAACTGCTATATAAAACTCTGAAAACTTTGCTAGTACATAGTAAAACACAAAACAAGAAGCTGTAGAACATGCTTGAGAATTTACATGTTAATCTGTTTTCTATTCTACTGTTTTATTCTACTAAAGGCATTGCTTAAAAATGCACACAAACCCCAGTAATATCCAGTTAGTCTGACCCTCACTCTGAATGGTTTCCAAGCAAATACTAGATAAAGTCTTCACAAATTATGGCCAACTTAAAGAGCACAATCCACTTGTGATTACTGCCCCAACCTGAACACGGTTTTCTTGCCAAAATTAAATAAAGTTTTGCAGTTTTTTGTTTGGGACTGTGGTGGTTTTGTTCATTTTTTTTTAGATTTTTTATTAATAAAAAAGAAAAACTAGACTGTTACAAGAACAACTGTCAGCTCCTTCACACAAGATCTTGCAGAAATCCCCCAAACAAAAATTGAAACTTATTCACACAATTCCAGTCAACCCTGAATTGCCTTATTCCACAAATATAAAACATTCAATGAAGATATGCCAATATTTAGTATCAATCTCTGGCTGATTCGGCATGTCATTATAATTTCTAGTCGGCTAAAAATGCTCCAGACCAAAAGGTCTAATAGAACATTCCAGCACTGCTCACTCAAAGACCAACTGCTTATGAACAGAGACTTTTTTCAAACCTGGGTTTTCTCTTTCCTAAGCTTCAGCAGCCATGACCTCCAACATCCACTACCATTTGACTCCTGAAGCTAATACATGAACCAGCTTACCTTGTTCAGATTCATATTTTCAGAACTATGAGATGTTTAACTGAAAAAAAAAAAAAACAACCAAAAACCAAACAAAAAAAACTTCAGAAGTCCTCTCTTTTACAGGTGATGTCAAGGTAATTTTCATTGTCTTCTGTATCACTGATTTTCCAGTACAGAAGCAACCAAAATTTCCAGCAATCAAAATTGCTGATTTTAATGCACAATAGCAAGCTTATTTTCAACATGCAGCTGAAAACAGCTAATTATGCGCTTTCAGGAACAAGCACAGAAGTGATTTCAGAAGCAACAAAAATGCATTTAAACATTTTAACAATGAAGAATGTTTCATTTGTATTGCAACCTGGTCTTCTAAAAAATGAGTTCAAATTATCATTTTAACTACAGCTGAAGAACATCTTACATGTACACTGAAATCTTCCTGCTCCTATTTTCAGACTAGCCCTTGTCAATATAACAATACTAATCATGCTACCACGAATGAAGATGCTAGAAACTGAAAAACTTAAAAGACAAACCATTATTCCAAAATAATTAAAAAGTAGCTTTAATTCTTTGCAAAAAAAAACCTTGATTATTAGTATTTCAACAGTCATAAGGGCATTAGATTCCATGCTTTCCTAATCTTAAGGGAAAATGGGAGAAAAAAGTTTGTCTGCTATTTCCTCCTCCTCACCTGTCATTAATGCTGCTCTCCTAAAGTAACATAATTGATAAATAATAAGTAACTACTTCCATCAGTCCCACATGCCTTGCTGAATGTTCCAACCACATCCACAAAACCAAATGCGTTAATATATTTATGGCATGTAAAGCATATTGAATTGCCAGCTATAATACATTTTGCTAAAAAAAAACAAAACAATAAAAACAAATCAGTTAAGCTAGTGTTCTGTCACAAGATACTGCATATGTGACATCCCACTGATGTTTCCAGCACAGATTTCCTCTTATCAAAAACTAAACCTAGCAATGCAAGAAGCTGAAACCTATGTGTTTACACTTTAATGCAAAATATTCTGTTATAACTGTAAAAGGGTGTTTTATCATCCATTTCAAATAAATGACTACATTTTAAGATGTTTAACTATCCAGAATTTCTACAAGTTCAGTCTCACAAGGAATTGTAAACTTTGCAAAGAATTCCTGACTATTACAGCAGAAATTTGAAGTAGAATAAATTCCTCCTATTCCACATACACAATTACAGGAAAGACTGCTTACAAGTCCCTGTTTTCCCACCTGTATAAGAAGAATTACATTTTCCTATTAGACAGCAATACTTAGAAGGTAAATTGGTATTTGTAAAGTACCTGAACTGTGGGATTAATTACTGAAAGAGAATACAAAGTACATTCAATTGTTATCTTGTCATTACATGATGAACTATCCCCAAAACTTACAGTGAATTTTGCCCTTTCCTCCATCACCTCATAACCCAGTATAGTAGGCGTGGACGGTCGATCTTCCCAGCTCCTGGAATCTGCACTCTGCTCTATTTCTTCAGAAGGCTGCGTACAGTATTCTATGGATGTGTCCATACCTGTAAATTTAGTCCTTACAAGTGGACTACTACACACAGATGATGTAGAACCAATCTGGTCAGGCACACTCATTTTTTTAAAACTACCAATTGTAGAGTCCTCCAACTGTCCTTTTGAGGAGCTGGAACTTGTAGAGATGCTCCCAAAAGAAGAACTTCTTTGGTTTCTGTTTGTAAAGCTGGATGAGGAGCTTCCAATAGGAATAGGAACAGGAACATATGGGGTTGCCATCCTTCATGAAAAAAAGATTCAGTTTTTGGCAAAGGAGTTTAAGGTTCATTCACTGTATAAGTCATGTTTTCTCCTCTTTTCAAGAGCAGTATCTGCAGGGAAGGACAGAAAATATTACTGTAATTTTTAAATGAAAGCAACACTAAAATACTGCTTTGGAAGATTCTGTAGGAGTACTGAAGCTTAAACATTTTCATAAGGAATATGGTTTTATATAAAAATACTGCTTTTAAGTGTACTTCTGCAGCTTGGCAGACAGCTTTACAGTTCTGACTTTCAGAGCAACTAGAATAAAAATGACAATGTTAAAGTAAGATTACAAATGAGAAAAATGGTTTTGTCCTTCATAATTCACATGCTATTTGTTGTATTGAAAAAGTCAGCAATTTCGAGGCACTTAAGAAGCTCGTGCAGTTTTAGTGACTGTTTAGTACAAACACCACAAAACTTCTCTCAGAATTGCTTCTGTAAGATATTGGGAGCAAACTACACAAGCCAAACATGCATGCAACAATACACAGGACATGAATCAAAAGACAACACAGTAAACAATTTAGATGAGAAACCTATCTGAATATACATATTCACTGAAGTATAATGGACCTGTTTTCAAAGCCAAATACTTTTTCAAAACAACTCTGTTGCATATGCTGCAGACATTTGTAACAATGTTAACTGGACACATTTTCTGTAGCTTGAATTGGAGCAATTTTTACAAGCATGCACATCAAATGCAGTGTTGTAATAGCAGCTAGTTTCCTCTTCCAGCAGATTAAATTATAAGAAACCCCAAACAAACAAGTTGAGGGAAAAAAAAAAATTTTTTTTTCAATGAAACAATTACAAGCCAAAATTAATCTTTTGCATGTGTGCACATTTCTAAAAAAAAAAAAAAAAGGCAAAATAAAATTAAGACAGCCATATCAAACTGCCAAAAAAGCACTATCTCCTCATTTTAACAAAGTACCCAAAGAAGAGGTCTTACAAGACACAAATTAGATGCCACCTCTTTGTATTAATAGGATTTGAGTCATCATCCATTTCACCTAAGAGTACACTGATCAACCACGAGGCTGCTGGAGGCTCTGAAATGGGAAACCATCAACCTGATTCACATCATATACAGAATCAATCACCTACTGAAATAACAAATGAGCTTCCTAATTGCCGAGGTGAAGTGATTCTTTCATTCTCTTGCGCTAAATAAATCTTACAAAACATAAATAAGGAAGTAAACGTGAAATAGACCAACATCAACAAGAAAGGCTAAAAAATGCTCATGAAGGAATTCTGTGAATGAAGGAAATAACAAACTTTCTGTTCTTTCAGCTACACAGGGAAACCTGCAAACAGCAGAAATCTCAGGGAAGTTAACCAACAAAAACAATATAAAACTGGTAGCGACTCCTTTAGAGCAATTCTTCTTTGCTGTGGGATGAGGCTGGAGACTCAGCAGCACCAGAATAGAAATGTTGGTATCATAAACCTCTGCTGACTTTGCTGGTGTGATACAGGATTTGGACTATCCAGCAGCTTCTGTTGCAGAATAGTCCTGTGCTTGGTTGTGTGACTTAACCCCAGGTGTCAGACAGGTGATCTGCTTCAGCCTCAAAGTTTGAAAGAAGCAAGTCACTACTGTGACTGGGACAAGACATCCTCTTGGAACTACACCAAGATCCCTTTTTCCACCTGTATCTCAGTAAGTAAATCTGTTTTCTGGCTCAAACAATAAACTTTGCAATGTATTTTTTTTTTAATAGAGATAAAAGTATTAAGGCATGAAGTATTCTCTGGTAGATTTTTCTCTAACAATACTCTCATCTGTATAGAACACTGAACAAGGTAACTCCTTTTTCCACTTGCCACTTCAGTGACTCCCATGTTACCAACATAAGGAAGGCCCCACCCAATCATGGTTCTGGGAGGTGTGGGATTAAATCCCTATCAATAGAAGAATCCAACTGAGTCCAGATTTGCAACAAATCAAAGGATATGAAATGAAAAAAAAGTGGTTATGAGTTTCTGCTGTATGACTTTCTGAATCTAAACCAGGAAAGGAAAATAAGGCCACACCTCAGGGCATCTGATGCTGTTCATCCAGGAGTTCATGGAATTTCAAAAAGAAAAAAAAAAAAACTGTGCTTTTCAGCACTTTTTGGGAAAACAAACCAACCCAAAAACCAATCACAAGCCATGATGACATTTTCAGCAGTTTCAATACTTGTGAACTATGAGGATGCTGAGACGCTGGAACAGGCTGCCCAGAGAAGTTGAGGCTGTCCCTTCCCTGGAAGTGATCAAGGCCAGGCTGGATGGGGCTTTGAGCAACCTGGTCCAGTGGAAGGTGTCCCTGCTCATGGCAGGGGTTAGGAACTAGATGATATTTAAGGCTCCTTCCAACCGAAACCACTCTGTCATTCTATGAACAGTGTAGTTTCTAGAATGACTTCTTTCTTTAAAGTGAAATGCCAGTCAATAACTTACTATCTTGAACTTACTACTGCTCTTAAATGCACATGCATAGTATAGGCTATACCTATACTGGCAAGCAAGACAGCTCAACCTTGCAGAATAAGGCACTTGGTGTTAAGAATCCAACATTTATACTGTACATGCTTCAGCAGCTTTTATAACAAACCAGCTGTAATTTGGTACCACTGACTGAAAGCTTATTAACAGCTGCATTAGGTCTGCTCCCAGGATACATTTTCTGGTTTAGTTTCTCCTGTGCTTTGCAAGACCATCCCAAATTGCGAGCCAAAGTGCATTAAATGGTGACAGTCACAATATTTGCTTCTAAATGACAATCTTGACTCAATCTGACACAGTAACATATAAATAAATAGAAGGCGCTGATACCACCAGTGTCACACTCAGATTCCTGTAACTCAGGAGAGTAACAGAAGAGTATTCTTTGAGTAACAGAAATGTCAGGTCAAGTGAGCAAAGGGCATACCATGTCACTTGACTTTTTTGTTTCTTAAGGGATCAAGGAAACAGAAAAAGAAACATTACATTAGAGCTTACCAGACTCATAAATACACGTATATGTATGTGTGTAAACCCCTCTTAAACTGGAAAAGTATCCCAATTTTCAAGTATCTAAAATATTTAGATGCTTTGAAACACAACAGAGTTTAAAAGTCACATTAATTTGCACTTTATGCAAGCTAAACATTAGAAAAATGATACAATGCTCAAATGAGGGTCACAACCTTAGGACTCAAGCCTCTGCTATGAATACGGAAGCTTTTTGCCAATTCATGCCATAAAAAGGAACAGAAAATAATTTGATAACCCCCCCATTTTTAGACAAACTGTATCACTCTTTGCTTATGCTGGTGCAGTGAGGAGTGAAGATGCAGGTGCACAGCCTGCTGCTGCCCAAGCTTCGCCATGGACTGGCCTCACATATCCACTGCACTGAAGCAGTGGAATCATTGCATCACACCAACTTTCAGAACAAACATCACTTGTAACACCTAAGAGATAATTCAGCAACTGCACTCTCTTATCTAGATATTTACTTACTCCAGTTTTTGTAAGAATATAGTTTCCTGCCCAGAACCTCTATTTGGTTTAGCCTGATACCCAACTGTAAGTTAAGAATGAAATTAAAGAACAGCTGCTGGAAGTACTGAACTGCTAGAGCTGCAATAGGGCAGGATGGAGTCCCAGGTACCAGCCTGACACCAACTCACCCCACCAGGTGTTTAAAACAGCCACCTCCCTTCTTGTGGGTGAAGCAAATAGGCTATAATAAAACCACTTAAAAAGGGTTTGCCTCCAGCTTGCAGCTCTTGCAATTCCAAACCCTTTTAAGCTAATGGTTTGTATCTTCAGTGAGAAACATGTAAGTCATGCGATTCACGGATAGCAGATTAGAAACAAAACAATCCTTACTTAACAGGTCTAATTGGATTTAGAAGACTTTTAACTATGCAATACTATTTGTGATCCGGTTACATATATTAAGGCAAAGCAGTCAGGTTGGCCTCTGCTGCTTAGGATTTAAGTGTTACCATGGAATGTCAGCTGAAGAACTAGTGGCATATTTAAAGAGGCAACTTGCCAAGTTAGGTTTTAAATGCATCTATTTTAAAAACAATCATTTTGTGCCGAATTCAATCAAGTTACTTCACAAGGTATTTCACCTGATCATGAACTGAAGTTTGGGGCCTACTGACCTCACCTCTCACACAAAGGGGGCAGTTCCTGCCCTGAAGAGCCTGCTACCAAATTAGAACCAACAGAAGGTGAACTGTGCCGTCCCCTCCCCCAGCTCCAGGGCAGGACGTGCTCACGGTGCCTACCTCTGTGATTTAGCGCTATTTGACAGAAGAAAACCCAACAGCCCCGGCAGTTACCTCACAGCCCGCCGCCGGCGCGGGCACAGCCCGAGGCGGGCGGAGCGCGGCGGTTACCCCGCTGTCCGCTGCCGCCCGACACCGCGGGCATGCTCGCCGGTGTCATGCTCGCCGGTGTCATGCTCGCCGGATGCCGCTCGCGCCACTTTACGTAACTTCGGGAGCGGTCACCGGGCCCGCCGTGCCGTGCCGTACCGCAGTTGCACGGTACGCCCTGCACGGCCGCAAGGCTCCAGGAACCGGCGGGTTTCACTACGGCGCCGGCTGAGGCTCCCCCCCACCCCCTAGTAGGAGAGCTTCATCCTCGCCGTCCCGCCCCGCAGCCCGCGCGGCGCCCCTACCACCCGCGGCGCCCCCCACTGGCAGGGGCCGGCCAGCCGCCTCCACACAGGTGCGGGAGCTGCGCCACCGGCCGGAGCGGCGAGGAAGCGGCGAGGCCGGCGGTGCCCGGCGCAGGGCAGGCAGCGGAGGGACTCCGCTCCCAGACCGAGCTCCTCTCGCATCGCACCGCCCGCCTCCCTCCAACAGCAGTGGGGGCGCCTCCTGCCCCACTCGCCCACTCCCGCTTGGTCTCCGCTCACCTGCTCACCGCAGCACTCGTCTCCTTCTGCCGCGTAACGCAGGGGCAGCCCCTCCCGTTCGGCCGGCCTGGCCCGGTCCCGCCCCTCCGCGCGCCGAAAGGGAGGTGCACGGCGCCGGGGGGCGGAGGGGGGGCAGGAAGGCGGGGAATCGGGCTAATACCTGGGGCGCGTGGCGGCAGGGGGCACTTCCCGGCAGGCAGCGTGGCGTCGTTCGTGGCAGGGGTTGGTAGCGGTGTATTTCGGGTGCTGTAGTTTCTCGGCGTCGCGGTGCCTTCTGGGATTTGTAGTCCCGGGGAGTGGCTGAGGGGAGTGAGGCACTGGCCGTCTCCGCGCAGGGAGAGCGGGGAGGGGTTCCGGAACCCACGGCAGGCTCAGCCGACCCTCGCCCGGGCGGGCTCCCGCAGTGAAAGGCAGGACGCAGGTGGGAAGGGTGGGGCCTGCCGGCTCCGGTGGGGTAACTCAGGGTGCTAACGTGGCTTAGCGCCATCATATGGCAGCGTAACAGGTGTAGTAGTGGAGCTCCATGTGAAATGTCAGGATAAGAGTGATTAGTGAGGGGGGCAGGATATCACTGTTCTTAAATGGTGGTGGGAATTAAACAGTGTCTTGCTGTCTCGTAGTGACCTAGGTATGTGAACAGAAATATGATGTTCTGGAGAAACACAGCACAATTTGTCTTAAAAAGTACTTTTTTATATTCTTTCTACGTCACATAAAAGTGTAATACCTACCATTTCTCATAAAGTTCTTCTGTTGAGTTTTCATCCAGAGGTTACCACACATCTGCTTCTCTGGGACTGTATCCCTTTCCCCCCTCCCCCCTGCCCCCTCCCATTTTTGATATTTTATCTGGAAAGTAATTTGGAATTTTAGGGAACAGCAGCTGTGCCCACTGCTTGGTATCTGTCTCCTGTTCATGGGTCTGGACATCATTAGATGCTTCCAGGAAAATATTGCAACTCTTGTTCAAATGCTGTGCAACTGATCTGCCTGTTTATGATAAACTTGATACTTTCTGCAGGGCACAGTCACAGAGGTAGCATAGCAAAACTGTGCTGGTAAGGTGATCTGATCTGTGATTGCAAACAGTAGTATAGGACAATATGTTCTGCTCTGGGGGCTGCTGTTACCCTTGGAGGGTAATTCTTCTGCATTGGTAATTCTGTTCATAGAGTCTTAGAAAATTCCTTTTTTGTTGTTCTATAGGTGACCATGGCTGAGCAGTAGTGTATTCTGTGGGTGTTTTTACTGTAAATATTTTTTTGAACTTTGCTACTTTCACCAAACTACTTTTAAAAAACAGATATTTTTCACCTCTAGAAATATTTGATAGTTATAAACACATGTTTTTTAGTTTGCTAGTCAGCTATCCTAACAGCTTGTAACATGATGTAGAGGTTAAAATGTGTGACGACCCCCCCCGCCCCCCAGCAATAGTGAGGTCAGTTCTCACTGTGACACTGTTAATCAAGAGTCCTATCCCAAACCCTTTGAAGAGACCAGGATGTTTTTCAGCACAGTGAGCAGGTATGGGAACAAGGCATGAGGCTGCATTACTTTGATCATTTGGAAATTCCAAGGAAGTTAATGGGATTTTTGGTTGCTGAGGAATGTGGGCTCAGTGCCTTCACGTCACAAGGCACTATCCACCCACAAGGTTGTCAGGAATGACTGTTGCTTTACTGGTGTGAGAGAAACAGTGCAGGATTAAGGTGAATTAAAATTGTGTCTGTGCCCCTCCTTGTTTTCTCTTTACAGTAGTTCTTCCCTGTGTACTCTGGCTGTAGCAATCCATAAAGTTCTTTGAGACTGTCTTTCTTCAGCTGCCTGTGTTAAGTAGAAAATCTGTGGCTTCCACTGCAGGCTAGATGAGCCACCCTGTGGCAATACCGTGCATTTCACCTTTATTGAGTCGAAAGGACAACAAAACTAGTTACTGAATGTGTTTTGGGAGTGGAAACCTGCTTTTTTTCTGCACATACTCTTACCAGGTGCCATCCATGTCCTGCCTCCATCCAATAGTTATTTGGCTCTCCAGAGGATTGGTATGTATATTCTAGGCCTGATCAAAATCTGTCAGGCCATCATCATCCTTCGTGCCAAAGACATGATTTTTGCTAGTGCTAACTGGTTAGCTTGCTTAATTTAACGTTGTTTAGGGAGTAGGACTTGCAGAATCAGAAAAACCAATTAATATCAAAGGACTTTATGCAGCCTCTGTGAACTTCCCATCACTTCCTCTGCTGGGAAGATGACTACAGAAACTGCTAATCATGTAACTAGTGGTTCATCAATTCAACCTTCTGTTGTAAAAAATATATAAATAATCCTGTAGGTGAGAATTCTGCAATAATCTGTTATTGAATTAAATGCAGTTTCTGTTGTGCTAGCTGAGGCATAATGCCATGTTTTTGAAGTAACACCTGCCCTCATGATCATGTGAAACAGCAAGGGTAGATTTTTTTCAATCGCATTAAGTGGTTTAGGTACTCAAATCTCATTACTTTTCAATTGGATGTGGGCACTCAAATTCCAATGTATTTTTGAAGAATTTAGGTATTCAATCCTGTTATATTTCAATGGGATTTGGGCCTTTCTCTCTCAGGGTACAGGGAAATCTGACTTAGAGGATATTTGTTTTATGACAGAACCACAAATTTTCTTTCTCAGCTGCACAGCCTTGAGCATTAGAAATGATGGAGTTTCTCCTAAAGGCAATTCTTTCTGTAATTCCTCCCAGGTGCAAAACCTACACAACTTTAAAGAAGTACAGCTGAATATTTTGAAAGTAGACATAAACATTTGAACTTGGAATTTCATAAATGAGGGCATCTAGATCCTGAGCTGTAATCCTGTAATACTTTAAGGAGTTGCCATGTCATTCTGACATGTCTCAACTTCATATATGGTATTAGCATGTGAACATGTCATATTTAAATACTTCCTATGTCTGTGCAGTGCTACTTCAGCACATGTTCAGAAGGATCTTGGCTTTTAAAGGGCTGAAAAAAATTGACCTTTTATACATACCTTTTGGGAGCTCCTGTCCTTGTAGGAGGAGTACTTTTTTGACTACCCAATAGTCAAAAAGTACTGAGGGAAGGGTAAGAGGTGAGTTTTAAACTCCATCGCTCTCTGGCTTTTTTTCAGGTTTGGTCTGATTTTCACTGATTTGGTGCTCTGTGACTGGCAGTGTTCAAGTTTACTTTGAAACCACCATGAGGCATCTCACTTATGCAGTGTAGGCTTCTGGAAGCCTGCACTTCTTGTTTGTAGTATCATGCTGAGGACTAGACTCCCTCAAAGTCCAGTTCTTTGTTAGGTCTAGATTTTTATGGCTCCTGGGACTTTGTTCTAGCTCAGGTTTTGGACTTCAAACTTGGCCTTTGTCCAAAACACTCAGGTGTGAAAGACTGATTGTCAGTTTGTCTCCTGACTAATTACTCTTCAGCCTGGTATATTATCTTCTGATACAGAGTACACTGTCAGGTTTGTGGACAATTAAAAGCTGTGGGGAGTGGCTGATATACCAGTTAATTGCCATTCAGAGAGGCCTCAATAGGCTAGAGAAATAGACTGTTAGGAGTCTCATAAAGTTCGACAAAGGGAAATGCAAAATCCTGCCCCCATGGGATAACCAGTAGAGGCTGGGAACTGGCCAGCTGCAGAGCAGCTTTGCAGAAGAGGCCCTGGGGGTCCTGGTGGACACCAACCTGAACATGAACCAGCATCGTTCCCTTGCGGCAAAGAAGGCTAACAGTGTCCTGGGCTGCATTACAACAAATACTGCCGGCAGGCTGAGGGAAGTGATCCTTGCCCTCTGCTTAACACTGGTAAATGACATCTGGAGCACTGTGTCCAGTTCTGGGCACTCCAGTACGAAAGAGATACATACGGACATAATGAAGCAAGTACAGCAAGGGAGTATAATGATGACTGTGGGCTTGAAGCATTTGACAATGAGGAGAAGCTGGGAGAGCTGGGATTGTTCAGCCTGGAGAAGAGAAGGTTCAGGGGTGTCTCATCCTTGTGCAGAGATACAAGATAGGAAGTTGCATAGAAAGCCTGGAAGGAGCCAGGCTTTTCTCGGTGGTTCCCAGTCATGGGCAAGGGGCACAAATGGAAATACAGAAAATTCCATCTGAATATAAGAAAGTACGTTTTACTGTGACAGTGATCAAACACTGGAATAGGCTGCCCAGAAAGGTAGTTGCTTAATGATATTTAAAACCTGACTGGACACAACCCTGTGTAAGCTGCTGTAGCTGACCCTGGTTTAAGCAGGAGGATGGCTAGGTGATCTTGAGAGGTCCCTTGCAACCTCAACCCTTCTGTTATTCTGTAAGCTTAGAGGCCTGCTGTCCTGCTGTTGCTGAAGAACAAAAAGATACCAGACTCTGTTTCTATTTCTGTTTTCTTAAAAGCATCTGAAAGCATCTACTCTTGAAAGAGTATGGGAGAAAAAATTGTTCTCCTCATTTGCTGTCATGTGATGAAATAAAATTGAACTTGTGGCAAGTTGACAGGTAATCTTTGAATGTACTTTCTTTTTTCTGAATAAGTGTGTTTTTTTTTTTCTCCTCCTTTTTCTTCCCTGTGATCAATGTGAAAAGAATAGAATATTGTAAGAAAAACCCAGACAGCAGAGAATAAAAAATTATTGTTAATTGAATAGTAGACTACGTGGTTTCTTTTCAATCTAAATACAGTTATTATGGCAGAGATTTCAGGCATTTTGATTGAGGAGTCGTATTCTTGTGCGATAATGACTTCATTACATGCATTTTAAGCTTCAAGTTTAAAAATGGTTAGTTTGCTCTGAGTTAGAAGTGGTTTTAAATGTTATTTGTTTTACATCATTGAAACATTCACTCACTTTCCTTGTGGGGAAGAGGTGGTTCTTTCCCGCTAATAGCTGTTTCGACATGATGGTGCCCTGGGTTGTAATTGCACATGGCAGAGCTTCTGGTCTTTTGATACAGCCTTTGTAGGAGGTTTTGGTTTTCCCTCCTAATGCTCTACAGCTTACTGTTTTGTATAGCATAATGTGTTTTAGTATTGATTTGTGAGAGGTCTCAAAATGTTTCTTCCTCTGTGGAGTAAAGATGAAACTTGGTCTTGTTAAAACATGCAGACGCACAAGAGGGACTAATTCTCTTGACTATTTCACCAGATTATGTGGGACCTTGGACAAGTCACTTCAATTTCACTTCACTGTTGATTCCCAGGTTTTACCTTAGGCTCATTAATCAAGCTAGCAAGGTTGCAGTGAATATAGTTGATCTGGAAACCATCACTATTACTGTGATGCACAGCCCTGTGTTCTGAATTTAAAGTGATGCTTGTCTTTCCTGCACAACGCAGCCCTTTTACAATAAGCTCTTTCTGCACCCAGTAGCTAATACAGCCCTATGAAGAAGGGCAATATTCTCAACTGTATCCTGCGCACAAAGGATGTGAGTTTCTTTGTTTTGTAACAATACAGAAACCTTTCCATTTATTTCCAAAGTTCAAATAGCAGCAGTGGTGTGAAACAGCTTTGTCTCCGTGAAACATGTGTTGCATTGATATGGAAATGAGCACACCCTGTGCTTTAGTAAGTGCCAGGGTGGCAATGTTCAGTACTGCCACACTTAAGTGAGCTTCTGCATTGTGCTCAGCTTGTGTTCGGTTAGCTGAAATTCTAGCACTGTTTCCTTCTCCGTTAGAAGCAGACTGTGAAATACTGCTATACTTGACATCCTTGCATGTAAAGTTGGATAGGATCATACCTTTACCCTTTTCTTGCGAAGTAGCAACATGTAGTTAGTTATTTTTAGATGAATAATACACAATAATGTATTTTGTTTAAGGTAGAAGCCAGCAGATAATGTGGAGTTTTGGCTTTGAAGAAGAAAAATATCTCTGTCCTTCAGAAGTACTCCGTGTTTTGCCTTCTGTTTATTTAGCCCTTAGTCTTTTTCTGTTTCAACTCTACCTTGTGAATTGCAGTTCAAGAGTTGCACACTGACATTTTAATTTAGCATAAACATTTGCAGGCTATTCTAGGGCTGGAGGCTACTGTTTAGTTATTATTATTATTGCTATCTTGCAGAGCCCAGAAGTGTGCTAAACATTTGCAGATGCTTAGGGAAAACATAATTTTCAGATGGATTTGTAGCTTTATATTGAGCAGGATGAAACAAGCAATGATAACAAATATTTTGGGCAGAAGTTGAACAGGGTTTATTACATGAAGATCAATCATTTGAGGTCTTGACATAGAGATGTTATTATTATTATTATTATTATTATCAAACTGCATTTATCATGATGGATGATTACATAGACTCCTTGAAGTGAGATGAGCTCTGGTGGAATGTCTCAGACAATTCAGCAGCAGCAAGTTTCAGAATGAGCATGGTAGGAAGTCCCCAGATCACAAGAACTGAGAGGCAAGTTGACTGCATGGTGTACTCTGCACTACTTGTCTCACTGTCCTCTGGTCCCAGCAGCTGGGATGCCCATCCCTGCCTTCTGAACTGCCTGCATTTCTTAATTCCCAGTGAAGGTAAGAGTATGGGAAGGAGACAGAGGGTGGGATGGTCCCAGCATGCCAGCAGGACACAGCCATGGCTCACACCCTCACCCAAGATGGGGAAAGAGCTCCCAATACCACAGCTTAGAGGTAGTAACAGGTAGCCAAAATGTCTTTTCATCTAGAAACTTGGACAAAACTAATCACTAGCATATTACAGCATTCACCAAAGTCAATAATTTTAAATGAAGGGGAAAATTAGACAGTTGTATGAGTGAATAATGTCATTTATGTGCTGAGGCGAAGGCAATGTTTAGGATGCCTTTTGAGTGAAAACATTGCTATGGCTGGATGTAATGGAAATGGCAGACATTTCAAGTGTAGGGTGAGATGACAAAAAGCGTAAGGGTGATTATAAGAAAGGTTAGCAATATTAAATGGAGATTTGCTATCAGAACTGTCACAGACATTTCTAAGGAGATATATAGTATGTGATGGAACAAAGTCAATATTAAAATGGTCAGGTTTTAGTAAGAAATCAGTACTACTTTCATCACTACAGGCATGAACGCTTACATCCCCACAAATGCATAATACCTGCATAATTTAAAAACAAACTTGATTTTGATTGTATTGTTTCCAATGGGATAAGTGTTCCTGAATGGTCTCATGTGTTAGGCTGACACTCTCACTGTATGATACTAAGGACATGAAGTTTCAGCATGAAGACTTTGGCTTACTGAATTCTCAATTGCCCCTGAAAATTGTTTTAATATTTTGATAAAGATACAGAAAAAAAGAATAAAAGTAGAGAATTTTAAATGTAATTTATTAAGTGAGGTTTTTAAATATACATTTTAAAATAAAACCTGTAACTATAAAAATATGTAATACAATAAGAGGTAAGAAGTTTTCGTTTCAACAGCATCCCTTGTTTTCATTTGTATATAAAAAGATTTTGGAAGGAAGCTTTCCCTCCTGTTAAACTGTACAATAGCTAGTATTAAAGACTTTATAAAATATCTTTTTTTTTTTTTTTCTGAAAAAGAAAAATGCATTTGAGGTGGATTCAAGCTATTGCTTTTCCTAGGTATATGTGGCTTTGCTGGGAATAAAATAAGGTAAACAGGCAAAAGGGGAGACAACAACAAATTATGACATTGTACTTTTTATTGTTGATGCTGATTTTCAGCTTGGAGCTTCACAAGTTGGAATGACAGGCACACTATGCCAACTTGCCATCCAGCCCAAGATTCAGCAAACCTTCAACAGCCATCTTTCAGGTTGTGGGTTGACAATGAAATGAAAAGAGGTGCTGTCTTGGTTGGCCATATCAAATGTGAAAGAATCACACCAAAGGGTAAAAGAGACTTGGGAAAGAGCAAATATAAACCAGAGCAAGAAAAAGAGAAACAGGAGAAATGTTACATGTAGGACCCCAAATTTATGTTCCGGATGATGTTACAGATTAAAGAGCAGTGAACAATCATAGGGGGGTTGGAACTGGATGATTTTAAGGTCCTTTCCAACCCTAACTATTCTATGATTCTGTATTGCCAAGGGAGCTGGACTTCTTTTGCTCTGTACAATGTAGAATACAGGATTTTACATGGCAAAGCTCAGTGTATACATTCTCCTTGCCTGGTATTAAATGGAGTTTCTTTGGTGTGAAATGAATTGTGTGTGTTAATTTGAATGGCAGCAATCTGACTTTTGTACGAGAGAGATGGTTGAGAGGAAGCATAAATAATAAACGTACCATTTCTTTCTGACATATAGATCATGCTGCACATTAGATGATGAAGATATTCCTCTTCTTTGATATCCTATGTTCTCACAACAAATTATTATACATCACAAAATGAGCTCTGAGTTAAAATGATAGTAGAAGTGATGAGCTAGAAAATAATGTAAAGAGCTGGTACCTATGAAATTACTGCAAATGTCTGAAGAAATGGGGTAAAGGAAATTGCTCACAAAGTTGTTCAAATGACTTAAGTTGCTGTCTGAAAAATAAATAATTCAGAATATGACTATTAAAAATGAAATGTGGTTAAAAGCTGAAGTTTTTGAAGCACTATCTTATAGTGTATTACAAGCCATCTTTCCTTAACCTCCTTCCCTGATTAAAGTTTTAGAAAGATTGTACTGGGGGCAAGTAGAGGGCAAAAGGATTTCCAGTGTTATAATCTTTCTTGCCTAAGTCATTAGTCCTTTTCCAGCCAATAGTGGGCTGAAGTCATTATTGCTGGAAGTTTATTCAGTGGTCTATGTGAAATGAATTATTTCATTCTCATTCCTGTTAGATATCTACATCACAAAGACTTCCAAGGTTGATAACACCCAACTGATACTAGAGACCAAGCAGTGGCTGTGGATTCATTGCCGAGAGAAAAACTGTTGTTAACGTGATAGATGATCCTTTTAAGAAAGGGTTAAGTGAGTGATGCGGAGTGGCAGGGAAACGTACCCTTTTTTTCTGACTAGATTCTTGTGTGCCCTAGTCTAGTCTCACTTCAGTGGAGTGTCTTTCCATACCCACTTGGAGACAAGGCTTTTTGATGTTTAGCCGTCTTATGTTTGAGATGGTTGTCTAGGATCCCTCATAGGCCGTACGAAGACAAAAGCATTTTCAGAGGACCTAATTTTCTCTGAGATAACCTTTTCAGAGTTTTTTTTGGATCACTTTGTACAGATTATCCATGTACAAAAATACTGAGCTCCAGGTGATGCCCTTGTGCAGAAATGGCTGGGTCTGGGTTTTATTCATATGGCCAGAGAGGAAATTAATGTAAAAACACTAAGTAAGATTAAGAGCAGAGATAAACATAAAACAAAGTGTTATGTATTCTGGGTTACTTGTGCTGTGAAAAAAACAAAGGAGGAAAATATAACATTTTAGTTGGTGTTATTCGTGCCTAAAAGGTTAGTGATCGAGGTTAACTCTGAAGTCAAAAGGCAGTGTTACCTGTTACTCAGAGAACAGACTTTCCACAAATTCATGCAGTATAAACTTGCAGGTAACTTCTTTTCTGGGGCCTCAAATTAGTTACTTAGCTCTCTATTTCAGTTTCTAAGTCAACAAATTAGGAATACCAGTACTTTCTCTCATCAAAATCATGTCACTTAAGAATTCAGTGTTGAATTATAGGTAAACAGTAGTAGGTACGTTCTGCATGTGCCCAGACTACCACCAAGATCTCTTGAAGTAGATGGTACAAAGTCAACTTAGCTATCTATCTCATTTCTGTCAGCAAACAGTTATAAGCTGTACATAAATTTTTCAGCTGTATCTTTCAAGTCCTCCCTTGTGCTTTATTTCTGGTTGTGGCTTTACATTTTTTTTTTTTTTTTTCCCCAGAAGGAAAATACAGAGCTGAATGGTTACTCTGAGCTGTGCTCTTTGTGGTATATTTGGATGTTATGTAAAACTGGAAAACAAATTATTGTCATGTCTTATTAAAGACATGTGCCTGGACCAGGTGTTTGCTCTACAGCCAGTTCTGCTAATGAAAAAAGGGGTAGCTAACCATAACACGATTGATTTCTGGGTGAAGGCCCATCTTTGCCTCTAACCCCAGTGGGTGTGTGTATTTTCAGTATTGCAGAGAATATTATGTAGCCTGTCCACTGCCAGGATTTATGAAAGAAAATATGTTGGTGAAAAACAACATATAAGCACTCTTGCTTCAGGACATCTCTCCTACCCCCTGTTACTTATTAAATGTATCTAAACAAGCAGCAAGTGACTTTCTTTGCTTATACTTATTTTACTGGTTGTGTTGACTGGAACTGTGAATTGCGATCGCTTAGATGAATGCACTGAAAGACTGTCTGTTCACTTTGGCTTCCAGAAATACCTCTTTATGTTTTTCAATTAGGTACTGTTTTGTAATTAACGACATGAGTCTCATTGTGTGAATCTCTACAGGTATCTCAGCAACCTCTTAAGGAAAAATACAGTGTGGCTACCATTTCCCTCTGCTTTCCAGCAGTGGAAGAATAATGTTCTCACAAAGCTGTGCTACATTAGAAGACTAGCTTTTTCTGTGCTAGCTCCCTCTTGTTATGTACAACTATAGTTGGTATCATTAAAGAAAAGGATGAAGCATCCTAGCTTTCTGGGTGGTCTAAAAAAATCTGTCATCTCCCTTCAGGTTTTCCACAAATGCACTTGAGCTTTCCTTTAAGTCTCATCTGAATTTGAGAATCCCCATAAAGGAAAGAAAGATTCAAGAAATCTCAAATGTAACTATAAGAAGTCGAAAATAAGACTAATAAAATCTCAGTGTGGGTCCCTAGAAGATAATTTAGTGATAGGTACTGAATAAAGCATGCTGGGTGATTTGCTGATGAATCCAGGGAGATTTACTTAGATGCAGGGTCAGCTGCACTGAGAGCAGAGCAATAATTCAGGCAGTTCTCCTGGTGACAAAATTGCTGTCTTCCTGTAGATGAGTTAGTGCTGAAAGGTGCAACAAGCTAGCTCATATATTTTCAATAGGATTTTTTTAATAAAAGGCAATAAATTTAAAGCACCCAGCTGTTCTATAAAGGCACCATAATAAAGGGACAGTGTGTAATAAATTACCTATCATTTATTTTAAAAACGGGTTTCTAATGAAAGCTTAGCACTAATTGGACCTAATCACGCTGGGAAAATTTGGCTGTTTTTCAAGACATTTAGATCCTGTTCATAGCTATTCTACCTCAACACTTTTTAAATTTCTATCTCATCTGCAGTATGTCCACTCTTCTTCAAAATTACTTTTTCCCTAAAGCCAGCAACTACACCTTCCATTATGAACTCTAAATTTATGTAGGCAAGAATTTGAATCTTAAATAACTAGTCCCACTTTCAGAGCAAGCTTCTTTCTGCAACAGAAAATATGTGGTCATGTTACCTGTTAGCAATGTAGGTTGCTCTCTTTCATCTCTTTCTCCATATTCTCTTAACTTAGTGTTACTTTTTTCTGTTCAACAAAGAAAGTTTTGAGTCTTTGCTTTCTTTTTTTCTTTTTTTTGTTAGTCTCATTATAAATTTATCCTCATCTAACTGCATGTGCTGTCTGCTTTTTTGGGGATCTCGTTTAAAACTCTTCTGTACTTGACTGCATTCTCTATCAATCATCATTGGCTATGCTTCCAATAAAGTATCATCTGAAAAATTATCCAATTCTCTATTTGCCTACTTTATTTTCTGTTTTCTTCTAACCCTTAAAAACTAAAGTAAACTAAAATTAACCTGATCTTCAGATATGTTAATATCCAAAAAGGAAGGAGACATAATAAATGGCTACATATTATTTCTGACAAAAATCTCTTCCATTCCAATTTAACTTGCTTCAGTAGTAATAATTGAATAATAGTTCAATAACTATTCTATGATTCTGTGATATGTTTCTGCCCATTTGTCCTGGGTTTAGCAGTAGCAGTCAATTTTTCTCATTCTTGGTAGCTGGTGCAGCGTTGAGTTTTGACTTTCAGCCTGGGAACAGTGCTGATAACACCGATGTTTTTAGTTGTTGCTAAGTAATGTTTACCCTGACCAAGGACTTTGTGAGGCTCATGCTCTGCCAGGGAGGAGGGGAAGCTGTGAGGAAGCAGAGACAGGACACCTGACCCAGGCTAGCCAAAGAGGTATTCCATACCACAGCACGTCATGCCTGGGGGGGTAACTGGGAGTTACCCGGAAGGACACGGGGTCTTCTGGGTTGGACTCGTTTTTCGGCAGGTGGTATCGTATTCTCCTCCCTTGTTATTTTCTCTTATTGTTGTCGTTGGTGGTAGCGGTGGTGATTTGTGTTGTACATTGGTTACTGGGCTGTTCTTATCTCAACCTGTGGGAGTTACATTCTTTCGATTCTCCTCCCCATCCCTCTGGGAGCAGGGAAGGGGGCAGGGGGAAGTAAAGAAAGAGGGAGGGAAAGGGGGGGAGTGAGTGAATGAGCTGTCTGGCTGGGTTTAAACCACGACACCATTAAATAATTTCCATTGGAGATTATAAAAACCCCATGGTTTAATGCAGAGTAAAGGCACTGATATATATAAATTTGCATTTAATACAACTAAATACCCTCTACTTTTTTCCTCCATGCAAAGAGAGGACACGTTCAAGGATGGTGACAGTCAAAACTTAGCTCCAGTCAAATGCATGGAAACGTCTAGCTTCCTTTTAATAATCCATTAAGATTTCTTTAGATACTTTTGTTCATGTTGTCTGCAGTCTGAAAAGATTTCTGCCTAGGAACCTCTCTGTAATGAATTGAGACATCAGCTTCTCAGCACTGGTAAAATAACACTCTGTCAAATATTTGATAGTGGAGGGATGGTGAGTTGATCATTCAGATGACTGTCCAAGCCACAGCCTCAAGATTTCAGGGCACAGGCTAAAATACTGCTTTTGTTAATGCTTTCTTTCACCTAAAGGTGCTGAACAGTAAGGTGATGTGAAATCAGTCTTTTTAGGAGAGAAGCTTGCCAAAAAGGCACTTTCACATTTCTACCTTATACTTGGTTCGTATTTAGCTCTTTTTGCCTCGATCTAAATAAACATTGTGTGTCATTGATAGAAAATGAATTAATTTCCTTCAGAGCTACCTTCTCAGGTGATGCTTCTTTTTTTTTGGTGATGCTTTTCTCTTCCTAACTTTTGATCCATGGTTCTTTGGTCAGTCATGTCTCAACATTTGTGATAGACCAATATGACTTTTAATAAAGTTTGTAATCAAAAGCATTTGGAAAGCTCATATGAGCTTGGAGACTCCCACTGGTGGTCTGAGGCTTGCAGTTGCTGCTGTTATAGGGCATTTTACTTTCTGCCCTTTTCTATGCAAGGATCTGTGGCTGCCCATTTGAACCTCTGATAAAGGAGTGGAGCACTGACTGTTGTATTGTTTTTACTCCTGATGACATCAGGTCATGTATACCCATTTGGTCACTCATTGTCTATCTTCTGTGCACAGGAACACGGCCTGTGTCTCCATACTCACATTGTGCTAAGGGCTTCACAGTATGGGTACACAGAAATATGTGTTCAATGGGCTGTGTTTTGATCTGACAGTCATATTTGCACCCATTTCAAGGTCCCTTTATGCTGCTGGAGCAGTGTAAACAGGCAGTAGTTGTGTGTACCTAAGAATTAAGCCCTATTTGAACAGAAAGGGCTCAATTCTCTCACCTTGGCTCAATTTCATGTAATACCTTACTGTACAACTGTTACTAGGTTCAGTGGCTCTGTTTATGTGAAAAAGTGTTATTTATGTGAGGAAGGGCAGCAAAATCAGGCTGCTTGCACTTAAGCCTGATAGGAAATAGGGCTTAACTAATTCTATTGTAGAAGAAAACTGTCTTAAAAGAAATATTTGAAGATGGAAAGGAAAAAACAGGTTGGCAGGATAACACACCTTGAAGAACACAAATGGTGATTGCATGTCATTATTTGTAAGTATTTTTCATCTGTAATCTAGAGCAGTGTTGGCAAAGTTAGCAAAAGAGCTGGGGAGTAACTCTAATGGGATGTTGTCATACCTGAATGGCTTAAGTAATGGGGACTGAGTATGATCTGCTTTTACTGGTAGCAGGCAAACAGAAGGCAATTAGGTCAAAATTTCTCCTATTATATTTTCAAGGACGTTCTCTGTAAAAGAAGACATTGCTTTGAAATGTATTTGTTTTGAAGCACTTACATCCACAGAGCTCATATTACCTCTGAGAACTCAAGAATAAAGTTTTAAGAGGAACCCCGGTGCCTAACAGACTCTATACTTTTGAACTACATTTTCCCAGCATGCATAATTCTAAATATTGAATGATGGCAATTACTAAGGGCATTTGAAGAGTGAGACATTGAGCAGTGTTGTCATGTTATATTTGTTATGGGTAATAGCTGATGACTTTGGAACAGTGATGTGAAAATCAGACCACTTAGAAGCTGAATTTGGAAGCTGAGAGAGTCATGCAAGGTGACAGATCAGTGCCAATGTAGGAAATGTCTTGGAGGCAGATAACTGCTGTTTCATGCATAAGTAGGCAGGGTCCCAATATTTTTCCTATGCAAATCAATGTCAAAATTCAGGTTAACCTGATTAGGATCTTTCCCTTGCACCTTGCGGAGAAGGGTTGTCTATTACTATATCACAGAGAAGAGCTACAATTACATTTTAGATGGAGAAAATTTATGAATTCTGTCATTTGCATAATATGTTGAATCTAGCAGCCCTAGGAAAGCTCTTAATATCCATTATTGTCTGCATAGAACAATTCTTTTTCAGAGAAACAAATGAGGAAATTGCTTTTCCATGAATTTAGGAAGGCATTTTAAATTGGTATGCTGGGTATGCATTTGTTCTGATCCTGCAGTGTGCATTTCTCAAAGGCATATCCCTGACTCGCTCTTATATTTGGTGAGAGTACATTGAACGTTCTAGCAGACTGCTCGCTCGTCTTTGGTAGTTTGCCTAAAACAGTGTGATCTCCATAGCTAATGATGCTTAAGGTTTTTTGTTGTGTCTCATCCCTCATCTACATGGGGTCACCTTTGCCATTTTTGAAGAAAGGCTCCTGCAAAAGAAGGGTATTCAGGAGACATTGTCAGAAACCTGCATTATGTCTCAGGAAGGAAGGAAGATTCCCTCTAATCTTTCCTATAAGTAATAAAATGTGTCCAGGCAAATAATTCTTGTCTGGAAAAGTTCAAATAAACCATAAGGGAGATATTATGAACTCATCATGTAAAAAACCTCATGTTCTCATTCATTCATGAGGCGACAATAGAGAATTTATTTTGTGTCTTGCATATTTATCATTTTTGGATGTCGGAAGTATTGCTTTCTGTCATCACCTAAAAAGATTTTCTGGTGGACCCCTTCCAAGGAAGATGTGTATTATACTGGAAAAAGGGTTGTTTTGCTATCATAATAGAAGCAGTATTTTATAATGGAATAAACTGTATTCACAAAGGACTGTTTTTAATACCTGGCTATCTAGATTAGGAGTGTTGCCATTGTAAACAGAATTTCCATATGGGAAAATTTTATAAATATGGAATTACTCTGGACAATGTAGTGGCTTAATGTAATTAAGCATATCTGTCTTAAGATTTTCATAAGCTGTGCCTACTTTGAACAAAGTATGTGTTGCAGTGAGATTGGCTTGGTAGGATATTTTGCTCACATACAGGAACACACGATGCTCTCAGCAAATGCATAATTTCAGATTTTGTGCCCTTGATTGTCTGTTACCTCATTTCCCCACTCCAAACAGTGAGGTTGCTATTCCTAGATTATATCTAGTGTCATCACAAACATTAGTGCAAGGTCCTACACCTGGGTCGGAGCAATCCCAGGCACAGCTACAGGTTGGGCAGAGAAGAGATTCAGAGCAGCCCCATGGAGAAGGACTTGGGGGTGTTGGTTGATGAGAAGATGAACATGAAGTGGCAGTGTGCACTTGCAGCCCAGAAAGCCAACCGTATCCTGGGCTGCATCAAAAGGAGTGTGACCAGCAGGTCGAAGGAGGTGATCCTGCTCCTTTACTCTGCTCTTGTGAGACCTCACTTGGAGTATTGTGTGCAGTTCTGGTGTCCTCAACATAAAAAGGACATGGAACTGTTGGAACAAGTCCAGAGGAGGGCCACGGGGATGATCAGGGGACTGGAGCACCTCCTGTATGAAGACAGGCTGAGGAAGTTGGGGCTGTTCAGCCTGGAGAAGAGAAGGCTGCGTGGAGACCTCAAAGCAGCCTTCCAGTACCTGAAGGGGGCCTATAGGGATGCTGGAGAGGGACTCTTCATTAGAGACTGTAGTGATAGGACAAGGGGTAATGGGTTAAAGCTTAAACAGGGGAAGTTTAGGTTGGATATAAGGAGGAAATTCTTTCCTGTTAGGGTAGTGAGGTGCTGGAATAGGTTGCCCAGGGAGGTTGTGAATGCTCCATCTCTGGCAGTGTTCAAGACCAGGTTGGACAAGGCCTTGGGTGATATGATTTAGCGTAAGGTGTCCCTGCCTACGGCAGGGGGGTTGGAACTAGATGATCTTAAGGTCCTTTCCAACCCTAATTATTCTATGATTCTATGATTAGTCCTTAGCTGATAAATCCAAATATTAATGAAAGGTCTTGGACATTGAAAATTATAGAAGTGCTTTTCTATATGTGCTGTTTCAAAGTAATTTCTTTGCTCTTTTGTTTCAGTGCTACTTTTTGCTTTTGTACAACCTGATTTTCTTTAAGTTGTCTGACAGAAAAATACATGTGCAGCTGTTTAGATTATTGCTCACATTATTTTAGGATTAAAAATTGGATTGTTGTCCTGCAGTGTCCTCCTTGCTGAGGATTTACAGTGGTACACATACTTAATTATTTGGGTGAAAAGTAAGGTTTTTTGTTTGTTTGTTTGTTTTTTTTAAAGCATAAAAGGAAGGAGAAGCAGAAAAAGGCACAAACTTTGATTACATGAATGCCTATTGTTATATCTTGGATACAGCCTTATTCTTTAAGTAGTAAGGCTCATGCTGATTCCAAGTACAGAAGAGCTGTGTATTTTTTAGTGCTTAAAGTAAGATTTGGGTTTGTGCCTTTTGACAGTACTGGACCCTGTTTTTTCTTACATATTGCTTTACATTTCAAGCAAAGCATAAATGTACCTAAAATTCAGAAATAAAAATAGAGCATAATATGCTCTGAGTCTGAATCCATTATGTGATGGTAGGTGTTGCTTATGACAAGAGTGATTGTATTATTACCTGACCTGGACTTCTTTTTCTATAATTTCTGCATTCATTTTCATAAGCTTTGCATTTGTAAGTATTCTGCTGAAAGGGAGTTTAGAGATGAAACAGCGGGGGGAATGTTTTCTTTTCATAGCAAACACTCAGTCTTCACTCCTAGGAAGTGCTACTGGTCTCTTTGTCTTCCTTTCTTGATAACCCTGGGGAAGAGAGGTTAAATTGCAGTAAATTTCTGTGCATACTACAGCTTTTGTGTTTAATTATGCCTGTTCCTGATAGATAGGCAAGAACTTTAATATTCCAAGATCTGCAATCTAAAGTTATTATTTGTTGCAGATTTTTTTCTCTAAGTACATGCAGTGGAAGTACAATGAAACTTCTTTTCTAGAAGCAGGATAGTGTGGGTTATTTCTGCCATTCAAGAAACTCAAAACAATAGGAAAATCTTGAATTTGGTGTATTTGCATGTACTTGGAAAAAGTCTACTTTTAAATACGACAGCACTGTATCATTTTAAAGCGCTGAAGAGTAAGTAATATAAAATCAACCAAGAGGATAATCTCTGACATTTGCAAACATTTATAATGGCATTAGTTCCAAGTAAGTTAGCTGAGGCAATTTGAACCTGTAGACCTGAACAAATAAATAAGCATGGTGCCATCAGCTGTTTCAGAAACATACCAGTATTGCTGTGGATCTTTGTGCATCCAAATATGCAGGGAGACCTAATAGGTTTCTCTGAGGCTTCCTTCAGTCAAGACATTGTCTGCTTTACTAGTCGGTATTTCACAAACACAAATGTTTCACAAGCATTTTTCTTCTATATTGTAGAGAATTCTGGGCTTTCTGGAATTTCTGCTGCAGTGTTTTAGAGCTGCTCTGAAAACAATGGCCTTACAAAAGACTCAGTGACAAGACTTAAAGGTGAAATTAGTTTTGATGAAATGTCCCTGACGGGCAGGTCTGTCAATACTTTCCTTTGCTTACCTGTGAAATGAATCCATTTTTTACAAAGCTGTATGCAGTAGTTAGACTGGGTTGCCAGTGAGGGCCTGAGCTTGCACTTGTTCCCAGACTTGTCCAAATTCTCTGAACCAAAGCCAAGGCAGAAGCAGCCTTCTGCAAGCACTGAGGAGTGCAGGGGAATAATAACTGAGCCTCTGCAAATTTTTAGCATGAGCAGTGTGTGCTTAGTATCAGGAAGGAGAGCTAAGTGTAGGCGTGCCTGCTCTTGCTTAACTTTCATCCCCTGCCATAAGTGCCACAATGACTTGCAGTCATGTGATATGGCCATATGTGGATCAGAAGGGCTGGTGTTATTGTCAGCATGCCCTTAGGGAAATAGATTACTGTGGCACAAGTGACCTACATATAAGCATGCGGAGCATGGCTTGGGGAATATGCTGTGCTTTAGCTCGCTCTTTGGTTCAGTGAACACTTAACAGGGCAGGCATGGCTGGAGGGATTTGCTATGCTGTCTTGCCACAACTGTGTATTGGTATATGAGGGACAGAAACACTGATACTTGTCTCTGGGCTGGAAAGGTAATTCAGTTCCCTACTTACTCAATTGCAACCTGTCTTCAGGGGAAATCTTATTTATTAAAGATATCATCCATGTTATTCTGCAGGGGAAAATGTGAAGAAGAGGAGGAAGAGATGTCTGAGTCAGCAGTCTGAAGGCCAAAGGAGTTTGGAGACTATTAAGCAGACATGGCGGCAGTTCCTGCTCAAGACTCAAGCAAGAGTGTGCAGAATAGAGCTGACCAATGGCAGAGACCCTTGGTAGGATAATACTCATCAGGGCCCAAAGTCCCTGCATCAGCAGTGCTCAGTTAAACCTTTTAGCTCTCCAATCTGAGCTCCAACAACTTTAAATATTAGCTCTGAGAACTGTTTAAGGCAATTAACCTGATGTGATGTTCAAAACTGAAGGCTTGATTTAAAAGTAGGGAATTCGCAGAAGCACAACTGAGAGTTAGATTTGTCTTGTGAAGCATTTATTTCTGGTACTAACGTTTAAGATGGAAACAGCCCAGCTTGACTTCCAGTTCCCCAGGGTGAATTTGTAGGCTTGATGTTTAGAAGAAAAAACCCTTTTACAGGTATATTGAGATATTTAACCTGAAAATCCATAAGAGAATACAAAAATACAATTCTTACAATGCTTTGATTCTATTTTTTTTAGGGGAAAAACATTTAAAAACTGGGAACGGTACTAAATGCCAATTGTAAGATGCATGCTTTAATGTTGATTTCCTGCTTCCATCTGTTGTGTAACATAAAGGCAGGCTCAGTTTCTGGGTCAGAAACAAGGCTCTAGTAGTAACTTTGTACTTCTTGAAGGATGTCATGTGCTTTAAACTAATTCACTCCTGTGGTGCTGTGCAGTGAGAGGTTGTCTGAAAAGCTGAAGATAACCCAGGACAATTTAAAACACAAAGTTTTAGCAAAAGTCTGTTCGTTTTAAGCACTAGCACAGTTTGGCCAAGAACTATGTGTAGATTGATTCTTCAAAGTTGAGTGCACATCTAAGTAAGACCTAGAGGCTTGCTGCAAATGGTTTTATGTTTTTTCTTTTTCAAGACTTCCTTTATAAAAGTTTCTAATTGGGTGATACCTTCTAGTTTATACCAAACTTTTGTAATGGTGAAATTTAGAGCGCAGGGTGGTTGTCCTGTCCATAACTGCAGCTACAGCCTCATTGAATATAAATCTGTTGTCACCTTCTCTATATTTTTGTTCTAATGAATGACTTTTGTTTGGGTTTTTTGTTTGTTTATTTGTTTGTTTGTTTGTTTTTCCCAGGGTTGCCACACAAATCATCTTCTGAGTTAACAGCATATTGTATTTTATTTTTTTTTTTTTTTAAAGAAAAAGTTTTTAAAAGTACCTGAAATAGTTACTGACCTCTGGTAAAAATGAAAAGGGCAAATTAGTGCATTTCCATAGTGTGTGATCTAATGCTTTTGTATATACGGGGTTTTGTGGGAGATAAAAAATTGCTTTTTGTTACCAATTTTCTGAAATTACTCTTCTGCCCTATTTTTTTTTCTTCTTTTCATTCCCTACAGGCTGGCCCACCTCCCTGATGCAGGGCAGTAGGCCTGTCTTCCTTCCCATGCCAGTGGTAGTAAATCACTTGTAACTTTTTCAATAACTGAAGTAGAGTCCTCAGGCTTGTCTTCTTTGTCTTGTCTTGCTCTGTATCTTCACTTCCAGGTTCTGTGGTGGGTTCCCAGTGTATTTAACAGGTTACAATGTTGATAGATGTACTTAGCCACTTAATCATAGATTCTGCTAGAAAGTAACTGCTTGGATTGTTGTCTTGAACATTCAGTGGGTTTTCTAGAGCTTTCTGAATATTTTCCTATCCTCTTTCTTCTCCTGTTAACCCTGTAATGCTAATAATTGAAATCCCCTCTCTATTCAGAGAAACATGAGCAGTGGTCCAGCAAGGCTACACATACCACAAGCGCTTTTAATTTTACCTTGCCTGTAACAGAAGCTGAGGACAGAATCCAAATGGAGAGATTAGAGTTTATCCTTGCAAGTAAAATGAAGTTCACAAATTGTTTATTTGACATTTTAGTTTATTTGTCTAGCTGCTGCTGTCTATATAATACAACTATCTCGTCTTGATAAAGAGATCATTTACATGGCTCAGTTTTTTCTGTGCTGGTGCACACGACTAATGCATGTCATTAATGCAATCCAGAGGGAACAGTTCAGAGAATGAAAGGATAATTTAGTCACCATGTGCATTCAATCCTTTGTCCCCTTGCTGATATTTCCCTACTGTTTTGGATTCTGTTTTCTGGTATAAACCTGCCCTACATGTAATAACCAGAAACATAGCCTACTAGTTTAATTCAAGCATAGAATGGTACAAATTCTGTTTGCAGTCTTCAGAATTCAGAAAGTTCAATTCTGTTTTATTCTGCAGACCCATGCCTAGTTCTTGTGTTGCTACCTCTGTAGGAGTTGAAAGTTATGTTAGGAAAGACAATGAGATAGTTATAATCACCAAAATATTAGTAGCTGTGCTGTGCTGCTGGGGTGTTGCACAGTGCTGTAGGTACCGATGTACCTTAGCCTTAGCAAGAGCCTGCTCCTTGCAGCTCTGTAAGCTCCCTTGAAGCCATTGAGCTGTTAGCTGGAGCCTCTGTGCCAGCATTTTTCCATTACTGTTTTCATGCTGTTATTCTTGTATTATTCTTGTGGCCTTGTACCTTCAGATCCTGATAGTGTTGTCACAGCAGGCTTTGTGGAAGTAGCCACCACTGGTTGGAGAATCACCCTCTTTCCTCTCTTTCTTTCTCTCTTGTTTTGTAGATTTTAGGTTAAGTTAGAGAAACCAAGCACTCTGCACAACAAAGTAGGTAATAGTCATCCAAATGCTGAACAAACTATATTATCTAATAATATATGTGGACAAAAGCCTAACAACCAGTTAATGTACAGCGTTTGTATCTGAATAGCATACTCTGGTCAGTGCAAAAAGCATCATAAGCAGGAACAATACATAGGGAATTTGATCTCAGTAAAACATTTAGGATGAGGAGAAGAGCCCTCTTCTCCTCTTCATCAGTGTCACCACTAGTGATAGTGTCCAGAGGATGGCACTCACCTGGGAGCCCATGGCTGCCCTTAGTGGCTGACCTCTGGGCAGTTTTTCCTTCTCCTCTCTGCATTTTCCCCTCTTCTGTCCTCTTTTATCTGTCCTTCTCCTCTGGTTCTATTTTTGCTTTTCCATGCAAATTACTTTCTTTGAGTCCATGTGTGACATCATCAGTGGATCCTGGAACATGCACAACAAATCTTTGTGCATGTTACCGTGCTTGAGCAGCAGGGGAATTGATGACCAAGGTTGAAGTAGGAAGCTATAGGAGCAAGTGAAAGGTTGTGATCCAGATAAGTAAAAGCTGAAGAGGAGAGAGGGGTTGAGCAGAAGGACCTTAGGCCTGATAGAGTATTGGTATAGATATGCTGTATGGTTGTGCTGGTCTCTGCTATCAAGGCTACAATTTATAACAGGAAAATTATGGGATGCCCTGAGCTCTCTGCAAAAGTGCAATTTTTCTGTAATAAATGCATGAGTGGAAGGACCTCACTGGCACTGATTTGTCAGTCACAAAGACTCTTAGTGCCAACAAATGTCAGTAGGACACCAGAGTGTGTTTGTGCATGCCGAAGAAAGCGGGATGTGTGCAGAGATACAGGTTTGCATACACAGCTGGGCCTAGCACATTTCCTTTGACAAAATGGGGTGCAGAATGTGTCAGACTTCTTTTGCAGCCCATGAATGACTCTGCAGTGTGCTTATTAAATGTGTGTTGGTTTTCCTCCTTTCTGGAAGAGGGTGCTGGGCACTGTGTAATCCCCCATGCAGGGAGGCGAGCATCCCATGCAGTGAACAGTCCAGAGGGTGTATTAGCTCAAAGCTTGGCTCTTGCGCAGGTGCCGCAGGGCTGAGTCCCTCAGTACAGGGAAAATCACACCAGCAGTTGCTGTCTCTGCCTGTTGCCCCCGGCAGAGCTTCCAGCACCTCTCAGAAGCCTGTCTGCATATCTCTAGGGCCAGGAGACTCTGTAGAGTGACTTATTTTTATATTTGCTACTCTTTTTGCTTACAAAATCAGATTTAGCTTGGTCCTTATTTTGTTTAGATTCTATTGTGTACATACTAAATTTATATTCCATAGAAAAATATAACGAGTGACTTATTCACAGAGAGATACAATATAAAAGATAGTGTTACTTTTTTCTATTCATAAGTAATTGATAGAAAACAGCAGGTGTTATACTTTGTCTTGGAGCAGATAACATTCAAGGAAGAAGAAAAGGAAACCTCTCCTTTTCCCACAGGTAGGGGACTGATAAATTATTCTCTGGCAGATAAGGCTAGAACTCACACAGGTAACAAAGTGTTGGAAAAAAGCTGTAATAGTAACAGTGGTAGTAATAATAGTAATAATAAAAGATGAATGTATGCTTGCACTGCTAAAGACTTGCTTGGATGCAGAGCTCCAAAGCTTTCCATATATTTGATACTAGAAGAAAAGCTTTGTATTGCTCTTAAATTCAAAACAAATAAATAAACAAAACCAAACCCAAATCAAGCCACTGTAGAAATACAGTGGATTTGAGGCTTCGACTGACAATAGATAACCCAGTAGTTGTTTATTTTTACTTTCTTTTCTACATTTGTCTGTGTGGCACAGAGTTGAAATTTGAGTATAAGAAGGATTTGCAACTCCAGTTGTCTTTGCATCTATCAAATAGGGCTAATAGATATACTGAACACTTCTAAAATCCAAGAAAATTCTCCTGGAAGGAAGTTGAAATAAGACAAAAGGGGTATTCCTGTTTTCGGCTTTTCTGTTAATCTCCTTTTTGTTTCTGTTGGCTTATTCTTCACCATGAGGAGTCTTCCTTCAGCATGTTTCTTCCGTTGCTCTTGAGCTGCTCTTAGTATCTGATAGGTATATCATATACCCAGTGAGTTGCCAAGATCCAGTCAAGATTCCTGCTGTATTACACAACATCTCTAAGTGTGCTCTCAGAGTGCTTGGCTTGAGAAAAAAATAATCAGAGTTGCAACCCCATTTGTTTGCTCACACAAAAATCTCCTTATTCTGATGCTCCTCAATTCATTCTTGGTGACCTGCCGGGTGGTTTGACCAGTGTCTGCTCTGTGGGAGGCTGTATGCCAGATCTGGGTCTGCCATGCCAGCCACGCAATCTGCTGACCTGAGACCTGCAGTGCTGCTGAGGCTGCTCTGGTGGGCCATGGAGCGGTGAAGAGAAATCCATGCGGAGAAGTTCACCCTGAAATCCACACCTAAGTGCTGGCCAAGACAAAATTTTCCAGTGGTCTGAATGTTGGCTAGAGTCTCTCATTATAACAATTTGGCCAAGAGCAAGGCTAAAACACTCTCTGATTATTATGGGCTAGATAGCGGGCTCTGTGCATAGGCTTATACTACTTAAAAAATTTTGTCTTGTCGACTCCATGCATTTCATCAATAAAAAAAGGTGAAGAGGAGATTAAATGTTGGTTTTAATGAAATGCAACAGAATTAACTCACATAATGTATCACATTCTTACATTTCCTGCAGTCCCTTGCTGATTTCATTTTTTATTGATATCCGAGTTGGTGATGAATCTTTTCTGTGTATTCTTCACTCCTCCAGTGTAATTGAACCTTGCCTATCTGAGGTATATTTAGATAACTGGCTGACTGGTGCTGTGCAATTGGTTTTAAATTGATGCTGAATAGTGGAATAGTTGCTTGTGCTACAAAATAATAAATGGAAGCAGCTCTGAGGTCTATCCAACAGTAGTTTAGAGATCAAGGTTAAATCAGACATTGTAAAACTCGGCACAAATCTGCGCAAGTCGATGGAATCACTTATGCCAGGTCTAAGTGTAGCATAATGAGCTACAAGCTAGTTTGAAAAGGTTTCTGGGTGCACAAAATAGTATTTCAACTAAGCTTATCTTGGTCTTGATCTAACATAGGGAAAACTTAAGATGTTTTGAAATTTCTTAAAAATAATGAGAGCAAAAATGGAAGCCTGCTGTCTTAGAACAGAAACTATTCAGGTATTTAGGACACTAAAAGTACATAATGGTAAATAAAGGTATGAATCTCTGCTTTTTCTGGCTTGGAACAAGGACTTAGTCGTCCCTCTATTCAGAGGCCAAAACTATGTAATTTGCCATTTGGCTCTCATGTTAGATCGTTCTTCACCTGTCCTCTGAAATGGCAAACAGATATGAGACATGTTTCCAGAACAGAAGTTAAGAATGCCTCATTCTGGAAGTGTTTGCATGCAACAAACTTTTGTCAGAAATTGTGTTAAGCTTAACAATTTTTCACTTAGCTCATTAGTACATCTCTTTACTTGAGAATATGGCCTGGCCTGATTTTCAGCCAGCTCTCTGATCTGTGTCTTCAAATTGATTGAATTTTGTGCTAGACATCTAATAATTCTTTGGAGGTGAAAAAGAGTTATAACTTGTGATTTTAAAAGTTGGAAGTTTTAGTATGGATGTCAACTTGCTGCTGTGGTAGGTAGGAGCTCATTGCAGCTTCACCAATTATATAAAAAAACTTCCATTGTATTTACCCTGGGAAAATGGTGCCTCTCTGCTAACATCTGTGTGTCAAAGACAAGGATGGGCTTATTTTGCTTATTAGCAAAAACCTCAGGATCTAATGTGTTTCTTGGGCTGATGGCTGTAAATAGGCTCAGAGCTGAATCAGAGATTTTGTATCGTGTTGCCATTCATTAAGTAGACTGAAGTAAAAGAAAGGGCTGAAGGTCTGACTTGCTTGGCAGGGAGCAAGGAAGAAATCCTGAGCTAGCATCTCTGCCATTTAGTTTAAAAATGTTGAATGCATCTGATGAAATGGAACATTATTCCTGCCCATTTTAATTCTCTCTGAAACTTTGGCAGACTGACTTTCCACAGCAAAACGTGAAAATTTCTCTGATTCTCTGGACATTTTCTAGAGGATGCCTATTGTTCCCAGCTGCCTTTGAACTAGTTGAGATGCAGCTCAGATAACAGGACTCTCAGTTTTGTCAGTTGTATAATTTGAACTTGTTGAGTAGGGAAGAAGAAAAATGAAAATAACTGAGCCAGAGTTACATTTTTGTGGCAAAATCTGGCAAAAGGGAATGTCTTTTTACAGGTTCCAGCTGAAGGAAAAGGTATATTTTACAGATGCAAAGAATTTTTCACTGAAACCATTCTTTTCCATTTTTCTTGAAGAGAAAGGATGGAGTCAAGTTCTGAAGCAATTACTTTTAAAATAAAAAACTTACTAACAAGTTGCAAGGAATAAAAAAAAAATAGTAAAAGCACATCTGTACACTAAATTTTATACTTGGAAGGTTTTGTCAGTTGTTTCCTTTGATGTGGTTCTCTGTTTACTTGAGATACTATACAGATAAGAATGTTTCAGATTCTTGACACAGTGGTAGTACAGATGTTTACTATTATACTTTAGAAATTTTTAAATAGCAATATTTTTAGTAATATTTTGCAGATTGTAGTGATGATTTTGAATTCTTAGTCTTGCTCTAATTTGAATGATTTTGTAGTAGCTTTTTCCATGTGATCAGTGGGCCAAACATTATAAAATGGGAAAGCTATAGGAAATGTAGTAAAACATTTAGATTTAGTTACGTACTAAATAATCTGTGTAATTTTTGATTACTATTCTAATAAAAAAAATGTTTTGGAGTTTAAGTACTAAACTGATTAACAGCAAATCTAGTGTTAGTGCCCAGCTCTGCCAGAGACTTCTTGACTGGTCTTTGGCAACTTGCTTGATCTCTCTGAGCCTCCTTCCCTGTCTGTTAAAGGTTGAATGGAGGAGGGTTGATGATTTGTCCTTTCTCCTTTTTTTCTTCTGGAAGAAACTTATTCTGGAGAGTGTTTAAACATAACTTAGATGCCACTGTATCAGTAGTTCAAGGACATGTTTCCAGCTTTGATTAAAAAAAGCATAGACATGTGCCATTAAATCCTTTCCTGAATTGGGATCATGGACTAAAGCTTGTTCAATCAAGGTAAGCAGCACCCTCTAGAGTGTGCCTGTGTTTTTACATTACGTAGGGGCATCTGTCGGAGGACAGTTCAGCCGGCTTGAGTGGTACAAATGGTTGTAAAGGGTGTTTTGCATAAGGCCACTTGGATAATCACCATACGGTGAGAACATTTTGTTTTGGCTTGGGGTCTCTTCAGAGAAAGGACTTTTCTTGATGACTACACAAATGCTTTCACACATTGGTGTCACTCTTTGCTCTGTTCCTTTGCACGCTGGACTTGCATTAGTTCTGCTAGCGCAGTGTGTCTGGAGGATAGGCTGAGGCTTCTATTTCACACGAAAGGATTCACTTATGGTCTATTTCTTTGATTTCAGCACAGTTGCACTAGGGCTACCTGTGAAACTGCTCTGTAATCCTATTAAAATGGGAATGCCTTTGTCTCACTGTCCTGCAGAGGAGTCAGCAGCTACTGTCAGGCTGTGTGAGAAACTGGAACAATAAGTTCTTGGCTATTTCCAACTTGATAAGCTAATGGTAAGCTGAACAGTCTAGTTAAGAGTCAGGTCTGGTCTCTTTGGCTGTCAGTACTGACTGTGAATGCTGTGAGAAGAGCTATTATTTAGCTAAAATTCTCACAATGGTAGAAAAAGCTGTGCTGAAAAGATAGTTTTGTTGTGTTTAGCCCTGAAATGCAAAATAAATATATTTTGATTCTGTATTTGATTATGAGTATGATTACTTCCTTATTGCAAAACATGGTATAAATAACAACTCTAGATGCACTCCTGGCAAGTATTATTGGCATTATTGGTAATCATTGTGAAAGGAGAATAGTTGGTCTTTTGCAGAATTGGGCAGTTTATGATTGAAGTTGGTGGAAGGGAGGCTAGGCTGTAATTTTACTGAATTAATCCCATGCTTGGAGATTAATTTAAAACTTTATTCTTTTTGTTTGTTTGTTTGCTTGCTTGTTTTTTTTTTGTTTTGTTTTGTTTGTTTCCTTGCGGGAAGATTATCTGTTTGGCTTAACATTCAGTGGCATTTACACTAGGTCTCAACAGTTCACATAATTTCGTTTGTAAGTCTGAAACTCACTTTACATTTTGAATCCTCATTCACCTCTCAGTTCTCATAAGGGAGGAGGAGATTGTTTTAGCTATCGGATCACCTATGAGCAGTTACATTATGTTTAGTTTTAATCACGTTGTGTATAAACAAAGTGCTTGCTCTTAGGTACATTTCTCCTGAATCTTGAGGAGCTAGCATTCATATAATTTTATAAGAAATACATTAATAAATTGAATGGATTGGTAAGGATATATTTTCCCTTAAAACATGATTGGTAGGAGCTGTATGAGGTTAGTGAGGATTAGAATCAGTAGCAAGTAGCAAAAGAATTAAAAAGAAAAATCTGCTCATGCATTAGTTACACAAGGAAGATTCTATCAAACTATCTCATCAGAAAAAAAATAATATTATTATTATTTGTCTTTTAAAAAATTTGAGTCGTAGCTGATGTAGCTGAGTGTTTGCTTCAGGGACCATGCGTGATGAATTTGATTCGAATCAACACAATGTGCAGCTAGTAATCCTTCTGGAAGACAATGCAAAAGCCTACTGTATATATCTGATTGAGAATCATCCCCCCCACCCCTAACTGGTTAGAAAGATACTGAGGCTTCATTTTATTTCTTCTTAGTTGCATTATTTTTCACCTGTATTCAGTGTTTCTTTTCCAGTGTAAATTGTGTGTGATTCATCCTCCCATGTTACTGAAAACTAAAGTATAATAAAACTAACTTTAATTGCACTTCCATTTGTACATCAAGCTGTTCTCGCCTTATGTCACATGAGACCAATATGTGGCACCAACTGTGAAGCCTGTTTCTATTAGATGTTTAAAACAAGGCAGCAAGATTAATGTGTGCATATTCATAAACTAATGGCATTAATTCCTTCATGTTTTTTTCCCCAGTCTCATGTACCATATAGAAAGTGTTTTATTCTAGGTGAATGTGTAAGTGAAAGGGTATGTTGCCTCTTTAGATGAGTTGATTCAGATTTGAGTACAGATGAAAGGATGCCTGACATTCATTTCCAAGATTGTTATGAGACAGGGCAATTCTATTCAGCAGCTGAGTTTTCTATTCATTCTGAGAGGCAGCAACATACTAATGCACCACAGAATCCTTTCTTACAGATCCTGAATAAAATTCACTGGGATTTCATTGATGTAGTGTATCAGGCTTCAGCAAGGTAAATTTTAAGGTCTTATGCATATTCAGTAATGGATGCCAGTGACTGGACTAACATATTTATTGTGACGGTGAAAATGGAACATTTTAGCACACGTCATGGAGTTGCTTTGCTCAGAAGCCCATAAAACAATACTGGCTCTTTTTTATATCATACCAAATCATCTTTAGAATACAAAAGTCAAAGTTAGTTTTATTGCACAGCTGTAACTTCAGTGAACCATCAGAAGCTTCTGATCAGAAGCATCTACTTCTAGCAAATTTTGTTATTGTTCCTGGTGGATGAAGGATCAAATCTTTCTGGTATGGAGAAAGGGAAATAAAGAGGATTGCTCATCTGCCATTAGTCGTGGTGGTGCAATATGAAGGCTAAAACTAAGATGAGAATTTTACCAGTTTGCAAGAGCTTCCATGCCATCTGGAGACTGCCAGAAAGCATTGTGCCCCTGTCCATTCCCATCACTGTTTCTAGAGCTTTTTGGAAAGGTGACACTGAGGGTCTGTTTCTCTTGAGAGCTCCCTGTGGCTGTGGAATTACCAGAAGGGGAATATAGAACTCATTAATGGTCTTACCATGAACAGCACTAAGGAAGTAGAGCATTTTGTCTTCTGTGCTGTAGTTGTATTAAGCCTCTCCCACTGAGGCTTTCAGCTACCTGCAGCTTGTTCTTGCAGCTGCTGTTAATCCAAACTGTTGCTGTGTCAGAGGTGTGAGCTCAGTGTTTTGTGGCAAGACTGAAGGCTGTGGTGTAGGTATGTGGCTTGAAGGAAAGGACTTTGCAGTGGCAGTTCCTCACTCTGGCCGTGATCCTGCAGGGAGACCAAGGCCATTGCTCTCCAGTACATGTGGACCCAAGCAAAGTAGCTAAAATGCAGCAAAGAAGATGAAGAAGATACATTATTTTCAGCTCCTTGCTTGCCTGCTTCTTTAATCTCAGGTATAAATAAAGGTGTTGAGGTAGTCACAGACTAATGGTATTTTTACAAAAGTAAAGTAATCCTCCAGGTAGGAGCAAGCAGTCTCTCACTCATGATGGGTCAGGCGTTGCTGCAGGCTTCAGCCTGCTCACCACTGAGAACTGTATTCACTGACCCTCAGATGAGGTCATAGTTAATTTTACTGTTTATACCATTTTTTTGGAAGAAATCAAGCAGTGTGGAATGGGACAGTCACAGTCTGGAGACGCTGTGCCTATGCCTCAGCTATCCCAGACCCGAGTGTGGGGCTGTCCCCAGGGGCAGCTCTGCCTGGCTGGAGGTCACAAAAGGACTGCCCTGTCAAAAACCCTTAATTGAAACATAGATCAAAAAGTATAAGTGTTTGCATAATACCAGCTTATAAATTTTATAACCGGGTATAAATTTTAGCATTCAAAATTTCTGAAGGGCTAGAAAGGGATACTTGTTTTCCACTTTGTAAGCTTGCCTGAGCATATAGGCACTGGGAAGAGGTTGACCTTGGAGTCACATATGTTCCTTAATCTGGAAATACCTTTTGTTTGTTGTGGTTTGATAGGCTGTCTCCTGTAGTTCAGGGCTTGTCCTTGCACAGTTCTCTTTCCCTGTCTCACCTGAGCCTGAACTTTACTCCAGAAAATAAGTTTTCATGTGAGGAAAATATATTGCCAGTCATTTAGTTGCAAAGGCAACTTCTAAAGTACAAGCTAGTAAAGTCTGTGTCAGTTTCCAGGCATTCTGGCTATATCTAAAATGAAGATATAACCAAGCTTGCTTTGAACCATGCAGCTTGCATGTAACAAGGACAGTGTACTAACTTAGGGTAGCTAATTAGTTGTGATGAAAAGCTGATACATAGGGCTGGGTCAAGGCTTGTGGACTAGCTTGTTCCAAGGAGCCTCTGGGATCTCTCTGCAGTGCTGCACCATGTTGAGCAGGCACATCTCCAGCAATGGAAGGCTGTACAGCTGTAAGCTGCCATTACTAATCTTACTGAGGTGCTGTCTGAGACTGTATCCTGGCTCCTTTTCAGGCTATCAGCCTGGAGAGCACAAGTCTGCTTCCTTGTTGCATCCCATTGCTCTGATTTCAACAGAAAGGAAAGCCAAGCTAACTCCAGCAGGATCACAGCTGGGCAATCAATATCCTGGAGCATGCTCTGTTTTTTTTCTTGGTAATTAGGTACAGCCTTAGGCAGTAAGGGTGGGGATTCATCTCATTTAACTGAAAATGTCAGTAAAATTAGCTATCAGTTCTGGTCTTGTAGGTTGCCTCAGAAGGAGAGGCATGTTTTATGGCCAGTGTTCTAGGGAGTATGCTGCTTTATTTTCCTTGGTTTGGCTCCTAATCAAGCTATATATATAATGAATGGCTTTCTGTTACATTTCCAATAGATAGCAGCAGTTCACATAGTATTTTTTTTTCTTTTTTTTTTTTTTTCAGAGATTGTTACATGTGAATCAAAAGAGGACCTTAAAATGTCTTCTTTTCACTCAGAAAGGTCAATATAATTCTAATGCATGCAATAGTGCTGATTTTGTCATCATAACTAATTTGTGAGGAGTATTGTTGAAGGGTTGATTTTATCTTGAGACCAAGGCGATTAGAAACGCTTATTCACAACACCAAGGAATAAAAGGAAAAGAAGACGAGAACAGGGTTTTTCTTGGTCATTTTTTTTAGATTAAAGTTATGTCCATCAGTTCAAAGAGAGCACTATAAAGTGCGTTTTCCTCAGAAGCTAGATTAAAGTGAAATAAAAACTTGTTTTAGGAGCTAGAAGCATCAGTGACTTGAAATGCCCCCACAGACCATGTCTGGACTGTTGAACTGAATTCTTCAGAATTCCCAGGTTTGGTGCACACTTTGGCTGTGACAAAGTGATAGTTTTGGGCTACTGAATACAAGTGGATATATAGTCCTGCATCTGTCAGGTATCTCCTGAAGTGATTGTATGGAACAGGTAGGAGCCACAGCATGCTCTGACAGGAGTAGGTTCTGTTTGGCTTCAGCTGACAAACAGACCCTTTTTGAACATTTTTTGTGTACATTGAGAGCTGATTTTTTTGGGAAATGCTGAGAAAAAAAGACAGTTTTATGCAGATCTCTAGAGGGCAGGAAAAACAGATTATGAACACACAAAATCTAGTATTATTCTTACGACGATTTAAAATAGTTGGTCAAAAATGTGAAGGACAATTGAAAAAACTTTGAATTGGTTGTTGTCTTTCTTGTCTATGTTTATCAAACCTTAAACACACATGATTAATAATTTTTTTTTGTTCAAAAATAGACGGGAAGATAGTCAATTGCACATCCAGTAACTGAAAATCCTGAATGGGTTAAATTTGGTGACAAGCTGGTTCTTACTCCTTTATTTTTAATAGCATGACTAAACCTGCTTCATTGTCCCTGTTTCTGCAAACACTTAAGCAGTTAACTCCACATATAAGCAGCAAATAAAAGACATGAAAAACCTTTTATATAGTACTTTGGAGGATTCTTCTGTGCAGTGCTATAACACCCATGCAATGTAAATTGGTTTATTCTCAAGCACGACAGATATAGTAATAAATTGATCTCTGTGGAGTATATAGTTCAGTGACAGCAGCACCATGTTTTAATGAAGTTATTATTTATTCTAAGTAGATTTCATAACAGGAACACAATAATACATAGGAAGAATCAAGCTAGCTACATCCAAAGACAGACTGGTGAAAATTGAGCCTATCAATCAGTTGTATTCTACTACTGTTGAGTAAATTAATTAAAAGAAAAAAGTTGATAAGAATAAGGTGAAATTACAGAAAAATTGAAATTGAATTTTGCAGAAAACCAGTAAATTTGATGTTTAGAACAGCATCTTGCTATCAATTCAAAATCCAATCCATATGGAAAGTGGGGCCTTAAATTTTTAGAACATTGTAAGTACTCACCTAGTGATTTCTTTTCACATTTTCATTGACCCTGCCCCTGAAGATTGCTAAATGCTTCTCTTCTATGAAAGGAAGAGTCTTAAACCACAAGCATACGCTAAGCATGTATATTTGCATGTAGTATCAAGTGGTGAGTTTTAGAATTCGTGTACACCCCTCTCAGAATGCAATATTAGCATATACTCTGTTATTAGCAGAGTCATCTTCCAGATATTTGAATGTCTGGAATCCCACACAGATAAACTTTTTATGGTTATTTTGTGAGCAGCAGCCACCGCATTTAGCGAGATGGGCCAGTGATATGGTTAATTCAGTGCTTATTCACCAAAAGGGGAAAAAGAAAATTCCTCAGCATAATGGATGATGAATGTGTCTGACTTCACTGACTACAAGTGGTAGATGGTGAATCATTTTCCTGAGACTGAACATAGCTTTTTTTCCCAATGCTTTCTGACATTTTTCGTACTGAAGAGTACATAAATCTCTTTTTTTTTGATGCAGCTTGGCTTTAACAGCATCAAGCAAGTTAAGCTTAACAAACCACTCTTTCTTCATGTCTGTGGTTAAAAAGTTTATTATTATTTCAGATTATGATGGAAGCTATTAATTGTTATGATTCCAGCTGCACACTTTTGCCTGTATTCACTTACATAGTTATTGTGCATTTTTTTAAGGAAGTGATTGGTCACAAAAGACATGCAAAATATTAGGACCTCAATATTTACCTTGGAAACTAGAGTTTCACCTTCTCATTTCAGAGCTAGGAATGGGAGCACATCACTTCTCTCCTGGCAACTTCTGAATTCTTTCAAGGTTAACAGTACTGATTTCTTAGTTCTGTTGCTGACTGCTGCTTTGCTTTCCGTGTTAGGAAGAGACCATTATGATGAGATGACCTATCCCTCAGCAAAGTACAGGCTGTTCACTTAGATCAGGCAATTTTGTACCGAAAACATAAGTTTGAATTATGATAAATGTTTTAGGATATGCCATGCAGAAAACACGATCTTGATTCATGTTCTCACTCTCTTCCAAACTTATCATCTCCCTGTCCTGAGGAGATCCCTTTTTCAATCTCTTTCTCTGTACTTCCAGCACTCTCCAATGTAGTTCATCGTGGTATATGGCTGGAATTGACTGGTGTTGGGCAACATGACTGTCAGATAGACCACCACGCTACTTGGTTCTGGACAGGACTGCAATGTGTCACACATTAAGTAACAGCATTTTTGAAGTGTAATTATGTATAACAGCATATTTGAAGTATAATAATGTAAAACTTAGTGTAATTTTTTTTCAGTCTCACTGTTTGGTCCAGATAAGTGTGTATTTGGCGTTATTAATCTTGTTTATCCAGGATAGTCTTTTTAGTCTAATGAATCATAACTCCTGATGGGGTCCCACAAGACAACATAGGGTTTTAAAAGCAAAGGAAAGCAAGTCTTGTTTTCCCCTCCCGCAACATTGATATTTTTTAGTGCCAAACACTGTCAATCTGCCAAAAATAAACATTGGTTGTACCTTTATTCATCTGCTTCTCTTGGTTATCTCAAAAGAGATGTCAGTCTCAAGATTCTGAGCTGGAATCTGATCTGCTGATAAGCTGATGTGGAAGTTGTTGGAGTTAAGAAGAGAAGAGATACTGCTTGACACATGGTCTCAGTAAAGGGTTCAGGCAAGAGCTCATTGGAGCCATCCATGCAGCAGGAACTAACTGGGGATGCTAGCCTTTGCAACCAACTTAAATCCCTTCAGTGCCAGTCCTTAGAGGTGAGAAACCACTTGACTTTGAAAGTCAAGGACCTCTCACCAACGAGGAGGACACTCTCACCAACATACAGCCTAATAGCTGTGATCTGGGACTTTTAAAATAAAGGCTGTCAACTTCATGAGAAATTGTTTATAGACAGAATTTTTCTAAAGCAAATTGATATTTATTGATCATTCCCTTAACAAGAGGAAAAAGAATTTATGTAGACACTTCACAAAAGGCTCTTCAGGACCAGGAGAAGTAGCTGTGTTCCTCTCTGGAGTATAAACTGACTTTCTATTTCTTCTTCTTTACCTAAATCCAGTTTTTCTCTATGTGATTTGATTTTCAGGGCTAGGGCTTAATAGGAATAGAAATAAATTATGTTACTGTCATTATGTAATGAACTGATCAGTTAATAAGCTCTTCAGGAGTTACTAAAAATATAAATTAAGACTTATAGAACTTAGTAAAGGACATAAAGGACCTGATTTAAAGAAAAGATTGTTTTCTTTGTTATCGAAATTTCAGAAGCCACTCTGATATTTGATGACGGATTTCAGTGTGTGTAGAGAATGACAAAAAAATGTTTATTCCAGTATTGTTTTGAGAGGTCTTTGTGTTTTTTTTCTTTTTCTTTTTTTTTTTTTTTTGTTTGTTTTTTAAACTAAGGAAAACCTTGCTTTCTGACCACTTTCACCTGGAGAAGTCTTCATTCAGAGTTGTACATCAGCAAAAGCTTCTCAAAGCTTTTTACAACCAGATATGTATACTAACACCTGTGAACAAGTGGGATTTTAGTTCAGAAAGGCTGGAAGTGTATCAAGACTTGATTGGGATCTTGCTTGATAACCTTCTAGCCATTTCAAAGTCCTCACTGTGATTGTATGAGGCAGCAATATGTTCTAGTGGTGCTGAGTCAGCTGTATTCTGTGGAGATTACAGGCATTTTATCATCTGCAAATAGTTAATCTGGCAGTGCTCAAGGCCATAGGAATCCTGCTTTTGTCTTTTTACAGTAGAAAACATCTAGGAAAGACCTTTTGGTGGTTAGCAACATAGCTATCCCTTTTAGCTACCCACTTGAAAATGTCGACCAAAACATTTCTTGTCTAACATTAGCTGTGATGAAATCATTAGACATTCTTGGTGGTTTCATAATTGTTGCATAGTCTATTCTTCCAATTTATATTATAGCAAAATGATGGCTTGAGGGGCTGGAATTTAGAGAGCAATGCTTTTCTCTTCTTGGTCCTTCTTCTGCTACCCAGGACATGATTGGTTTCTGATTCCTTCTTGGCGCCCACACTTGGATTATTCCTCTTCCTTCATGTTGATATATGCTGTTTGTTTCTTCTTGACCTTCAGAAAAACTCTTAAGATGATTGAGCTCGAAGCAAACTGAGCATGAGGATGTGTCCTGAATAAGCAGGAGGTGCTACCCAAGAGAGGGGGGAGGTCAGAGGGGGAAGGGAGCCTAGAAGAAAAATTCAATATTTTCCTTAATTTTCGTTTCACAACTTGTTTTCAAAATTGTCCAGAAGACCAAATACTTTAGACATGGAGCACTACTTTATTCATTTCAATTTTTTTGAATTTTGGTTGAATGACCTCCATGGGCTGTTTTCTTCAGTTGTGTCTTCGCAACCTTTTGTTTTGAAATCTAAAAGATAATTTCATTATATAAAGAACATAATGAATTAGTACTGTATGATCATTTTTAGCCATATTTGGTTATATATCCAGACATGCCTGCAGCAAAATAACATTGATGCTGGCAGAAAACAGGTAGTTAAGCAGGTAGGCTGTAAATATCTGCAATTATTGCTTGAAAGCTATCCATTATTTGTGTTCCTAAATTTAACTGTTACACTGAATATTTGCCCTGCAAACTAAGAAATAGCAGTCAATCTAAGCAAGTCATTTGCTTTTCAGTATTAATTTCTCTTCTTGTGCCAGGCTTTGCAAATGTTTCCTCATAAATCATTGTGATGGTGCCATACATTTGAAATGTCAAATTATGCAGTGACTGGTGTCATAAGAATAATGCTAGCAGCAGGTAGGGACAAAAAATACCATGCAGAGAATAAATACTTCTTTTCAGTAGCTTCCTTACCTGGTGTTGCAGTTGTACAGACAGATTTATCTAGGGTAGTTAGGAGTAGAGAAGATACATCCTTTGAGTATTTTAGCCACCCCTTGAGGAATATTTTTTGATGTACTGAAAACAAATGGTTTGTGCATGTCAGCTGCAGTATTTCTTTCTTTCCCTAGGCTCTTGCATCCAAAGTGAGCATGCCAGAAAGGGCAGATAAATGCAATTCTTTTTAGTAGTTCTTTTCCAGTTACTGTTAGTTCACAAGCCTTTAATGAGACATTATTATTGGAGCAACATCAATTTGATGGATGGACCACTCGGTGGATAAAGAACTGGCTGGATGGCCGCACACAAAGAGTTGTCGTCAATGGCTCAATGTCCGGCTGGAGACCAGTAACAAGTGGTGTCCCTCAGGGATAGGTGTTGGGACCGGTCTTGTTTAACATCTTTGTCACTGACATGGACAGTGGGATTGAGTGCACCCTCAGCAAGTTTGCCGATGACACCAAGCTGTGTTTCGGTTGGTACGCTGGAGGGAAGGAATGCCATCCAGAGGGACCTTGACAAACTTGTGAGGTGGGCTGATGCCAACCTCATGAGGTTTAACCATGCCAAGTGCAAGGTCCTACACCTGGGTCAGAGCAATCCCAGGCAGAGCTACAGGTTGGGCAGAGAAGAGATTCAGAGCAGCCCTGCGGAGAAGGACTTGGGGGTGCTGGTCGATGAGAAGCTTAATATGAGCCGGCAGTGTGCGCTCGCAGCCCAGAAAGCCAACCGTATCCTGGGCTGCATCAAAAGGAGCGTGACCAGCAGGTCGAAGGAGGTGATCCTGCCCCTCTACTCTGCTCTTGTGAGACTTCACTTGGAGTATTATGTGCCGTTCTGGTGTCCTCAACATAAAAAGGACATGGAACTGTTGGAACAAGTCCAGAGAAGGCCCACGAGGATGATCAGGGGACTGGAGCACCTCCCGTATGAAGACAGGCTGAGGAAGTTGGGGCTGTTCAGCCTGGAGAAGAGAAGGCTGTGTGGAGACCTCATAGCAGCCTTCCAGTATCTGAAGGGGACCTGTAGGGATGCTGGAGAGGGACTCATCATTAGAGACTGTAGTGACAGGACAAGGGGTAAGAGGTTAAAACTTAAACAGGGGAAGTTTAGGTTGGATATAAAGAGGAAATTCTTTCCTGTTAGGGTGGAGAGGCACTGGAAGAGGTTGCCCAGGGAGGTTGTGAATGCTCCATCCCTGGCAGTGTTCAAGGCCAGGTTGGACGAGGCCTTGGGTGATATGATTTAGCGTAAGGTGTCCCTGCCCATGGCAGGGGGGTTGGAACTAGATGATCTTAAGGTCCTTTCCAACCCTAACAATTCTATGATTCTATGATTCTATGATTATAGTGCTAAAGCAAAGAGGCAAACTTTCTATGTACTGTATGGTGGAAGGCATGCTAACTCACATGAAAAACAACAAGGTGGCTGGTGACAGCCAGCATGGCTTCACTAAGGGGAAATCCTGCCTGACCAATTTGGTGGCCTTCTATGAAGGGGCTACCGAACTGATGGATAGGGGTAGAGCAGTTTACGTCATCTACCCGGACTTGTACAAAGCGTTCGACACTGTCCCACACGACATCCTTGTCTCTAAATTGGAGAGACATCAATTTGATAGATGGACCACTTGGTGGATAAAGAACTGGCTGGACGGCCGCACACAAAGAGTTGTGGTCAATGGCTCAATGTCCAGCTTGAGACCAGTAATGAGTGGTGTCCCTTAGGGATCGGTGTCGGGACCGGTCTTGTTCAACATCTTTGTCGCTGACAGTGGGACTTCAACAGGGGAAGTTTAGATTGGATATAAGGAAGAAGTTCTTTATTGTAAGGATGGTGAGGCACTGGAATGGGTTGCCCAGGGAAGCTGTCAATACTCCATCCCTGGTGGTGTTCAAGGCCAGGTTGGACAGAGCCTTGGGTGACATAGGTTAGTGTGAGGTGTCCCTGCCCATGTCAGGGGGGGTGGAACTAGATGATCTTAAGGTCTTTTCCAACTCTAACTATTCTATGATTCTATGTATGTAGGAGACAAAGGCCGTATTCTGCCCTCCTCCCCCCATTTTCCATCAGATTTATACCACAATAGCAAAGCAACTGAAGCTTAAACAGGGATTAACCTTTCTGGTTATCCATAATTTCTCACACTATTTGTAGAATTAATATAATTTACCACTGGGTTATTATTTTCCTAGTGGAGTAATACTGCTATAGAGGTTAGAGAAGTCAGGGCTGTAATAACCTGTTATAATGATAAGCTAAAGGTGATCACATTATTATCCTAAAGAGGCCTGACAGAAAGAGGCCCATGTTTTGTTATGTTATGTTATGTTTGTTATGTTATATTATCTTATGTTATGTTTTGTTATATGTTATGTGTTGTGGTCGTTCAGGCAAAATATGAAGACAGGATGTTGTGTATTTTTTACCCAAAGTAGCAGATTCTGTGCTGCCTGTCCTTGGTGTCAAGCAATGTGGACTTGCCTCCACCACCTCTGACCCTACTTCATGCCTCTTCCTGCTCTGCCAGAGGATTAGCAAGGAGGTACAGAGCTCTTTATGGCAGCATCACCTATTATGGTTTGAACGTTTCAGACTAGTGGATAAATTGAGAGGGTTGAAGTCCAAATTTAGTGTCCTTGAGTTTGATGTGTTTGCTCATGTGTGAACATCTAGTGGTGTCTGAGCTATTCCAAGGGGATCTTTCCATCAGCCTTCAGAAGATAATGGGTCTTGCAGAGGTCTTCTGAAGTATATATCAGCACTGCAGGCATTTGTCAGATACTCTAGTATGTCTCAAATGGCACTAGGCTATATCAATATGCATCACCACATCAGGTCCTAAAAATCAGTTTTCAAATTAGAAATACATCCTCCATTTTCTGTATAGCCAGTTCTATAGGAAAGCAATGAAGAGGCAGTGATGTTCCCGAAGGGAGAGCAATTACCTCTCAGGATGTCTAAATGCCCCATGCTGTTGCTCAGGTCCAGGAAACAAACACAGAAAATTTTTGTCATTTCAACAAACTGCCTGTGTAGGAGCAGAGATGAGCTGGAATGGAATCTCTATTGTTGTGATGCTTCTATAACCTAAGCAGACCAGTAAGCTTCTCCAGGACAAGGATAATTTTGGTATAATATTAAAATTAACCATAATGTAATAGTTTAAGGTAAGATGAACTGGTGAATGCAAATGACTGTTTTCATTGTCTCAACAGGCCATTTAGATGACTTGCTTAAACTATACATCTTATTTGCAGATCACTCAGGTCAGGAAAAATGAATTCCTATTTTCAAAGAAAAATGGCTAATTTGGGTAGGAGCCCTGACCCAGGCAGAATTTGCATAGAAGGTAAAATGTCCAAAGTACATTGTTTTTGATACAGACTTCATACATGAATGACTTGCCAATCTTGCTACAGTTACCTATTTCTTGAATCACTACCTTTAGAGTTTCTTCCTCATTTCTGGACATAAACTGTGACAACTCTTATACAGTATACTGGTTGATAGTCAGGTATTCCCTAGTACCTTTCCAATAGCCTGAAGCCCACTGTCTGAGTTTTCCAAATAGCACAAATACTGGATTTCATGATCTAAACATGTGGCACATCTGTTTTCTGTAGTCACGTGAAATTTAAGGTCTCCAATGCAGAAGACATCTGTGGGCAGCTGTACACAATTCAGAATGAATCTGGATGTGCTGTGTTTCCTGTTTTTGATACCTTTGCTGGCCTCTCTTGTTGCATCTTGTAAATCAGATATTTTCTATGAAATTGCAAATTTTGAGCTATAAGATTGTATTAAATTGTATCTAGTAGTCTGGATGTCCTTGAGAATTTATGGAAGTACATTACTGCATTACTCAGATTTGAAATCTGGCTATGGCAGATTTCTCTGCCCATGGCAGGAGGGTTGAACAAGATGATCTTAAGGTACTGTCAAACCCTAACTGTCCTATGATTCTATGAGTCTATAGTTCTATGAAATATCAGGTGTAAAGATGTTAACAGTACAGATGTCTTGGTTTCATGCATGTTTGCCTATTAAAAAAAATAGGAAAAAGTGTTGAGCGTTTCTAGGCCTTGCTCTTTATTATTCTTCTTGATTCCAGTGTGTTTAGCCTCTCTGTTAAAAATCATGAGTCAAATTGGAAGTTGTGGCAGTAGTTTTGGCTTCATTTCTTGTGAAAAAGAAATAATGCGTGTGTTCTCCTTCTGTATTCCATTTATAATTGCATTATGGTCATGGGATTTTTATCTGCCCATGAGTAAAGACATACTGATAAGAAATAAGAGAAATCTATGTTACCATTTTATGTCTTGAGCAGAGACTATAAGAAAAAGTCCAAATGACAAGAGGCCAAATAATGCTTCATCTGTTCTTAAAAAGCACTGAATGTAAGGATTTCTTAACTTCCCCAGCTGCTTCGGGACCTAACTCACCCTATAAACAGACAGATTTTCCCTACAACTTGCATAAATCTTCTTTTTTACCAGTGTTGCAAATTTCTTGTATACAGAGGGTACACAGAAAACAATTAATCACTGCCATGTTTACAACAGTATTTCACATACTTTTGTTATACCTCTTCCCTGTTTGAAACAAAGCCAGTCCCACTGCTCTATAGTCTCCCCTGATATATAGTGTTTACCAGTCTTGTTGATTTCTGCTGAACTTAATTTCCTAAATTGCCACGTCTGTGTCTGATGAACTGCACCCGCACCTATACATCCTGGATTTGCATTTGCCTTTTCTGCATCAGCATTGCACAAGTGGCTCCAGTGCAGTTTATAGCTTCCCGGTCCTCCTTCATTAGGGTTGGTTTTTTTCCAGTTGGTGTTGATGATGGTGGTGCATGTGAGGTACCTCTGGTCTTTTGTCAAGAAAAGGACCTGGCTGGCAGAGGTGCTGTATGAGCAGAGCACACCAGGCAGTTCTACCTCCACGCAGACCCTCTTGCTTTCTCCCCAGCAGTGCTGTGCTGCTGAGGAAGGTGAGACAGTTCCTTGTCGTACGGTGCTTATAGCTTACTCAACTCAGCTGAGACTCTGTCTCATCTACTATTTGAAGCTCGACTTCCTTATATTTTGAATAGATTGTATTAAACCTCCTTCTGTTTCCAGTAGTTAACTATTGTTAGCTGAAAGGAGCAATTCTCTGGAGAATGTGTGCAAACAGTTCCTCCTCACTTAGGGAAAAAATCTCACATAGTCATTATATCCAGACTGTGGATATAACAGGATAGTCATATGGATCAGTGAATGCTTTGCCTTGGTGATCAATACAGCTGGGATTCCACATGGTGTACCGTGAAATACTTTTTTGTATTCACTGATTCTCCTTCCCCTTGTCCTAAGCCAGCACTGAAAAGGTGTCTGGTGTCTCCAGGTGACATAAAGCTGGTTGGCAGTTAGTGAAGTCATCCTAGGGAATTAGACCTTTCGAAAGCTATCTAATACAGTATTTCCTTTAAATCCTGTATTTCCTGTCTCTGTTTTTAAATACAAATATCACATCTTTCTCTCTTGCCTTTCACAGTCATTAAATGAAAGTGAGATTTTTGATTTCTCGAATGCTTCATGTACTAAGCTTTGCCTGGAACTTCTCAGTGTCACAGGCAGAAAAGTTGTATTGACCATAATTTGCCTCTGTGGCTTTTTAGGCTGGGAGATAACAGTGCTGACTCCTCTCAGCATTATATATACACGTTTATGGTCACAGAAACGTATGTGCGCTTGGCTTTATGATTTTAACTGCTTCATGAAGACAAGTGATTGTTAAAAGCTGTGAGGGGAGCTGCATTTGGGGCCTGTTTTTGGGAAGCAGTAGCAGCACTGTTCGCCGTGACTGGCTGTCCTGCAGGTGGCGATGCACAGCAAGGAGACAGCTCGGCAGAGGAAATGCAAAGTTAAAATTAGCTTGTTTCATAAATGTGTGTAAAAATGCCTCCTTGTGCTTCTGACTGGTGCACCCGGCTGCTTTTGCGAGCACCACGAATAAATCTGAGTCCATGTGGAAACAAGTACTTAAATCATCGTTGGGATTTCTGTATGTTTGCACTTTGCTCCCAGCTCCATCAGGAATGGACATTTAGTATCCTATTCCCTCCCTTTTTCCGTTTGTTATATTTTTTGTCTTTCTTTGTGCTATGTACAAGGGGGAGGCTGTAAAATACCTGCAAGCCAATTTATAGTTTCTGTAGGTGCCTCAGGGGGTTTGTTTCCTTGTGGTACGCTTCCTGCTGGTTCTTGTGGACATTTCACTGCCAGATCATTCCAGCTCTCACTCAAACACCAACCACATTTTCCAGTCTGTTACCACAGTATTTCATATTCAATGTTCACTTCACCATAGTGTTGGGGCTTACACTTACATTTTCAGTACAGTAAGAATATTCTGCAATGTACTTTCTTTGTAAAATATTACTATCTTCAGCTTTAAACACTGTCATTTCTCTCATCGTTTTTTCTAATTGAGCTTCTTTTGCAGCTAATAGTGACATTTACAAAAGAGAAATTCGAGAAACTGCAGCAGATCACTCACTGAAATCGAGCAATCTTTATCATAGACTTCATTACTCTTCATATAATTTTATTCTGTTCATGTTTGATTTGATGAGAAATAGTTCCAGTGAAGCACGTTGCAGTATTTCAAGTGCTTGATTTTCTTTAAGCCTTCTTCAGTGCTTAAGGAAATACAGAAAACCGTTGGAATTTTTAGCCTGTATTGTTTTCTGCTGTTTTTTTTTGTCTATGGATCTTTGAAGCATTAGTAAAGCATGAGATTGTAGTGAGTAAGTGCTATGCTGATGCATATGCATGGCTCTTGTAGTGCAAACTCTCTAAAATGATGCCTTGTGCAATACCATCTGTGTATACAAATGAAAAGGCTACATGTGCAAAGTTATTATTTCCAAAGAGAAACAAATGCAAACAAGGCAGGTTTGCTACTATAAATGCTGTAATTAGCATGTCTGAGTGGAAAGCTGAGAGTATGATTAAAATTTTGCAGATATAAGTGGAAGGTTCGAATGTTTTCTAATGTAGATAGCAACATTTCTGATTTATTGATTTTTATTTTCTGCCAAATCTATGTACACTGTACACATTATTCCCATTATTGCCTTTATAGTATCTAAAGCAGGCTGCAATGTAAATTGTAGTGAGTTATTTTAGAGTTTTATGTGATAATATACTTGGGATAGTGAATCCCAGAATTTGAGGCAATCTTCAAAATTCATGGGTTTTGTATCATTTTATGTCTTTCCCTTTATACTTTTGTACAAAGCCTTGTTTTTCTGACTTTTACGTTTGCAAGATACCACATATTTTAGCCACTGTCAGCGTCCTTTGCCACATTTGGATCCCATTTCTACTTTTTCTTCAAGATCATATGAAGTGATTAATGAATTGACTCTATGTATCTCTCCTTTTCATATTTATTTTTAGAGCAGCGGAAAGATGTTCAAATTAATCATCACTAGTCTATAAATAATTTAACTAAATTACTCTTCATCATGCATAATGTTTTTATCACCTGTATCAAAATGGTGTCCAGCTGAGATGTGGGTTCTTCTGCATTCTTACCATAATTTATTAATCTGAAAAGTATGATGAACGTTCACAGTAGCACTGAGGAAGGGCATTCAGCAAGCTTCACTCCAATTCAGATCCCTGATTTACGACAGGAAAACTCCACCTGAGAACAGCAGCCTTGATGATTTATTAGTTTATAGCACTGATTCTGTGACCCCCTTCTGCTGTTGTGATCTGTCTAGGATTCCCAAGCATTGCAGGGCATGCTGTCTTGCAGTTTTACCATTGGAAAAAGAGGAGCGTAAAGATGAGCAACTCAGTTCAACACTGAGTTTCATGGGTCTTTGCCCTGCGGCAAGGCATTGAATGAGGAGGTTGCAGCACTGGGAGGAGCTGCGAATTTCTCGTCCTTAAGAGGCACCCAAGCATCCATTAATGATGTGCAAAGACAGTAAAGAGTTGGGAAACTCAGGAGATCTCTTGATTCATTCAGTCCTCTGGCCAAAGCTAGAAATAATATAATGTGGCACCGGACTGATGGTATCTAGCTGTAGTGGTAGTCTCAGAAAAGAGTCGTGGTGCAAATCAGGCTGCTCTTGTCTGGTGGCATCTATTAAAGCCCAATAGCCCAAATAGCAATTTTGGCATCCTTTTCCCCCATTCTGTTCCCATTCAGTTGTGTAAGAATAATTATTATTATTGCTATTAATTCTGAATATTAATTTGATTATAATCTTGCCAGATTTCTTTTGAACTCTTTCTCTACTTTTCTCACCCTTGGGAAATAAGCTATATTTGGAACTCTTCTAATGGAGTATTGCCACCATCTGCTCTCTGCAGCAATTATTCAAATTATTTGTAGGCCTCTGTGCCAGCAGGGGTGCATCTAGCTCGGTCCTTTAAAGCTACAGATTTCCTGACTGACATATTTTTACCCTTGCATATGCCACAACTGGTACAGACCTGTAATTATCAGGGGGTGGGTGGGAATGGAGGGCTATGCTTACATTTCCAATTATTTCAGTGTCTGACTGTGGAAACTATTATCTCTTAGTTTTTATGGGACAAATCAAAAGAAATATGGTTTTTTTTTTGGTTTTTTTTTGAGTCCCAGTCTGATAGTTTTGAAGGTTCTCCTTTCTTTGCAATCTCAGCCTGTGCTAGAATCCTCCAAATCCTGAATACCCTTGTTTGCAGCACTGAATGCAGCACATCATGTGCCTGCACTGGCTATTCTGTCATTCAGAATACAGGTTCATTCAGAATACAGGTTTCTCTCTGTTTTGCTATCATTAAGATGCTGCAGTAGTCTGTACTATGTTTGTCCTGCATTTTGTGATATTCGTCGGCTATAGTAAGAGGAATGATGTTCCAGCTTTGTGTCCTGTATCACTTCTTCCTTATAAATTGTGCTTGTTCTTGAAATGCAAACCCAAACTCAAGGTATCAGTGGATCTGCATAAACACTTCATGGCCTTAATTTTTGGAAGGAATTAAAACGAAGGCAGGAAAAGTAATGTGCCTGAAGAATCTTAAACTGCACTAGGAAATGTCTGAATATTATAAAGCGATAACTAAGCACCCTCTATGCTGGTGGGCATGCATGTCAATTGAGTACTGGTCCAGTTGTGGCCTTCTCAATTAAGGGGGTTTTCAGAATAGCATCAAAGTGACTCCACAGCTAGCAGAAATCTTTTTAGCTTTTGGCAAGTATTTATTCATTTTACAGACACTCATACTTTAACTATGAGCCTCTACCCCACACCGCATTTTCAAAGCTGTCTGAGAACCATTGATGGTGGTTATTGGCAGCAATTTCTCCTGGCATTTAAGACTGATAATCTCTTGGTTTAGGACTAAAATAATACAATCTAATATAACCTGCAGGGTCTACATACGGAGAAAATGATGAAAGATTTTAAAATATATGGTTCTGAATCTTTGTTTAGAGGTATATGAAGGTTTTTGAGACTTTCCAAGTAAGTTACTCATTGCTTTAGTTATAAAAATATAAAGCACAGTCAGCAAAGGAAATGTCTTTAGCGTGGTGTTTTCCTGAGTACCGTAAGCAATTTCTAGGAAAGTTCCTGCTTTGCAGCTATAAATAGGTTCTGCCCATACTGTCCTTCATCTTCATCTAGCTGCTTTGTCTCCAGAGTTTTCATGAAGCTGACAATATCTTTTCTGCTTTACTTATGCCATGTATTATGAAAGGGGCTGTGGGTCACCGTCATTGTTCTTCCTTTTCTTATGGCTATTATTTCTTTATAATTCTAAAGCAATGTTTTTTTTAATCCTAGGAACCTGGCTTTGTCTGTCTTAAAGAATTTGCATATTATGCACTGCTATATATATACATCTAAAACATCTTTCATAACTGCCAGGGGCATGCACAAGTGATACCACTGCTGCTTTGATAGTCATTCCAATTGCAGGCAAGATTTATATTATTCACTGGGCTAATAACCTCCTGTTCTGCACATTGCCTCTCTTTGGAGTAACTCAACTGCTCTTTGGACGTTTGGACTTCTGTGCAGTTAAAATCTGTTTAGGCAGCATCATCAAAGAGTTAAAACTCCAGGAGAGGTGGAGACTGGCATCATATGAAGATCTTAATCCCCACAACAAAAGCTAGGCTAAAAAGCAAGCTCTCTGGCTTTATAGTACAAGGTTAGCATTAGCAAAGGTGTTACATGGATAAGTTCAAAATGCTGGTTATTCACATTTGTGTTCTTGTATCTTCTGGGACACTCATGGCAAATCTTCTTCTGAGAAGACCACCTGCTAGCTAGTGGAGGTGTATGAGCTCTCTTGACTCCATCTTCAATCAATACTTGGCCTATAGTCTGAGGCTGTGATTAAGGCTTCCCATTGCTGCCTGTCATGAGACCACTAACAAATTTAGGACCTGTGAGTGTAGTTCTCAAAGTAATAAAAAGTGATTCAAACCAAACAAAAAATGCAGAAAAGAGATGAAGCTAAAAAGCAGCATTGGAAAAGCTTCTATGGCTTTTGAAATATTTAGGTTAGATGATCTAATGGTACATTTTAAGAATCTCTCAAAAAAACTTCTCCTTAAAGAAGTTAGTTGTTTTATGGAATGAAATATATATTATGTACTTATATAATAAAATGAAAATGTTTCCACCTGAGAATATTCACAAAATCATTGTCTTTACAGTCCCTACCAAAACTTATAATACAAGGTCACTGCCCACTGGAGTTTTCCTCAGTGAAGCACTAAACTCAGTGTGAGCACAGAATTTGTCTCAGGGTTCATCTTCAGCTAGAGCTGGATAGCAAGCAATTTTCTGATCACACAAAACTTTCTGAATTTATCTTATAATATTTTCCAGCTCACATCAGAGTGAGTCAGTGGCTTTTCAAAGTGGTTTAGTGGAAAGAAAGAAGAAATGATGCAGTTTATTAAATGGCTTCTTGATCATAAGAGTTCTGTGAGAGACCAAAGATTAAGTTTGCATCATGATTTGAAAAAGCAGCAGGGTTTCAGATAGCCCAAATGAGCATTTGATTATTTGTAGTTCAAATGTCCATTGTCTTTATTCCTTATTTATAGCAGAAATTTAGTGCTGAAGCAAAGAAGCCTTTTTAATTGGGTTTTGGTTTTTAATTCACCTGAAACTTTTGTATTCTCAAAAAGTCTTTGCTTTGATAAAACAACATTTCTCTCTCTTTTGTTCTTATGGTGTACATTTACAGCATATTTTTTTCTCTTTTTTTTTTGTATTGTTCTTTGAGTCTCCTCCCTTATACTTTCCAGTTTTCTCTTTTCATGATCTGGAAACACTGCTGAATAAAGATAAGCAAATAGTTAGTCCAGTCCCAGACTTTTTTTTGTTCAGGTAATTACTTGGAACTGCAGCAGCTCTGAAGTGCCCTGACTTCCCAGACTGAGATTGACTGATTGAAAGATTAGGCAAGGCAGAGATTTATAGCCAACCTGGTAAGAAGAAAGGTAAAAATGTACAGCAATTTAAATAAGTGTTGTTTTGTTGTGTTTTTTTTTTCTTTTTCTTTCCCCACCCTGTATTGAGGATGCATCTTGAAAGTTATCCAAAGTTATGTATTTAGGTTGCAGCAGAGCTCTTTCAGTTGGAGCAGAGGTGAGCATCCCTCCAGCCACTCCTGAATGGTGCTGGAGCCCTGCTGGTATCACTCCTGCAGCTGGTATCACACCCCGCAGGAGGGCTATCTTCTTAAAGAAGAAATTCTACCAGGTTTCTCAGAGAACATAATACAATTCTCCTTACAATAAAGCTGTGATTTACATTTATACCTGACTAATTTGCCTTGGTTTCTCACTTGCTGAAGACATTTGCCAATGTATGCCAGATGACACGACCCATTTAAAACAAATTAAATTGGCTTTGAAACCTTTATCCCCATCTTGTCAGTATGGCCACAGCAGATTCTCAGTAATAGTAACATTTTGCAAAACAAACAACATAACCTTATTTCTGTATGGAAACAAATAAATAAACTCATTGTGATCCCTGCTAAAATATATTTAATGGTTCATATAAAAATGTTAACAGCCTGTATTTAAGAGATATATTCATGAGCAAATACATATCCATAAACATGAAAAAATGTCCCAGGGCTTACCGATGAATCAGAGTAACTGCATTTACAATATTGCCAGCAGTGTTTTTTTCAAAGAAAATCTTGTTAATGAAGCACTGAACAATGGAGAAATAATGCTGTTCATTGGTATCTTGTCTAAAAGATCAGAATTTGTAAAATTACTGGTATCTTTATGCAGTCTGGAGTGGCTACTATTAGAGCATTTAATGTAAATTGCAAAATCACAGTCTTTCCTGACAGCTGTATGTCCCCAGGATCAAATTAGTGTAGATATCTATCCCTGTTATAGATCAGTATCAGAGCTCTTTTCCTCTCTGGGGCTCACCCTATACATCAGCTATACTAATTTATGCTTAGGAGGAAGAGCCAACACTCCCCCCTTTTCTCGCCTTTGGGCAAAGAGAGCAAAGGAGAATGATACTTTGAGGTTGCGTCTTTCTCTCATGGCTTCCGTGGGGACCTTGGGGCAAGCAGTCTGCTGAATTCACCATCATTCACAACTTGCAGCATTGGATGTACCAGTAGTGCACTTTCTAGAATGGCTGAAGAAGCCCTTTGTGTCATCAGTCCACAAAGAGAAGAAAATACAGAATATTTTCAGTAGACTTTTTGATATCCAACCATATTGTATGGGGTTAATCATTGTGCTCTGATGTAAATAAGATCAGTCCTAAGATTTTTAAAACTGAAGCATTAAGGATTATAATTTAACCTCTTATCCTCAGACTACTAATATCTGTGAAGCATATTCCCTTTAAATTAGTAAGCTTTTTGGTAATGACCTTGATGTACAAAGAGGCAAATGCTCAGAATTAAGTAGTGAAGAGATGGAAAGATAAAGAACACAGAAGGCATAGAAGTTAGATATATGTACTCAGATGATTCTATTACCTGTTTCAGGAGTTATCCAGCATGATTTATAATTCCTATTAAAAATGCCAAAATGCTGCCTGGATTGTATCTAAGCAAGTGAACATCTTAAATCTTTGTTTTATGTCATTCTAAGAAAAACTTGGTATATGTTTATCTACCAATGAACAGAATGGTGAATGAACAGAATGGATGCATGTTTAAGACCAGAAGGTGCTTCACCTTCTAGTCTTCGCTCAAAACACAGCTTTTTGTAACTGGAAATCAACAAAAGCTGGAAATCAACCTTTCTTGAATCCTTAATTTCCCATGGAATTAAATGCCTATAAAGAAAAATGTTTCAGCTTGCAGGTTGAATAATCCCTTCACTTTTTTTCTAACTATGTAAAAAAAAAAAAAAAAAGCATACAGTACTAATCTACATTCCCTTCTATGACTTTGTCCTTTAAGCACTACGCAAAGCACATCTATTCTCTCAGAGCAATTCACAGTAAGATTTTTACTTAAGGCAAAGGTGGGGTTAAAAGGATCTCTGTTGAGATTTATATCTGGGAAATGTATCTAGAATTATGCTTTCAAAATCAGGTCACTAAGAACCCATTGTTTAGCTGTGCTGCACTTTGTACATATATTTAAATAAAAATAAATGATTTGACATGGAGTATATTTTGAAAATAATTTCAACAAATATTCTCTAGGAAAAAACGAGTTCCAAGGGCTAATCAAACACCCCTGTTAGAATATTATTGTACTCTATGACCAAAACTCAAGTAGGGCTAAATATGACATATCTTTGCTTCCAAAGAGTGGAGAAGTTAACATGTAATGAAAGAATGAATGATGTGGGTTTTTTTTTTTGAGACTTGGTCTGAGACATTAATTATCTAAAAAAAGTTAAAGTTGTCTGGATATGTGAAGGTTTCACACTCTCTGCTTTGCCAGCTGAATGTTGCAGATCTCTCCATAATAGTTCTCACTCCTTCTTTAAACCAGTGCTTTTTCCTTAATCCAAATAAAGTGTTAAAAGTTACAACCGAGTTTGGAGGAAAAGTTGAAATTAATTTTAGACCAAAAATGTTGATTGGGTTCTATAAGGAACGGTCAGAATCATCCGTGTTTTATGAACTTGTTGCCTATTGGTCCTGTGTGTACATGCAGATGTCTGGAGAGAAATGTGTAAGTAGTCCCATGGCTGCTAGAACGTCATTACAGTCATTACGTGGTGAATCTACCCTGGTTTTGCAACAGGAAAATATCTACCAGGCTCAAATTGCTAATAGAATAAAGCAGAGATGGAGGAGTAGGTAGGATTTTTTACTCATGTAATGTGTCCTTCACAGGACTGAAGTGGGATTCATATTCTTACAGTTCTATTTAAAGCCAAAAGCTGTTTTTCCAATTAGATGTGTGTATCTGCATTTGCAGTGTGCCACTGGCAAGGTAAATGGGATCAGCAGTAAGCGTTACTGAAAGCTGCAGCTGGCTGACAGTTGGAATTTTACAAAACTCTTTTTTTCCCCCTCAGAGTCTATGCAGATATGAGTTTCAGCAATACTTGCCTTCAGCCTCTTTCAACTTTCTTTTTAATTAAAAATCTTAATTGGGAGTAATAAAAATTCCAATTAAGCTTTTTAAATAAAACTCAAAAGCTCAAAGTGGCTGCAGTTGCAGATAACTGCTACTGCAACCCATGACTATCAAGTCTATTTGAACAAAGCTTTTGTTTCACTCTAGTAAATAATTGTGGTTTATGTTTGTACCTCCACATCTCTCAGAGGTACTGTACCTTTAAGTCTTACGGAGCTATCATTTGCATATGAAAGATGGTCATCCTTGCAGATTTAGCTAAGTGCAGCACAGGGACTCAAGTCTCCTAAGGTTGCTATGCATATATGCCCCTCAGCATCATGCCACACGTTATATGTGTAAGCAGAAATAACAGCAGTAACAAGTTCTGTTTGTTACAGACAGTCGATTTCCCAGTGACTTCATGTGATTTTATAGGTAAGTGAAAAGAGAAAGCAACAAACTTCAAAGGTTTTTTTTTTCCAGCTAGACACCTTTACTTCATCCATTGTGTGTAATTATTGAGGCCTGCTTGGTGGCTTAATTTTATGTAACAATTTATGCTCTATATATATTGCTTTTTTTTTTTTCCTCAGAAAGGTCAATGAGAAAATTCATGAGTTAGATCTTGTACATCATGATATCTGACTTCAGGGGTTATCCATAGATGTAACGAAAGAGAAGTGTAAAAGACATGAAAGTACCTGATACTATTAATGTTCCTCAGAGGAATCACTGAAACTTTTACTGTTCTGCTTTTGGTACAGAACTTCATAGAAAGTAGCGCTTGTTTCCAGTGGTATGGCAGGTGCACGCATGGGACATGACCATGAGCAAATCAGAGTAATTTTAAAATTTGCTGCATTACTAATGGATTGCTTTTGCCTAGTTCAATCTAGAATTCACTTTTGTGTGGCAGGAGGTAACTATAGGTCTAGAGAAGTGATTAAAATCACAAAAAACCAGAAAGAAAATAAAGAAGCAGCTGGCAAGGTTGAAGTTTTTAGCAAGGGAAAAAAATTAGAGATTGCTAGCTGGTTCTTACTGGTCCTGCACAGAAGCTCTGAGAATAATAAAGCCTGGACCATCACTGAACGTCTCTAAAGGCCCAGCTGTGCTTCATTCCCAGCCAAAAGGGCATGTGCTGAGACGTGGCAATAGAACTATGGCAGGAAGACAAGACGTGTTGCTATTACTGGTGACAAGTGGTGTTCCTCAGGGGTCAGTATTGGGACCAGCACTGTTTAACTCCTTTGTCAGTGACATGTACAGTGGGATTGAGTGCACTGTCCACAGGTTGGCTGATGACACCAAGCTGTGTGGTGCGGTCGACATGCTGGAGGGAAAGGACCTGGATAGGCTCGAGAGATGGGCCAGTGCAAATTTCATGAAGTTCAACAAAGCGAAGTACATGGTCCTACACCTGGGTTGGGGTCATCCCAAGCACGCCTATAGGTTGGGTGGAGAAGTGATTCAGAGCAGCCCTGCAGAGAAGGACAAGGCTGGAGAGGGACTTTTTTTATGAGGGCGTGTAGTAATAGGACAAGGGAGAATGGCTTTAAACAGAGGGGAGAATTAGGTTGGCTATAATCTAAATTCTAGGTTATTCAGTTTCCTCCAGCTTAACCTACAAACAGAGACCTGGTCTGGTAGAAATAGTGTTGCTCAGTTCAAGAGCTTGAAGTAGCAAAAGGAGGAAGAAATTTAACTTTATGTGGCTATCTGACTATGTCCAGGGGATGCCCATGATGGTTTATGAAATAATTAAAGGATCTCTGGAGTGGAGAAATTACCTTGCGTTGTCAGGGGAGGTAGGCTAAGGAGTTTAACAGGAGTTTTAATTTATGTGAAAAATATCAGACTGAGTTGACCTTACTCAGAAATGTGGTCTCAGATGAACCCCATAGCTTAGGGCTTGACTGTCCATTTGTCCACCTTTTAGTTAATTTTAAAGTTTCACGATGTTTCATGATGCTGACTATGCTCAAAATCCCCAGGGCTGCTTCTTCTACAGCTTCATAGGGGTTTTCTTATTTTATTTTATTTATTTTTATTTTATCTTATTTTATTTTATTTTTTCATTTGTAATTGACTGCTTCCTAGATCTTGTTTTGAAAGCCTACTTGTGCTGGCTCCAGATACCACTGGCATTAACTTCACAAGCTTTTCTCATCAGATTGATGGACCCAGGTGGCCTTGTCTTTCACTGCTGTTGTTGCTTTCATTTTCTCAGCCATCTGTTTCTGACAAGAATGAATTACAGCCCTGGTTTCCAAGAAGTGTTCTGATAGTTGTAGTTGAAATGATTACAAAAAAAAAACCCAAACAACCCAGGATGGCTTGAAGAGCAAAATATTCATATTGAAAATGAATGCATGTAAACACCCAGGACTTTCAAGAAAAGAAAAATGCTGATCTTCTGCTCAGCTAGTATTTAATTTATTAACAACGTTGAGCTTATTTAGTTAAATGATGAATAGAGTTGGATAGAGAATGGGTATATTACAGCACAAAATGTATTTTTTCCCTCAAATTAAAACCTTAGTATAAAGGAATTAAACCTTTCCTTTTCTTTTTTTTTTTTTTTTTAATTTCTTGCCCCAATATTTTGTAAACAAGAATTATTTTGTCCAGGTACTCAAAACCCTTGGCTGTCATTAGAAGGCTCCAGAGTGTTTCACTGGAACCCCAACCCAGTGGCCTAGTAGTACCACAATAATGTGGTAAAGTGAATAATGTGCTTCTGACAGATATAATGTCCTGTGTCACAAAGTTGGACTTCTGTTCAGCAAACATACATTTGCCATAGGTCAAGGGAATAGAGAGAGACTTATTATAGGTTGGGCCTGCTTGTTGGTCCTTTCTACCTCTCAGTCATGGTTTTATCTGCTGGATCTGGGTCTGACTAAAAGCTGTATTCAAGGAGAATTGGCAGCTTGAATTGCAGGAAGGTAGAAAAGATTATGTTTCAAATATGGAGCTTGCTTCATTTTTTTTCCTGAGCTTTCTTTGGAATCATTTTCTGGAATAAATCACAATATCTAATAACCCAGTGAGGCTTTTTAAGTGGAGTTTTAAGAGTATATCGAGGTCTTATTGAATCACGTTATCTACCATTTCAAATCCTCTTGAGGTTAGTTACAAAGAATAATAGCCATATGTTCAGTCTGAAGAGTCTGAAGATTTGACTGACTTTGGATTAACAGAAAGATTTCCCACTATCAGTGTTTAAGCTTCACCTCTTTGCCAGTCATTCTTGACAAGGCCAGAATAAGGTAGTAATGGCACTGACTTTAGAGAGCTGTTTTTTTCATTAGTTTAAGCAGAATGTCAATTAGAAAGGAATTGAGATAAAGAACCAGCAACTAGATTAAGTTTACACTTCTTCACAGGTGATAAGAAAAATCCATTTACAGATTCTATTTCAGACTGAATATACTTCCTAAGGTAAAGGCCTCTTATATTATAGCTTTAAAAATCCACTGACAATTTCTGAAAAGATTTAATAACTATTGTGTCAGAAATGTGGAAGAATTTTTTTAACCACTGGAAATAATTATTTCTTACCTAAAATGAATATACTAGAATTAATTTACATTTAATTTTACACATTTTATTACAGAATGTTATCATCTACCATCATTTCTTCTCCTCCTGACTGTTATTTGCATTTTCTTAAGAACTGACAAAGCCCATTTAAAACAGGAAGGAAATCTATATTTCTGTGATCTTCAGATGGGGGAGGACATCAGCCTAGGGCTGATTTCCAGCTAAGAAGTATGAGACGCTATGGAGGACGCTATATTTTTACTATTTCTATGGTCCATTTACAAGATTTTGAGTAACTTAGTAGGAGTTACAAATTCAGAATTTAGCAGAGTACACAGGACTGGGGCAGCGTTGGGCTTTGATCAGGGGAAAGGCAAAAAAGGCTCCCACAGGGATTCACCCATCTTTACAGATTTTTTACTCCTTTGGACAATAGTGGTCTTCAGGGTTCAGATGAAATCAATTGTTTCAGGCAGGCTCACATAGGTATTTATTGCCCTGGACTCACATATTTAATATTTTTTTGCTTTTATGCAGGCTATAAATATTTTCTCTTAATGGAAACTGAGACTGTGATTTACTGTTACTGTGTTCAGGGCTGGGCAAGTCATGGGTTTCTGCTTTGGCCAGAATTGCAGCCTAATCCAGGAGAATGTGTTTTGAGGGATGCCTTCCAGTGAGAAGTACAATATGGTCCACAGCATATGACAAGGGGTACGAAAGGAAGCTCAGACAGTTTGAGATAGTTGAGCATGTTCTGTGGATATGGTGACCACCAGCAAGTCTCTAGTGCCTTTGCCTTAATTCACTTCTACCCACTTAAAAAAGACAGTTTTTCTGCCTTTTAATTGTAACCTGGATAGAGTGCAGTTTAGCAGCAGACAGTATGTAAAAACATGTACTGCTTAGGTTGGGTAAATCATTTATTCTGAATACTGTCTGAGGGATTTAGTCCTGTTTACTGTTCCTGTGACTAAATCTTGAGCAGATGAGTCAGGTGCGGGTTTATTGTTATTTTGGGTTTTGGTTTTTGTTCCTTTTTTTTTTTTTGTTTGGTTTGGTTGTTGGGTTTTTTAAATTTTTTTTTTTTTTTTTTGTATTTTAGTAGTAAAACAGCTTTCAAGTTTGGTCCCTCTGCTATAAGACAGTAAAAGCTGAAAGAACCAAAACTTTCCATCACTGACATAATAACAGGTAGTTTCCCTTAAGCTAACTAAGTTTGCTTTTATTAGGTAACTAAGGAGCAGGCAGTAAGACATCCACCCAGCCTGGAGGGGAAAAAACTACTCTTCAGAGACATACAAAACAGGTGGAGAGATGCTGACAAACTCTGATTTTCCTATGTTATTTATACTGGCTGACAGAACGAGTCACATTATGCTACTTTTTAATAGCTTTCTCACCTTCCTGAAATGAATTACATGCTTGCAGAGCAGTGATGGTAAACCAGGATTCATAGCTGTCATTATTAGTTTTGTGACATCGTTAACATCAGTGTAGCTATTTGTATTCGGTTTCCATGAATCAGCTGTAATATATTGTGATAAATAATCTGTCCAGAGGGACATCAGCATTGCATCTGAGTAACAGCACAGACTAATCCTATGAAATCTGCTTTGATGCAGTCTGTGAAGTTAGGCCTTGTGATATCTTTCTGAATCAGGGAGGTGGCTATTATCGGTTTATTCCTCCTGATAAAGAAATTATGGAGCAGTTTTTTTCAGAAGTACTTAAATACCTTGGTATTTGTGATTTAAAGTTGATGTTTTTCAGCAACAGTGTGTGACCCTACTGTCTCTATTAGCTACATATGCACTATTACATTAAACCTTCACCTAAAGCAAAAGCAACATATTTGGCCATGATGGAAGGTATTCTTTTGAACACTATATTGCAAGAGATAAGATCACATTGTTAATACAACTTCTCTTCAACCAAAACTTGAGAGTTCACCTACCAATGAAGAAAGAGCTTAAAAGGAAATGGAAGGGAAAGGGGAAGCTTATAGCCTGTCAAATACAAATTCTACAAAACGGCTTTTATATTTAAGGTAAATTTATGTTTATTGTTGTAGTAGTACAAATGATGATGATGTGATTTAATGGGCTGTTAGCACAATAATGCCCCAGGCCTTAAAAGTGACAGACTTCTATCATCCATTTGGATGTCATCAACGACTCTGAATGCAAGGGAACATGTTCTTCTATTATCGACCTGTTGTCTGATGATGAAGTTAGGGATTTATGGATTTAAAATATATTTTTTTCTGAGTTTAATATCTTTAAACGTTGACTTTGCCAACACCTGATATATAAGTATAATCAATTGATACAGGCGTTTCACACACTTGAAAATGACATTTGGCAGTGTGTGTCAAATAGGTACAATACTTCTTGAATGCAGTTTTACTCTTAAAAATAGTAGTTAAGAGTGTTTATTATGACTCCTAAAAAATGTGGTTTAAGTTAATTAGCTTGTAATTAATTTTTAAAACAAAATTAATGGCTGTATACTGATTTGTTTCTGTTACTCTTCTCTGGATCTTAGAAAATTATTTAAAATGTGTGTTTAATAGATTCATGCATTTTAGACCAAATGAAATACTACACCCCACTCCCAGTATTTGTTTAATGGGCTGTATCATGCTGATACACTATGTGCACCTTCCACAAATGGGTCATTACAATGGTCAAAGTATGAAGAATAAAGCTCTGTTCTTTGGCACTAAAGGGTGAGGGGTAAGTTAAAGATGTGGGAACACCTGATTGAATACAGATGTGGTGTTATCTCAGTGAAATCAGAACAAAGTTTGTTTGCAGTAGTTTAAAACAAAAATGCAAAATCATTACAGCTTTGTGTAAAACAAAAGGTTTCTTTCTAAGAGAAAACAGATCTAACATTCACAGTGGACTTTGCCTCCTTCAGTAGTATTATGTACAGGGTTTTTATTTTTTTCAACCTGTATTTTGCTTCAGTCAGATGCATATACAAATCCATATATTGCCCTACATCCATTTTTTAGGTGCAGCACTGTGAGAGGCATGATGGAGCTGCTTCTGCACATCCTGCAGTCTTCAGCCCCAGACACCATGTGCTGACCCTAGGGAGAGGGGGCCAGAAACCCTCTTACGGGGCCAGAGACCCACTTATGTCCCAAAGGAAGTCCAGCTACTCAGCTTGAACTGGGAATGGGATCAAGCCACCTTGTGACAGTAGTTTTGAAGTAACATCAGCAGACATGGGTCTTTATCTGCCAGACACTACATGACCCCCTTTCTGCAGGTTCTGGCAGAGGAACGGTGAATTCATTTGCTTAGGGATGATTTGACAAAGGATCACTTGCTTTTATTCAGCCAAGAGAGTACTTTCCACCACCAGGATGTGGCATCAGTGGTATGTGCTAGTCTGCCAGGGAACAGGCTGAAGCTATCTAAGTATTTGTTACAAAACATTAACCACAGCTTCAGGAGCACTGTTAATAGCCTTTTTAGTTTCAGAAGCTAAAGTAGTATTATTTATAGTGTTCATGGACAGCTAGCTAAACTTGCTGTCATGGGAATTTCATGATCATATTCCCATTAAATTCAGCAGAAGTCAAGCTGAGGTGTTCTGTAGCCAGCCTGTGGAAAACCCCACCAGTTTGTGCTCCCAACCTGTCACAAAGGTCTGACACAAGACTTAAAAGCCTGATTTTCAAGTTATATATCAGGAGTCAATTAGTTAAATAATATCCTAATTTACTCACTAGTATTGTAAGGATCTGTAATTTCAACTACCTTTTATAAATTTTAAAGAGAGAGACTGACGAAGTATTTACAATGTTTCTGTGCTCACCCGGCTCACAAAGAGTGTTGCTCGTAGACAGAGTAGTGGGTAAGGAAACGTGGTTGCTCACAACAGCCAAGCAGGTATGCATAATTTTTTAGCCAGCCTTGACATAATTCCTTTAATTTTTCTAAAATCCTCTTGTACATCTTAATTATCTGGTGTAGTCTCAGGACAGATTTGATAAGGAGAACCATGAACTATTAATTTTCAACTTCAGGGTGTTAAAATAACTGATGAAGCTTGTACTAAGAGAAAAAATTCAAATATTTAAGGATAAACACACAATGTGGTACCTGTGAGAATCACAGTAGCTGGTTAATGTAAGGGATGCGAGAATAGTTGATAGACTGAAAAATGTGCCAGCCTTTCAAGTATGATACTTTTGAGATGCAACATAAGCAGAAGTTATATGGTTAGCAGATCTATTTTTCTTCCAAGTGCTTATGGCAAAAAGATAAAAACAACAACAAAACCCCAAAGAAATTAGGCTTGTTATTATTATGTCTTTAATTCTGGCACTCAGATAAGCCTCTACTTGGGACAAGATATGTTTATTTAAACTCAAAGTGCTCTAAGTCATATCAGCTAATCTTTGCTAATTGACATAAATTTAAAGCCTAGTTGATAAAAGAATTTTCATGGTAACAATAAAGTATTAAAAAAATCTCCAGTTTTGTTGCTAAAATACTGACTTCATTGTTCACTCTGAAGCTTCCAATTACCTGATCTGCTGACCTAGTGCAGTACACTACCTGATCATCTTAAACAGCCACCATGTAGGTGTCACAAGTGCAATCAGCCTCAGTGATAAAGCCAACAATTCGTAGAAGTTAGACTTTTCCATTCTATAACAGTGAGGTTGTAAGATTGCTTTATTAAAATCTGTGGTTTGGTGTTTTTTGTTTTTTGTTTTTTGTTTCTTTTTTTATAATGAACTATAAAATAGACATTTATGAATTATAATAATGTCATTTCAGAGGTAAGAAGGAAGAGTACTGAAAGGAAGCAATAAATTCCAGGGAATTAGTGAAGAAACCAGCAGAAAATAGAGGTGAAAAAGAATGGGCTGTGGAGAGGGAAAGTACTGCATGCAGTTATTAGGTAGAAGAAAATAAGGTTTGTCATGACAGCATGATGGCAAATAAAAAGTGACTTATGAGTTAGTAGTAAGAGATATCTGTGATATTACCAGAATCAAGAAATGAAAAAGGTGTGAAATTTAAATGAGAAGCTGTGGGATGTCTGGTCTTCCCCGTGTTAGAAGATACATCATGTAGTACAGCCAATGTTTTGTCAAACATTCCCTCCATGGAAGTGGTTGGGAAGTGGGGAGTGATGACTGTCAAGAATCTGTGTGTCAGGAAATGAATTTTAAGAGAAGAACAGAATATTAATTTGACTGATTTGGTTGCCTGGACCTACCTCTTCCTCCTTTCTGTGAAATTATGTCTTCCCTCGACAAAGAACATTTATAAAACAATGTTTTGTGTCCCTTCTTATTTTGTAAATTAAAATAGATTTCAAATATGAATTTTATGGTGGGAAATGGAGCTGAGTCAGAGGTAAAGGAATGTATGCTTGCAGGAGTCTAGTTATAGATATATAGTGTTTTGGCCTGAAATTTGTAAGTACTGGTTGTGGGTGCAGAACAAAATAGTGTTAATCTAATGTAGATCTTTGGAATGGTCTTGAAGTTAAGATATTTACCTAGATTTATCACCTTTATGTGAGAAAAGCAATAAAATGAGCATTCTTAATGTGGCTTTTTCCAGCCTAGTGTATCAAGGTTATGTAGAGCTACTGGTGAGTCCTGTTTGTCTCTATTTCATAGGTTGCAACTCAAGCAGGATCATCAATATGAAATGAATATTTAATATGAAAAATATTAAATGTATTTGTTCAAATTCAGGCAAAAGGTGCACATTCTTAGAGGTTTTATCAATTATTTGGATAATGGAATAAACCTATTTCTCAAGGGATTTATTTTGATTTTCTTTATAAACCTGTGTTGCTGTTCCTAAAAGAAAACACTAGAAGAAACGGCTAGTTTGATCTAACCAAAGTAAAAAACATTATATGTAGGTTGTTTCTTCTTTAAACTATCTGTATTTCCTTCAGGAACAGGAGCCTGAAATCAGCATTGTTCTGTCATGCAAACTGGAGCCAAAACCCCCAGATATCTGAGCAACAGGGACTGACAATTCCTAATTAGCTCTGGAATGCGACATTTGTACCAGTAGGAAGGTAAAGGGAGATGGTGGATATTTGTGTGGTCCAGTGTTGGAAACCTTGCTCAGTCAAGATGGAAATGAATTCACATACCCTTTAGAATTTAGAAATGTAGCAAACCACTAAACTATACGTAATTTAAATGGATTCCTCATATTCATAGGCTCCCTGCATGATACTAGATTGTTTAGCTTTCATGATTTATTTTGTTACTTTCAATGGAGCTATTAATCATGCTTTCTCATTTTCTTTCACTGCTAGGATTTGACAAGAATTTTCTTTCACCTTGAAAAACTGCATGTTCTGAGGAGTTTCTTTGCAATGCTCCTGTACACTTAGCACACCCTGCTGAGGGAAGGCAGCTTGTTTTCTGCACTGCACTTCTTTCTGAAAGATAGTTTCTAAACCACGGATTTCATTTCTTTCTCAGTAGTGAAAGATCATAAACAAGTATGTCTTTCAAATTGTTTTTCTACTGGAAGCCTTTATGATTCCATCGAAGAGGAAACTGAACTATCATCTCAATAAGCAATGGACCATAAGGCAGTAAACTGATACATTGTTAATTTTTATTGCTAAAGTTTCTTTCTCCTACTGCGATTCAAGATGCTTTTCATATTTTTTATGTTGATTTTTTATGATTGCATTGACAAACCTGTCTGACATTCTCCTCAATTTTTGTGAGATGTGTTGGCCATAGGAAGTAACAAGGAAGGGAACACAGCAATATCTCAATATCTACGTCCAAAACAACAAATAAAAGGACTAGGCATGTTACAAATGGACCTTCAAGTTGTTGGCCAGGGCTGACAAAGCACCTAGCAGGCTATTCCAGGGACCTGCTCTAGAAAGACCTTGGGAGAGTAGCATGAATGCCCAGTGAAGAAGGAAGCAAGGATATGGAAGTAGTAAGAAATCTATTTGTGGTAGGTGCTGAGGAATATAAGCTTTGGCAATCTCTTGTGTCCATTAGCGTTTTTATGTATTAATAGCAGAAAGGGAAGCTGGGCCTTACAGATTAGAGATCTGCAGGCATAAATTCTCGTTAGGTTGCAGAGGTGGCTGCTCTGGTTCAAGTTATAGGGATAATTTCTCTCTGCTTGTTCAGGTGCTTGTGCACAGAGTTTAGCAGCAGACTGTAAGTGCCATGTTTGTTTTCCTTCCAGCCTTAATTTCCCATGCTTGTTGATTACCTAGCAGAACGAGACCCCAGGCTTGACTAGGCTCTGCCATGATCCATCTGGCCAATACAAAATCATGTTTAAAGGTTATCAAGGTACTGATTTTGCAGACTCAATTTGCAGTGTGGTTTGTTAAATAGCTCTGAATACAAAAACACAATCTGCTCCACCAGATTGGGTTTTTGGTTCTTCAGGTCCATTACTCTGCTTCCAGCAGTTGCTTTGTCTAATGCTTCAGCAGAAAGGAGAGGACATACATAACATGTCTTGCCAACAGTATGAAGGTTTCCATAAGGGCAAAATTCCATTTTTAATCCTATGTCATCAGCTCCTGCCCATTACCCACATTTGTTCCATCAGAAATATTTTTTTTTATTTTGAAAATGATCATTTCTTTTCAAAGTCCAATATAAAACACTGTAATCCCTGCAGAAAAAAAAATCCACAGTCAGTCAGCAAAGTGCCTGGAGAAATGTTCTCCGTCCTTCAAAATGACTTACTACAGTGTTCTACTTCTTATGATTAATGTGTATTCAAGGTTAACACAGATATTCTGGAAATCTAACCCTCTTGATGGTACTGATGTAAATCAGAGGTAACTCAGTTTATCCCTAAGGTTAGCTCAGATCGATTTAGCCCTTTGTACTGAGCGGGGGCTTCCAGTGTGATACAAACTCTCTGCCCCTGGTGCTACACTACAGTGAAAGGGCAGCTGTCCTTTGATACCCTTGGGAGGCATTCAGTAAGTGGTAGCTTAAGTTCAGACCCTCCTATCTGTCTACTTTGACACCAAAGAAAGGTAAGAGCACACCTCTTTAGAAGAGGGGGCTGGAGTTTGTTTTCAGTCAGTGTGCTGTTCAGCTAACAAAATAACATCAGATTTTCTCAAATCTTCAAATAAATTTCAAACTCATAAGGTGCATTTGCCCTTGAATACAAATAATTTCAGGGTATTCTCAACACTCAGGTAACAGAACATTTTGAGCACACACAAACAAAACGAGCATGGTAATGATGGCTGGTGTAAAATGAGTTATTTTGTGTCTCTAGAGTTATAAACATTAATGGCTTAATATATATTCCATCTCGAGCCAAATTAATCCTCTCAGCAGAAGCAGTATAAATTTAGACTATATTTTCCAGATGATTTTGCTTACTTCTGATCCCTTTTAGTACATAATGTGCTGTAGCTCTAAGAAAGTGAATGCTTACAAGTATAGATGTTTTATGAGTCAGCAAAGCTGGCATAAAGTTGATGACACTTTGTATGCCCAAAGGAGCTGACATTCACTGCTTAATGAAAAAAAAAAAAATCTGATCTTTAGGCCGATTATAACGCTATAGATTAATGTGCCAATGAGTCAATCTGAAAACATTATCTTGTGCTTGCAGAGCAATTTATGTAACTCAGATTGCAAGAAAGAACAAGTATGAACATAACCTGTTAAAGACACAAGTCAAGAATAACCCAACTGAATTCAAAATACTGCAGTTTCAGCTAGCATTAGCTGATCTGCTTTAATCTTCGCTAGGTCTCTTAGGCAGCAGTTTTCTTGTGCTGAACTTGATCTTCATTTGAATAAAATGCTGGTTGCTGTTTCTGCAATGAATCTGTAAGGGATACTCTCGTTGTCCCCATCATTTTACTTCTTCATCTCGAAATGTTCCTATTATATAGCAGAGTCTGTGCCTTCACACCATGCCTATGTATTTCACCTCTCTCTGCATTATTTTGCTTTTCTTTCACGAGAGAAACAGCAGATCCCAAAGTAGAAATTAAGGCATAGTAATGAACAAAGACAGAAAAAAAATCTCCTTGTTGCAGAGATTATTGTTAGACTTGTTTCTTCCTTGGTTGTCAGTGGGAATTCAGCATTTTACTCTTGGTGCAGATATAGACACATTAAAGTTTCAAATTAAAGGTATTTGTCAAATTAAGCCATTATTTTTCCAGTGAGCGTAATTATGGAATAGCTCTGGAAACGGCTGTGTTGAGTAACTGGTGCAGCCTTGTGAACAAAAAAGATGAATCTTCTATATGTTTCTAAGGTAAAAGCAGCAGTAATCAGTAAGTACGATGGGAGGAACGAGAAAATAACTATAGACTCAGGGAGGGAAATGGATGATAATTAAACAATACTGCAGACTGCTGTGTACTGGGGTGCCTAATTTTTCACAGAGTGTTAGCAAAAAAGACTTGCTCTTTTTTAATTCAGCATAATTTTGCAGAGTAAAAATCATGTTCAGTTAAAGTCACATTTAGTAAAACAAGTAAAGAAATCCCATAAAAAAACGCACGTGTGTTTTGCTTTTAGCAGATGTAGACAAGTCTATGTAAACAAGTGTTTTGATGTGTCAAGAAAATCTTTTTAATACCCAAGAAGATTGTTTCTTTTTGGCTTGTCTCAGTATTCAAAAGGCCCTCTAATATTTTACTGGAACTCTTACAGAGCCTTTTTTCTCAGTTGATTCTTGGGGAGAGACTAGCCCAGACTTCTTGTTGCATGAGGTGCTGTGAGAAGACAGTGAAATGCTGTGCACCCACATAAGATCTTGTCCTGGCAGGTGGCTTGGATGACAGAGGATTTTGGAGACCAACCTTGAGACATCATTGAAAAAAAGTGGAACCCTGAACTATCTCAAAACTAAAAGTTTACATTTGGACAAATGATATAAAAAAATTCAGTTTGGCTTGACTGAAAACTACTGTATTCAGTTCTTTAAAGGAAAAAAACATGATTTTGGGTGAAAATATAATCCTCAAGTAGTAGGCTGTGAGATTATTTTTTATTCAGAGGTGCTGTTCTACTGCCTTTTGCTCAAAATGCAGCATCTATAATGATTTTTGTGTTTTTTTCATGTTATTGTCTGGAAATATAAGTACAGGTAACCTTGTGTGGCAATTTTCAACTGTGAAAATACTTGTAAGAACTCAGGTCTTTACCATTTACCAAGCTTTAATGAAAATGCTATTTCAGTCAGTTAGCCTTCACATCACACATTAGATATGCAATAAAATACAAGCTTCTAAGTCTGAAGGATCACAACAAGCATCTCACTTTGGTCAGCAAAAAGCAGTTTACTTAGTTTAGTTTAAACATGGTCTAAAATGCAAATGGTATTTATCTCCTTCAAGGGCCAGAGAAACTATCTTTTTCTAGGCAGAGGCACAGCTTTAAAAGACATACTATATAGGGCTAGTCTGTCAAAGGTACAGAGAATTTTAAGTAGTTTGGCATTATCATAACTGTATTAAGCTATGTTTGGTTTTATCATGTCATGTTCTTTGACATTCTGCTTGGTGCGTGTGTGTTGCCTGTCAGTCAGAGAGTCAGCATGTCATGGGGGAACTTCACGGCAGAAAGGATGCTACTTGGAGAATTCAGATGAGCTTATGGAAAAGGAGCAAGGAATGCTTGGCAGCTGTGAGGAGAATTTTTGAGGTGGATCTCAGTCTCATTAAGTATATGGGTAAAATTGTGAATAGAGATGGGATGGCGGAGGAAAAGGCTGACATACTGCTAGGACTCCTTGTGCTCAAAATATGGTTTGCTTTTTTTTTTTTCCTCTGCGGTTTTTCACTGGTGAGAATCTTAGTGAAATGAGTGAGCAGCTAAGCATAACAATTCCCTTTTAAAGTGAAAAAGGTAGTTCCTGAATTATTTAAAGGGTGCAATTTATGTAATTTACAAAGAACATGGGGAAAACCAAAACAGTGAGGATTCATCTAAACTACCTTTTATGGACATCTTACAATAAATTTGTCCCATGCTGCAATTTGGCTGTGAACCTGCAACAGCATAATGGTTCGAGAACTTGCTTGTTATTGCATTTTGCTTGACGTTTTTATCAAAACAGATGTCTGCATGCGTGTTTGGCTGTTTGAAACTGTCCCTGCCTTTGGTTGCTGCTATTTCTGTATCCATATCAGTAGTTAAGTGGTAGCAGGAAATGTTCCTGGGGCCTGGAACTTGACCAGCTGCACTCGTGACTTGTCACAGTAGCCCCTGGGGTGGTTTTGCCCTTGACAGCTACCTCAGCCCGTTCTGGGGCCTTGCTCAGGTGTTAGCAAAAGGGACGGACCAGTCCTAACAGGCAATCTGGATGAGGCCATCCTGTTTGGGAGAGGAAAGGAATTTAGTAGTATAGTCCGTAGCATTTGTTTTTGGTGTTAGAGAGTGGTATTGTACATTTAGTTTACTTTTCTATACCTGCTGATAAACTGCTGCTCTGGCTTTTTTATCCTCCATTTGTCCTCCACAGTTTTGGGGATCAAAGTGTGGCTCTTGTTCACAGTTAGCGGAACAGAGAAAAGAAATACAAGGGATAGGCCCTATTTGGTAATTTGGTAAAAGACAGTAAAAACTGTCTTTTAAAATGGTAGGGTGCAATTGAGGGTAGTTTCTGCTGCATAGTTACTTTCCAAGTCTGGTAGAATAGGAGTGGTTAGAATGGACTGAGGGTTGGAGTAGACCTTTGCCTCAGACCTTCTTCTGACTTCGCAGTCATCACAGAAAACAGACATTGCTCTGCCCTGGTGTAAACAGTTCATTTAAGTTACTTCTTCTCCAGAGCTTTGAAAAGGAGAAAACTGGAAATCGGAATGTGACTGTAAAAGCTGCACAGAAACATTTGCAAGGATAATGCTAGAGGCAGGTAAAAATCTCAATGTGCTTTATTTGGTTGTAGAAAAATTACAATTTATCTTCAAGAAAATGCTGAAGCTGGGTGGTAAAGACTTTGATGGAACCTTCTTTGTGGAAAACCAAAGCTCTGGCAAATTAAAAAGCTCTGTGGAACACACTGCAATACCCACCAGATTTTTGTTTTGAAGAGTTTAACAAACTAAAATATTCATGCAGTGTTGAAACATTCACTATTCACTATTTTGGAATGAATGTTTCGATTTATTTATTTTTTTTTTTAAATTTTGACATGACTGTTATTGAAACTTTCTGTGTTATATCATTACGTACTTAAATAATGTATTTAAAAAATACAGTTTGAAACCTCTAAATGCCCCAATCACAGAACTTCAATCTTCAGCATGGCATTATTAACTTACAGACAAATAAAGACTGAAAGAAAGATTTGTCTCCTAGATTCTACAAGTTCTTTAATGTCCCTCATCTTACAGAGACTGGGAACAGTGAAGGTTTGGTGGTGAAAAATACTGTTCTTTCATCTTGGGGCCTAAGGCATATTGCAAAGACAATTCCCATTCCAGATGACTTCTGATTGCAAATAGGCAGGTTTGAACTCCCAGTTTGAGGCAGGCTCAACTCTTGTAAAAACAAGTTGGGTGATATACCTGGGAGCTCTCAGAGAAAGGAAGAGATTTTATTGGTAGTGAGAGATAACTGGCAACAAAAGAGTTACTTCAGAGAAATAAAACCAGAACTGAGCTCAGCAACTATTCATTTTAATCAGACTAGTGTTGCCTTAACAAAGCATACTGAGGTTTTGCTGCTTTTGTGATATTTAATTAAATTTGGAAGGTTAGATAGAAAAAGTATATTTTCCAATTAACCTTTACCTCATTAAAATTTCATTCTAAATTGTAAGCAGTTCTTCAGTGTACATGCTGTTAAACACTCTCTGGCCATTTTATTTCTTGTTACACTTGCTACTTATCTGAATTTAAACCAGAATATCTTTATTTTAAATTCTCACCCTGGGACCACGTATTTCTTTACATAGGTTGCTAAATATACAATATGATGTATAGGTTGCTAAATATACAATATGATGTTTACATCATATTGTATATTTAACACCTGCAGAATATAATCTGATGGAATGCGATTTTTTTGCATGACATTAAGAAGGATTTTTCTTTGTATTTATACAGAAGTTGCAGCAGGTATTAATATGACTCATAAAGAGCTGATGTTTCAGAAAAGAAGCTTTTGAAGTACACAGCCACAAAACTAAAACACTGGCACTGCTTTTCTTTCACCTGGGAGAAATCTGACCCAGAACTCTTGTATTTACCTCTGAGTTCTCAAGTATGGTGTGTATGGTGTTTAACATGCTGAACTTGATAAAATGAAAGCAAAACTCGCCTGGACACATTCCTGTGTAACAGTATCTAGGTGTTCCTGCTCCGGCCGGGGGATTGGACTAGATGATCTTTTGAGGTCCCTTCCAATCTCTAGCATACTCTGTGTGTGTGTGTGTGTGTGTGTGCGTGTGTGAAAGAGAGAATGAGAGTCTCTGGTAACGTAGTTTGAAACTTTTATGATTTCTGAAGATTTTGCCAACAAATGGATTTTTTTTTTTTTTAAGTTATTTGCAGTACTAATCATGGGAAAGACAACTATCACTTAAATGGAATGAAAGACTTGGGTGTCACCAGCATGATTATGAAATCTAATACTTGTTTTCCCAGCTGCAGTACTCAGACCAAGATACTGAAAAACTGTTAATGAAGGACAGAGGCCTATTGAATATGAACCTGGAGGTGGTTCAAAATGTGAAATGCAAGATACTGCTTAAGGCCAGTTTCCTAAGATCAGTGGGGCTGGTCTTTCCAAAATGATGCTGTATTACCTTCTAAAAGGTAGCCATCTGCATCCTGGGACATATTTTAGCAATCTTCATCCTTTATTTCCTAAAATCATTTTCCTGGATTGAGAAGAATAAAATTAATTCGTTTAAACTTACTCATACTCCGAGCAGTTATAACTCCTGTTAATGCTGATGAGAAATGCACTGAACTTACTAGGGATGAAGTTACTTAATTCTCCAAAGTAGTTTATATTTCTTTTTCATGGCTGTGATCATTTGCTTCCTCTGCCATAATTATATTCCATGCTATATAGATCTCAGCATTTTATCTGGGAGTTACCCTCAAGAATAATTTCTTCATTATTTCTTTCCATAAGGATTTCTGTGATCATGTCAGAAAATTTCCATTGATTTGGAACATGAGAAAGAAAGAAAAAAATAATTTTAATGAAAAAATTCAACAATTCTGTATTTTCTCTTGTTAGCATTATTTATCTGTGTTAAAAACTTGAAAAATACAATCTCATAACTGACTCTGTTATGGTCTCAGTTGAACATAACACCTCATCTTAACAGTTTTTGATTTTTGGAGAGGATTTCTCTGACAGGACTTTAACAATAAAATGTTTTAAACAAAACAGTACTAAAACCACAGGCAATTGCAAAAGATAAACCACACATTTATGTTCACTTGAGCCCAAGGTACTACTGAATTTCTTGTAATGCTGTCCTGGGTTCAGCAGTAGCAGTCATTTTTCTCCTTCGTGGTAGCTGGTGCAGTGCTGTGTTTTGGCTTCCAGCCTGGGAACAGTGTTGGTGAAGCCGATGTTTTCGGTTGTTGCTAAGTGATGTTTACCCTGACCAAGGACTTTGTGAGGCTCATGCTCTGCCAGGGAGGAGGGGAGGCTGTGAGGAAGCAGAGACGGGGCGCCTGACCCAGGCTAGCCAAGGAGGTATTCCATACCACAGCACGTCATGCCCGGGGAGGGGGGTAACTGGGAGTTACCCAGAAGGACACGGGCTTCCGGGTGGGACTCGTTTCTTGGTGGGTGGTATCGTATTCTCTTCCCTTGTTATTTTCTCTTATCATTGTTGTAGTTGGTGGTAGCGGTGGTGATTTGTGTTGTACATTGGTTGCTGGACTGTTCTTGTCTCAACCCGTAGGAGTTGCACTCTTTCGATCCTCCTCCCCGTTCCTTTGGGAGCGGGGAAGGGGAGAGTCCCGGGGGGGGGTGTGTGTGTGTGTGTGTGCCCTCGATTGCTCTCAGCCCGGCACCACTCACTGGGAGTGAGTGAACAAGCTGTCTGCCTAGGGTTTAAACCATGACAAATGCAATAAAAATTTCAGTATTATACATGTCTGGTTTTCCTCTTGCTGTTTTTATGAGTATCTTTACAATTTTAGTATTTAGAGCTATCTGAAAGCTCATAACGTTATTTTATGCTCCTTGTGACACGTAGACAATCCTTAGGCATTTTTTCAGGACCTGGAAGTTCAGGGAGAATAATATTGTGCATGACCCCTTGTGAGAGACGCCTAGCTCAGTTTGCAGAGGGCTGGTTGTGGTCCTCAGCACTGGGTGACCTCCCAGCACCGGTTTGTACTGCAAATTTCATGGAGAGAAAAGAAAATTAAAAAAAGAATCCTTGCATTTCTTAAGTTTTCTTCTTAGGTTACAGCTTGAGGAGCAACTTCACATTTAAGTGCTATATCTGGCCTTGAGTTCCCGTATGTTTAGCCTTCTGTGCTAGAGAAACATGTAAAGATGCAAATTCCATAGCTTAGAAATCCAGCAGGCAAACAAACTGAGGCTCAATATACAATTTTAGATTCAGTGGGTTTTAAGCCAGTACATAGAAATTCAGGGTTGGCAGGTAGTCCATTACAACAGTATGCAAAATATGGGCTTACTAAAGTCTGGGGATCATGGAATCATAGAATAGTTAGGGTTGGAAAGAACCTTAAGATCATCAAGTTCCAACCTCCCTGACATGGGCAGGCACACCTCCCACTAAACCGTATCACCCAAGGCTTCGTCCAACCTGGCCTTGAACACTGCCAGGGATGGAGCATTCACAACCTCCCTGGGCAACCCATTCCAGTGTCTCACCACCCTAACGGGAAAGAATTTCCTCCTTATATCCAACCTAAACTTCCCCTGTTTAAGTTTTAACCCGTTATCCCTTGTCCTGTCACTACAGTCTCTAATGATGAGTCCCTCCCCAGCATCCCTATAGGCTCCCTTCAGATACTGGAAGGCTGCTATGAGGTCTCCACGCAGCCTTCTCTGGGGATATTTTCTTGATGATTCCTTCAGCCTGACCCAGCATTCTGGATGTTGCTGAAGGATGCAATGGGACCTGAAAAGTCTATAGACAGCCTTTGCTTCTAATTAGCTTATATAAAGTAAAACTGGGTAAAATCTGAGTAACAAAGGGATGGCTGATCCCCATATCTAGATTCTTAGGAATGGCCACAGCACCCCAAACACTCCACTTACACACTGTGTAATGAGTCTCTGCAGCAGATCTCAGCATGTGTGGCACCAGGCTGATGGTGGCCTGCCTGCTTAATGCATCCCAAACGAAAAGGCAGCTCGCCTGTCAGCAGAACATGCGCACTGCCAATATGCAAGAGATTTTATAGCTAGGGGTGGCCCTAGCTGGTTTTTGTTTTTTTCTTTTCTTTAAATGATCCTGCCTCAAGTCACTGGAAGCTACAACAATGTAACTGTAGGGATTTTTAACAGTATTTCTGTTCACTAGAGACTAAAACATATCTTCAAACCTGTGTAATATGTTGTTTTAAGTCAGAATTATGCTAGAGGACTCTGATGTTGTCTAAAGCTTCTAGAAAGCAGAGAATTATAATTTTCTTATATTTAGCAGTCTAATAAGATTCCTTGAGTGTTTGAAGTTAAATGGGTCTGGGATGATTTCTTAAGTAAACACAGACTATACTTTCAGATTGAAATTAGTTTTTTGGAAACTGTAATATTAGGACTATGTTACTGACACTGACAATTATGATAAGTGACATCCTTTGCACAGAAAGTTAATGAAAAGGTTTACTGTGAAGTGTTTCGAAATTACAGAATGATCGCTTCTTTTTATTCTTTATAACCATTACATGGCATATTTTTCCAGAGGTACTACCTAATTATGTTATAATTAAATGTGATTCATCAAATAGAACTGAAAACAAAACTGGTAATCAGTGAGTCTTTTCCATGTGCAGAATCTGTAAAAAAGGTGTATCTTGTAATTAGTTTACAGATGTTTACTTTAGAATAATCAAAATTATATTTTTTTTTCTTTCTCATCACCTGGTAAAATATTTTACCATATATTTGCAGTGCGTAACAATGGCTTTCATGGGTGGGTCAAAAAGCCACTGCCAGCATAGATACAATAGTAATAATTATTCAGAGGATTAAAAAATATAGCCTTTTACAGTAGGTAATGAGTAAGACCAGGTTTTAACATCAACAGTATAAGTGTTGAAACAGCAGCTATTTGTTGTTTTTTATTGAGTGAGTTTACTTTCCTGTGTAAAGTTGAGTAAATATTACTGGAAAACCAAATACAGTCATATACAGTATATTGATTAAAAATGCACATTCTTGGGAATATTTGCAGACTTCAGTTGTCTTTCTGCTAGCAGGATTTGACTATGCTTCTAATTTCACTGGCTACAATCACTTTATTTCTGGGTAACAGAAAAATGGGTTGGTTTGTCCCCTGAGGTGCTCAACTGCAAAAATCTGAATAGACTTAACCCTCTGTGTGCTGTATACACCAAACTCTGTTCTTGGCCCATTGCTCTGCTCATGTAGTACAAAAGAAAGAGGGGCTGTTAGTCACTGATGTTTTGGGGTTGTCCCTAGCCCACGAGAGTCTTGTGTACACATATACACTCACGAACACAGAGCTGGTGGGCTGTGGGCCTGCCGGTCCTCCTGCGGGGACCAATAAAAGGCACACACTGGGATATTTGATCACTAACCACAGCTATAGCGCAGAGCCTTCTGCTCTGTCCTGATGGCAGAATAACTCTGGGGATTACAGCATCCATGGAAATAGCTGCCACATTTCTCTTCCCTTCACTGTGGTCTAAAGAGAGAATGAACATTAAAGAGTGGTAGCTAGACCCTGGCGCCCTCCCATCCTCATTCCTGAAACAAACTGAGTGCCGCAAAGTCTTTTCAGAGAAAAGGAAAATTTAACTTAGATATCTTTTTTGTTTGTTTGTTTGTTTGGTTGGTTTGTTTTGACTGCTGGAAGCATATTTAGCCTAATCATGCTTAAAGTAGGTAATGATGATCCATCCTATTTATTTATTGCTGTCTGCTAGAAAATGAATCTTTCTTCTGAGTACAGATACAAGCCCATTTCCATCACTCACTGTGCTCCCCTATATTTATCCTCCCACATAATCTATTTGAAGCTACCACCATTTGTAGGACTCTTATTATATGCCCAGACTCTGCAAAGACTCTGGAGAAACAAAACAGCTTAAGTAAGCCTTGTTTAGGGTTTTCTTTTTTCCTACTCATTGGTTTAAAGAACATTTGGCTGAAATCTAACTTCTGCTCTTTTACAGCTGTTTCTGTTCTTTCAGTAACAACAAATCTTTCATTTTGTGACAAGCTATTTCCAGGATGACCTGTTATGATATGACAGAAAATTACAGTTTAAGAGAGGAGGAAAGAGAAGGAACAGATGATATCTCATAACCCCACAAACAAATCCTGTTGTCATGATAAGTATACCTATTAATAGCAGTAAAGATGAAGGAGAACAGGTACTATTTACAATTTTAAAAGGATGGTTGCTAAGCTGAAGATGGTCCTAAGGACTTTGAGCTGCTTTGTGATGGTGATAAGTCACTATCGGTTCTGAAAAATGCCTGGCAATAAGTAGTGAAGAAAGAGATACAGCATAGGCAGACAGGGAATACTCTTGAAGCTTAATCGCAAGAAAATTGGAGATTAATAGATTACAACTAACTTCAGTGCCTATGAGGAATATGATGTAAAGCTTTCATGTATCTTCAACTTTAATTCCCCATTAGTCTTTTGGTGTGAATCCTTCTTAAAACGAAGACCTCAGAGTTGGGAAGATAGACCAAAGAAGCCTTGACTTCTCTGCTAATTAAATCAATAGAACCGTTTACAAAGTGGGGGGTTTTGTTACATACTCATCTTCTACGTAGAGGAGGTTAAAAAGTATTCCCAAAGATGACTTTCCCAGTAGGGCCTATAAAAGACTGCAGGATCTCTGAGGGCCATGGCTAAAGTGGGATGTACAGTGCATCTATCTGCCCAAGCCATTGATGATGTGAAACTCTGGGGCATGTGCCCTGTCTGAGATTGGATGGTTGTGCCTTTGTCAAGCCCCACATCTTCTCTAGTTATGACTTATGCATCCCTATCCACATGCCTATTTAGGGACTGAAGTCAAAGTAGCACGTTGCTGTATTTGCAAGGCATCAGCTTCCTTTATGATTAACATACACGGAAGTCAGTTGATGATTGCTTGGTAAAATATGGCCTGCAGGTGTGCACAGCATCACATGAACCCTTCTTTATAATAGTATCTCTGCCATAGATTCACAGGAATACAGACCTTAAACCAGAAAGGGCCATGATGATCTGTTTTACAATTTTGAAAAAAACCCTCACTTTTTTTGTGCCCTCTCTGCCAATCTGTGACGTGATGGTAATCAGAGGATAAGTTCCCCTTGATATTTTTTCAAGGAAACATGTTTTGTGTCCCCAGGTACGAGGAGATGGATTCCTTTTGTTTTTAGTTGTGGTGCATGCTAAATAATTAGTGAGATGTACGTACTTACTCGTGATAGTAAACCCTGGACTTTAGCAGGGCAAACTTTGGCCTTTTCAAGCAATTGCTAGGGGAAATCCCATGGGCAAGGCTGTTTGAAGGTAAAGGGGCCCAAGATAGTTGGTTGGCATTCAAGGATTGCTTTTTCCGAGCTCAAGGTCGGAGCATCCCGACACGTAGGAAGTCAAGGAAGAGGACCAGGAGACCTGCGTGGCTAAATAGGGAATTGCTGGGTATGCTCAAGTGGAAGAGGAGAGTTTACAGGTCATGGAAGGAGGGGCTGGCCACTCGGAAGGAATATAAGGCTGCTGCTAGAGGATGTAGGAAGGCAGCTAGGATGACTAAGGCCTCCTTAGAATTAAACCTGGCGAGAAGGGTCAAGGACAGCAAAAAGAGCTTTTTCAAATACATGGCAGACAAAACTAACACCAGAGGCAATGTAGGCCCACTGATGAACAGGATGGGTGCCCTGGTGACAGAAGATACAGAGATGGCAGAGTTACTGAATGCCTTCTTTGTCTCTGTCTACTCTGCTGCAGGCAGTCCTGAAGAGCCCTGTACCCCTGAGACCTTAGATGAAGTCAGGTCGACGGAGCGGTTGGCCTTAGTCGATGAGGAATGGGTTAGAGACCAGTTGAGCAACCTGGACATCCATAAATCCATGGGTCCAGATGGGATGCACCCGCAGGTGCTGAGGGAACTGGCAGAAGTCATTGCTAGACTACTCTCCATCATCTTTACCAAGTCTTGGGAAACGGGAGAGGTGCCTGAGGACTGGAGGAAAGCAAACGTCACTCCAGTCTTCAAAAAGGGCAAGAAGGAGGACCCGGGTAACTATAGACCAGTCAGCCTCACCTCCATCCCTGGGAAAGTGATGGAACACCTTATCCTTGGTGCCATCTTAAGGCATATCAAGGATAAGAGGGTTATGAGGGGCAGTCAACATGGCTTCACCAAGGGGAAATCATGCTTGACCAATCTCTCAGCCTTTTATGAGGAAATAACACGGTGGATGGATGATGGCAGAGCGGTGGATGTGGTCTACCTTGACTTCAGCAAAGCATTTGACACAGTCTCCCACAGCATCCTCACAGCTAAATTGAGGAAGTGTGGTCTGGATGATCGGGTAGTGAGGTGGACTGTGAACTGGCTGAAGGAGAGAAGCCAGAGAGTTGTAGTCTATGGGGCGGAGTCTAGTTGGAGGCCTGTAACCAGTGGAGTGCCTCAAGGGTCAGTACTGGGACCAGTATTATTTAATATATTCATCAATGATTTAGATGAGGGAATTGAGTGTACTATCAGCAAGTTTGCTGATGACACTAAGCTGGGAGGAGTGGCTGACACGCCAGAAGGCTGTGCTGCCATCCAGCGAGACCTGGACAGGCTGGAGAGTTGGGCAGGGAATAACTTGATGAAATATAACAAGGGAAAGTGTAGAGTCCTGCATCTGGGCAGGAAAAACCCCAGGTTCCAGTATAGGTTGGGGAACAACCTGTTAGAGAGCAGTGTAGGGGAGAGGGACCTGGGGGTCCTAGTGGATGACAGGATGACCATGAGCCAACACTGTGCCCTTGTGGCCAAGAAGGCCAATGCCATCCTGGGGTGTATTAGAAGGGGGGTGGTTAGTAGGTCGAGAGAGGTCCTCCTTCCCCTCTGCCCTGGTGAGACCGCATCTGGAATACTGTGCCCGGTTCTGGGCCCCTCAGTTCAAGAAGGACAGGGAGCTGCTGGAGAGAGTCCAGCGCAGGGCAACTAAGATGATTAAGGGAGTGGAGCATCTCCCTTATGAGGAAAGACTGAGGGAGCTGGGTCTCTATAGTTTGGAGAAGAGGAGACTGAGGGGTGACCTTATAAGTGTCTATAAATATATAAAGGGGGAGTGTCACGAGGACGGAGCCAGGCTCTACTCAGTGGCAAACAATGATAGGACAAGGGGTAATGGGTACAAACTGGAACACAAGAGGTTCCACTTAAACTTGAGAAGAAACTTCTTCTCAGTGAGGGTGACGGAACACTGGAACAGGCTGCCCAGGGAGGTTGTGGAGTCTCCTTCCCTGGAGACATTCAAAACTTGCCTGGACACATTCCTGTGTGACATTATCTAGGTGTTCCTGCTCCGGCAGGGGGATTGGACTAGATGATCTTTTGAGGTCCCTTCCAATCTCTGACATACTGTGATACTGTGATATTGAGAGGTTAGTCCTTAGCGCCTAATCCGAGTTCATCCTATTTTGAAAATTTGAATACAGTAAATTTGTTGAGGACAATATTGTTATAGAGACAAGCAAACTGTGCAGAAAGCCTTGACCTTGATACATACTTTTTGTGCAATGTTTGCCATACTATTTAACACTCCCTCCCCATTATTTCAGTTTATAAAATGAGTGCAAATACTGTTTCTTTCTTGTATCAGGATAAACCCCATTTTTATGTAGTAGTAGAGCATATGGGTTAAATCCTTAGTTCAAGAAAATAATGGATGTGCCACTGCTGATTTATGCTAGCTGAACATCTGTTTCCTGAGGTAGAAAATATTTACCCATAAAACACTTTATCACTGGTAAATGTATTTAAGAATTTTTCTACTCCATTTTGTCTTCCTCTTCAACCATGATATGTAACTAATACTGTAAGTCCATTTACTTAGTTTTTAAAGATAATTTTCTTCTAGTTCCAGAAATTCAAAATTTCTGAATTCCGAAGCACACATATTGTCATAAATAATAAAAAAGATTAATTGAAGACAACTGATCATTCACTGGTTAAAGAGAAGGGTTCTTTTTTTACAGGAGCATTTCACATGATTATTGGTAAATTGTTTTTATATTATATGACTAAAATTATGTTAGTCATGTGATCACAAATAAAAGAATTCTATAATCTTCTGAATTATTGTCTCTCATACAAATATAAGTGCAACAAAGACATCACATACATGTTCTTTCATAGCAAGAATAACTAATAAATTACCAGCTACAGGAGTCTATCTGCTGGATATAGGGTGCATCATTTGTTTTTGTGAAGAATTCACTGGTATGTCAACTGCTAGTCTGACATGGAGAGAATTGAACTGTATTTTCCTCAAAAAACCATTATTCCCTTGAATGAAAGACTGGGCAAAATATTATATGGGAGCTGTATTGGTAGAGAAGGAAGATAACACTCTAAAATGGACTACTCACAGGCATTATTTGCAATCAGAAGCTCTGTTAGGAGAAAATTACTATTGAAAACTAAAATGGTACCATGTTTAGTACAATAGCCATTTCCTTCAGTAACTGTATGAAAAGGTAGTTTAAAAGGCATCTTTTAAAGTACTCTTCCTTGACAAAGGAATAGACCTGCATTTTCCTCCAGTGTTGTAGACAGAAATGGTAAATATATGCAGTTATCTTCATATTGCAAACATGGGCTCAGCATTTGAGGACCTAAAGAGCTGAAAAATGATATAGACCTTACATCCATTTGGGAATGACAAGAATGTTAAGGAGACTGATAGGACCCAGTCGTCTGTTGATGTAACCTGACATTGCTCCATTGAAATAAATGGAGTTATTATGATTCATAAGGTGGTCAGTAAATGCATTGCTTTGAGACTGGAGCTTTTCTAATATTACAGTAACTTTAAGTGCTGTGGATATTTTATTTTTTTCTTCAGGATTACATATGTATTTATATCTTCTGCAACCCACTTGGCATCTTATAATATAAAATGAAAAATCTTAAAGCTTTCTAATCTGTTAGACCTTGATTCCTTTTTTCAGGCAAAGCTCTCAGCACTCAGACTTCAGTGAGCCTTCAGTCTTGTTACACACACGCTGTGTGGAAATGAGCCGTTTTCTGTGTGTGTAAATGTGCAGTGAAGCTGGTCACTCCTACTGGGCTGGGCTGGACTCAGAATTTCACTTTCACAAACCAGAAGTGAAAAAGTGCACTGAAGTCTGCTTAATACCTTATTTCATGCTGACCTGCTTGATCGGTGTGATTTTAGCAAGCTAATGTACGTTAACAGCATTGATTCTCCAAAAAGGTGTCTAACTGTGTAGAATTTTTAAGTAGTCCTGTATTTTTAATAATAAACTAATAACTTTTAAGTACTCATTTAGAAGTATCTAAATTTATTTTGACCTTACCTCTTTTCAACAAAAAGACTGCAAAACTGTATCGTGTAGGTTTGACAGTCTTATCAGTGACAACTATCAATGACATCACATAATGATCTTGTATGCCAGTATCCCAATAGTGTCTCAATCAACCATATTCCAACAAATATTGCCCAGTGTACGGCTGTGTGGGCACAGATTTGCAATAAAAACTATACTTGCGTTCCTTATATGCTATACATGCTTCTAAAATTCATAGAGTTTCAGAGACTTGAAGTTGTTGAAATCCTGGGTAACCCAGATTTTGAACACATTGTCATGGATAATGAATACTTCTCATAAGATTTTTGTGCCTCTGGATGTCACTGTTGTTTTGCAATAATATAAACAATGTTATATGACAAAGCAACAAATGAAAATGGTATAATCACCACCATCTTATGTTTCTTACAATGTACAAGGCTGAATACACTGGCAATCTAAGAAATACCATTATTTTAGTGTAAGAGATGAACAGCTGAATATATAAAATAAACTTTACTTCAGTTTAATATTAGGTGAAAAGGAAAAAACCCTACACATTTCTTCCTAGGTGAAAATTAGCTTTTCTGGTGTCCTGAAATGGATTCCTTTAGAAGGACTTCAAAAGGTATATGAGCCTTCTTCGCCCTGATGTGGCCCTATCAGACTGTGTGAGTCAAATGCAGTGGTGCAATGTGTGAGGAGGAAGTGGGCAAGTGTCAAGGACCATGCATTACCATTGCTGCTCACAGATGCTCAGGAGAGGAATGGAGTTTACTTTTCCCAAGAAAATCTGTGATGCATTTGTTACAAAATTGGGAGCAAAAGAAGGAAGGGAAAAATCATACCTTTGTTCCTTTGCAGTCTCTTGCACAGCAAACAGTCTGCCTTCTGGAGTTATATAAAATTAATGGAGATTTAGTGATTAGGGAGGGCATTTTCATAATCGTAAATTGCTGCAATTGCCCCAGTTATTTATAATAAAATGGGACATCTGCCTGTACTGTGTGCCAGAAGTCTTCCTTAGAACACAGATTTGTCACAAACTTGTAGAAATAGTAGGGTGTGACAGGAGAATAAGACAGTGTACACTTTTCTAAATGTGTCTAATCTTTAGGGTTTTTTTTTGACAATTCAGTGGATTAGAGTGGCTGCCTTTGTTGGAAGCATCAAATGCTGAATAAAAAAGGAAAAAGAGCATTTTATAAGAAAAAAAAAACCAAAACCTAAACCCCAAGAAACCCCCCAAAACAACAAAAAACCAACCAACCAACAACAGCAACAACAAACCTGAAAAATATTTCTTTTTTAGAATCCTTGAATCTCAAATCTAAGTAGGAAATTTGCCTGTTTAGGACCTTCAGGAAACACTCTGGCATCCTGTGTTTTGAAGTCAGTAACCATTGACTTCAGTTTGGGTAGGAGTTCTTTACAAATGAATATCATCACTCTCAGAGTCCCACTGACTTCCATGAACAATGAATTAAGGTAGTCAAGCTACTTTAGTAGATCAATATATATGAGTATGTCTGAAGTACTCCTTGCTATTATTACTGAGCTCGAGCAGAGCAAATGTGTTAAATCATTCACATGCTGTAGAGAAGATGCTGTTCGTAGACTATAGTCCTTTTCCCAGTAGCAGGATGCTAATGTCACATTGTGCTGTCTGGGTGGGTTTTCATTCTTTTCTCTCTTTTAAGCCTGCAGACAAATAACTTACACCTTTCTTTTATGGTTTCAAACTGCTACCATTACAAGCTTGTTTAATAAGGCTTTATGAACTAATTAATATGCCTTTATCTATATGAGCTTTTATCTTTATGTGCCTGATTGCTACAGTAATTCTCTCACATTACAGGAAGCTATTTTCAAATTAGCAATGTCAACACGACCTTTTGCCACATGGATAAGTCAAGGTTCTGGCCTGCCAGGTACATAGAGGGTAGCTCAAACTGCTCAGGGCTGGCTGTAAATTACAGGCTGATGAGAGGATGTGATGATCTCTGTTCCTCAATGTGTATGAAGCCATTCATTCTCCTAAAGTAAGTGCTATATAAGTGATGTAAAGTAAGGTATTCTCAAACACTGGAAAGGAAAATGAAACAGTCAATTTAGAATTAAAAATGACAGTAGGACCATTAATGAATGTGCTTACTGGGAAGCCAGTGTCCATGTGCCTGAGCCAGTCCCTAACGGTGCCTGTGGTTGGACCTCATGGCCACCAAGGGACATCTCCAGTTGTCGTGGTTTAAGTCCAGCTGGTAACTCAGAACCATGCAGCCGCTCACTCACTCCCTGCTTGTTCCTCCCCCTGCTCCCAGAGGGATGGGGAGGAGAATTGAAAGAATGTAACTCCCAAGGGCTGAGGTAAGAACAGTCCAGTAACTAAGGTATAACACAAACCACCACTGCTGCCACCAATAATAGTAATGATAAGGGAAATAACAAGGGAAGAGAATACAACCGCTCACTACCCACCGACTGATACCCAGCCCGACCTGAGCAGTGATCTAGCCCTTCCGGGTAACTGCCCCCAGTTTATATAGTGGGCATGACATGCTGTGGTATGGAATACCTCTTTGGGTAGTTTGGGTCAGGTGTCCTGTCTCAGCTTCCTCCTGGCTTCCCCTCTTCCCTGGCAGAGCATGAGACTCATAAAGTCCTTGGTCAGAGTAAACATTACTGAGCAGCAACTAAAAACATCGGTGTTATCAGCGCTGTTCCCAGACTAAAGTCAAAACCACAGCACTGCACCAGCTACTAAGAAGGAGAAAAATGACTGCCACTGCTGAACCCAGGACAGTATCCACCCCTTATTCCATACCATTCATGTCATGCTCAGATCCCACATTTTTCAATATGCCATCACTCTTGCCTCATATATAAATATATATACATCCACACACACACACAAAGAGCTATCAGTCCTTATTGAGTGGACAAATCCCTATAAAGCTGCTGAGTTCATCCAGTCCATGATGTTGAGCTCCATCTCTTGTAACAGTCTCAGAGCAGGGCAGACCGTGTGCAGTGTTGGATTGTTGCCTGCTGATGACACCACGGAACTCGTCTGGTCACTGCTGAGCTCATCTGGTTTTGTCATTCTTTGTTGGGATGATGGTTGGAGGGAAGTCAGGGCCAGTCACTGGTGACCTGAAGATATCTAGTTGGTGGGCTCTGAAAGTGCTACATAGCAGGCAACAGCATAGAATTGGGTTCATTGGCTGTTTTCCCCTAAAATCAAATCCCCTTGAGGTACACATCGGACTTCCCCATCTTCCTGCATTACCCACCAAGTATATCCAGGTCCCTGAGCAAAAGCAATCCCACGAGTGGGTTTGCCTTTACCTGAAGCTGGAATAACCCAGACTGTCTTCCCCAGCAAATTCTTCATATGCACCACGGGAACTTTATCCCCTCTGCAATATGTAAAAGTTCTGACTGGGCTGGGCCTGCCCTATTGGCAGATCCTCTGGTGTTGACCAACCAGGTGGCCTTTGGTAAGTGTGTATCCCAGTGCTTGAAAGTTCCCCCAACCATTGCTCTCAATGTAGTTTTTAACAGCCCATTGTACTGTTCGATTTTCCCAGAGGCTGGTGCATGGTGGGGGATGTGGTATACCCACTCAATGCCATGCTCTTTGGCCCAGGTGTCTATAAGGTTGTTCCAGAAACGAGTCCCATTGTCTGACTCAGTTCTCTCTGGGTTGCCATGTTGCCACAAGATTTGTTTCTCAAGGCCCAGGATAGTGTTCTGGGCATTGGCGTGGGGCACAGCGTATGTTTCCAGCCACCCGGTGGTTGCTTCCACCATGGTAAGCACATGGCGCTTGCCTTGGCGGGTTGGTGGCAGTGTGATATAGTCAATCTGCCAGGCCTCCCCATATTTGTACTTCAGCCATCGTCCTCCATACCAAAGAGGCTTTAACCGTTTAATTGCAGCTTAATTGCAGCACATGTTTCACACTCATGAATAACCTGGGCAATAGTGTCCATTGTTAAGTCCACCCCTCGGTCACGAGCCCATCTATATGTTGCATCTCTGCCCTGATGGCCTGAGGTGTCATGGTCCCACCGGGCCAAAAATAATTCACCTTTATGTTGCCAATCTAAGTCCATCTGAGCCACTTCAATCTTAGCTGCTTTATCCACTTGTTGGTTGTTCTGGTGTTCCTCAGTGGACCAACTCTTGGGTACATGGGCATCTACATGACGTACCTTCACCACCAGGTTCTGCACCCGGGCAGCAATATCTTTCCACAGTGCAGCAGCCCAGATGGGTTTACCTCTGCGTTGCCAGTTGCTCTGCTTCCATTGCTGCAACCACCCCCACAGGGCATTTGCCACCATCCATGAGTCAGTACAGAGATAAAGTACTGGCCACTTTTCTCTTTCAGCAATGTCCAGGGCCAGCTGGATGGCTTTCACCTCGGCAATCTGACTCAATTCACCCTCTCCTTCAGCAGTTTCTGCAACTTGTCGTCCAGGACTCCATACAGCTGCCTTCCATCTCCGATGCTTCCAAAGCACTGGAGGAGCCCACTGGACTAGATACTTGCCCATACTATCCCACACACCCTGCCACTCATGACTGTCCAGCCTCAGGGAAAATCTGTTGGTCTTCCTCCTATACTGTCATCTAACCCTAGACAAGACCCGATTCGGAGCCTGCTTAGCTTCCATGATCAGACAAGATCGGGCATTCTCAGGGTGGTGTTGCCATTGGCAAAACACAGACAGCATATGCAGCAGCAAGCTGCTTCCCAGCAAGAGGAGCAGCGTGCTTTCCAGGACATTGAAGGGCTCCAATTACTCTGCCCAAGATCCTCTGCAGGATGTGTTTTGGGAGGTCACATCACAAGGCTGGTGTGGATCATAGAATCACAGAATGGGGAGGGTTTGAAAGGACCTTAAAGATCATCTAGTTCCACACCCCCTGTCATGGCAGAGACACCTTCCACTAGACCAGATTGCTTGAAGTCCTGTCCAGCCTGGCCTTGAACACTTCCAGGGGTGGACAGCCACAGCTTCTCAGAACAACCTGTTCAAGTGCTTCACCATCCTCACAGTAAAGAATTTCTTCCTTATATCTAACCTAAAAATGGGTCTCCAGTTCTGATCTCTGGTTCCACCAAGCCTAATATCTGCACTGAGTAACTGTACAAACCATTGAAAACTCTTGTTCCAAAGGACCAAGATGCAGGTATTTATATCACTGTAGAATATGAGGCCTTGGTAGAATATGGATGAAGATCATCTCTTGGTAGTGAACTAACCTCTAATGGGAACCTCTCCCTTCAAAAACCTTAAAATCTCAGCAGTAACAAAAAAAGATGTGTTCGAGTAGAGCCACTGAAGAACTATAGTTCTGTCTTGTCATGACCATGACTTCAGCATTAGTTTGCCTTCCAATGTATTCAAAGACTCTTACAGTGGGAATTATTTAGAAGTGTTTATTTTCTTATATTGAAACCATCCAGCTTTTCACATCTCTCTGTCTTTTGAAATGACTGGAACTTGCCAATAGCAAGATGCCACCACAAACATTTAGACTTTAAGAACATGTGCCATTGTGATGAAAAAAGCCTCTTGAAGACAGAAACTTGAAGTGCAGTGATTTGGAAGGCTCTTGGAAAAACTGGGAAAAATGGAATAAAGTCTCCTAAGTTTCAGTCCAAAGTCTTATTTTATCACAAAGATGTTTTCCATCTAAACATTTTTCTTCCCCTCTCAGTTCAATAGTTCAGCCTTGCATGGTTGATATTTTTCATGAGTTTTTGCTTCATTCACACAAGTTTGAAACACTTTGCTGCTTTCCAGGCAGATAGTGATTCTCTAAAAAATGTTAACTTGTATTGGTAACACAGATAATTTAAAACACAAAATAAAATTAATTGGAAATAATAAATCTTACAAGCGTACTACTCTTATAAGGAAAACTCTTTTACTCTACTGTGGTTTCAAAGTTATGGATAAACAGGGGAAGTTTAGATTGGATATAAGGAGGAAATTCTTTCCTGTTAGGGTGGTGAGGCACTGGAATAGGTTGCCCAGGGAGGTTGTGAATGCTCCATCCCTGGCAGTGTTCAAGACCAGGTTGGACGAAGCCTTGGGTGACATGGTTTAGTGTGAGGCATCCCTGCCCACGACAGGGGAGTTGGAACTAGATGATCTTAAGGTCCTTCCCAACCTTAATTATTTTATGATTCTATAAATAAAAAAAACATTGTATTTGTTTCACAAGCAGTTTTGATGTATTTGAATTCTTCAAAGGTCCATAGCGTCAGCTTTCTTTTAGAGACAGAACTGATCAAACTTACTTCCATTAATGTTAAAATATCAGATTCTGGATTATTACACAAAAGGATAAAAAAATTTAATCCTTTTAGTATGTAGCGTATCTAGGGGAAAACATCCACAAAAGGATGGAAATTAATTTATGTGGTATTTGTATGACTATCATACATGCTTTCAAAGGATTTCTCTTGTAATTCAAGATTAGTTCAGCATAAATTAATGGACTCTTAAAGTATTACCCAAAGCTTATTATGATAGACTTTAGGAGCCACTTTTAAAAATGTTTTTTAATAATATCAACTACAAGGTCCCTGAAGACATGATATTTCTAGGCTTAGCATTTCTTCATCAAATATTAAAATAGGTCAAGCAATTTTGTTTCAGTTCCTTTTCTGCTCATTCAACTGCTGTGGCATGCATACTGAGTAGAATGTATTATGTAGATTTACCAACTGTTGAGTTCCCTGCTTTGTTTCATTATCTTGTTTATTTTGTAATATATACTGAGAGCGAAAAAACTACAAGTACATCCTGAGGAAACCTGATATTTACTAATTCCATAAAGTTAGGGTCATCTTTCCTAGCAATAGGAGAATAAATTAATTGTTCAGAATTCATTCTTGCAGATGCAAGTAATCTGTAATGAAAAGACTGACCTGAGAACAGATGATGAAAAGACTGACATGAGAACAGATGACTCAACAAGGTTCATAGTTGCATGATTAAAGCACTAATAGCTTATGGTATGAATATACTGTTGTATACCTGTGGATCTAATTGGAATATTTGCATTTGTCAATTAGAATTTGGCTCAGTTAAGGGCCTCAAAATTTTGTTCTTAGGGCCTAGTAGCAAAAGACAACTCCCAAAATGCGTATCTTCCTGCCTTACTTTCCAGCTGGACAACCGTTCTAAGCAAGTATGTAGCTTAATACCACCAATCTGGCATTAAATTCTGTACGAAGTTGCACAGAGGAATCAGACAGAACGGGGCTATGCAAACACAGTAAACTATTGTTAAAACCTCCATTTCAGTGAAATACAAAGGAATGTGACCCTTCAGGCCTCTTTTATTTAAAAGCTGAAAGTACAAAGTAATGCACAGAAATGACACTTTTAAGGTGGACATTTAGAATGGAATTACAATCTTTTGATATTTAAAAAATCAAGATGCACACAATTTTTACACAATAGCTGGCACAGAACACCTCTTACAGCATAAATTGCAGTAAAGACTTTATAAGCTTATAGTTCATCAATAACGTTGTTAAATTAGTTTTCATACCTTTTGCTATACAGTAGCAAAATACTGGTCATTCATTTCATCAAAAGGAAAATCTGGCAGCAGAACCATTGCTGGGCAATACCTAAACTTTCACAAGTCTGATTTTGATTTTAAGCAATCGAATGTTCAGCAACTCAAGAGGCTGACTTTTTTTTTCTGGAAAAATGTTGCAGGGCTTCTTTGGAGGAATGTCCTTGATGCAGGAGCAAGATCCATGAAAAAATATGTCGTGTAGATTGGAGTCTGCAGGCTAAAATTATCCATGATTCTTTGATTTGATTTTGATGCCAGAGACAAAGAGTATCAAGTCTTTTATCAAGTAAAATCGTGTTTCAGTGTTACGCTTTTGACAATACTGGTGTATCATTATCTTGGTTTACCTTTCTTCTGTGTGCATGATTCTGTTTCTAGCAATGTAAAATACTTATCATTATGATTTCAGAGATGCATTATTGTTCATGATATATTTAAAGATGAGCTGCTAGCTCTTCTGATTGAATTTGAACAAATTTGAAGTTGAACAACTTGGGCTTATTGGTTTGAACAGCTGGCTGAGAAACATACTTCATGATTATCCTCTTGTCATTCAAATCAGTCTCAGATTTATTTCCACTCCAAGGACTGCAAAATACAAGAAAAAATAAGACTAATTTTTTTTTAAATGGTGACTGTGATCAGCAAAATAAAAGTCATTCCCTAGTGTCATGGTTTAAGCCCAGCCAGCAATCCAGAACCACACAGCTGCTTGCTCACTTACCCCCTTGTTCCTCCCCCTGCTCCCAGAGGGATGGGGAGGAGAATTGAAAGAATGTAACTCCCAAGGGTTGAGGTAAAAACAGTCCAGTAACTAAGGTATAACACAAACCACTACTGCTACCACCAATAATAATAATGATAAGAGAAATAGCAAGGGAAGAGAATACAACCACTCACTACCCACCGACCGATACCCAGCCCGACCTGAGCAGTGATCTAGCCCTTCCGGGTAACTGCCCCCAGTTTATATAGTGGGCATGACGTGCTGTGGTATGGAATACCTCTTTGGGTAGTTTGGGTCAGGTGTCCTGTCTCAGCTTCCTCCTGGCTTCCCCTCCTCCCTGGCAGAGCATGAGACTCAGAAAGTCCTTGATTGGAGTAAACATGACTGAGCAACAACTAAAAACTTTGGTGTTATCAGCACTGTTCCCAGACTAAAGTCAAAACCACAGCAGTGCACCAGCTACTAAGAAGGAGAAAAATGACTGCTAGTGCTGAACCCAGGCCACATAGGAAAGGACTTCATCCAACATTCCTGCGAGTTACTGCAATGCCTCTTTTGACTTGCAGAATTTTGGATCAGTGGTGTAAGTGTGCAGACTCAAGAAGCTAACAGTTCCTACAACTCCCAGTCTTTTCGCTACCTGCCTTGTTACCTCTTGATTGTAAACTATGGCCAAGATTACATATCAAGAGTTTTTCTGAAAGTTCCTCATGTATGTGAAGTATTTTCCAAATTCCTGGTTCTAAAATAATTAATGATTGCAAGATAGAAATGTGAACAGCCTGAATGTTAATAACTACAACTTCATTTTTTAATCAATTTTTAAATATTAGAAATTTGCAAAACTACTTATACAAATGAAATTGTCCCATCTCACTGGCTATAATAATCCTGCTCAATTATGGTACTGCTAAGACACACACATTTATCAAGTTAAAATAAATGTGCATAATTCTTCAAAGGCTTTGTGTAATTGCTTCTAGATTTGCCATCAGCTGTACTTGTCTTTGCGATTGTATCTTTACTTGGTACATTTTCATATTGTAATTGTATGGTAATTGTTTGTGATTGTATCTATGAGGTTTTTATGCAGTAATTTTGAATGGCAATTGTCTGATTGTACCCTTGCTGAAAATTTTAGTACTTCTTTTTCTCAGAATGTACTTGCTAACAAGCAATTCACATAGACCAATATATACTAGACTGAAAATTATATAAATAAAATGGGAGGACATTTCTACAAAGATAACACATTGTGAATTGTAAAAGTGAGTACTTTAATGATTTATAACTTTTCACTTAAATGTCTTCTGCCAAAGAAAACTGCTGGAGAAAGACTGGTAACTGTATTATGACTCAGTAGCTTTGGGGGTTTTCATTCTTTCTGCTCATTCCTCTCTGCAAGTTCTCATGAACACTCTATCTAATGGCACAATTTTTTATAAGGTAACCTGGTTCCATCGACATTTTTTTCAAGGCAGGAACACAGCTTAAAAGCAGAGCCAGGGCCAGGTGCATGGCTGTGCAGGCATTTTCCTGGGTCCCATCTAGTGGCAGGGACTTTGGTGTGGGGTGGACATCAGCTACCACTGTGCTCCTGTTAACTACTCCCAGAAGATCCTTGCTATAAGCTCTTCCATCTAGGTGATTTTGCTAGCAAGCATTCTGAATGATTTGTGTTGCTAGAGCATCTTGAGGCCCTCAATACAGCCCCATATGAGAATTAGGAATTAGAAAAATTAGGATTTTTTAAGATCATATGTAAGCATAGTTTAGCTGCACAGAATGACGAATTCTAAGCTCATTCCATAAATTCTGCTGTATGAAATATAATTTCACCCAAGCACTCACATGTAGGAGACAACAGCTAGTTTATTGTCATCAGTGCTAATTTTAGAATGAGCTTGATTTTGCAGATTTAGGAGCTGTTTTTCCTCATTTTCATGACCAGTAGAACTAGAAAAAAAAGTAGATTTTGAAAAACTCTCTGAAACCAACACTCCAAAATAAATTTCAGGCTTATGGATTTAATTTTATTTCTCAGTAAATGCATTTTGTTTATTTTTTTTAGTTTCTTAACTTTGAGAAGTTATGGACTGCATTCATGGCCTGTTTCATCATACAATTTCAGTGGCAAGGAATTCTCAAATTCTGTTTTAAAAAATATTACAGTGTTTAGATATTTGATTTTTGATGTTTTTCTTACATGTCTTGATCTCAGATATGTGAAGTTTAATAAACCTGCTACACTCAGCATATTTTCTTAATTGGTTGATTTTTCCTTCCCCTCAGAGACTATTCATTCTGTTCTGGCACTGCTTGTATTTCTTGAAATAATGATTTGCTATTCATTCTCTATAGCTTGTGTATTTTCTGTTCCTTCACTTTTCCCCCAAAACTGTCTAACAGTAGATGACAAAGGTAGAAGCAGGCAAATGTTAAAAGATGTCACCAGCCCAACCCAAGTTAGGTCTACTATATTCAGTGGCCAGAATTCATCAATAAAGAATCAACAAAAGGATTTCACTGCAGGCTACTTATGTTAACAAATGCTGTATGCATGAACCATGAATAGTGAGCAGACAAGACCAGATGTGATATTTAAATGGATTAAGTAGGCCAGTTAACTATTATTTGGAGTCACTGCAATTCATCTAATTGAATTTGTTCTTTTGGCAGTGATCCCAATAAGCAGACTTTTAATTGCCCAGTATGCCTGCGGTAGATAAACAGACTAAATATAATATACTTCTAATCTATTATGTGGATCCCTTAAGCATAAACCATCCCTACTCTTTTTTTAAGGGTATGAATAACTTGAGAGCACTGGTTTTACTACTTTTCTCCAACCTGTGGAGTGCTGTATAGTTGCCCGAGAGAGAGCGCATGAAGAGTTAAACAGCATGCAATGAAAGGTGTGTCACCTTTCCAGGGAAAAATATCAGTACTTAAAAAAATAAGCCAGGCTCTTCTACAGTAAGTCTTGCCTGAATAGAAATGTCTTAAAGGACTTTATGAAAGATGTCAGGATTTGCAGTTATTCACAGTTTAGAATTTACTCAAACCACTGGATCTTGTGAAGCTTATCATGATGATGAAAATATATAGACTTCCTATATTTTACATATGCCTAGAGTCCATTGAAAAGGAAAGAAGCATTTGTGGCTAAGAGACTTGAAAGTCAGATGGTAATGCTTATATCTGTGCTTTCTGAACTGTTAATACACCTAAAACCTGGAATTGTTTCTGGAGTCTTCTGCAGACTTCATGAGATTAACCAGTGTCAGGGTGAGGGCCATGTCCCTTCCCTGATGCTTGTGGCCATGTCATTGGGCTGTAGGAGTTATAAGGGGTCAAATGGGACTCTGAGGAATAAGCACAAGAAGGAGGACATGAATGGAGCATGGAGGTTCATGTGCTGTTGTGCTGCCTTCTAGGAAAAGAGGATTCTGATTTTTGGTGTCTATTTTCAGGATCGTATCTGTGTTTTACATTCAGATAGCATTACCTGCAGACCAGAAAGCCTTCTACAGAAGCAATCTGCATCTGTCCTCATTGAGCAAGACAAACTAATTACTTGCTACCACTACATGCTAATTGCCACGTTTACCTGGGCTGTTGTCTAGCAACCTGTCTTCAACAAATATTTTAACCTTTTGTGGCAGAGGAAGGAACAAGATCAATGTGTCCATTCATGTAAGACCTCTCTAATCACTTGGCTACTACATGAAAGAACCATGAAGCTTTTAAAAAATTATTATAAACAGTAACAGTTTTATTTCCTTTCAGATCACTAAACCCACAATTTCTTACTTGAATAAGTAGATACAGAGTTGATATTTTCCATGTGAGCTGTCTTTGAAGCTTTTAGCTCTCCTTTACTTAATTGAAAGGGTCCTGAAAATAAACCGCCACACCATGCACAGCATTCCTGGCACAAAAGTAGCTCAGGTCCATTGGTGTGAAGGCTTGGAACTTCACAGAAATTGGTACCATGTGAAGTAAAATTCACTCTTTTTCAGTCAACAGCAAAAGAACTTCTCAAGCTCTGTTATGTACAAATGCCCAAGCCTCCTGCTGCTTTCTGCATTCATAGAGCTCCTTGGAAAGTAGGCTATTATTTCCAACCTGAGGGAAACAGGTTCTCCCTTAAGCTTGACAGCTGACCTTGATAAGGAGTCCATGTTCAAAGCGTCTGATTGAGGAATGTATATGTGGTGGTAACAGAAAAAAAGAAAGGTTAAGAGTTAAACCACATTGAGACATAAGGTGAGCATTTGTTTGTAGACTACTGACAGACTTTGTACAGACAAATCTTCATCAAATAATAAATACTACAAAAGAAACCATCCTAAATTTCAGAGTGTTCGCTATCAATTGTCTAGGCAGAAGCATGTGGAGAAGAACCATGCAGAAAACCATACGAAAATCAGAAAACCATGCAGAAAATCGTACGAAGCTATTAACAGAACATGTTTTGTTAATTTTTCCATATATCACATTGACTAATTAACAGAAGTATAAAGGCTTTTTAATGACCTTAACTATCGATATAGCCTAATTCACCTCTGGTTCCACTTAATAATGCATCACATGAGTGGTTCCTCAGAATAGAAGTGGCTTTATTGTTATTAACATAGATGTTTGGTGGACTTTGTGTGCGGAAGATTTTTCTGCTAAAGAATAATGTTTTGCTGAAAGTAGAAGTCTTGCAAGAATATGTCAAATCCAATAAAAATGCAGCTTACAAGAAATGTAAGAACAAATAGTTCGGCTTTGAAGTGATATTGGAAATGGAATGACAATATTAATTTAGTTTCATATAGAGCTTTGCTTCATTTTAGGTGACAATAAAGCAAAATAGAAACAGTATTTTGTATCAAAGTATTGACCTGAAATGACAAGGATTAGTCTGGACTTCTTATGCCCATCTTCTGTTTAACTTCAAGTACTAAAATACCCACTATCCCCCTTGAGTGTTTTGAAAAGCACTATAGATGTTTAACATCCACAAACAGCTGTAAAGGAACAACATTTTGCTTGTGCAAGTAGGTATTAAAACCAGGTATATCTGGAAAGAATATGTACATATTCTGCAAATGATAAGGCAGACGAGGCTAGCTGTAAGTGAACTTGTTTGCACTCCCTCAGGAGTCTGGCTGCAGTAGAACTGAACACTATGAATTAATTTATCTAGCTTTCAGGCTGCTTGGCAGCTTTTTGCATTCATGCTTGTGCCTTTATGGCTGGCCTGAGGATGTACACACAGCATGACAGTGTGCAGCACAGGCATATATCCTTATTCAGTGTTTAAGCATGGGAGTAGTTGTTACTCTGAGATGTCACCTGGTTATCTCTTACAGGAGCTGTCATAAGGATTGCAGGCTGTGGAATTTACAACACTATCTTAAAATACTGTGTGATTTCCTTAAAGGACACTGTCAGGTTAAATCAGCATCACATATCAAATTTTATGCCCTTCCTCTATTTTTAATGTGTTTTGAATTGAAATTTTTGAATTTCTTTTCCATTTAAGGTACTCTCTCTGCTGTGACACTTTGCTTTTATGCTAAACTCTGGTCCTTTGCCTATGAAAATATGATTTCTCTTTGGTTTTAAATGTGTTTTGTTTCTGAATACAAAGTTAACATAAAAAACATGTTAAGTGTTTGACAAGAAGAAAGTCCTTTCACTTCAAAATCCTCACTTCAGAACGTCTCACTGCATTTTCTTTTTTCAAAGAAAATATGACATTCCAATTCAGTATAAATGTGGTTTATTACAGTCTATTATTAGTATTATTTTTTTTTTGCATGAGCTGAGCTACTAATCAGAACTGTGACTCCCATCATGCTAGATGCAAGGACTTTGAAAGACTTATATCCAGCCCATGAAGAATGCATGAAATGAGTTATGTCTTAATCACTAAATAGGTAATAAAGGGTGTGGTTATTTAGACAGCCGACATATGCCCGTAAATGGTATCAAACTGTGAAGAGAGGAAAAAGTAACCTTCCTTGTGTACATGCACACTTTCAGAACGTGATATGATACGCAAAGCAAATTTATATTTTGAGGTTCTATTACCTGAGCTGGGATTTTGTAGAGTATGTGTGCATAAAACAAAGGATGCAAAGATACCATGCAAAGGTATCTGAGAGAAAGTTTAATGTGCTCTAATATCTTCTTGCACCATGTAACAGTTCTTGAGGTGATATAGTCACATTACCGTTCACCATGGCCAGGTTGATTAAGTGTGCTAGTTCAAAGCTCAGAAGCTGCTAGAACATGCATCAGTGGAGGAAGAATCTCTTTTCCATTGATTCCAAAAGGATGTTGTAACTAAAAATTACTGAAACTGAACGGGAGAAAAATTGATAACCTCAAAGAAAAAAAAAGTGCAACAAAGTCTAAAATTAAAATGTACTGAAACAGATTTGATATAGTACATATGAAGCTTGAGCTAAAGGGACTGTTGCCAAAACTGGGTATTACTTTATTTAGGACAAAGGGAATCTATTTTGAATTCTGTCATCAATTTGGCAGAAGCATAACTCATCATAATGTTAAAAATAATAAGAAGCTTAGTCCAAGACAGCTGTGCAGCAACTGATGATACCTATAAGATGTTCTTATCAGAAAGACTGTCTTTTCAGTAAATGGGGCATTGAGTAAATACTTGCAAAACCTAAGGTTTGTGATGAATCTTGCTATTCATTGTCTTTGTGATCTTTAGTGCGTCACTCCCTGGCTGCTCTTCCTGCCTGGTTTTATGTCTTAGTTATATAGGTAGAAAACTCATTGGAATAGTGGCTATCTCTTATTTTCCAGCAATCTAAGTGAGACCCTTGGTTTTAATTCTGTCCCTGTCAATCCAGATTTTAAAATCCCAGCCTCATTTGCCCCTCTGCAAACCTGTTTGTGCCTTCCCAACTCTTCTTGATCTTGCCTGTTCCTCCCATCTGCTCTCCCCTGCTTCAAGAGCTGCAAGGATCTTAGATTCAGCAATGTCAGTACCATGCTTTGGGTCTCCTGGGAAGCATATATCCTGGGAAGCTGTCGTGCTGCCCTAGTCTGGCTTGTGTCATTGTCAATGTACTTTGGTGTTTCAAGCACATATTTTGATGACTCTCTTGAATACATATTTGTTTCCAGAGCTGTATAAGTCAGAGCCTTTCTCAGTTACATAAATCAACAAGAAATCAATGACAGGAAAGTCTGTAAAGAGATTGCTCGGGTCTGGCCAGGCAGCTTCTAGTTTTTCCAAAGTAAATATTTTATGACTAAACTATAAAGCTGAACTGATTTATGACAGCTCTGAAACAAAGACAACCATTTTCCAAGGAAGTTTGTAATTAAGGAATGTTGAATGAAGTGTAGGACTTACAAATATTTTTAAATTCAGTAAGATTCTAACATTTTATTGCATCACACTGTTACAGAAAGGCTAGCCACTTCTTCTACATTCTGTAGGATTTTTCCATGAAGGGAAGAGTAAATTTCCCTGACTAAACACCATCTGAAAAAAAGATGGTTTGTGAGAAATTCTTGGTTTCCTATTGGAAAAAGAAAATTAAAAATCCATCTAATAAGGAACTTCTAGGAAAGGACTTTATTACCTAAGCTTTTCTTTTCCAATTAATGTCAACAAAACATTCTTTAAAAAATATTCTTTAAAAAAATCTTCCCCAACATTCTATTTAAGCAAAATATAAACTAAGGGGTTTTGTTTGTTCATTGGTTTGGGGGAAAAAGATAATTTTCTGCTGGGATTAGTGGTAGATTAATGGTTAGAGTCAGAGAAGGGAAAGAGAAATTATTTACATGAGACCTCTTTATAAATGCTGGTACTAGAGACCTTACTCTAAAGGATTTCTATTAATGGCATGTCATATGCAATAAGGAATAAACCACATACTCAATGTGGGTAAAAGCACTGAAATAAAACAGAGGGAGGATTAGATCAAGCTTGCAATTTTTTTTCCTGACAATAACTAATTTTGCATACTACTTGAGGAAAACAAGATTGGATCATAAGGATTTACACTAGCTAGAGTTTTATGTTTGCAAATGAACCTTTTAAGTTTCAGTAGCTTCTAAAGGATTAATTTATATTTAAGTGACATATGTATATATATGCATAAATGTACAAATTAAAACCTGAAAATCTAGCCAAGAGAAAATGATAGGCCAGTTTGGTTAAATGACATAAACCAAATTTCTTTAAAAAAGCACATAAACCCAGATTTTTTGCTTTTAAAAACACCTAAAATAATTTGGTTTAGTGGGTTTATTTTCCCCCCCAAAATATACCCAACTGTTTCTTAGTGAAGTTGAGAGACAACAAAATCTTTAGCTAATAATGTCACCCACTGCAGAGAGATCTTGAATTCTAGATTGGGGTTTAAACTTAAAGTCCAAAAGTTGATTAAGGACTAGAATCCCTGACTGTGTTCCTGATTAATATTTCAAACATGGAGTGAAATATTCAGTCTCTACATAATTACAGAATATAGGTATCAGAGAAGAAAAATGCCTTTGAGTGACCTATTCTGTTTCTTTGTGAGAGCAAGATAATAATTTTAAGTAAATTGGCAGTTACAAGGGTTTTCCAAATCTAATTTTGAGGCGTCCCACTGATAGGATGTAAACCGTTTTTGTTGGAAAAGTATTCCATGGCCTAAAAGTTCTTTCTGGAAAATTTTGCTGGTTCATTGACATCCACAAATCTCTTTCTTTCTCAGGTGCACTCTGTCTTATGAATGTAAAAGTGCACACCTTTACATTCATACTGAAATTTTAATGTAAAAGTAAAAAAAAAAAAAAGAGCTGGAAAACATAGAATTTAAAAAGATTTTAAAAACTCCAACTTGCATACAAATAAAGACAAATGCAATAAAATGTTTTTTGAACATATGACTTACAGAAAGAGACACCATTTTACATTGGGAGTGTAATAATCTCATATCTTTAATAAAAGACCAAATTTCTTCCTTCCTTCCCTCTTTCCTTCCTTTCCTTCCTTCCCTCTTTCCTTTTTTCCTTTCCTTCCTTCCTTCCTTCCTTCCTTCCTTCCTTCCTTCCTTCCTTCCTTCCTTCCTTCCTTCCTTCCTTCCTTCCTTCCTTCCTTCCTTCCTTCCTTCCTTCCTTCCTCCATCCCTCCCTCCCTTCTTTTGTTATAGGTTCAAAATTATTCCTTCAAATCAAATCAGTGATCAAATTTAAGTATAACATATCTAGACTTTTGTGATAATTGTGTTCAGTTGTGAAATTTTCACTTGCTCTGAAATCTCTTCTTAATAATTTCTTAATCTATTTCCTGATGCTACTCTTGAATACAAATGTGTCAAGGAACTTCTAACAGAGCAAGTGCATTGTATTTTTTTAAATATGAATTTTTACTTTTTTGTTTATGATGTCGTGAATTCTAGCTTGAGTAATTGCATTTGGCCTATCTTTATTTCCTTTTGAGTTTACTAGGTACATTATTCTTTCCCAATTGCTTTAATTTAATGTATGAAGCCCCACAATGTAAAAAAACCCCAAAATATACATCCACAGAAGCACTGTATTTTTTAATAGGTATGTACATTATATTGCACTTTATTATGGGGTTTTGCAACATTTACCCATGATCAGATTTTTTTTTCATATTTAGGTATAAAAATCAACATATATACTATCTGCATGATTTTCTATTTTTATTGTTGTCTGTCATAAAGGTTTCAGAGACCTTTTTTACCATGTGCCATCATTGCTGGTTTTGTTCTTTGATGCTTTCCACTTTTACAGCTGTCTCTTCTGTTCTCATTAAGTTTGCTTTGCTTGGAAATTCAGTGCAAAAGTACACTATGAAAACTTCATACCATGCAATGTTTGCACTTTGATGTCAAAGAGCATTAGACCTGCTCTTTGTGTCTTAGAGCAGGTGTTACAAATCTTGTTATGGGACTCCTAGTATGCAGGCTCCCAGCTATGTCCTCAGACACATGTGTTTGCTGCTTGTTTTTGAGTCTGCCAACTTCAAGATTTTCTTCTAAAAAAGAAATCTGAAGGTATAAATATCAGCTGTTTTCACCATGTTCTTTTGGCAGAGAGGTTTCATAAAGTTTGACACTTAGCTGTCTTTCATTCTCTTTATGCTGTTTGTAAATTTGTTGAGAAAGAGCAGGTAAAACTGAGATCATCTGAGTGCACCTTGAAGAAGCAAGTCACTAACCAGTATTTCTGCTTCCTTACAATAGTGCCGCTGTTCTCTGACAACATGATGTAAAAACCAGCCCAAAATGCAAATGAGTAGGTTGTTTTGTTTTAGAAAAGCTGACATACAATGAGTATGCAAACTTTTAAATGTTTCTGAGAAAGCACGGACTGGACAATGAGCACATTCATTGGACATAGTACTGTTGACCGCTGTTGCTACATGCCATGTAGACATGTTGCGCAGCAGTGTTGACACCAGTGTAGTACACCTTTTTGCAAAAGTGGGCCTGAAAGTTTTATGCTTTATGTAGACAGAATCAGGGGCACTTCTGTTTCCCTCTGCTCTACCTGGAAGTCATAGAGATGTTAACTGACTGAAAGGAATTCTACATTAAACATAAGAATCTCTTTCAAGACAATATAGACAACTGCTTCAGCTCTGTTTAAGCATGAGTGCATTCTCTTGAAGGCAGCACCTGCTCTCCATATCAGTGACTAAAATGACACTTCAATTTTCTAATAATTGATGTAATTTCTGTAGGCTCCAGTATAAACTCATCATAAGAACGGCTCCATCCTAGGCAGGTGATTGTAATCCATATTAACTGGGGAATTTTCAGTGATACGAAATTTTTCTAAAGCTTACACGGGAGATGTCAAAACATCCAGTCCAAGGGAAACAGATGCATATTATCAAGGTATAGGGACTATAACAGTAGGACAAGGAGTAATGGGTTTAAATTTAAACAGGGAAGGTACAGGTTAGATATAAGGAAGAAGTTCTTTACTGTGAGAGTAGTGAGGCACTGGAATGGGCTGGCCAGGGAAGCTGTGAATGCCTCATCCCTGACAGTGTTCAAGGCCAGGCTGGACAGAGCCTTGGGCAACCTAGTCTAGTGTGAGGTGTCCCTGCCCACAGCAGAGGGTTTCGAACTAAATAATCTTAAGGTCCTTTCCAACTCAAACCATTCTGTGATTCTATGATTCTATGCTTGTCTGTTTCTCGCTTGTACAGGAAAGAGTGATAGTATTTTGAAAGCAATGGCAATTTTGTCTAAATTATGGAGGGTATATTTCAATAATAGTCTTTATTTTCCTAATGACAGTAGGGTTCCCTTATTTTGCTCAGTGAGGGGTAAATGGATATAACAATCCAAATGATAAACTCTTTGTTCCTCTCAGAATAATTTATTATGGAAATGAAATATAAGAGGTGCTGAACTAACTGAGCTAATAGACATTTTCCTAACAGAGTATTTCATTTCTTAAACACTTAAATTACATTCAGAAAAAGAATATATGCTGCAAAATGTCATAGGCAGAACGTTTCCTGTTTCAGCATTAAGGAATAGGTAGGCTGCTTCTGGTATGACCAAACCTACTTCCCAAAGAACAATGAAAAGCCATTTTCACAAGTAACATTATTATTAGTCATAGTATTAGCTAGACATATTAAACTTTAGCCTTGCTGTGAGGACTTATTTGTTACAGAATTATGGAGAATGGACAAAAGCATTTGTTTGTAAGTTGGGGTTGAAATAGTACATTCTTACAGACTAAAGAGCTGTATTTTTCAGTAGTTATGTTTTGCATTGCTGTTTGTTTTAATTGGATATGGCAATGCTCAAAACAGTAAGGGAATCAGAACTGCTACCTGCCTTTCTAATACCTAAATTCACATAAATATTTTAACATAAGGAGTGGAGATTTTAAAATTCTAAGCACTACAGCAGAATGGATTAGCCTTTAGTAAGGGGAGTTTCGAATTGCAAGTGCCAGGGGGTTAATGGAAAGCAGTATGTCATATTTCCTGATTTACCCTTTCACTATCTTGTCCAAAACACCTGGGTAATGTGTTACCCATAAATTATATTTCAATAAGCATACTTTGAGCTTCAGCCCTTATTATTTTCAATAGTTTCAAATAAACTGTTCAGAAATGCTGGCTATGTGGAAAAGTAATCTGTTCTGGTTGGTGTTATAGAAATATCCTATGTACAGAATGAACATAAGGTACAATAGATCAGCTTTTTCGATAACTTCAGAGTACTTGAAGATCTAGAGGTACTCTAATGTTTTTGAGATGGGCTTATGGGGACAAATGTGTTAAATTTATTTTAAATTACGTTATCTATATCTGTTCTAGTTTGCTGGGAACACAGAAACATTTTGTATGAGTCTATAAGTTTGAAAAACATAGTGAGTTTTATTATTTCCATCAACATTTAGAGTTTACAAAAGCATATAACACAATTCCTAGGTGATGTATATCTAACTTAGATTTCACTCTCTCTTCTTGACACTCTCTGACTGCAGTCTTCAGCACTTCCATGGCAGATGAGCCATGGAAGATGACCAGTTTGCAGTGGATTTACCTTACCCCTTGTCAGCTTTGCAGCTAGCTGTGAATGCTATGCTGCTGTGGCTGAACCACTTCAGTTATCTCATCCAGGTTGTTACAAAGCAGTTGAAGTAGGTATGCACCTCAAACAATGTTGCTTCAAAATCTCTGCCACTTCTGAATATCTATTGTATGGTTGTTTAATGTACTTTAACGTGATCTAGTATTAAGAAATTTATTAGCCTGAATTTGTGGTATGTGTATTCCTCTTAATGGACCTATTACCCCTCTTGCAAATCATAGAATGGCTTCGGTTGGAAGGGACTTAAAGATCATCTAGTTTCAACCCCCCTGCCGTGGTTATAATGGGACAAAGGTGTCATTTGTAGCCTTGCAAAAGTGGGATATGATGGGCTGGAATCAAAGTCTTACAAATCAAAAACTTACAAAAGAATCAAACGTCCACATCTTAAGAAATGTTTACTAGCTTCTGCTAACCCATGTGCAATGACACACCCATTTGAGAGAGAAGTATTGCATGCTGGCCATGGTAGATTACCCTTGACATAGTGAGGCTTTATCAGAGAATGGGTTATGTCTCCCTCTTTCTATATCTGACCCTGACATAAACCGGTGTGCAAAAGCTAAGGATTCCTAAGGGCCTCATAACTGGTAAAAGATAATCAGATCCTGCTTTGTGTTAGCTAATTATCCTACTCTTGCCATCCAGCTCCCCAGGAGATTTTCTGCCTTTCTCCCCTTATCTCACTTCCCTCACACTTTGCCAATGTCCCACTCTGCCACTCACTAGACAATATATTCTTTTCAGGTATATACACCAAGGAAGGACTAAGGAAATGGAGCAACAGAGTGTTTTGATCCATATAAATCATCAAGCTGAGATTCCCAGGACAACACTTGCCAGAGAGACAGATGGTGTTGCTACCACCAAGTGGAGTGTCCTGTAAGTCATTGAACAATTCCTATGAGTGAAACCACTTTCCACTTCCATCTTGACATACTGTTCATACAGATCTTTTAATATAAGTGTTTTAGCTGGGTATTTGCTATGAATTTATAGTACACTGAATTTATATATGATATTTCTTACTCTTTCACTTTCTTATCTTTTGATAGATCGTTAAAAGTCAATGTCACTCTTTTACTTTCTGATTTTCTTTCCAGTCTGCTCCTTTCTAAAATGAATGTCAGGATATCTTTATTCCATGTTGGACTTTCTATCCTTTCACCCTTCTCAATTTCCTCTGCAGCTCTTTCAAGAAAAAAATCAGACTATTTTCTTAATGATTAATTCACTATGTCTGCTGTGCTTCTTCAAAGAGCTTTGCAGTAGTCAATGTATCTCCCAAAAAACATACCAAACAAAGAGGCTTTTAAATACTGAATTTAAAAGCAGACACAAAGAATGCTGTCAGTCTTGACCCAATGAAATTATCAGATTTTGGTCAGGAATTTTCTGTAAGATGATATTTTGCCCTGGAAAACAAAAAGTTTGTATCTGATACCTATCAATTGAAAAAGCTATATTGTGTTTTCATTTTGTGTTCAAAATGAAACAGCAGTTCAAGGTTTCTGTTGCTGCTCACAGAAATGTCCAAATTGAAAGATTTGCTTTGCCATGGAATATTTGTTTCAAAACAGTCTTTTTTTTTCATATTTTATTTTTCTACAAAGGCTATGATTAATATTTTTCCTTTTTATTAGTGTATCATATATCAGCCAACAAGCTATTAATGCATTCCAACAGCATCCATGTCACCATTTTAGTTCTTGAAACAACCCTATTTTATGTTCTGTTTGCTCTCCTGCTGTAATGCTTCCTCTTGTGCATAGTCTGAGAGCTCTGCAGCTCACTTACGCATAAAAATTGCTGAGGTAATAGAAAACAGTAAAACCTGGGAACATAGCAGCACCCAGTCGAAAGGAAAGCTAGAATTCCCTCACAATCAGTTCATTTAAAACTCCACCAGCCTGTTTGATAATAATGTTTAGCAATTTATAAGTTGCGCAGTATGATAATTTTGGTTACTTTATTAAATTTGTCTTCTCATGACCGGAACTTTATTTTGTCCCAGTGTCCTGCAGCAACCCCTTCCTTTTGGGTATATATTGTATACAATTTTTTTTGCTATATGCTGTAAGTTTCCACCATTAGGTATTGAATAAGAATTCCCTCATCAAAAAGCTTTCCCACATCATTTTTTTCTGGTTGATTTTAGAGATAAATCCTGTAGAAACTGAGGACACATCATCCTGTTGACAAATAAGGCTCAGTATTTTGTGAAGATATGCAACTGCACCAGGGACTCAACCACTTTGATGTCCTCTAGACACCTAAAGACATTAAACAGAACTAGACTGTATTTTGCATTTTTTTTTTTTGTTTTAGTAGTTACCTATTTTCTCTGACATTAAGCTTTTAGAGGCTCATAGCTCATATTGCACCTCAGCCTTTAATTTTTCTATCCTATTAAGATTGGAGATACTGAAAGCTTTATCAGATACTGCATAAAATCTTTTAAATTGGTTTCATATTTATTAAAACAGAGCAGTTGTTTTTCCCAGGTATTTCAGTATTTTTGTAGAGCAATCAACTCAGTAGTTCTGGTTTTTATATTTTTTGACTTCAACTTCTTTTAATTTTTTCCTTTTCTTTCATCTTTTTCTGCCTCGGGAGCATTTAATTACATAAAATTTAAAATGTGCACTACATTTACAGTACAGTACACATCAGCTTTTGTTTGACTTCTTATACCTTACTATATTTTCTTTGATGATATCTAGGAAATCCTTGTTATTTTTTTTAAAGCAGTTTTAAATATTTTTCTGCTGCATGGGACTTTAAAGAACATTTTAAATAAAACCAATAGAACTCATGTTTCACTTCCCCATGTTTCATTTCCCTGTCTCTCCCAGTTCTGGTCTGCCTGAGAATATTTTTTAAAGAGTGGTGAGTAGACTGAGGCTATGATTGGGAAGTCTTCGTCCTTACCATGTGGAGACACAAAACTCCAGCAGATCACTCTGATCTTTTTCTGTAGTATTTGAGAAAAATATTTTTTTTCATAATTCAATTTCTGACTGTACAGAGACATACATAATTCAGTACACAGAGGAAAGAGCTGGTGACTCCAGCTTTTTTTAGAGATTCTGTCATGGTTTAAACCCTAGCCAGACAGCTTGTTCACTCACTCCCAGTGAGTGGTGCCGAGCTGACAACAATTGAGGCCCCCCCCCCCCCCCCAGGGGCTCTCCCCTTCCCCGCTCCTGGAGGAACGAGGAGGAGGATCGAAAGGGTGCAACTCCTATGGGTTGAGACAAGAACAGTCCAGCAACCAATGTACAACACAAGTCACCACCGCTACCACCACCACCACCAATGATAAGAGAAAATAACAAGGGAAGAGAATACGATACCACCCGCCAAGAAATGAGTCCCACCCAGAAGCCCGTGTCCTTCTGGGTAACTCCCAGTTACCCCCCTCCCCAGGCATGATGTGCTGTGGTATGGAATACCTCCTTGGCTAGCCTGGGTCAGGCACCCCATCTCTGCTTCCTCACAGCTTCCCCTCCTCCCTGGCAGAGCATGAGCCTCACAAAGTCCTTGGTCAGGGTAAACATCACTTAGCAACAACCGAAAACTTCGGTATCACAGGCACTGTTCCCAGGCTGGAAGTCAAAACACAGCACTGCACCAGCTACCACAAAGGAGAAACATGACTGCTACTGCTGAACCCAGGACAGATTCTTATCCTTATTTTTTTTTTTCTTTTCTTTCAAAGAGGCACTCTACTTCCATATCCCTAATGAACAGGAGTAGGTCACTGACTAGATGGCAACACTTCAGTTTCTGAAACTTCAGTGTACCTATGGAGAGGCACCACAGTTACCATCCCTGCAGATAGGACAGGGCTCTGCTCTGTGCTCATCATCTTTATTATGTTCCTTGTAGTGTCAAGGAAGAAAATTAATGTTGAAGGAAGCCGTGACTTAAAGGCTGGAGGCCAGCATTTCATGTAGACATTTCTCAAATCCTGGGACTAGTATGTGCATTGTCTTATCCAGTTTGACTAGGGCCACCCCTCTAAACCACTACTTTGGATATCTGAGGAAAGACACTTCCTCAGTATCACAGATATCTGAGCTGGATTCAATGTTTGGCAGCAGTGAACTCTAAGGGTGATGTAGCTGACAGAGATCTGCCAGGGATAATAATTTTTTTAAGCAAAACCTGATATTTTCCTGACCTGTGAGTCAGGAAACCATGAGACCTGTGTCAGTGTTTAAAGCAAAGCAAAGCAAAGCATATACTGTGAATAAAGTAAAAGGGAATGAGAAATTAAATTATGGAATGGTTTTCATTGTGCTCAACGTAGAGAAAATGATAATTTGGGTAAAACAGAGAATTTTATCGTAATTATCTGCTAGGATGATGCAAATGGTTTGTGCTGGCCACAGTATTCAGACTTGCATCAAATTATCCTGTTCCTCACATCCATGCTCCAACATGATGCAAATCTACAGTATGGGCAGAAATTCAGAAAAGGAGATCTCCATTATAGAATCATAGAATCATAGAATAGTTAAGGTTGGAAAGGACCTTAAGATCATCTAGTTCCAACCCCCCTGCCCACCTGGCACTAAACCATGTCACCCAAGGCTCTGTCCAACCTGGCCTTGAACACTGCCAAGGATGGAGCATTCACAACTTCCCTGGGCAACCCATTCCAGTGCCCTTACAGCAAAGAACTTCTTCCTTATATCCAATCTAAACTTCCCCTGTTTAAGTTTTAACCCGTTACCTATCACTACAGTCGCTAATGAAGAGTCCCTCCCCAGCATCCTTGTAGGTCCCCCTTCAGTTACTGGAAGGCTGCTATGATGTCTCCACACAGCCCTCTCTTCTCCAGGCTGAACAACCCCAACTTTCTCAGCCTATCTTCATACGGGAGGTGCTCCAGTCACCAGATTATCCTTGAGGCCCTCCTCTGGACTTGTTCCAACAGTTCCATGTCCTTTTTATGTTGAGGACACCATCTAATGGAGATCAAATTTATCCTGAAAAGTAATCACAGAGCAGAATATTATTTATAGATGTGACCCTAATAAAAGAAAATTACACTCTAGAGATGTGGTTTAAGCCCAGCTGGTGACTAAGCCCTGGGTGTGATGAGGGTGAGAACCGGAAAGGCTTAGAGAGAAAACTCATGGGTTGAGATAAAGACAGTTTAATAGGTAAAGCAAAATCTGCATACACAAGCAAAGCAAACAATGAATTCATTCACAACTTCCTATGTCAGACAGGTGAGCAGCCAATCCTGGACAGTAGGGCTCCATCATCTATAATGGTTATTTGGAAGACAAGCAATGTAACTCTGAACATGCTCTCTTCATCCTTCTTCCCCCGTCTTTATATGTTGAGCATAATGTCATATGGTGTGGGATACCATATCAGTTGGGGTCAGCTGTCCACGCTATGTCCCTTTACAACTCCTTGTGCATGCCCAGTCTGCCCACTGGTGGCGTGGTGCAAGGAGCGGAAAAGGCCTCGGCTCTCTGTAAGCACTGCTCAGCAACAACAGGAACATCCCTGTTATCAACACTGTTTCCAGCACAAATCCAAAACGAGGTCTCCGAATAGCTACTAGGAAGAAAATTAACTTTATCCCAGCCAAAACCAGCTCAAAGCAGAATAAAATTTGCTTTATATTGGAGCTCAAAGATCAGCATGATGTCCCAATTTTAAATGGAGGGGATGGGAAATATTATAGCAATTTTGAGGATTTGAATTGAAGAGAAAAGACCAGCACCTCAGGAGTTTTACTGAGACTACTAAATTGCAGTCACCAGTGACAAAGATTATGCAGGTGTCCTGGTTTACTGTGCTTGAGGTATATTGTGGTAACTGTAACAGCTACTAGGAAGAAAACTAACTCTATCCCAACCAAAAGCAGGACTCCAGTACTTGGTGTCTTTGACTTTAACATTTTTTTGAGTAGCACAGGGAGAGTAGCACTGGGATTGCGGTTATTGTAATAAAGGAGAAATGAAAGTGTAGTTCAAAATTAGGATTTTTCATAGTAGGCAGCGTGTGTAGCATCTGTTGAGAGGAGACATAGCAATAGGGTTTTGTAAGTATTTGTATTCCTCAATCCACCAAATACTGCTGAGGTTAAATGGAGGAATCCCTCTTTACATACATTTGACAGCTGATCAACAGCATCATCACTGTGGCTGTGAAGGCTTTTTTCTTGCAAACACAGGCGAGCTCTGCTCCAGTCCTTGTTATGTTAAATATGAGGTACCTCCGCTAGAAAAACATGTAACTACATGTTTACCTTTCAGAATTCACAGCTTTATGCTAATGAATCAAGGCCTCAGTACACATTTATTGTAAACAGGAATGAAATCATGCCACACTGGCACCTTGGTTTGGTAAAAATTCATACATGTCAAGGTTCCAGAGCTTCAAGGCATGAGTGTATGGTTTTAAGGTGAAATCTGAATCACTCCCACAGTTCACAGGAAAAACAATTCTACCAACCACCATTGGCAAGTGCCTGTTATCAATCATTCTTTGTAGGGGCATAGGAGTAGGCACGTGTGTGCAAAGCTTGAACAATAATTCTGCTTTTTTTCAACTGTAGTACAAGTATAGCTGAAGTACTGTGTCCAGTTTTAGCACATTTTTTCACAAGACATGGGCCATTTAGGCAAGACACAAAATTATGATCCACGGTCTCAAAAAAACTGTGTATGAAGAAATATTGGAAGAAATTGGTTTGTTCATTTCAGAGAACATGTCAGGAAGGCAGAGTAATGAATATCCAAATGTAGCTGCAGAATAAATGAAAGTGGAAAAAAAATGGTTTTCATATGCAGGACACTGGGCATATAATAGTCAATTTGAAGAAAAAAAAACATAGGTTATAAACTATCAAATGGTTAAGCTAGTTAAATACTAAAATAATTTGACTGGGAAGATTGTGGAATCTGCTGCCATTTAAGGTTTGAAAAGGGTTTAAAAATTTTAAACTTTGGGAAACTCAATTGGAACTGTACTAGTAAAACATTAATATTGTGTTTACTTTCATTTGAAATTGTCAAGAAATGCAGCTTTATAGGACATTGCTATTTATGACGTTTCTTTTAAATAAATATTTTAAAATCCAAAAACAAGTGTTAAGACTGAAAAATTACAAAAACTATTGGTTTTTTTTTTCATTCTATATTCTTAGAAAAATAAATTCTAACATGAAGCAGGCTTGCATAAATAAGGATTTCTGGAAAAAAAAATAAAAACAAGATTGGCTTAATTTTTATATCTGAGCAGTTGATCCTTACAGGTATGTCTGCAAGTACTAATAACAAGGGCAAGACACATTAAGTAGGTTGTTGGAGTAGTTTCCCAAAGTAATTTTGCTTTAGTCCAGTCCAAAGCCAAACGGAAATTTATCAAATACCATTATGATGTCATCAATACCATTAAATGGTAAAGTTAATGGTAGCATTTCAGATCTCAGTTCTAAACGGGAAATAAAGGTTCCTCAGAAAATTGGAAAGTTAATCTGTAAATGGTGACTATTTAAATATGCAGTATGCCTGCAGGCACCCTTTAATATATCTATATAATATATATATACTATATATATCTTATATATAATATAGAGGTTTGTCCATCATATTTGAAAAATTATGGCAGTCAGGTGAAGTTCCCAATGACTGGAAAGAGGGAAATATAACCCACATTTTCAAGAAGGGGAAAATGGAAGACCTAAGAAACTACAAACCACTCAGTCTCACCTCTGTGCCTGGCAGAGATGCTGGAGAGGGACTTTTCATCAGGAACTGTAGCAATAGGATAAGGGGTAATGGGTTTAAACTAAAACAAGATAAGTTTGGGTTGGATATAAGGAAGAAGTTCTTCACTCTGAGGGTGGTGAGGCATTGGAACAGGCTGCCCAAAGAAGTGGTGAATGATCTATCCCTGGCAGTGTTCAAGGCCAGGTTGGACAGAGCCTTGGGTGACATGGTGTAGTGTGAGGCATCCTGTCCATGGCAGGGGGGATGGAACTAGATAATCTTAGGGTCCTTTCCAACCCAAACCATTCTGTGATTCTATGATTCTAGAAATAAGGTATTTGGAAGAAAATGTGTATTCACCCTTTCAGCAATAATCAGCTTAATATTCAGTTCATGTTTTCAAGAAGTATTATTGGTCAGTGTCAAGAAATAGGCAACAGACCTGTCTAAAACTAAGACAATCTACAGAAAGGTTGTGAGATAAAATAAATTCCTCAAATTTTGATTATTTTTTTTCTCCCCACATTCTTAATTTTTTCTCATTTCTTGCCATTTGTTTTCTCAAGTGTATCAGCTGTTTCTGTTTTTTTCTGTTCCTGTTCCAATCTCCATCATTCTTAGGTGAAGCTATTTCATAGAACTAATTGTTCACTTTTCTGCCACTTCTTTGACCATTAAACGTTGCCACCAGGAAGACCTGTTCCCTGTGGTAGTGGTTGTCTTTTGGGAGTGTGTCATGGTTTAAGCCCAGCTGATAACTCAGAACCATGCAGCTGCTCACTCACTCCCCGCTTGTTCCTCCCCCTGCTCCCAGAGGAATAGGGAGGAGAATTGAAAGAATGTAACTCCCAAGCGTTGGGATAAGAACAGTCTAGTAACTAAGGTATAACACAAAAAAATACTGCTGCCACTAATAATAATAATGATAAGGGAAATAACAAGGGAAGAGAATACAACTGCTCACCACCCTCCGATGGATACCCAGCCCGACCGAGCAACGATCTAGCTCTTTTGGGTAACTGCTCCCAGTTTATATACTGGGCATGATGTGCTGTGGTATGGAATACCTCTTTGGGTAGTTTGGGTCAGGTGTTCTGTCTCGGTTTCCTCCTGGCTTCCCCTCCTCCCTGGCAGAGCATGAGACTCACAAAGTCCTTGGTCAGAGTAAACATTACTCAGCAGCAACTGAAAACATCGGTGTTGTCAGTGCTGTTCCCAGACTTAAAGTCAAAACACAGCACTGCACCAGCTACTAAGAAAGAGAAAAATGACTGCTACTGCTGAACCCAGGACAGAATGATGCACTTTCTACAAGTTATTCCTTGGAGTGTCCCTGGTGAAAACTCTTTCTTCCCCTCTAAATTTTCATAGACTTGGCTTTGGAAATCCATGCTTCCCAAACAGAGGACTCCAGTCCTTGTTGGCCTCATAAAGTCTCCTGCAGTGTCTTTTACTTTCTTAAACCTGGGTACTACTCTATTGGCAGTACTGAAAATCCTGTCAGGTTTCAATCTTCTGCAGTCCAGAAAATTAAGCTTAATACTCTCTGATGGTTCAGGTTCCAAATCTTATTCTGCCAGCTATGATGCTTTTAATCTTTTTGGCTTTCCTTTGCTTTCTATTTCTTTTCTCCTTGTATCTTTTTTATTCTGTCTTTCTTTATTGGAGCTGCCTGATTTCCTTTTCTTGCATCCTTTTGCTATTCTGATTTTCCCAGTGAGTCTGGGACAGTAAAGATCTTCAGACTGCATGTGATCTTAACAAAGCAGGGAGAAAACAGAAACGATGAAGGCAAATCTGACAGATTGAAGAGATCTTAGTACCAGGATAAAAGGAAGTTCAAAGAAACAGTGAAAAATATTGAGATGATATACTAAAAATATGACTGAGTGATGATATTTGTCAGAAATTAATCTTACAGCCAAGTCAGATGATAGCACCAAAATTGATTTTGCCCCAGTGGAAATTGTAATAGACCACTTTCAACCCTGCCATAGAAAATTCATTGGAGATTTGGTGGAAAACCATGTCTATCACAATTCTTTGAGCAGTGCTGAGAGTGGATTTACTCCCGTCTCCGTTAGCAATTAAGCCATTTTCAGGTCTAGATAAGGAGGATAAGCAGACCCCACAGCTGATACAACAATGAGCGATTTTCAGGTACCTGCATATGTTGTGGAACAGTCCTCAGACAAAACCTCAAAATGATTATCAACCAAGTACTAAATATTTCCGTCTATGTTATGACATATCCTATTGTAATCTATTACTGACATTGGTGTACCTTTTTCTGTAACCAAATATATAAAAGAGTATAATGTCCTCTAAAACTGTTTCCAACAGCTGTTTGTTAAAGAACAGTTTACACTTAGTGTTTAGGTTTCAGCTATATTTTAAACAGACATTCCCATTCCTATTTAAAATGCATTCTAGTTCAGGCTATTGAAAACCATAATTTAAAACTTGCTTAGAATTAAATGAAGTATTTAACCCCACAGCACAAATGTGTTATGTTTTGCTACTTCCTTGGTTTATGTTATTCTGCCTGTTTTGGGTTGCTTGGGGTTATTTGTAATCTTTTTCAGTTTTTGTTTTCAGTGATAGCAAAGGAATTTGTCTAAACCGATGTCACTGTTATTATAGTTGTTGCCGATGCTTGCATTTGGAAAAGCTTTATCTTGTGTCTCATTTACGTGTGTAATGACATATCATGAAGTGTCTCTGATATATGGATATACACCTGTATCTCCTGCTGACAGATGACCTGCACTTCAGACATTTCTTCTCTATCATAAGGGGACTGATTTAAAAACCTATAAAAAGATCATAAACATTTTCACAGAAGTATCTCTAAGAAGCTGCTTTACTTTTATTTTCTGCCTCATGTGAGGCAGAGGCTTAGGTTTCCTTTGCTATCTTCTACTTGTGATCTGTCATTGATATTATGTTGTGAATTAGGATGCTGGTTATATAACACCTGTCAGAATGCAGTATGTTAATAAAAGAAGTGAAACACAAATTTGCCATTCAGGGAACAGTTTCTCTGAATCAGAGACTTGTTAATTCACAAAGGTGGTGAATTCTGAAGGTAAGTTTTATGCCAAAGTATATGGAGAAAACGTAGGTGATCTGGACATGTTACAAATGCAGACAAATTGTTGCATGGATAGTACATAAATAAAAAAAGAGGATCACTAATTATTTAAATGATGGAAGAGACTTTGATCCATGCAAAAAAGAAAAATGCAAAGAATCAAACCTTCAGCTACAATGAAATGTCTTTACTGATGTTGTCTGAAAGGGTTTCCTATGTATAATGTGAAGAAAGACACCATTTCAGAGAGGTTTTAGCTTCATTTTTAAGACTTCATATTGCCATTTCACATGTGGCACTGGGCCACTTTTGGAATAGCCAGTCACCATGAGAATGCTGTAAATTTTAGGGCAGTCCTGGTTTTCCTGTTTACCAGGTTAAAATGTAGGGTTTTATTCAGGCATATTACCATGTCTAGTAAGGAAGCAGTGATGAATATTTGCAAGTATGGCACTCAGAGGCTTCTCATCTCAGATGATGTTTGAACAACACACCTCCATGATGTTTTGCCACAGGTTAGAAAAGAGGGTGCAGTGACTGCGCTGCCAGTAAAAAGATATTCTTGGTTATCTGGCAGTTAATCTGGACTAGATAATATCACAGGAGTGATGGAGCTTAGTGAAGACCCAGATGAAGAGAGGTTCAGGGAGCTTGAATTCCTTACTCTTTTTTTTTTTTTTAGGGAAAAAGGAGACACTTACAGGGGGTTTTCATGCCTTTGAGTAATAAATTGTGTACCTACAGTGCTTATGGCCAAGTATTAGTAGACAGTTGAGAAGATTCTTGGGGTATATATATGTAAACTTAATTTGAATAGGGAATTAAATACATGCAGAGATGAACCAGCAATGGCTTTTGGATCCAGTGGCAGTTTTTGATACCCTAAATATACCATTGCTGTTGCAGAAATACAGAGGAATCGGTAATATTAATTGGTTCAGAGATAGGACAAAAAGTTTCTGCTTGAAATGTGAGTTTTTGGATCAGCTATTTGAATAGCCAGATTGTGAATTCATAAATTTTAATTACTCTTGCTCCCGTGGAGTTTGTAGAATATCTAATCCCAATTTCTTTATGCACCAAGATGTCTAATGACTTCTGTACAAGTAGTTGTGTAGAGAATGCACAATCAGACTTGAAATGATTATATGCTGTTGGGTCTTGCTACTGTTTTCTGTGCTATGAACTGACTGTTGATTATATTTAACCTGGAAAAATCATGTGGCTGAATTGATTAGCTCCGCATTTTTCTGGACCTCTACATTGCATTGTTTTATTTCTGTCCACTCAAATACTACAATTCAAACCAGGGCTTCTTTGGGATGCCATTTTTCAAGGACCAAGTTAATAAGGCATGCTAGGAAGAAAGGTGGGAAAAGAAGACTAAATATTTTAGTAACCATAAAATTCTGTCTTAAAGTCTCACCTCTAAGCCATTGTTTAAATTAATATTTTAAGTATTCTCTGCACCATCAAAGTATCTAAAACTGAAAACTTTCCTGAATTTAGATTTATGAGTTCTTGTTTATGTGACTGCTTTCATACTTGCGCTATCACTGTTCCTCCTTGGATTGCTTTTTTTGGGGCACTTTTTGTCATGTACAGAGAAATTCTGTACATTCTGCAGTTTATAAGAATAAAGGAGATACTACAGATAACACACATAATGGAGAGCTGGAGTTAGTAAGCTGTTCGGCTGTGCATCGACATCCTGCATAAGGGCTGTTACATCTCTTTGCTGGCCAGGTCATCAGCCGGGTGATCAGAGGGGTTCGTGCCTACTGCTCCCTGAAATAGCTTTGTTGAGTCACCATCTACAATTCCCTGATGTTTTTCTTTAGGATTTGTTGCCTTTTCACACCACTTCTTTACCTCTTCGGCTCTTGAGCTCTTGGGCTTGTCATAGTGCTATGGGACCAGTGGCTCCCTCCACCCCAGCCAAAAAACAGGGCTGGTGTGGGGCAGCTGAGACAGGCCCAGCCCCATGCATCAGGTACCTCCACAGGTCTTTCTCGCAGTTTAGGAGCCTCCTCGGGGTGAGACCAAGGCATAGTGGGATGACAACAAAATGGACTTTGGGACTCAGAGAGCTGAACACCTAGGAAAGGGAGAGATCAGGTTCATTGGCAGTTGACAGTTCTGATCTTCCTGCTCATCACCTGCCCTGGAAACTTGCTTGTGATAATATTACAGAAATTTGGGCCAATTTAGGGGGCAGCAGCTAGAAAACAAGAAGTATGATGTGCAGACATACCCTATGGCAATATTTACCCATGCTGGTATGTCTGTCATCTAGATTGGAGAGAATGGAACTTCAAACCCCTTTCAGCCTTCTGACCACTGGAAGCATGGATCGGTGGGGAGGAGATTGCTGCATGCAGGTCATGTCCTGACCTAAAAGGAAGATATATCTGGAACTGGATAGTGGGGGGCATGCCTGACACCCACTCTCTGCAGGCCCCTGGCCATCTAAGTTTGAACACACTTGTTGCTCCAGCTTGCAAGCTTGCAAGTAACCACAGGTGGGTTTTTTGCTTTTGTGCATTGCATATCTTAGAAGTGGCTTTGCAGATTAATGTACGGCAGCTTCTGTTTCCAATCTCTCTTCTCCTCCATATTTGTATGATGAGATCTTTAGCATTTCTTAGTTATGCTTTACCATTTTTTCTTTCTTTGCCAGGATGTCCTGGGTTCAGCAGTAGCAGTCATGTTTCTCCTTTGTGGTAGCTGGTGCAGTGCTGTGTTTTGACTTCCAGCCTGGGAACAGTGTTGGTGAAACCGATGTTTTTGGTTGTTGCTAAGTGATGTTTACCCTGACCAAGGACTTTGTGAGGCTCATGCTCTCCCAGGGAGGAGGGGAGGCTGTGAGGAAGCAGAGACGGGGCGCCTGACCTGGGCTAGCCAAGGAGGTATTCCATACCACAGCACGTCATGCCCAGGGTGGGGGGTAACTGGGAGTTACCCGGAAGGACACGGGCTTCCGGGTGGAACTCGTTTCTTGGCCGGTGGTATCGTATTCTCTTCCCTTGTTATTTTCTCTTATCATTGTTGTAGTTGGTAGTAGTGGTGGTGATTTGTGTTGTACATTGGTTGCTGGACTGTTCTTGTCTCAGCCCGTAGGAGTTGCACTCTTTCGATCCTTTTCCCCGTTCTTCCGGGAGCGGGGAAGGGGAGAGCCCTGGGGGGGGGGGGGGACACCTTGATTGTTGTCAGCCTGGCACCACTCACTGGGAGTGAGTGAACAAGTTACCTGACTGGGTTTAAACCACGACACAGGAGCATTGATATTTTATCAAAACTTAATAGCAGGTCCTGTTACTGAGGTTGCCAAGAATTTTCCTTGATACATGCCTTTTTTCATTTACTTATAACTTAGATTCCAGCTGTTGTGATGAATTTTTCCATGCCAATTTCTGCCTCCAGCTGAATCTTTGCATTGTAATGTTTCAAGCTTTTCTGAGAATGATGCTAGGGGAAAATGTTTTGTCCATATGATGCAGAAGCTTTCCTTTGAAATATACAAATCTCCATTCTTTGGACAATATGAAGAGATGAGTAAGAAGCAGAAAGACTGCAAACATATCAGATATGTGTCTTTTGCTTCCCATAAAAATCTGCTGGACCAAAGATTGAGGACAGAGACCCAGATTTTGGAAAACGGAGTCTGGGGAACGTGTATCGGGCTGTCAGGATAATGGCCAAGGAATGTGTGTGTGTGTGAAGCTGGACCAAAGAAAGAGAAAGGCCAATGTGACAGATCTAAGAGAGACCTGAAACAAACAGAGCTGGGATTGCCCAAGTGAGTATTTGGAGACAGGCAGCTTGGAGAAGCAGGGTATTTAGGCAAGGATCCTCAGATAGATAGGAGCAGCCTGAGGAGTCTTGAGAGATGCACTATAGGGCTGGGATCATAGCAGCTGGGAATCAGCACAAGTGCCGTCTCATGAGGTTTCATTGTGTGATCACTCACTACTTTTCCATAGCATTACAGTGTTGTTCACTCTGCACAAGGTATCTTTCCATGAAATTCTGTTCGGTAGAGTCTTGTTTGCAGGATGCTAAACTTCCCACTTTATTTGTGTATTTATTTTGCATAAGCTGGAAACAGTCACAAATGCCACTCAAACTGTACAGAATCTAGCAATCCAAATGTTCTCCAGTCAAAACAAGTTAATGTAACAGTGAAAACAAACTGTGCCTCCTGATGTCATCCAGAGCCTGAAGTAAATTAGAACTGGTGTTCAAATGAAGGTGGGGCTAGGAATCAATCTAAAGAAATTGTAAGATGCTAATTAGACTTAATTATGAACGAGAACAGAAAGAGGATTTTTTTCTTTTCTTTTTAAAGTTCCTCTCTTGCTTCTTTTGCCTTCTCAGGTTTGTTTTCCTCTTTTCTGCTTTACTCTTTTGCCTTCTGTCCTCCTGTTTAAATATAGAGACTGATTTAACTAGCTAAGATTTTATCTTTTGTAACAGTACAGTGACCCGTGACCAGAAGGGGAGCCAATAGTACTTCCTTAAAGAACCTGACTCTGACATCTGCCAGGTCTTGAAGGGCCTGATAAGGCTGTGTGATGTGTTTGCTTTTCTTTAGCAGTGAGTTTGCAAGTAACAGTCTGCAGCTCCAACTGAAAACATATTTTTTCCCTTTTCTTTCTTGTTCAGTTTGCGTTTTTGTCGTCCTTCCTTCCAGAAATAACAGAGGTTTTTTTTTTTTTCAGTGAAGGATAGTATTTCTGTAAATTGATCAAGCAGAAAATTTTCTTTGTAAAAACTCTTTATAATAAAAATAAGAAAATAAGAGATATTATTAAAAAGAAAACCCTTGGTAAGCGAGTACTCTAAGGCCTCTCTCTGTATTCAAGTTCAAGGCGAGGTTGGATGGGGCTGAGCAACCTGGTCTAGTGGAAGGTGTCCTTGCCCATGGCAGGGGTTGCTGGAACTGGATAATCTCTAAGGTCCTTTCCAGCACAAACCATTCTATGATTCTGTGGTTCTTGAACATTATTCAACAATCTAATGCTATACTGTCATATGGTCATTTTACACTATTGACATTTTAGGTCCATTTAGGCCTTCAAAATTAGAAAACATAGGAAAAGAAGGAATAGCAGTTAGTTAAATCAATTGAATGGTGCTCTGAAAAATCTGGATTTTTGCTCCCAGCTTTGTCAATTCACACTTACAAGTAGTCAAGATATTAAAACCCCTCTTTTCATGTACTATCTAGTCTTTTGTTTCTAGATGTTTGACTCTGTATCTCAAGGATTTATCCACACAAGTGCCCAGTGTCTCCAGGGCAATTGAAAGTAATGTGAACTACAGTTTGAACATTTAAACATCCTATATAATATTAAATTGTTTTGAAAAATCATGACCTAGTTCATGGTTTGGATTCTGTTCTTCCATTTTATGTTTTCTTATTTGTAGGAATGAAGCTAATATTATTTCCTTTATCCCAGATTCATGCATATTGATAATGAGTGGTAACAATGACAGTGATTATTCAGACCCAATAGTAATTTTGTGCTGCAGATGAGACAGATCAGTGGGCTCTGGGACACAGCCTCTGAGAAAAGGCACTCTTTTTTTTTCTCAGAGGATGTGTCCATATTTCAATAGCAGTCACCAGCATCACCTTTCTTGATCATTCTGGCAGGCAAGTGACACAAACTAAATTATACTAGAGCAGGTCTTTTTATCTTCTGTCTTTGCAGTTTCCCAAACATTTTCCAGCAGAAGCATAGATCTGTGAACTGAATCGAAGCCTTCTGACAGGAGGAACTTTCTCTTTGCTTACCTTTATGGACTCATTAAAAATTGTTCACAGTCTGGTAGAGGTCTCTGGGCCACAGGTTAAAACCAGCTTTAAATACATTAAACTTTCTGACTCAGCTGTCTACAGACATGAATTTTTCACTGCTGTTATCTGCATTGTACAGGTTCTGGAGATAAAAAGATTTCTATGTACAGATATTTCTCCTGGGCATTAAATCTGCTTAAATATCTCCATCTTTAAACTGCATTTTCACTGATTCATAGAATGGCTTGTGTTGGAAAGGACCTTAAAGATTATCCAGTTCCAACCCCTCTGTTGCAGACAGGGACAACTTCCACTAGACCAGGTTGCTCAAAGCCCCATCCAACCTGGCCTTGAATGTTTCCAGGGATGGGGCAACCACAACTCTGAGCAACCTGTTCCAGTGTCTCAACACTGGAACTTCTTCCTAATTATCTACTGTAAATATACTCTTAGTTGAAAGCCATTATGCCTTGTCTTATCATTGCACAGTGGCCCCATAAAGGCCATCTTTGGTTATTAGAAGGCTGCAATAAGGTCTCCCTGGACCCTTCTTCTCTCCAGACTGAACAAGCCCAACTCTCTTGGCCTGTCTCCGTAGGAGAGGCTCTCCAAACCCTTGGAGCATCTTTGTGGCCTCTTCTGGACTTGCTCCAACAGGTCCACAACCCTCTTGTGCTGGGTCCCCAGAGCTGAACACAGTACTGCAGATGTGGTCTCAAGAGTGAGTAGAGGGGGAGAATCACCTCCCTCGACCTGCTGGCCATGCTCTTTTTGATGCAGCCCAGCATATGATTGGGTTTCTGGGCTTCATGCACACGTTTCTGGGTCATGTTGAGCTTTTCATCAATCAACATCCCCAAGTCTTTCTCCTCTTTTCAGTGAGATGAATGACTTTTATGTTCATTTAGTGTATCTTGTTCTCTTATTAGAGAAGCATCTAAAGTGAGTGGTGGGAATTCTATACAGGATACAAAATCAAATATAGCTTGATATATATATATATATAGTGGATCAGTATTCATTCAAATATGGTCCTTAATGACCATCTGGCTGACTACACATACCAAAAGACAGACTGCTAGGAAGAGATACTGGGACTGTATTAGCTAAATGGCAGTCCCATTTGGCCAGGAATTGCAAACCTACCTGGAAACCACAAATATGCTTTAAATAATGCTGGAAAGGAAATAAAGATAAATGAAAAAGCTATTTGTGCTACTAATTTGAGAAAGGATTAAAAGGCTAGTTATACAGCTCTGTTTTGCAGTCTCATTTTAAATTATTCATTGTGCTGGGCATGCAGAAAGAATGACAAAGCACAGGGGATATGGCTTAATTAGCCTAAAACTTTATTAAGTTCATTCATCTGGGAGCTGTCTGGCAGTGAGTTGTGCAGTATAGGTTATCATGCCTGTTTCACTCTTTACAACCTATTTAAAGTGGGATGTCTTCAGCCTCTTTTCCATTTGCACCCACTGGTACTGACTCATTGCAATTGCAAGCAAGTTTAGTGGCCTCTTAGTCCACACGTTTTACATTTGTCAATCATCTCCCCCACCACTGTCTGCTGCAACCTTCAAATTCAGTTAGACTCTTTTTTATCTGCACTGGGGAAAGTTATGGGACTTACTCTAAAATGTGACAGTCTCCTTAGTGTTACCTGAACCTCTTACAAGGTCTCAGCCTCGCAAGGTAACAAGGAGTGCACTGGCCTGTCCTCAGGTGCCAGACTGTAGAAATGTCATGATCAGTCTCGCCTGCCTCAGCTGGGACCATTTACCTGTATCCAGTACCTTAGTCACACTTCCACACATATCCTTACAATAAACCCCAGGTCTCTGAGGAGGGTTCAGGTAATAATGATATTCACTCTGCTCAGTTCTCATTCCGAAAGGTGGGGAGAGTGGACTGGTTCATATATGCCACGTGCACACTTGTTTCTTTGTGGTATACAGTGCAGCTTTGCCTCATTTCTAAACCAAACAGTACTGCAAGACTGTCTAGAACTAGAATTAACTGTAAATCAGCCTCTTTCAGCTAAATATAATTCCTGAATGCCTCTGCTAGCATAAAATATTTAATGGAAATGTCTTGTAGTATTCTGTTTACCTTCCCTGTTTTGTATTTGATATCTCAAAGTCAAAAGACCACTCCACTCTGTTGCTTTAAGTCTCCAGACCTTTGCACGTCCAATCCATGCAAGACAGTTACCTTTTCTCTGCTGTAAACAGTACATGAATGCCACCTGGACTGTAGTTGAGTGCACCGAAAACACAGTTATTCTGGTCTATCTAAACTAACCAGGGACAACAGGTGTTCTTTAAACAATACTAGGAAAATTCTTCTGACATCACTAATTAACTGATAATTTAAAATGTCTGTTTTCCATTTTCATTTTAAATGTTCTCATATTTCTGATTGAGCTTTTGCTTCACTTGAGATTTAACATCCTTTTACAAGTTTTCCCCTGAAGTTTTGACATAGAATTTTGAAGATTTTCTATAGCATAAAACAAAGCTCCTTTGAGTAGTCAGTGCTGACCTGAAGGAGGGCTAAGAATATTTGTATTCATGGGAGAGATGGAAATCACTCAAAGTGCAGCAACCTAAAACCACCAGGCAGCCGAGAAACCTTTGGAGTTTTATTCTTCTTAGATAATAGGTCTCAGATTTCCCTTTAACTCATTGAACTGAAACTCACAGACAAACCTGTTAAATATGAGGAAATACAAACCTTCAACTTCACTCTCTGCCAACTATCAGGAAGCTTACCTAAGTTGTTCAAATTTCCTCATTAGTGTTCATACATAGGCTGATATTTGCTACATATATGATATGATTTAGCGTAAGGTGTCCCTGCCCACAGCAGGGGGGTTGGAACTAGATGATCTTAAGGTCCTTTCCAACCCTAACAATTCTATGATTCTATGATTCTATGTTGAGCATAGAATGGAACGCTTGAAGTACTTGATACTTTGTGTTTGGACTCTATGTTTTTTGCTTAACTAGGATAGATTTTCCATGAAGAACGTTTTCTTAGTGTGCTAGCAAGAAAAAAAAAAGTAAACTGAAAAAAAGCCTTCTTACATCACATTTTATGAATTGATAGATTTTTTACTATGTAGAATATAGCAGAACAAAATAGAGCAGAATAGAATACAGCAGAGCAGAACAGAATAGAATAATTTAATTGGAAGGGACCTATAAAGATCATCTAGTCCAACTGCAGGGCCAATTCAGAGCTGACCAAAAGTTAAAGCATATTGTTAAAGGCGTTGTCCGAATGCCTCTGAAACACTGACAGGCTTGGGACATCAACCAGTTCTCTAGAAAGCCTGTTCCAGTATCTGACCAGCCTCTTGGTAAATAAATGATACCTAATGTTCAGCCTAAACCTCCCTGGTGCGGCTTTGAACCATCCCCATGTATCATATCACTGGATATCAAGGAGAAGAGATCACACCTCCCTTCATTTCCCCTCTCCATGAAGCTGTAGAGAGCAATGGGGTTGACCCTCAGCCTTCTTTCCTCTAAACTAGACAAGCCCGGGGCCCTTAGCTGCACCTCATCGGACAGTCTTTCCAGCCCTTTCTTCATCTTCATTGCCCTCCTCTGGATGCATTCAAGGACCTTCACATCCTTTTTAAATCATGGTGCCCAGAACTGTACACAGGGCTCAAGGTAAGGCCTCATCAAAACTGAATACAGTGGGACAATCACACCCTTTGACTTGCTGGTTATCCTGTGTTTGATGCATCTCAGGGTTTGGTCTGCCCTCTTGGCTGCCAGGACACACAGCTGACTCACACTGACCTTGCTGATGATCAGGACCCTCAGATCCCTTTCTGCAGGGCTGCTCTCCAGCCACTCCTCTCCCAGTTCATACTTCTGCTGAACATTACTCAGTCCTAGGTGCAGAATCCAGCATTTGGTCTTGTTAAATTTCATCCCATTAATCTTGCCCAATGCTTCAATCTACATAGATGACTGCAAGGCCTCCTGTCCCTCAAGAAAGGGAACAGCACCTCACAGTTTGGTATCATCAGTCATGAAAGAAAAAATCTAGACAAAGAAGTATCTGGCAGGTAAAATTTGAAGGAAAAAACTGTAATTGTCTCTGTGATAGGACATTAAAAAGTAGATACAGATGGCTTTCGGCATTTTTTCCAGACTGTGAGAATATTAGCAATACAAAGTATTTGAAGTTGCTTGGGTAATTGCAGGTAACGTCTTAATATTAGAGATTTCTTTGAACATCTTGATTCTAACCAAATCAAACCCCACGTGTATCTCATACAATATTACTTCTCAGTAGACTCTTATAAAGGACTCTTAAATGTCAAAAGGCAAAAGAAGGCACTGTCTCTATATGATGCTTTATCCAAGTTAGCTTCTAACGAATATATCAATGTGACGTTTAGAGAATTTGGGTGATTTTAGACATTTTCTCTCTATGGTATAAACAGAATCAACCATCAATGATGCATAGGTAGGAGAAGAAACATTTTACCAGCTAGCAAGCCTTAAGCATTTGCCTTTAGGCATTTCAGTAGAGCAAAACTGTGTTCATGTAGCCTTTGTGTAGCCTTTTTGAATACTAGGTTTGACTTACAGCTCACATAGACAACAAATCTATCAAATCTGGTTTCAAAATTTACTCATTCTTAGTTTCAAAAAGGTTATGTGATATTATTGAAATTCCCAAACCACCACTTGGCTGCATAATACAGATGAGGATATCTGACATCATTGGTAGTCTCTTTGTCTAGGGTAGCAGTGTCCACTGAAAGTCCTTTTTACAAAATCCTCAGAGTATAGCAACAAGAAAAACACCAGATACTTGAATATGTTAGGCAGAAATATTTTGATATAGACTGACAAACACACATAAGAAGATGTCTTACTTCAAGCATTGGAAGGAAAGAAAAGGTAAAATAAAAAGGAAGATTTGGCAATTAGTATTCATGAGTAGATTTGTGTAAATAATAGATCTTCTGGTTCAATGGCCTTTCAGAAATGTATATACATGAAGTTTCTTGGGGTCTACTGAGAATAGTCAATCCTTACTTTCTTTTTAAAATGCACTCACATATTTCTGTTTGTCAAAACTGAAATGAGATATTTTGTTTTTTTTCCACTTCTAATCCCTCTATTTTCTGCCTAATACTATTAATCAAATAATATCAATAACAGTTTTACTGCTCAATCCAATATTTTCAGTTTGTTTTTTTCTTCAGAATACACTTTGAGCAGCTCTGATTATGAACATTGTGTGCCTAGGCCAAGAATGAATATTTAGAATCATAGAATAGTTAGGGTTAGAATTTATGGTGCTTGGCCTTGGAAAGATGCAGGCATAGTCTAACTAGGAATTACAGGGAAGAAAATATTTCATAATAGTTGTTTGTATATGGACTGTAAGGAAACAGCACACACACACACACACACACACACACAAAGATTTTGTAAATGCTTCAAAATGAGGGTTTTTTTTCAGTATGGAATACCCAGTATCTTTAGTAACAATAAAGGATGTTTATATTGGCTAGCACTAATGTGTAAATTTGTAGCATTAGCAGTATTTTAACATATAGCAGCTTTACTTCAATAAAAAGTCAACACCAGCTCTCACATCTATCAAGATAGCCTAGTAGGTTAATACTTCAGACAGAAATTCTGGGCCATAGAAAAGGCAAACTAGTATAGCTACTCACATCATAAAGCATATAGAATCTGTTGTCTGTAGCAAGTACATGTTTGAAATTATTAACTGAAAAAATCACGTGTGATGGAAGTCATTATGGCAAAAATTTAGGGTACTTGAAGCTAAGATAATTCAGTCTAAAATTGTCTAAGATATCTGAGAGCTGGAGATGCTTGCATAAAGTGAACAAAACCCTCTGAAAAGCTATTTTGGACTGGCACAAGTCAAACATTTATTGATAGTTCCAGTGAGTGGTGCTTCAGGGCACTGGGATATTTTAGGGTTAATAACACTGCTTGCAGAGCCCTGAAAGGAACTCCCTTTAGGTATTTTATGAAACAGGAACCACTTCCTCTAACTTTCATTGGGGGGAACGGAGTGGGGTGACATGGTTTAGTGTGTGGTGTCCCTGCCCATGGTAGGGGCATTGGAACTTGATGAACTTAAGGTCTTTTCCAACCCTAACTATGCTATTACGCTTTGATTCTATGATTCTATTGTAGCTCATGAAAAGTGCGTCAGATACGTTGAATTTATTAATCTGTAATTCTGTGTTATCACAGTGACAGACATTTGCAAAAAATAGATCATCACTGTAGCTGTAGCTCTTAATTGGACATTCAGATCCCTTTCTGGCTAATTTAATTTTACCTGTGATAGATAAAATTATATAGATAGTTATACAGCTATCTATTGATAGTTGTACAACTAGCATTTAGAAAGACTAGTGGTTATATTTTATTTCATATATCTATACACGATTTAGAACTGTGGTAGAATTACAGAAGGACTAAAGATATTATTCTTTCCCAATTTGCCTAAATTATTGTCCTTTTTGGCCCTACTGGTATCAATCCCTTAGCCTCACTGTGTGGCTTATTTATATCTCCTACACTTTACACTCATGATAAGAAGAATTAAAAAATTCAGAAAAGGAATAGGAATACACAAACTTTCAATGGCTAAAAGTCTTAGCACTGCAATTGGATATTCAGGTGGCACCTAAACTTGGCCTCACCTTGAACACTTCCAGGAATGGGGCAGCCACAACTTCTCTGGGCAATCTGTTCTTGTGCCTTGCCACCCTCATAGTGAAGAATTTTTTCCTAATATCTAATCTGAATCTACCCTCTTTTGGTTTAAAGCCATTCCCATTTGACCTACATGTCCTTGTAAAAACTCGCTCCTCAGATTTTTTTTTGGCCCCTTTATGTACTGGAAGGCTGCTCTAAGGTCTCCCTGGAGACTTCTCCAGGCTGAAAGAGGTAGAATTCTAGTATCCTTTAAAAAATGGTGGTTGGAGGTTGATGCATTACGGAAGGAGAATCAGAGCTTGTGAGTTATTCTCAGAGAAGTTATAAGAAGTTATTCTTTACTCAGTGTTAAAAATGTCTTTCAAAGGAGGTAGTGGGGACACTTTTCCTGACATGATACATTATCAGTTCCTCCATTATTATACACTGTCAGTTCATTCATCTGTATTAATTTGTTCCTATGCTCTTAACTGTACTAATATTTACTTAGGTCTTTTATCTTCTCAGTTCTCTTTACTGGATTCTGTGCTCAGTTTCATCATCAGTGATTTCAGTGTAGCCCAAAGAGTAAATGTGCTCCTAGCTTTAAACATTGTAAATTATTTTTGTATGTGATTGTATTTCGTTTTTTATTTATTGGCAAACTGAATCCTGTGCATATCCCCTTTCTGATTAGTACAGAATAAATGCAAAGAATAGGTGACAGACATTGACTTTGCCTATTGAAACAGTGACACAGGGTAGGACATGGGAATGGATAAAGAGCTATTTGAAATTAGACACTGTGCATGTGAAAATGAAGATGTGACAGCTAGGGAATGGATCAGGGTCAGGTCTCAGACCTCTGCTACCTTTAATGGGACCAACTTGCTTGTGAGAGGAATCTGGAAGAATATTAAGTGGAGCATGGAACAAATACAAGGTTTTGCAGAACTGCTTTGAAAAATGAGTGCTCTCTGTTAAATGAAAGTATGCCTCATTTGCATAGCACAGCTATGTCCAGCAGGCTCAAAGCAAGACAATTACAGCAGGAGTAGTATTGTACCAGGGACAGATGATAAATGAATTATTGATTTCACAACTAGCAGAATGCCACAAAAGGGGCATACAGTATTTCCATGGGACTAGATCGTCACTTCCTGGTATTGCTCCATTGAAGTCAAGCTGATTTATGCCAGCTGTAGTTCTAGCCAGGTGTATTCATAACAGGGAGGCATAAATACAAGTCAGGTTCAGAGTGCTTGGTAGGACTTGGCTTCCTGAAACAGAATGATGGCTACACAGGCATTACAGTTTATCTGTTCTTTCAACTTATTGCAGTACTCATCTCCAGATAATTCCTGATCTATCTTTAGTCTTTCTTAATAAGTCTTTCCCTTGTTTCCTGGAGTCCTGTCTCAGCCTCATGAACCAACTGAAGAACCATTTTCCTGCAGAAGTATAAAGACATCTGCTAACCTGTCCACTGCAAGCTCTCCTGCATCTTGCCCATCTTTTCCTTTAGCCCCACATGCATATTAATTGCAATGGGCTCTTTATTTGGGGGATCCTTCATACCTGCCAGAATATGCCACCAAAAGTAGAGTGATCAGTGTTGAAACATCAGTTATGTATCCTGCATAGATCAATAACTGCTAGTATTATAGGATGGATCACTTTTGTCAGCATGCTTAGAAAGAGGTGACTCTTGGGAATAAATCACTTCATTCTTGCAGTTTTAGGAAGATGCTACTATGAATGGAAGCAGGGTGCTAACAGAACATCCCACAATTCATCGCTGCACCACCAGGATGGAGCACCGTGGGATGCTCCTCAGAAAGATGCATGCTTGTACTGCAAAAATTCCATGCTATGTGAGTGCTAATGGTTTGGATGAAGTAAGGAACTACCTAATAATTCATGCTGGAATAGCCAAACAAAACCTATGCGGCAAATCAGTCCCTGTACTCTATCCTCAAACTTTTTACTATTGCAGTGCTATTGTTTACATTTTGAAGACCAGCAAGGGCACTGCTGGTGTTCCTATTGGTCTGCAGTTTGGATAACTTTCATCTGCAACTCCCAGACAGCTGTATGTAGTGTTCCATGTTTGCAGTAGATGGCTTAGCTGATGCAACCTAAGCTGCCTTCCAGTCTGCTTTGGTCACTTTTGGTATTGATTGACCTAAATGACAAGAGAGACAACATTCTTATTCTTTTACTTTTTTTCTTTTTTTTTTTTAAAAAAAGGTTCCAAGTCTAAACTTGTCTAAATACAGCGGAGAGTAAAATTCCAGAGGAATATATGTCTTTGAAATATTTCTATTAAAATGCCCCCAGTAGAATTTTGGACAATCACTTTGATGTGTCTAAAATTTTTGCAGTCTTATAAGTGACCCTGACACATATTGTATGCTTGTGTGTAATTTCATTCTGACTCCATGTGATTTTCTTCTGATTTACATCATTGTAAGTGAGATGAAAATTAATCATCAGGTTATTGGGGATTAAAGTGCATTTGTGGCACTGTTTAAAATATTTAGACATGATGCATCAAACATATTTTGAAAAACTGAAGAGTTCTCCTGTAGTCTTATATGTGCAATAATCTTAGGTAACTGATGAAAGAAATTAAAAAGCATTCCCAGTAGATAAAGTTGCTTTAAAATTATTTATTGAAAGTCCATGAGTTTTGCCTTGTTATAACAATTTGGATTTAACTACATACCAATTTGAGTAACATACACTTTTTGATTATTTTGTTAATATATTTTAGTCAATCTATTGGTTGAATACTGTACACAAAATTCTTCAAACCAGAGCAGATTAAAGGAAACAAAATTCTGTTGACTATTTTCCATTTTGTCATGAGCCTTTTTAACTCTGTATTTGAGAAAATGCTGTTCTGCTAGTCGACTTTAAGGTACAGTATATAACACCAATAGAGGAATCTATCTAACCCAAACATTAAAGGTTTTATGAGTGTATGAAACAGAATCATAAATCTGAAAGCCTGTATTGATTGGTTAGCAAATATTTCCCCATAAAAACTGAAAGTCTTTCGATTTGTTTATAATCAATGTATGTGTATGTTAGGTATAAGAGTCACTGGGGCATACTAAGAAGAAAAAAGAAAAAAGCTCAGTCCAATGTTATAACAGACCAAAAGTCTCTCAACTCCATAACTGAATTCAGAACAATATATTATGATGAACAATCAATTACTTGCTGTAATAGAGGATGGGAAAAAAACTCTTGCACAAAATATCTTTCCCTTTTTCTTTCCCTTTCCCTTTCCTTTTCTTTGATCTTTTTTCCTTTCCCTTTCCTCTTGCCTTGCCTTGGCTTTCCTTGCCTTCCTTTCTTTTCCTTGACTTTCCCTTTCCTTTCCTTTCCCTTTCTTTTCCCTTTCCCACATGTAACTGGGATCAAGAAAATAATTTTTTGGAGGTGAGAACATGTTTTTTATTTCTTAAGAAAAGTAGGTCAGTTTTTAAGAAACAAGTCTCAGAACCATGAAAGTCAGAAAATATCTGTTTACTGCTTTAAGCATGTTGATAACTTTCTCAACTGAAAATTATTCTAGGTAATATTTTTATTTATTGATTTCCTATAAAATCAAGATTAAGCATTGTGGAATGAAGGTACTCATAATATGACCTAAAGGAAGCACTTAAAGCAATAAAAAAATAAACAGCTTGATATTTTATTAGTATTTGTAATTTATACGGCATATGTAATTTATATGGCATAAAGCTTCGCAAACATGGAAGAATCTGCAGGAGCTAACAACCTAATTTATACAGATACAGCAGTATAACTGATCAAGTATACAGTCAGAGCTGAAGAGGGAGGAAGCTTTATTACTAGTTGATGGATGTGACATGAATCCTCAAAACCAAAAGCCTCCATGGCCTATCCACATCTAATCTATCGTCTCCTAGGCATACTGGGAGGTCAGCTCCTACCTTTCACTGGCCTAAGATATCAGGTACTGTCATTGACTAGTTATATTTTCAGATTTCAGCATTTTTCTACTCTCTCCTTTGTTACATGTCACTTGGAAGAGCTCCATATAAACATAGGTAAAGAGGTTTTCCTTTACATGGCTCTTCAAATGGTACCTGGCAGTGATGCCCTGGCAAACATTGTAAAAAAATATGTCTGCTTCTGACCTGAGATTTTACTTACAATGTTGACAGCAGATGTCTTGCTTTCTTGGTATCTACTGGCATTTTTTCCATTAAAAATCAGAATCATAGAATCATAGAATAGTTAGGGTTGGAAAGGACCTTAAGATCCTCTAGTTCCAACCCCCCTGCCATGGGCAGGGACACCTTACGCTAAATCATATCACCCAAGGCCTTGTCCAACCTGGTCTTGAACACTGCCAGGGATGGAGCATTCACAGCCTCCCTGGGCAACCTATTCCAGTGCCTCACCCCCCTAACAGGAAAGAATTTCCTTCTTATATCCAATCTAAACTTCCCCTGTTTAAGTTTTAACCCGTTACCCCTTGTCCTATCACTACAGTCTTGAAGAGTCCCTCCCCAGCATCCCTATAGGCCCCCTTCAGATACTGGAAGGCTGCTTTGAGGTCTCCACGCAGCCTTCTCTTCTCCAGGCTGAACAGCCCCAACTTCCTCAGCCTGTCTTCATATGGGAGGTGCTCCAGTCCCCTGATCATCCTCGTGGCTCTCCTCTGCACTTGTTCCAACAGTTCCATGTCCTTTTTATGTTGAGGACACCAGAACTGTACATAATACTCCAGGTTAGGTCTCACAAGAGCAGAGTAGAGGGGCAGGATCACCTCCTTCGACCTGCTGGTCACGCTCCTTTTAATGCAGCCCAGGATACGGTTGGCTTTCTGGGCTGCAAGTGCACGCTGCCGGCTCCTGTTCATTTTCTCATCAACCAACACCCCCAAGTCCTTCTCCGCAGGGCTGCTCTGAATCTCTTCTCTGCCCAACCTGTAGTTATACCTGGGATTGCTCCAACCCAGGTGTAGGACCTTGCACTTGGCATGGTTAAACTTCATGAAGCTGGCTTCAGCCCACCTCACAAGCGTGTCGAGGTCCCTCTGGATGGCATTCCTTCCCTCCAGCGTACCAACCGAACCACGCAGCTTGGTGTCATCGGCAAACTTGCTGAGGGCGCACTCAATCCCACTGTCCATGTCAGTGACAAATATGTTAAACAAGACCGGTCCCAACACTGATCCCTGAGGGACACCACTCGTTACTGGTCTCCAGGTGGACACTGAGCCATTGACCACAACTCTTTGTGTGCAGCCATCCAGCCAGTTCTTTATCCACCGAGTGGTCCATCCATCAAATTGATGTCTCTCCAATTTAGAGACAAGGATGTCATGTGGGACAGTGTCGAACGCTTTACACAAGTCCAGGTAGATGACATCAACTGCTCTACACCTGTCCCTCAGTTCTGTAGCCCCATCATAGAAGGCCACCAGATTGGTCAGGCAGGATTTCCCCTTAGTGAAGCCATGCTGGCTGTCACCAAGCACCTTGTTGATTTTCATGTGCCTTAGCATGCCAACCAGGAGAATCTGCTCCAAGATTTTGCCAGGCACAGAGGTGAGACTGACTGGTCTGTAATTCCCCGGGTCATCCATTTTCCTGCAGAAGATGATAAGATTCTTGTCTTGGGTTCAGCAGTAGCAGTCATTTTTCTCCTTCTGAGTAGCTGGTGCAGTGCTGTGGTTTTGACTTTCAGTCTGGGAACAGCGCTGATAACACTGATGTTTTTAGTTGTTGGTCAGTAATGTTTAGTCTGACCAAGGACTTTCTGAGTCTCATGCTCTGCCAGGGAGGAGGGGAAGCCGGGAGGAAGCAGAGACAGGACACCTGACCCATACTAGCCAGAGAGGTATTCCATGCCACAGCATGTCATGCCCACTCAATAAACTGGGGGCAGTTACCCGGAAGAGCTAGATCACTGCTCGGTTGGTCTGGGTATCAGTCGGTGGGTAGTGAGCGGTTGTATTCTCTCCCCTTGTTATTTCCCTGATCATTATTATTATTGGTGGTAGTGGTGGTGATTTGTGTTGTACATTGGTTACTGAACTGTTCTTATCTCAGCCCGTGGGAGTTACATTCTTTCGATTCTCCTCCTCATCCCTCTGGGAGTTGGGGGAGGAAGAGGGGGAGTGAGCAAGCAGCTGCGTGGTTCTGGGCTGCCGGCTGGGCTTAAACCATGGCAATTCTGAAGACAGCTACAATAATTTTGTTATGTGTTTGCCCAGCAACTTTTTGTTCCATGTCTAGAATTTGATGTAAACAAAATTAATAAATAAATAGACCTTATAATTGCCAGTGACTTTGAAGGATGGAATAGAAATAAACAAGTAGAAGAGAGGGAGGAGAAAAAAAAAAGACAGAACACTTAGTAGTGATCCTGTGACATAGTTTAAAAGCATCTAATTTTGTTAGAAATACATTTTTTATAGTTTTCTTCCAAAATTTCCCCTTATCACTCTTTCACTGCAGGCAATCTCCCTCTAATGTTTTCCATACCCCCTCCCTCTGTGATTACTCTCTTCCCATTTAGAATGAACACACACATCCAGTATAGATAGCCATGTGTAATATTGTTCATGGGAAAGTCTGGGACTTGCTCTGCCAAACAAGAAACTGGACATAGATGATTTGTATCTACTAGGTTGTACTAGCAGAACTCATTTTCTCTCAGGTCCTCTAATTTATAGTTGCATTTGAAAGAGTTTAAGTCTCAACCTCTGAAACTCATGCAATGCTCTAGCAACAGTGAGATTAAGAAGAAAAAGACAGGAGCAGAGCCATGCAGGCCCAAGCAAGAGTGATCTGGACATGACACATGTAGATTGGAGGAAAACCAAGATCCTCCAGTGCTTGGACCTTGGCTGGCTTCTTGAGAATCAAAGACGCTGGAAAGAGGAAACATGACGAACAAGCTGGATAAGGAGTAAGATGATTGCTTCTGAGAAAGGAACTTACCAGAAGGAGAGATGGCTTTTAAAATATGCTATATGAAAGATGCAAGAGAGCTAAATTTTTGGCCTACTCATGGTGAAGTTATCCAGAAGAGGAGACAGGATGTGGAGCTGGTAAATGAAGATAGCCATGATAAGAGAAAAAAGGAAGACAAGGTTGTGATCCAACAGACTGTGTGTTTATCCCACTTAAATTGCACTGAGAAAAGTATATTTTGGCAACATGAAGTTGCTAAGTTTTGAGTTATCCCTGACATGTTTGTATTACATATGCCCCTTTAGAATAGCATTCCTAAGAAGAAATCCACAGATAATCCTAGTGTGTGTGTTGCCTTCCAGGCTGGCTCTAAATCCAGAAAATTTCTCTGCTAATATTCCCAGGCCCTTGCCAGTGATGTGATTATGGGTTATGTGAATTGTTGGGGGAGACTGAGAGGGCAGTAGCAGTATTCAGCAAAGTATTCAGTAAATGAAAAATTTGAAGTAAACTTCTGTTTGTCTATGTCTGCAGATAATGCACACTGCTGAATAATAAAGGTGTTTTCTTTTGTACTAATAGAAAATCTATGAAAGAAACCTAATCAAGGGTTACTGAGAGTCTGACTACCTACTATATCATTGTAAAATGTCTTGAGAAGTCAAGAAAGATAGTGGAGAGACACCAGAACAGAAACTATGGCTAGAAGAGGACTGAAAAAAGATGGCAGTATTTTAATTCTTGAATGTGCCCCTAACCTACACACTGTGCACAACAAATCCTGTTTGCTGTTTGCATCTGACATGCCTAAGGCAGTAACCCCTGAGAAGGACAGCAGAACTGGCTGCACTAGTTCTGCTTCTGTCAGAAATGTGTCTTCCTTAGTGACAATTACGTGGAAAGCTCATCTATTCTGCTCTGTAATCTCACTGTGCTGTTGTAGCCTTGGGGAAAGGCTGTAGTACAGCGTGCATCCTGGGCAATACCTACTATTGGTGTTAGATGTGGCAAGGCTAGGATTCTCCAAATCAGATGGCAGCAATTCTAGTTCTTTGTATCCACTTTGTATCCACTTTGTGTCACTAGTCTGTGGCTGACTCTGTCAAAGGTTCCAGAAGCATATGAAGATAGAAAACCCTTCCATTTTTTTTTTATACTTTGTAGTAGGGAAACATATTTTTATGTGTCTATTTAATATTCTGAAAGCATACACGTTCCTCTCCATAAACACAGATTGGAGTAATATGGAGATGTTTTTCATTTAACTTGCATATTTCTCTCTAATTATTTCCTGTTGATCTGGCGCTACTCTGGGGTTTCTGGTGCTCTGGAGTTTGCATTCTTCTGTCATCCTATATAAACACAGCTTCAGTGCCTCATAAGAAAGCATTTCATTGAGGTTTAAGAGTCTGGCAGTTATTTACATGTATCCTTGCAGCTTTACTCTCCACTGCTCCTTCTTTCTTTGTCATATTGATTTTGTATTTGCAGTCACCCATTCGCCTTGAGTAGGATGAATGATTATGTATTGTTTACATTGCAGTAATGCCTCATGGGGATGACAATTCAGTCAGAGAGCTGGACCCTGTATGAATGTCCAGCTGGAGGGATAAACTGAGAGAACAGTCTGCCAGAAAAGAACCTGTCAGAACAGGTAAATAGGATGAACTATCCTATACAAACAAATGTCAGGATAAAGTCCCATTGGTTTTATTATAATAAAGACAGAGTTAATGCTGACATAGTGAAGCAGTAAGAGGTTAAGAAGATAATGATTTTAATGAACTTTAGAAGGGAAAATAAGGTAGATTTTTAACATTGCCTTATTATAAGAGCACAGAACTACAAGGGATTTGCTGTGACACAGTGTCTTGTCCCTGGTCATGTATTCTAGCTGCCCCAGGAAGACAACCTTGGCACTGTAACCCCTTTGGCTGAGATGGTTGTCTTTTAGTAAGTAAATGTGAAATTACTGGAGAGGACTAATATATATATATATTTTTTTTTTTCTTTGCAGGAAGAAAAATATCCCCAGGAAAGTCCTGCACGTGTACATTCAGGCCTTCTAGGTTGCATGGTTGCTGTGTTCTGTGACTTTGAAGATTACTCCAAAACCAAATGTGCAGCTCACATTTGCCCCTGTCAGTGCGCCTTTGGAGCACAAGAAACAAGTTATATTAGTTTTGTGGCTTCTCTGCTTTCCTTTCACTTCAAGTTTGTAGAGAAAATATGTCCATCTGGTTTAGGTCATAGTTATCTGAGAAGACACACTTTCTTCCCTGTGTGACACTGCAGCCACTGAGATAGCCTGCCAAGGGAGCAGTCTCTGGATTGAGCTGTCTTGACAGCATCTGATATAACTGGCTTCCTCTGGTGGATTCCAAGCCACATCATTGTGCCTGAAAGCAAAGGGCTGTAGCCAGTATTTGATACCACAAATGGTGTTGTTGTGCGGGTGTGATTGTGCGTGTTCTCACTAATATTAGAAATGCATGTGTATATATATTATATATCATGGCCAACTTTAGTTTTTATTCAGGGCACAGCCAAAAGACATGCTTGCAGTCTCAGCTGAGCAGAAGGATGAACAAACTGTCAAACTGGTTCGTGACAATTTTATTGCTGCTCTTTACAGCTCTTATGGCACATGAGCAGTGGCTAATAGAGGCTACACAATTCCCTCACCCACTGCACGCTCAGGCTTCAGACAGCAGAAAGAAGCTGTGCCCATTAGAAGCTGGCCCTGCTTGCATGAGGGTGTTTGCTCATTGCAGTTAATAGCAGCCTGCATTTGCATGGGTTCTTGAGGTGTCTTTCCCAATGACTAGAACTACAAGAATGAAATTTCCCTGTAGTGGATCAACCATTTTTTTTCAGGCCCCTTAGTGAAAGGAAAGTGTGGCTCTAAAATGCACTCTGACACTACACTCAGTAAGGGCAATCTGTGGTGCTTAATTTTTTAAAGATTTTTTTTTCTTTCTTCATGTATCACTAACCTTTATCAAGCTGCCCTCCTTCTTGAGGGTGAATCATCTGAGATGTGACTATGAGGGAGAGACCTCACTGAATGTTATGCTGCATTTTGCCATCAGTTGTGTTAGATTCCAAACTTAAAGACTGACAGCTGAGGAATCTAATTTTGCCATTTAGATGTGTCCTTCATAGTTTAGTTGATAAAGCATCCAAGCTTGCCCTGAAGAGCATAGCTAAAGGAAAACAACAGCTTAGAGGCTGCTAAGGGTAGCAAACTCACTGCTGTTTGTCTGCTAACTGCTAGTAACATGCTATTGACACATATCTATGTTTGGGAGATGGGCATTAATAAGAGAACTTCTGACTCTCTAAACACAATTACATACATGTTTGACACTTATTTTCTTATCTAGTTGGGCAAATTTTCTCTCTTATACTGTCAAATTTTCTTATTCATGAAATTATGATGTATTTTGCCAATGTGAAGATTTCTGCATCTAACTTTCAGGAATTTACCTGAACATCACATCTTAGTGTAGAAAATCAGTCATCATGTTCAGATCACTTTTCTGCAACTGCCAGTCCAAGGACATGTTAATTCCCCCAACTAGTTCAACTAAAAAAGATATCTCATTACTGAAAAATAATAATGTAGAAAAACATGTATATGGTTTATGTATGTTCTGAAACTTAAAATGCCTACAGCTGCCCTGATTTCAAGCTCATGAGTCATCTAAGCTCAAGCTGTAGAAATTCCAGAGGGCATGTTGTTAAATAATGCATGAGTGATGTAATTTTACTGTGTATCTCATTAGCAAAATGCTGCAGGAAAGAATTAGGTAAAAGAATTTAAACCAGTCCTCATCTCTCTACTCCTACTCTTTTTTTTTTCTTTTCCTTTTAGAATTTTCACATTCAAAGAAGTAATTTATAAGTGATAACAAACCTGTGTTATATTACAGCAGGATAATCTCTCTCTCAAATGATGGGAAAAATTCTGAGAGTCCTTTCTGCTTCAAATCCTATATGTGAGTATGTCTTGCAGTTTCTACTTTTCAGGAGTGTGGGTGTGTATCCAGTTAATGTAAAATTATGTATGTATAGTGAGACTGGGAGAGGTCTCTCTTGCAAGAAACTATACCATGTGCCTTTCACAAATACCCTTAAAACAGACAAAAATGAAAAAAATTCCCTTTTGGGCTCAAAGTTTTTAAAGCAGTTTTATTAGCTCTAACACTGTATAATAGTTGAATAAGCAATAATATGCAAATAATAATCTTCTTTTATCTAGAGGTATGCATCTGTAATTAAGAATGTCAGTCACTTTACCTTTTAAACAGTCTGTTCTTAGTACACAAATGCAGGAGCTGGTGCAGATGTGTCTGTGAATGCCAGAGTGCCAATACATAATTTTTGCTGCATTTAAAGCCTGTAATTTCATGCTTAGCACTTGGCATCATAACCGTGGTTATCTCCAGTTAGGTGCAGAATATAGAGGCCTCCTCAGATGTGGTTTTTTGCTTTGGCCTATGGCAATCAAAACACAGAAAACTCCCAGAATCCTAAATATATATGTGTGTAGAGTACGGTAGATATAATAGTATTATTTACTGCATAATACATGAGGCTTAGACTTTGTTGGAGGTGCTTTCATGAAACTTTTTTACAAGCCAAGAGGACTGCTAAGTCATGTGTAAAGGAAATGGATCTCTTTTTCAGTAATGTTTTCCCTGTGCAAAGAGTAGATACCAGAAGGCTGGTATTTCTATAAGTATAAGGTTAAAGTGACACATTATGTGTAAGCATGCATACTTTCAAAGGGTTGCCTACTTTTTTTTTAATTTATCTTTAAAGAATCTAGCATGCTATTTCTAAATTTTTGGAAAGCAATAGAGGTTCCCAGCTTTGATATTAGGCTAGAGTTTTCTACATTTTTATGGGGCTCCATATGGCAGCGTTTGTTGAGCAGAAATAATTTACAGCAGAATAAACAAAACAGATGACCAGTGCATCTTTACAGGTTGAAATAAATAACGCAGTATCTGAGGACCATGCATGATTGTGACTTTTTGAATACGGAGTGGTTATGTGCATGATCTTAAAGTTTTTACTTCTCAAGAGCATAGAATTTTCAGTAAAGTCAATGTTTTCTATTAAAAAGTGTTACATTATCAATCCTTATGCTAGAAGAATTTTCTCTTTAATTTGCAGAAAGTTTGTACAGGCTTAAGTAGGTTGGGTATTTTCATTAGGAGTCACAGGGTACCAAGCTGTAAACAGTATACATTTGCTGTGCAGCTGCTAGAGAACACTGGCTGCCAGGAACATAATGGAGTCAAACTCAGTTGAACTCTCCAAGCCTCCCAGGCAGATATGCTGAAGAAGATTATTCACTAAGAACATCCTTCCAAAGTAAATCTGGATTATGCTCTTAATAACAATATCTACTGTAAGGATGAAAGCTGAGTTGAGCATTACCTCAGCCTTCCAAACAAAAACATTTACTGCATATCTGTTATTTTTACTCATTTGTTGATGCTCTGACCTGGTAAATGGAGGTTACTCTGAAAAATGTGCTTAATAACTGCTGCTGTTATTCACCACACCCTATACTGAGCGACTGCCTGCTGCGACAGAGTACTCAGACTTATTGAAACCCATTGTGACAAATATGCTATTAGAAACATGTCCCTAGAGCCAAGAGTGAATTCCAGAAGCATTTGAGACCCCTGGCATCAGTGTACCACTGAACTTATTCAGAGAGATGGAGAGCATGTGCTGTCTCCAGACAAATAAAGGTGCATGCATTTAAACTCAACAGGTCTGAAAAGGGAGCATATAGCATGGGGAAGAGCAAAGTAGGAGCTGCGGCACTGAAAGAGTCATTGAAAGGCATTAGGATAGCTGGAGCTCACCCACTTGCAATCATGCATGAAAAAAAATAATCAATGAGCTCTTCCTTTGCGGGCAAAGACGAATAGTTGTGGGGTCTGGAAGGAAAATGGGGCACTCAGTTTAAAGCACTGCTTAGAGAAACCAAAAAGAGTAATTTTGCCTCTTCAGGGTTTTTCTTAGGATGAATAGCGAGGGGCATAGTTTGAATTTAGCATAATGCCAGGAACAACAAGTGGAAATGCCGATACAGATGACAGAGAGACATGTTCTGCCACATCGTGGTTAAGTGAAAAATGCTATAGGAAAATGGGGAATTCATTTTAGGTTTGAATACTTTCCTTTTAAATGTGATACATCTGGCAGGTCCAGCCCTGCCATATATTTCTAGAGTGGAGTCTATGCCTGTTATTTTGTGGTACAAAAGCTGAAGGCTGCCTTCATGCTGACCCCTTTACACAAAACATTGCAATGATAAACTAACAAAAAGATGATCCGTTCTTCAAAGAGCTTACAGACTTAAGAAAAAATACAGCAGTAGATCTCACAAAATAAGGAGAGGACAAGAAGGGGAAGGTTTCCATGTAGAGCGCAAAGAGAATCTTCAGACTGGGTGGGAGCAATCCCAGACACAGCTACAGACTGGGCAGAGAAGAGATTCAGAGCAGCCCTGCAGAAAAGGACTTGCGAGTGTTGGCTGATGAGAAAATGAACAGGAGCCGGCAGTGTGCTCTTGCAGCCCAGAAAGCCAACCGTATCCTGGGCTGCATCAAAAGGAGTGTGACCAGCAGTTTGAAGGAGGTGATCCTGCCCCTCTACTCTGCTCTTGTGAGACCTCACCTGGAGTATTGTGTGCAGTTCTGGTGTCCTCAACATAAAAAAGACATGGAACTGTTGGAACAAGTGCAGAGGAGGGCCACAAGGATGATCAGGGGACTGGAGCACCTCCCGTATGAAGACAGGCTGAGGAAGTTGGGGCTGTTCATCCTGGAGAAGAGAAGGCTGCTTGGAGACCTCATAGCAGCCTTCCAGTAACTGAAGGGGGCCTATAGGGATGTTGGGGATGGACTCTTCATTAGGGACTGTCATGACAAGACAAGGGGTAACAGGTTAAAACTTAAACAGGGGAAGTTTAGGTTGGATATAAGGAAGAAGTTCTTTCCTGTTAGGGTGGTGAGTCACTGGAATGGGTTGCCCAGGGAGGTTGTGAATGCTCCGTCCCTGGTGGTGTCCAAGTTCAGGTTGAACAGAGCCTTGGGTGACATAGTTTAGTGTGAGGTGTCCCTTTCCACGGCAGGGGGGTTGGAACTAGATGATCTTAAGGTGCTTTCCAACCCTAACTATTCTATGATTCTATGAAGATGACATTTTCATTATTTCTAGATTAATCCATGTCGATCTCCTCCATAATTGTGCTTCTAGGTATCTGCTTACCCTTAAAAAGTGCAAACTGTGATCTTCATTTAATCTCATTTAAAATTTAAATTATGTAGGATTTTCATGATAAAACTCAGTAAGTTTTAGGGTAAGCAAAAATGTTTTACATTGTATCTTGAGTCCAGTGGCCAATATTTCCTGAAGCTAAACCCTCAAATTTTAGGTTTGATTAAAGTAATGCGTGTTGAAACTTTATAGTGAGCCAGGTCTGAACTATGCTTTTGTGTGCAAACACTGAAGTCAGTTACAACTATCTCTTTCATGCAGCCTGGCTGCAATGGCAGGAGGGTGTTGGCATTTTCAGCTTTGAATTTTTTGGATTTAACTGAACATGAATTTCAAAGCATAATTCAGAGTCTGTGAGATCAAATAAATCAAAAGCCAAAAGACTGCATGAAACCCTGCAAGATGAAATAACTGAGTTTTGCACAGATCTACTTACAATCTAAAAATAGTTTAGTCTCATTGCTATTCAGAATCTCTTGTGATAGCAGAAGGAGCAATAAAAAACCAAGAGACACCTGAGAAGCTATGTCAGTGGCTTGAAAGGAAGGAAAGGAAAAAGACAACTGTAACTGTGATGTGAACTTTGTCCCTCCTTGAAATAACATTTAAATGGAGTGACTGTGGTATTTTCTGTAAATGGATTACCATGGATGCTCCTGTGTACATGCGCTCTGCAAGTGATTAAGTTTGTATGTGCTGTTCAGTAGCAGACTGGACTTTTCTTCCTTTGAAAAAAAGACAACAAAAGACTTTATAAAAATGCGGTAGAACAGAAAAAAAAAAGTGAAGGAGAAATGTTTACTAATTTTAATAATATCTCTCTTCCATAGAGAGCTCAATACTGAAGCTGTTGCTGTTTGAAATAACTTAATTTCATGATGAATCTGAGACAGCCACCATCAAATTATTTACCTTTTTTCTCTGCTGGGTAATCCTTCAGCTGTTGTTATTTACACAGCAGCCTAAATTACATTTGCTGCCTTGCAAGCGAGAAGACGTCACCTGCTTGGAGAGATTCCAGCCTGAAGCCACAATGCAACAAGGGACAAGACAAAAAAAAAGAAATTTTTGATAGCCAAGTTCAAATGCATGAAATGCTTCTCTGTATTCAAGTTAATTTACTTTGTCCTTTTCATTTGTTCTTTGAATACTTTTTTTTAAAATTATGAATAAAATATCCCAAATCTTACTCCAAATGAGGCATAAGCCAGGTTTTTATTTTTATTTAATTTTGATGTTTGTTGTGTTTTCAATCTCTCCCAATTCTGTTACACCAGGGAATTTTTTAGTGCTCTACTACACTTTCAAGTAATCAATAGCTTTTTTCCTTTTTTTTTTTTTTTAGCTATGTCTCTACCAAATTGCACTGCTAATTACTAGTTAAGGGCATCTATGTACCTGAGATAAAGGTAAATATTCTTTCCAAAATAAGTGCATGGAAATATGGGTCACCAGAGCCAGCACACCTTGAGAAAAAAAAAGGTACAAACTAAAATGCTAAGCAACTTGTTTGCCTATTGCTGACAGCAGCAAGGGAATACCTGGAAATACCTATTAGGAAATGAACCACTTTGATAGCTTGGGGAAACAAATTATCTCAGAGATTAATACATACTTTTATTTTTTTTTACTATACTAGACATGAAATGTGAATGTTATATGCAAATCCTATTTAAGTCCTCAGAGCCCTTTCTAAATGGTATAATCAATGCTATTAGGTGCCATGTTCTCACTAATTCTGATGCCAAACTCTTATAAATCAGAGTGACATAGTATTAAATTTTTTTCTAGTTGAAATATGTTTGTGCCTATGAACCTGTGTTGGGTAATAGCAATACCTCTCCAGTTCTGCAATAGTTAATAAGTTCAGATATTGATGTACAATTCATTACAGAAAGATTGCATTACTTAATAACATTTCTGGGGGGATGTAGATACAAAAGGATAAAGGTACTATCTCAGTGTATCTATTTCCCTACAGGGAAGGACACTACACTGTTCTCCATTATACACACATAAGCAGATGTATTACAGCTGTGCACACACTGAGGAAGGTAGTAGCATAAATATTTCTGTAAAAAAACACATTTCCAACAGAAATAGTACTGGTACAGCCACTGCATGTGTGCCAGACTCCACTGACAACAGCTTTTTCCTCATTCTCATGATAACAACATTAATAATAGTGAAGTCCTTTGGAATTAATGTGGCATATGAGTGTAATTCTGAAGGGCAATCGCTTCACTGGCTGAAGATAGTCTGCAACTAGTTGATCAGGGCAAATGACTGTGTTAACAGCAAGGCAAGTAAACGCTGTGGATAGAAATGGACAGATCTTCCCTGCTCCTGATTATTATGTCACTCAGAAATATACTAACTTACAGTATCTATGGGGTATTTCAAAGGTTATCAGAACTTCATTATGAATGTAAGTGCTCTGATGGATCCACAATCTTTTTTAGAAGGTGTATTTGTAAAGGCTTTCATGTTTTTAGTCATGCTTTATTTTTCATTCTGAAACTCCAGACTATTTTTACCCTATTTTACTGATGAAGAAAAGAATTAGGAAGAGAGAGACTTTTATGACATACTTTAATTATTTTAGGTCTTTTTATTTGTTACTTCTTATGCTTTCTCTTTCCAAGGAAAAATATCAGAGTCTTTTTAATCCTTCTTCAGAGAAGTTGCTTATATGTTTTTGTGCCTTTAACCACTACTATTATTTTTTTTTCAACCCACTTTTATTCCACGGTATCCCATTTTTTTTGACAGTAAAAAGCAAGGTATTTCAGATCATACTGCAACTCTGAAACACTTGCTGGTACTGTGACTTTGCCTGAAATGTTTTCTGTTCTACCCCATTTGTCTGAGAATTCACCTTTTTGAAATGTGATTTCCTGTTAAATGGACAGCTTTAGTGGTCTGGCAACAGAGTCCATCATTTCCTAAACTGCTCCTGTTAATACAAAGCAGTGACTGCAAAAGTAATTCGGCTTTCCTCTCCAATTGTAAAGAGTGCCTATATCTCTGGAAGTCAGTATTCTGAGAAGACTCCTTGAACTTGAAATGATAGCAGATAGAGTGTTTATGGCAGCTGTATATCATCTTCCAAGATAAAGTATCCATAGACTGTACTTACACTTAGAACAATGAAGAGAATACAGGTGGTCTAAGACTCATCTAATTACACCTGCTGTAGGTAAAGTGCTCCACTATGGTTAAAGAAGACTCCACTGACACACACACTGATCTGATGAAGGTGTTTAGGACTGAAATATGTTTGAATGACTGTAACTTCTGTGTCTTCTGAAGAATCCTCTGAATTTACAGTGAGAGTTAGGAAATGCCTCGCATATTCAATTGCCTGACTCTTCTGTATGTTGTTCTGTGAATTACATCCTCAGAGAATAAATACTTGCAAAATCTAACCTCAAATTCCCATTATTTTTTGAATGATGGTTACTGAGTGTTATTGTTTAGAAACGGCATGTAAAACTTCTAATTATTCTGTATGAGGGTCAGAAATTTTCCCAAGAGTTTCCTTTGTAGTGCGTTTTCCTAAAAAGTGACGCATCAGTTAAATGCTGCAATACGGACTAATTCAAGAAAAGGAATCATTTTCCCTGGAGAGAGGTAGCAAACTTTAAATATTGAGCCAAATGAGGGTTTGGTGACAGCACTAGTGAACTGCTATCTATACACCTTACGGATTTTTGTTGACTGCAGAATAAACCTAAGCAATAATTACATTTGTTTCTCTTCCCTTGTTATTTCCCTTATCATTGTTATTATTGGTGGTAACAGTAGTGATTTGTGTTATACCTTAGTTACTGGACTGTTCTTATCTCAACCCGTTGGAGTTACATTCTTTTGATTCTTCTCCCCATCCCTCTGGGTCCGGGGAGAGGAACAAGTGGGGAGTGAGTGAGCCAGCTGCATGGCTGGGCTTAGACCACAACACCAAGTTCCTGAAAAAATCATCTACTTCATAATTGTTATGACAAAGCTGGAACTGAAAGCTGACCAAAACTGAAAGCACACTGATATATATCAGGGAATACAGTAGCTCAGTTTTACTAAGGGAGGTCATACTTACTGCACATATGAAGGAATTAAGACACATCCTAAAGGACCTCTTCTTTTCCCAGTAGTATTACCTACCTGAAAATTGTCCTTACTGAACATTGCCAGTTTTCCAAATATCAGAGAGTAAAGTTGAGTAAGATGAGACAATATGACCCTTGCCCAGTTGTAGCTCAGATGAAGCAGCACATACATCGCAGTTGATGAGGTGCAAAACATCTACCTGGCCTCACCTGGGAACAGAGGTGACTCCACTTAGGCTTTTATTCTGCAGTGTACGTATCGTATTGAAAGGCTGGGTAGCATGTTTTATAAATGAACACATTAAAGGAAACTATATTGAAAGAGAACATATCTGGGGATTGGAGTTTAAGAATAGATTTCAGTGGACTTAGGAAATATTGAAGATCTAGGAATGTGAGCATTAGCGGTGGTGGTAAGACAGATAAGGTAACTGTTCCTCTTCCAATGACAGCTGTTGAATACAAATGCTCTTTCCATGGAGCTCTGATTGCTGGGAATGCTAAGACAGAGGGGATTCTTGAAGAAGCTAGGAATAAGGCTGGGAGTCCTAATGTTACTAAAGCATTGTAAAGCAGCAACCTAATTTTCCTAGGCTCTAACAGCTGTGGGAAAAATGGTAGCAAAACCATAGCCAGGAGGCTGTAGATTAAGGACAGATCTTCTAGTGGAAATAATTAAAGGACTTGTGAAAAGGTTTTTTTCAAATAATTTAGGATCCAAGTGACCCAGGTTAGATAATCTGATTAAACTACAAATCTGTCACTGGTATTTCTTCCCATGTAGCCCAGACATTTCTTTTTTTCTTTTTCCCTTGCTCTCTCCTGTATGGTTACAACTGTAGACATAGTTAATGAAAATTGGACAATATTAATTTTTTTATGTGTTTAGACCTATAAAAGCATTCGCTTACAGCCATTAGTTTTTCATTTTGTTGCTGTCTGCATATTTTTCCTTACTCCCTTTATTATATGTCTCAGAAGGATTGCCTTGTGTGGGGCTTTTTCCAGATTTTTACTGCTTTACTATGATTTTATAGATCTGATTGGTCTTTTTCTATGTTTCTGCTCTGGCAATAACATATTTTTTCCTGATGTGAGGTGTGCATCAATGTTAATGTTTCTTTTTTTTTTTTTTCTCCCCTCTGTCATTCATTCCTCCTTCTTTGGTAAATGGATTGTAAAAAACCTACGATTTTCATTTCAGATGCTAGGACTGAGTTGACAAAGAAGACTTTCTGCATATCATGCTGCTCTGCCTGGAAGGTAGAGAGCAATAACACATCTTTTTTGTACACCAGGAGAAGCAGGTGATAGCCTTTTGCAACCAGAAGGATGTGAAAACTTTACGAATATGATGCTGTTTAGTACTTTCCCAGGGCAAAGGTTAGCTCCTACATATGCAATTTGGTTGAATGATACATTTTCCTATTAAAGCGATATGCTTCAGAATGATTTTGTAGCTGATGAGACTGTAGGAAATGTACAGTTTGCCACTGAATTTATTAGTGACACATGCCGCAGTCCTATATGGGTGCTGCATATCACAAAATACAGAAAGACATGCGTAGTCTGTATTAAGGCTGCTTATTTTGAAGATGCAGACATTCAAAAGAGCAGTAAAGGGCATATTATTATGCAGACTTTAAGGCATTTTAAGTCTATTTGGAGAAATATGATACAGATATATTGCTGGGTGTGAACAAAGAGGTTATAGCCAAGCTGTATGCTAGACAATGTAGATTTTACAATACAAATAAAAATTGATTCCATGAATGCTTACTAGTAATACATGCAGTCTAGGAGGAAGCTTGCTAAGTTGCATTAAAAAAATGCAGAATTTATTGCAATCATTTTGGACTTTGGGAGGCAACATGACCTTGTCATTACTATACCTTTCTGATGTCTATCTGATAGGAAAATGGAATTTCTCTTTTAGTTCAGGAGCATTAACTTATATTTTCTTCCTGACAAATAAAATTGAAATAGAAGAAAAAACCTTTTACCTAAGTGCACTTCATATTAATTTCCGCTGGGTTTTGTCAACATCAGAAAATATGTTGTCAAAAATGTCACGTAAATAAATTCACATGGAAGGTATTTAATTCCACCGCCATACTGATGACTTCATGTGTGGTTTTGTCAATCAGAAGAGGAATCTAAGTGCATTATAAAGCAGAAGGAAAACCACCTGTTTTATGAGGTTAAATATATGTGGGGCGGGGTGTTGTTTTTTTTGTTTTTTTTTGAGTTTCCATTGTGAGCCCTGTAGGAAAAATGAGAGATATGGGTAAACTAATTAAATTCTCCACTACCATAACTCTAAAAATATTGTCAAAGTGGTACTGTTTCATATTTAAAAAAAAATATTTATATAATGGTTAGGGACTTAGGTTTATTTTCTCACTGACTTGGCCAGTTTTTCTGAACAAAACCCCAGAGTAGGAGATAATACCTACCATGTACTTCCCTCAAAAGCAAATTCTGAGCTGCTCATAAATGAGATCTGATCTGAGCATACAATGGAGGCACAAGCAGGAGGGCAAGAACCAGATGAGCTAGGAAATCAATAGACAACGTGCGCATCACAAGGGCTCTTCAGATTTCATGGTGACTCAGAAGTTGAAAGCCTCATAACCTATAAGCAGAGGAATGTGAGAACAAATGACTCCCCTGTCACCTTTATTCTGCAACACAAACTGCTTGGTTTACATAATCGAAAAATCTCCCAGTGTTTAAACAAAAACCAGTTGAGCAAAAGAATCTATCTGATGAAAAGAAATACTACCTACTAAGCAGAAAATGGAATAAAAGCAAAGGAAATCTTGCACCGAGCATGAAAGTCACTGCCTCAGACCTGCTTCTTAAGATGTGGTTTGGATTATGACTTTTTTCTGGAACAGAACCCATTGTAGGCTTGCTTATAAAGTACCATTCCAGCTCTGGAATTATTTCTGACAGATTGAAATAACTATCACAGCATATCATAAGCAAGGGTTTATTGCTGTCAGAATCCACACTGGAAAAATAGATGCTTCATAGCTTCTGTTGCTCTATAAAGAAAAGCATCTGTGTAGGGATGTAATTAAACATTTGGCATCTCAAGCAATGTTAATCTAAGCAGCTAAATTAGCTTAGCATGGACAATAGTGTAGACGGCATGCAGTATAAGAGTATACACAAAAATAAAAATAAGAAAGCACGCCCTTTTGCAGGCACTGAATAATAATCATCAAAATGGACTCTACAAGGACAGGTTACTGACGCAAAAGGAAAGCAGCTGTAAAGAACATACACACCCCAGAAAACCAACAGAATGCAGATTATAGAGGTTGCTCCTGCTTTCCTATCCCCAAACTTCCTGCATATTAGTACTTCAAAAAATGGTTCTTCAGCTCTTTCCACATGATTAAATTTCAGTTATCTCAGTGCAGCAGAATAGTTTTATGCAGATCTGCAAGAATTTCACATTATCTCCTTTTAAATCTTTAATATACATAACCTTTTGTTTTCCTTAAAAAAATCCCAACAAAAAAAAAAATGTAATAAAGCTGGTAAGTTGGTTCTTCAGATTTGAATTGTACCACTGCTTACTTTGGCAAGAGAATTTAGAAGTTTTGCTGTAAAAATTACAGATTACCAAAATGAATGCCCCCATGGGTTTTAAGACTTCCAGAGAGTTGAAAAAATCAACTAAAACTTTTTTTGCTACTATTTGTTTATACAATTTCTATGACAGTATCTAAGTCTTGGAACTGGTCTTTTCTGGAATAAGTTTTAAACTTACATAAATGGTTATTTAATATATTTTGTTCAGAAATCTGTCTGATCTGTTGACTAGGCTTGTCCTTTCAAGGGAGGAATAGGAAATCAGGACTGCATTTTTCAAGGTATCAGTCCAAGAACTACTGTTACTTCTATGTAGTCCCGATGAAACTAAAGCTGAGCTTCACGTATTCCCTTCATGTGTACCCAGATATCAGTCCTGTCCAGATATCTAACTCTTTCTTATTTCTACTACGTCAGACAGGAAGAATAACAAGGAACCCATCGTAATTTACCACATCCCATAAGATGGGATGCCACTTCTTATTCACTCCTTCCAGTCAAGAATCACAGATGAGACACTGTCCTGAGTTCAGCTGCAGCAGTTACTTTTCTCCTTTTAGTAGCTGGTGCAGTGCTCTGTTTTCAACTTTAGTGTGGGAACAATGTTGATAACACAGAGATGTTTTTAGTTGTTGCTAAGTAATGTTTACCCTGATCAAGGACTTTCTCAATCTCATGCTCTGCCCATGAGGAGGAGCAGAGGAAGCCAGGAGGAAGCAAAGGCAGGACACCTGACCCAAACTAGCCAAAGGGGTATTCCATACCGCAGCACATCATGAACTGAGGGGAGTTACCCACAAGGGCAGATCGCTGCTCAGGTTGGGCTGGGTATCGGTCAGTGGGTGGTGAGCAATTGCATTGTCTTTATCACTTGTGTTTATTGTTTTCCTTTTCCACTTTCAGTTTTATATTCTCTCCCCTTGTTATTCTCCTTATCATTATTATTACTGGTGACAGCAGGAGTGGGTTTGTATTATACCTTAGTTACTGGACTGTTCTTAATCTCAACCTGTAGGAGTTACATTCTTTCTATTCTCCCCATACCTCTGGGAGCACGGGTGGGGAAGAAGGAGGGGAGTGAGCAACTGGCTGTATGGTTCTGAGTTACTTAAGCACATCTTAGAATTTCTCCTTCCTAAGTTCCTGTACAAACGGCTGCTTATTAGAAATGACCTTTGTGTTCTGGGTCCATTCAGATTTTCAATACTTTTGATCTGCTCCTACTTCCAAGCAGCAAAATTTGCAATAACTTTTTCAATTTTAGCTTTTTTAACAAATTGATTTTTGATGTTATGATGTTTCCCCAGGTTTTTATTTTTAAGCAAACATTCCACATTTTATTTCAAAACTTACTGAGAAAACTGCTTTCCTTTATTTTCAGCTACGTTTCTCTTCTCGCCTTGTATTGTGCATTGCCCTTGAGCAAGTTCCCACTTCCCTGCATGTAGAATCACAAATAGTTCAGTGGTTTCTTGATGTCAAGGTGACTGCAAGATATTTAAAAAGTGAAATGTCTTATGGTCTATTAGCCTAAAGATGAAAGTTACTACTTGAATCATAAAGCTATAGAAAAACATGAAATAGAAAATCCTGAGCCTATACAGATAGCGAAACACGTACATGCAGAACAAGCATAGATTTCAAATTCACAATTCCTGTAGTTTTTCTGTAAATTACTCTGACTACTAAAATACTTCTGTCAATGGAGATTGAAGCCTACTGCAGTATCTAATCCATGTTTTCCCAAAGAATCCATTACTGTAAGAGTATCCATTGAGTAAACTGCTTTCAACCTGAAACGTTCTTTTGAATTACATGAAAACAATATTTATCTCTCACTCCTTAGCCACAGTCTATGTCCACCCTCAAAAGGTCTTCAGATGGTATATTTGCACTGCTGTTATAGTGTTATCTTTAGTTGGTTTTGGATTTTATATGACCACACATTATTGTTGCTGAGCACATTTTCCATAACACGGTGGATGATGGTGCATGGTTAAAAAGAATAATTTTGGCAGTGCTACTCAATGGGTTGCAAATATTTTATGGTCTAAACTATTACCCTGATATGAGCTTTTCTAGAGCAGTATGGTCCTACATGGCAGGAATCTCTTTTACTTTTGATGAAAATACATCATATTAGAAAATGTATCAGCTACTCATAGTTAACACTATAAGCACTCACATGTTTTCTATTATGATGCATTTTCCAATTATAGGGAAGTTGTATATACAGTATTTAATGTGCATATTAAGGTCAAGAACACAGACCACGAGAATAAGAATCAGATACACATGCTGTATGAAAGTAATCTTTTGGTCTATGCTCAGATGCTCTACCAAGTGAAGCACAGAACTGCTGCCTGTGTGTTTTCAGCTTCCATACATTCATTTTGCCTCACAGATGAAAATTAGATTATGTAAAAGCCAGTAACTGGAAGTATACAGTGACTGATAACGTTTATGATTGTAGCCAGAGAAGAGTCCAATTTTGGAACATACCTATTGTTTTTCAGATAGAATTCAGTTAGTTAGAATGGCATAAATTATCAATAATTATTTATACTCTGCAATCATGACTATTCAAATTAAATGGCTTATGGTCTGTGCATAATCTAGCAAACAACCAGTCTTTCCATTATTGCAGGCAGTATGTGCACATTTTGCAATATGGCATTCTTTATACTGCATGGCAACCAGAGGGAAATATTTTTTCATTCCTGTATATTCCTGGAAATGAGGAAAAGAGGACACTAAAGTAAATAATTTTCTGGCTGGTTTCACTCAGAAGGTCCTGTGGAATCTGATGATAGCTTAAAAAGAACTTAATAAAAAGTTGCAAAAAGAGAGATTGAATAGGATAAGTAATAAGAATCAAGGTGAAGAAAAACCCTGAAAGATAAATCTAGTGAAGTATACTGAGCTTTGACAGAATCACTTAAATTAGATGGCTCTCAAACCACTTCAGCTGAATGTGGACCCTGGAATGCAATTTGCAGTGATACCAAATTGATAGAAATTGTTTTTCTATAAAGCACCTTGGAGTATTAGATTTGATTAATCAAAGGCAATTATCACAGCTAACAAAGCATAGCTATAAACATAGAGAAACCACAGTCACGGAAAAGTTCGCAGACTTCATGCACCTCGACATGTAAAGTTCCACAGGAGTGTGGTCCATTTGCATGCCAATATGCTTTATGCTACTGCAAGTATATTTTCTAAACATCGCAGTTATCATGTCTTTGTTTCAAAAATAGATGAGCTCAGTCACAACACCTCTGCACTTGGGAATTTTGAAATAACTTGACTAGTTTTCTGAATATTCAACCAGCAAGATGTATAGGTTTCATAGTGCACCTGGGCAATTGCTGGGTCCTAAGCCAATTTACAGATTTGGGGTAAATCAGTGCCAAACTGGATTAAAAATGAAATTTTGCTTTAGATGGAAAAATTGCTGGTATTCTAGGGGTCAGACTTCCAGTGAACTATTTCATCCTTTTGCTCATTTTGCTGCTTTAGAAGTACTTACTTTAGGCTAAAAATCACCTGGTATGGAGAAGTAGGTTGGATTCATAGTCTCTGCTGAGTTTACTTGCAACAGACTTCAGTTTTTGCTGTCCTCTTCTCTGGGGGAAATACCCCCTTCAACCACCTCAGCAAACTCCGTCAAGGAACTGTGAATCAAGGTTCTGCCCTGTATGGCTAAACTTAGAAAGGCTTGCAAACAAACTGAACCCACTCATATCTGTATAGATACTGTAAGGTACGGATTGTGGCAGGTCAGGGTTGAACAGGAGGCTTATTCAGCCTGCTCTATAATAGGAGCTGTGATACCTGACAAAAGGATCAGTGATCAGATGGAGGCAGCAAACTCTTATAGCTCCTTAGTCTGACTGTGAGCTAGACTCTACATTAGCTGTTTCAGGGCCAGAAGGGTGACCTGAATTTTTATTGCTTGTGTTCAAGGGAACAGTTACATCACTTGAAATGCAGGCTGACAAAGCTCCCCTGAGCTGGGCTTGTGACCGCTCTCTGCATGTTCAAAACCAGCAGCTAAAATGCAGAATGTAATGCAATAATTATTTTTTGAAGTATTTTTGTCTTCATTTAATCTTTTCCCAGGTAACAACAGAAACATTTATTTTTATGGGTAGTAGGGTTGGAGTTTTTTTATAAATTTTACCAGAAATCACAACTAGATCCTCCAAAACAAATAAGAGTAATTTTTTTCCTTATGAAAGCTATCGGGGCAGCTCACCTTGAAGACCTATTTCTTTCTTTTCCTATGTGCTGTTGGAAATAATACAAATATTCTGGAAGTAATGATTTCTATTTTGCAGTGGGAAATGGAGGTATGAGGATGTTAAGAATATAGCTCAGAAAATACTTTCAGAGCTGCAGAACCAATCCTTGGTTTACATGGCAGTCACAGTACAATACAGAATCTTAGGCCAGGAGGATAGATGCCTTGTGCTCATTATCAGGTGGCCTGAGTTCTTCTGAATGGTTGCACAATTATAGCAAATACTTGGAAATCCTTACTGTGGGGGGTGAACTTCCAACTCTGAGCATTGAGGAGAAGCTGATGTCCTCTGCAGTGAGGACGATGCCCAATGCCGAGTACCTGCTTAACATCAGCCGGTGTCTCGTGGTGGCGCCACCACCTGCCTTCTGCAAACCAGAAATAGGGAAGTAAGGGTTGGGGTGGGGGAACACATTGCCTGTCAACCTGAGCTTGTCGTTTGCCTTCTCTGAGGGCCTCCCCACCCAACAAAATGCAAACAAAAGCGTTGAGAAGAATGAAAGCCTCACATCTTCCAGCTCTTCTGAGGCAAACAGCAAGGCAAGGCTTTCAAGGCAGAATGAGGGGGATGATTTTTGTTTTTGTTTATTTCTCTGTGTGGTGGTAATGCTCTGAGGCTAATCTTTATTGTGTTATGAATTGAACATGTCTGTATCAAGGATGGCCAGTAAAATGTTGGCTGTCACAGTAAAGTGTGCAAAATAAAATAGTATGAAGCAAGTGCTGAGCAAAAAGACATAGATGTTTAGTTTCTTATTGAAAGGTATTGCTACTGCTGTTGAAAAAGGGATTTTTTTCAATAGTCAAATTTACAAAAATGCATTAGGAATTCAGAAAAAAACATAAATCCTTTAATAGCAAAAGCAGTAAAATGTAGTTATTTTATCAGGGTTTAAAATTTAAGTTTTTCTTAAAAATGCGGTTTTAAATGACTTTTAAATTGCAGAGAAGGCAAAAATGAGAAAAGTTTGGGATAAAAAAATAATTGGGGTCTCTAGCTCAGCATGTCACATTAGTTATGACTTAGCAATGTGTATTATGCAAATACAGCAATAAGCTTTTTAAAACCCAATTAAAGACCTGACCTGCAGATTAAGTAAAGCCATCTTAATATTGCACATAAAAGGAATGTCCTGTGCTATAGGCTAAAATAGCAAGGAATAGGACAATCTACTCTGTGCTTAATTTCCCAGTGCTTATTCCAAAAATAAATAGATTTGTGGAAACAGATAACAAAAAATGAAATTCAGAACTGATGACCTGTGAAGTCTTTGCTTTAAATGCAATTGTCCCTTACCTGCAGTTCTCTAAGAAGCAGATAAAAATATTATTCAAAATCTTAATGACGCATGACAGTCTTTAAAAATTTTTACTGTCTTCCTTCTTTATACCTTAAAGCTATAAGAAAGCTTTAGTATTTCTTTCTATATAGGGAGACAAAGCATCTTCTGTTTTTTAAATATTACCTTTCATTCCAATTGTGTCTATAAGAAAAAGAGTAAAGTACATTTATAATACGATAAGAAAATCCAGACAATGTGAAAGAATATGTGCTCAATGTTCTGAGAATATTTTTGCAGCTAGCTTTTTCCACTTTAGAAAAAATGCTTGCTGCTGTTGTATTGCTCTATTTATGACATAGGATGAGAATTGGTTGGGATGGGGTGCTGCTTGCATCTCAGACAGTTGCAATTGATGCCCTCATTTAATTTGATTATATCAGCTTTCAGATCTAAAACTGTAGGCTGTTGGCATAAACAGCTGATCAAATTAAAATGTCTTCTTGGACAATAAGGAAACAAAATACATATCTTTATCCAATTTTTATTTTGAAAACATCCTTGAGCTAAGGGGAAAATAAAAACTCAACAGAAAAAACAAAAGATAGGAAAGGTAGAGGCACTTTAGAGAAGAAAATTTTCTTATTATAAAAGTATTGTAAGATGATAGGTGAATAGGTCATTTGAACCAGCTCTTTAAAATCCATGTGACACTAGTTACAGAGTGAAAGTGGATAAGCAATTTACAGAATACAATTTACTCCTTGAACATTAGTTTTACACTGACGCAATATCCATGATCAGACTACAAATACTTCAATTAGAATGACTGCATTTGGGGATAGATCTTTTATGAGCTGATCACAAATAATCCTGCCACCGGTATATGTGTCTCCTAGTTTTGAACTAGGATCTTCACTGTTTGGTTCACATCACAGCTTTTGAATATCTTGACTAAGTATAACCCAGGAAACAAACAAACAAACAAAATGTCTAGAAGCCAAAAGGATCTTAATTCTCCGGGTTAAATCTGTTTAGGAATGGCAGTGCACAAAAAAGAGTAAAGATGTCTGCCAAGTGTGTATCTCTTTTCCTTTTCTGAGCCCCCTTAACTTTGTCATCTGTGATACCATTAGCTAAACTGTACCCCTAAAAATATTTGATTTTATTCTGCTTTTAGGCAAGGATGTCTAACAGTCATTCTCCTCATATCACATATAACTCATGCAGCCCAAGTTAAAGTGCAGAACCTTATTCTAATATTTTTGTAGGAAATTCTGAGAAAATAAACCAAACAAAGATCCTGCAGTTGTGATATTTTGCGTTTCTGTGTCATGATATTCCTGTATATACTTAGTATCAGTGTTGCAATTTTGAATTACAAAAGGACAGCTTAACTCCAGTAAAAATTTTCAATTTTGTTTATAATTTAGAATTTGTTGAACTGCCTTTTTATAAATGATAAGGAAATGTTTTCATGGGGGTGATTCCATTTTGTGCTTTTCTTTCCTGATCACCACTGTTGTAGTCTTGGCCAGATTTCACACCAAAATGCAAGGATACTTCCATGCCTACAAGCAAGAAGGCCTCTCACTCAGCATGGACAATCTCACTAGTGTTGGTCCAGGTCTGCTGGAGCTCCAACTACTGGCTATCTAGGGATGCCAGGGGCTAAATCTTGCATCAGATGCTGGACTCTTCTAGTACTTACTTGGCTGCAGTGATACAGTGAGATTGCATCATTTTTGACCCTACTTATTGGAGTCCTCGCTGTAAGGTTATTCTGTATTCTGTCAGGTTTTGGAAAGGAAAATAAGGAAAAAAAGAACTTCTGTGAGGAGCATTTACACTGCCTACATTTAAACATCTATCTTTGTGTTCCACATCTCCTTCTGAAAGTCCTTTTTTCTTTCCAGTGCTTGAATATGACTTTAAGGCTGTAGCTACAGAAGCTCTGAAATGCATTTATATTAGACAAAAAATTTTAATGTAAACGTTGTGAATTTTCCCTTTGGCTTATGATAGATGTCCTCACAATTTGTCTTTACTGTTGAACTAAGATCTCCTTTAACATTGGTGCTCATGTATGATTCAGCTTTTTGACTAAATAAATCTTATATTTTTTAAATTTTAATTCTGTCATAGTCAAATATTGCAAAAGCAGTTACCAGTCTAGTTTCTAGTAAAATTAGTTGAGCAATTTGGGTTCCTTTTAGAAACAAAGGGAAAAGCATCAGGTAATTAGTTGGGCTTTAACACATCTATGCAATTTAATATGGATTAAATTCTCTGTTGCAAAAATATAGACTTCTGCAGATGTGATTGTACTTATGGATTCAATCTAGTATACAGTGTTAAATTTACTGTAAATTTCCTGAACTGTTCTATGGATTTCAAAATGGCACAGATGTAATAAGGACTGGTTCCAAACTCTGGAAGTTTCCAAAATAGACAGAGTTTTTCCATGCTGGACATTTCAGGATTGGTTATTCTTTCAGTTATAGTTTTGTTTCACTGTTTATTCCATAAACAAGATTTTACAACAGAAAGATTTCAACACCTTCACCTTTAGAGTTCAGTATATCTGTCTGTTAAATGAACTCAACCAAAATGCTTTTTCTACTCTTTGTTCTGTGTCTCTCCTTGTGCAGGTTTCTGTGCTTCCAGGCTTGGAAGGTTAGGAAAAAATTACAGAATAAGTTTCTGATAACAAGATATTGGAAAGTGACTAAGGCAAAATTTGAGTAATGGTAATAAAATAACCCACTGATTATCCACTGTCGGTCACTGACAACTGATGCATGTTCAATACATGGTGAGTACTGCCAGTTCCATCAGACTGTCTCAATGTCATTGCTCATAACTCTATATGCTGTCATTTTGATCTGAGACATGAACAATGGCTTTTTCCTATGAAAACAAATATTCCCTGTGCTTTGTGTCTTCAGAATAACAGGAGACATGGGTCAAAAAAAGATGGTCTTGTGAGGGCTGAAATAAATTGTCTAGAATTTTATTTTGCTAAGCCTCAAGATAAAGAATGATTTGCCAGTCCATATGTGGTCACGTTCTCTTTCTTGCTGCTAATAATCATACTTGTGGCACTAAACAATTTATATAGCTGGTAATATATCAGCCCAGCAAACAAATATGAACCAGTGAACCTGCTGAAAATTCTGTCTGAAATGCCCTTCCTCCACAAAGTCAGCAGAGCATAACACATCAAAATAAAGGTCAGCACAACCCCAATTTAAACACTGCTAGTCGTCTTTGACTGGTTTTGACTCCGGGTCCCATTTATCAGTGCTAGCCACTGAAATGATCTCTGTATTTCTAAACTGTTTCTAATGTGTTCCACTGAAGTCCTTAAAAAGGAAGACAATAATTTCTCCCTCCCTTCGTTCACCATCTTTTGCTTTCTTTAAATACAGTGTCCAAATTTACTCTTCAGCATTCCAGAAGCAGACAGAACTACATTACATTACTGCTTCTACTACTCCTACTCCTTTTACTTACTATAACTGCTATTTCTGAATTTTTAAGTTACTCTTGCATGCACAATAACAGAGAGAAGGAAAATAACAGAGAACCCTAAAGACCACTGCTTCCAAATAGTATGTTTTTCTTAACCAGAACCATCAGGAAAAAAAAAAATCATGAGATTTAAAAAGTTTTTTTGCTATTTTGCTGGCAGGCAGCTAAGGAAAATGGGACTCAACATCTACAGTATGTGCTTTTAGCTTAAGGGCCAGTAAAATTCATGAAAAGGGTAAGAGAAGAAAATGCCATGAACTGAAATGAAAGAAAAAGACAATAGAGAGAAATAGATCTAGTAGAAAGCCAGTCTTCTTTTGCAAGTTCACAGAAAATGGAAGCTGTCTTTAGCTGAAGAGCTTTCCTGAATGGGTCAAAATGCAGAAAGGTGTTCACTGTTGTGCAGTTTGTTTGATTAAATATTCATAACAAAGCTAAGGGCAAGATTCTTCGGTTTAACCAGTGGGAACATTGCCATTGTCTGCAATAGGAATGCTTATGGTCAGATTTGGCTAAATGAATGTGATGTATGTTCCTCTATGCAACATGAATGTTCACAAGTTTCAAGCCTGTTTGCAACCCTCTTTTCCTTCTGTTTGATGATTCAATTGACTACATATTGTCATCTAGTGGTGTTTAAGAGGGTCTGTGGTATCAGAGACATCTGAACAGGGCTTTTGCATACATCACAGGACTTAGTAGGACCTGTGTCTCCTGGACTGGCAACAGCTGGCCATGTTGATTGCCTTATGGCAGCTCAAATGACACTAGATGACTATATTTAGGGAAATGTTCCATCTCAGATTTGCTGACCATAGGCTTCCAGTCTCCTTCCTCTGCTAAGGTGGCTTGCTACTTGATTTAATTCACAAAAATTATAGAGGAGTTAATTTTGTTCACAAAGAAATGTGCAAGGCAGAGTACTGTTCTAAGTGCTTGGTAGTGATAGTTCCATCTCTTTTTAGGATTATTAGCTCTTCTAAAGTGAACAGGTTCTAATGTTTATCAGTCTATTGCTCCTAGTGTTAACTGACAAGGTGTTTGAACAACCTTATGGTGCAAAACCAGAAGAGAAGCACTTTCTCTCTTGACATATGTTCTCTAACTCATTACCTTTCCGTTCTCTTGCAGGGCCCACATACTGCTCATTCAGTTATGTATGCATTTTGGCATACCCTACAAGGGTATGTGTCAGTAGCAATGAGGACACATCCTTTGCTGGTGTAACTTGACATATGATCAATGAAATAATTTAGTACCTTAGACCATCCCTTTTACCCTTGAACAAAAAGAAACAGAAAAAGAAAGAATTTTTGAGTCTGCTGGGTAGCTGAAGCAGATAATATCCTTGGAAAGGAAACATAAACCTCTGGTGTTGTGCTTCTTGGAATTCTGTGTCTGCCTTAGCAACTCAGCTTAAAGGAGAGACCAGGTTTGGGAAGAGTTTGGTAACATCAACATCAAGACTGAGTATCTCTTGAAGTATACAATCAAAACATGAAATTATTGATTACCACAGACAGTTTGAATCTTTCTTCCCAAATGAATTATGACGTGGTTTGACAGTTAAAGACAGATTTGTTGTTAAGTCTGAAATTCATGGTTGAATAAAGCTTGAATATAGAGATGGAACATATTTTCAAGCATGTATAAAAGCAAACCTCTGAATCCCTACTCTGTGCTCTCAGATGCCTAATAAAGGTCAGGAGCTGGAAAGAATACAGAGGGGTAGAGTGATTCACTTACAGGGAGTTGTTCAAGGAGCTGAATGTTGATAGCATGGCCAGATAACTTAGCAGGATAACAGGCGCCAAGTACTTGACCAGTATAACCATGAAAAAATGCAAAGGGTTATTAAGGCTGACAAAAAAGATATCAAAGTCATCCTACCAGATAGTAATTAATAGCACTGTTTCCAGAGAATTTTGTACACAAACACCTGTATATATAGAATTTATGTTTATTTTTCGTTTTAGTTTTTTTTTTGTGTGTGTGTGTTTTATTTTGCAGAAAATCAGGCCTGAAGCAATAGAAAGTAGTCAAAAGAATTCCAGAAAATATTTTCTAAATGTAAGATCTATTATTAGAAGCAATAATCTTTACAGGGAAACAGTAAGAGACCAAGAGACTCAGCACTAGAATCCAGACTCTGCAGGATGCATTGCAGAAAAAAATCTTGTGCTGACACTGGCACTGGCTGCATGATTTAATGTTGGGATTTCCCCCCACGTTGACCTTAAGTATCTATTATTTTAGATTAAAGAAGAACAATCTCACAGAATTCATGTAATTTACCTTGTAAGAAGAAAAACTCTGGGCAAGGCTATAAATACACCTCCTAGTTTTTACAACATCGAGATGCCTTGATTTACTGCAGTGTCTCTGCAACTCTATGCAGTACTGCTTGTAGTTCAAGGCTGCTCATTGCAATACATGTCAAACATTTACTTTTCTGTCTCCAGTGTTTGTGAAATGGCTAATTAATATGAATCCTGGCATCTTCTTCTATGCATACACTAGTTACTTCTGTTAACCTTGGCTTATCTGCTGTAGCATCCAGTCTCAGGGCTATTTAGAGAATTTCCCCAAAGATGGCTGTACTGCTTTGTCTGCATGAGTGATAAAACTTAATGTCCTTGCTTTTCCTGTTTAAATGTTGCTGCCTGGACTACTTAGATAACTTGACAATTTTAAAGAAAAAAACATTTTGCAGTTTTCTTTGCTGATGAAACTGTAAGTGACAGTGGTGTTGTGGTTTGTATAATTCACTGTAATCTAAACACAAGCTTTAGTCTGCATAGCATTTTGCCACAGATGATTTCCTTCTTGATATGGAAATATGACCAACTAGTATAGGGTAATATTGATCATACTATTAGTTATTTCAATCTATTAGGCTTTTTTAAATGAAAATCTTAGCTAATGCTTCTCTATATGAAACTAATATTTCATATCTTACCTCAGAATGGTGATCTCAGTCGGGTGATGCAAATTTTGGTTTGCATCACTCCATAATTCTCATCTGATTTATATCTGTACAAATGCATTTATTTCAGGGGAACTCTGCTGAAATAACTGAAGAAAAAAAAAGTGACTAATATTTTCTAAAAAAAAGAATAAACGGCCAGTGGTGAATGAAAGTGCCGAGTGGACAAGTGGACATTTGAATACTCTCTACCTCATTGTTTAGCATTTATATGAAGATTGTGGATGTCATTCTGATCCTAGCTGACATTAGTTTTTGATTTAATAATGCAGCTCATTTCAATATCTCAGTTTCAGGCATGAAACTAATTTTCATTTATTTTGAGAAACCATTTCATGATATCCTTTTAGGTCTGCCATTTGTGTGCTACAACGGTTTTAACTTCTAAACTGAAAAATTGTGGCTTATTTAAATATCTGATATAGCATAGCTATAATGAAGTCTCTTTTGACTGAGACATCAGCCAATCCATACTTTAAGACTGCAAAGTTTAGTCTAGTAAGAGACTAAGAGTTCTTGTATCAACAACTGTGACTAGTATTTTCCATAGTCTTTGTTTACCTGTGAAACTCCATCTCACCCAGCTGCAGATGCGCTTATTCATAGAACACAGGATCATAGAAAGGTTTAAGATGGAACAGACTTTTAAAAACCATCTACTCCAACCACTTTTCTGTGAGCAGACATCTTTCACTAGACCAGATTGCTCAAAGCCTTATCCATCCTGACTTTGATCACTTCCAACGATAGGGTGTCCAGAACTTCTCTAGGCAGCCTGTTCCCATGCCTCACTATCCAATCTAACCTACCCTTTTTCAGTTTAAGATTTCCCCCCTTGACCTATTGCTACAGGCCATTGTAAAAAGTCTCTCTCCATCTTTCTTATAAGCCCAGGTACTGGGTTTACATGGTGTGGTTTTGGTAGTGGGTGGGCAGCTTGGGTGGCTCTGTGTGAAACTGTCCCCATGTTGTATGGAGCCAGTTCCACTCATCTCCAAGATGGACTTGCCACTGGTCAAGGCTGAGTTAATTAGCAAAGCTGGTAGGATCCCTGTGATAACATGTTGATTCTATGATCCCTGTAATATGCACAGGCTATAGGAAAAGAGAGCATCTTCACACACAAGAGCCTTTCACTGCTGGGAACTTTTCTAAGAAGGGGAAAAAAACTGCTGTACAACAGCAGCTGGGAGAGAGGAGTGGGGACATGTGAGAGAAACAGCTCTCAGACACCAAGGCCAGTGGAGGAGGGGAGGAGGTACTCCAGACACCAGAGCAGAGATTTCCCTGCAGCCTGTGGTGCAGCCCATGGTGATGCAGGCTGTGCCCCTGCCACACATGGAGGTCCATGGTGGAGCAGATTTCCCCACGCAGCCTGGGGAAAAGTCAACACAAAAGCAGGGGGATGTGTGCTGAAAGAAGCTGGAAGCCCTCGGACAGCCTGTGTGTAGCAGGCCCCTGGCAGGACCTGCAGCCTGTGAAAAGGAGCCCACAATAGAGCAGATTTTTTCCAGTAGGAGCTGTGGTCCTACATGGAACCCTTGCTGGAACAGTCTGTGCTTGAAGGACTGCACCCTGTGCTGTCCTGGATTCAGCAGTATCAGTCATTTTTCTCCTTCTGAGTAGCTGGTGCAGTGCTGTGGTTTTGACTTTCAGCCTAGGAACAGCTCTGATAACACCAATGTTTTTGGTTGCTGCTTAGTAATGTTTACCCTGACCAAGGACTTTCTGAGTCTCATGCTCTGATAGGAAGGAGGGGAAGCTGGGAGGAAACAGGGACAGGACACCTGACCCAAACTACCCAAAGAGGTATTCCGTACCACAGCACGTCATGCCTGGTATATAAACTGGGAGCAGTTATCTGGAAGGGCTAGATCACTGCTTGGTTGGTCTGGGTATCGGTCGGTGCATTGTGAGCGGTTGTATTCTTTCCCCTTGTTATTTCCCTGATCATTATTATTATTGGTGGTAGCGGTGGTGATTTGTGTTGTACATTGGTTACTGAACTGTTCTTATCTCGGCCTGTGGGAGTTACATTCTTTCGATTCTCCTCCTCATCCCTCCAGGAGCTGGGGGAGGAAGGGGGAGGGGGGAGTGAGCAAGCAGCTGCATGGTTCTGGGCTGCCGGCTGGGCTTAAACCACGATATGAGGGAAGGACCCACTCTAGCGAAGTAAGTGGAGAACTGTGTCTCATGGCTGGGACACCATACTGGAGCAGGGCAAGAGCATGAGTAAGAAAGAGCAGCAGACACAACATGGGATGATTTGACTGCAACCTTCATTCCCTGCCTCCTGGGCTGCTCATCGGGAGGACCTAGAGAAGTCAGGAGCGAAGTTGAGTCTGGGAAGATGGGAAAGGTGAGGGGAAAGTGTTTTAAGATTTATTCACATTTCTCATTATCCTACTCTGATTTGATTGACAATAAATTAAATTAAATTCCCTGTGTCAAGCCTTTTTTACCCATGGTGATAATTACTAAGTGATCCTTCTATCCTAATCTTGACCTATAAGCCTTTTGTCATATTTTCTCCCCATGTGTGGTTGAGGAGAGGAAGTGATAGAGTGGCTTGGTGGGCACCTGACAGCCAGTAAGGTCTCCCTGGAGATCCAACTGTCTTGGCCTTTCTCATCAGAGGATGTTCCAGCTCTCCGAACATTTTCATCATTCTCTCCTGAACCCACTCTAACAGGTCCATGTCTGTCTTTTGCCGGGGCCCCCAGGGCTGGACTACTGCAGTGAAGTCTCATGAGAGCATAGTAGAGGGAAAATCATCTTCTTCAACCTGCTGGTCACACTTCTTTGCTTACAGCCTGGGATACAGTTGGCTTTCTGGGCTGCAAGCACACATTGCTGGCTCATATCCAATTCTTCATCCCCCAGTATTGCTAAGTCCTTCTCTGCAGGGCAGGTGTCAGTCAATTCATCCCACAGACTGTATTAATATTGGGGATTGCTCAATCCAGGTGCAGGAGCTTGCAGTTGGTTTTTTTGAGCTTCATGGATTTGTGTGCACCCTCAAGCCTGTCCAGGTCTCTCTAGATGACACCCCTTCCCTCAAGCGCACCATTTCCACTATGTCATTGATGAACATATTGAACAGTATTGGTCCCAGCACAGACCCCTGAGGGACACCACCTGATACTGGTTTCCACCTGGACATTGAGCCGGTGACTGTAACTCTTTGGATATGGTCATCCATCCAGTTTCTTACCCATTTAAAGGTCTATCCATCAAACCCATATCTCTCTGGTTTAGAAGTAAAAATTTTGCAAGGAACTATATCAAAGGCCTTAGAGAGGACCACATAGATGGCATCACTTGCTCTTCCCCTGCCCACTGGTGCAGTCACTCCATCACGTGTCCCACCTACAAGCAGCAACCCCTATTAGTCCAAAATGTGATCTGTATAGCTGCTCCCAATGATGTGGTGATGTGTTTCACTCTTGGACGCTGCAGCTGAGGATTTTCTGAGGCAGCCCGGAAAAGATCCAGCACAAGGTATTCATTCCTTATTGTGGGTTCCCACCTGCCATTGTGCCCCTGTGCCCTTCTGGGCTTGTTGAAATGGGTGGTTGACAAGTTGGAGGCTATGGCGATGGGCCTGGAAGTAGCTGGGGCAGGGTATTGTCTGGGCTCTCCTCACCTTCCCTACTGACTTTTTTGGTCCTTTGTGAGTGTGCAGATGAGCTTTCATCATATGACAATCTCATGTCATACCATGAATATATCCATAAAAGTATTTTTGTTTAGTTGCTTTGACGGTTAAAAGAAAGAAGAATGAGTCTAATGACCAGAGAGTGTCTGGACAAGCAGAAACCTAAGGTCTAATTCTGCTTCTCTCTGTGACCTTGGGTAACTGAATGAGTCTTCAATTACCAGTGTCTAATTTTCTAAAAGGAACATGAGAATACATACTTGAGATGTGGGACAATTGCGAAGATAAACACATAAAGCCCTGGATGATATTCAAATATCAGAACAGTGGAGGCAACGTAATTTCCAAGGGTCAAAGATCAACTGTCAAATATTCTGGTAATTTCAACTGATATTGTGACAGCCTGCCAAATTGCATAATTTTTTGTACTTATTTTTTGCAGTATTTTTAGCTAATGAGGAGTTTTAGCTATGTTTCAGAAAACTATTCAGAGCAAAGGCTGAGAAACACACTCAATATTTCCAAAAATATTGTCTTTTCTTATAGCATGCCTTGCAATTGTGTTTTTTCTTTCTTACAAAGTTCTGAAAGCTAAAAGCATACAACACAAAGAGCCAAGGGACCTGCAAGCTGCTATTAATTGAGGTGTATAACCTTGCTGTTCCCTTGTCCATTTATTTCCTTAAATAATAGCCTTGCCTTACAGGGAAATGAAAAAAGGTGCTATGGCCAACCCTGACAACACATCTTGTTCTGTAGCTATATTACTCAACATCAATCATTTAACATCCTACAGTGGTCTCCAGTCTAGGTATAATTGTGGTTTCTCACTTTCAGTTAAAAAGGATTCCATTGTTCAGTGAATGCACTTGAGAAAACCACTGTGACCACTCAGAATAATAAAAAACGCCAATCCTCCACTATTCAAACTGTTATGAAGTAACATTGTCTCAGGACATAAAATGATCATCAATAACAATTAACCCTTGTAGACGTATTACTCAGTATATACCCTAATATTTTTCAAACACAGTTTGTCTAGGAATTTTGCAGAAGTATTTAATGTCAAAAGATCTTTTTCAACTGAAAAAGCTTTTGTTCTTGCTCATTTTTCCTCAGGGAAAGAGCCAAATGATATTAGTTTCAAATGTGCTTTGTCCTTATGCAAAACATAAAAAACCCCTATGATTTATTAGTAATTGCATATATTTTTTGAATTTTCAATTTAATGTGATACCACCTTTACAGTTTAAGGCAATAAAAATATTCTCTTTTCTATCATCAAAGAGAATCTTCAGTCATATTTCCTGTGTCACTTTTTCAACAGTGGACCTCTAAAGATGCATTGCTAAAAAAAGAGGAGGGGAATAGAAAAATATTTCCTCTTTGCAGCTTATAGCTTTTAATTCTCTGTGTTTAGACTGCTTCCAGGAAGGATAGCGTAACAGGCCCTGGAGGATGTATTTGCAAACTATGTATGCATTTGCTTATTAAAGATGAAACTGTGGTAACTAGCTCAGGTCTTGTGAGCCTCCAAATAGCGTGTCAGGAGATGAGCTAAATTTGATTGAGTAACCTGGCTAAGAAACCATTTCAAGGAGAGCCCCATTATATAGATTCTGAATTGTAAAGTCTCCATCCCAGCAAATACACATGATAAGTGCTAATTACAATGTGAATGCTAAAAATTCTACTGTGAAGAGATTACTGTTACCCCCAAAACTACAGAATGTCAGTTATAGTTAACTTTAGTCACAAACAGGAGAGGTTTTTACCTGCTTCTGGTACAAAAGTACCAGCTAGCTGTGGAAACAGGGCATCCTTATTGTATTGGAGCACACTTGTCCTAAACATCAGTTCATCAGGTCAAGTGGTATCAGGTCCTTAAATAAGAAATTTCTTATCTATAAAATGGACACAGGCTTCTCAGAGGGCACTTTTAGGTGCTACCTGTTGAGACTTTATGTCTTTTTATTTCTGTGGGATAGAGCAGGGAATAGAGGAAATAAGGAATAGGTAAATCTATAATCCTGTAGTTTGGTATCAGCTCACATTAATTACAAGGCTGCTTTTATAATCTGTTCTGCTGAGACATTTTATCACTTTGAAGCCAAATGAAACATTCCGCATGGTTTGGTTTTTTTTTTCATTTTCTTTTTTTTTTTTTTTTTATCAGCTAAGATAAAAGCAATTATTCTAACTCAGTCACTATCCAGCTCAGGACATTTCCATCTCAGCTAAACTTTGAATATTATCACTGAAAAACTTATTCTTCCTTGGGTTACATATTTTTAATTGATTTTACTGTGTTTCACATCTATGTATTTTCCAGTTCTTTTCAAGTTTCCTCATTTTCTATTCCTATTATCCCTTCATTCATCAGCTCCCTTTGTATTTGCACGTGTACTCCAGAGTTTTAAAGACACTTTTCTCCAGATCTTTGCACTTTCATTAATGTATAGTCAAATGCTACTGAGAGATATTATTATTATTTCGTACTGCTCATTTCCATGGGACTCATTTCTTTTCTCATAGAACTTCACACAATCTATCAACAATCCTGTCTCTTTATATTTAGATCAAATGTAAGGATTTGTTATAAACTAGAATTAATATCTTAAAAGCATTCATTACAAAGATCGGTTTGTGAAAATTCTACTTAGACTTTAATAGAGTATCTAACCTCAAATAATACAATAGCCAACATTCAAAGCTGATGTTATTGGGTAAAATTCTGCTAAGCTAAATTAAGCTGAACCTGTTTATATGGGAACTCAATCTAATCTGAAGTTGAAATGTGAACATGAAAATGCATCAGATAAAGCGCTGGTCTCCTGTTAATGAAACTTGATTCATTTAATGTTCTAGATACCTGCCACAGACATTGCAAAAAGCAAATCTAATTAGATATGTGAAGAATTTCTATAAATCTGTTCTCACTTACTGAAATGTAATAAGTGAGAGTAGATCTATGCCAATTTGCTATATTAACTCTAAAGCTAGCTTCAGAATGCTGCATTCAGAAGTGAAAGATCCAGCTGTGGGTGGCTACAGAATACTAAATGCCTCATTTTCTGTACCAGGTCATTACTGAGTTCTTTATGAACATTGCTGTATACTTGAATTGAGTCCTTTTCTGTGTATTATATGCATATTTAAGCCTAAAAAATACAAAAAAGGGGATATAAATATATAAGTTTTGTAGACACCACAGTCATTTGGTCATATCTGATTACCCCATGCAATTAATTAACACTAAATGCTGGCTCATATTTATCACTTATCAGAAGTTCATTTGAATAACAAAGGGGATAAAATACAAAACTGCATCATGAAATAGAATGGGCATTCAGTCTGGAAAATACAAGTATTCATTAGGGCATATTAGGTCATGGCTACATGAAGGATATTTAAAATGCAGAAGAATTTGAATGATTAATAAAGCTTTTTTGGAAGCTGATGTTGCAAATCAAGATAATTGTTTTTCTAAATAAACAAACCACAAGTTCCACAGACCTTAGTGTATAATGCAAGCTTCAGCCAATTTGTATTTGTTTCTAGAGATACACTTTTAATGAATGATCAATTTCAAAAAACTTTTTAAGAAGCAGAGACACAAGAAACAGTGGCAGACCTCCAGCAAGGCATGAAAGATATGTGTGTCTTGAAGCATATCTTGGGCAGATGCAGCTTTTGAGGTCAAAAAACTGAAGTAGTCTGGCCAAAAAATCAAACCATTCTGTAGAAATGGCTAGAGACACTGTATATTGCAAATAGTTCACAAAAAGAGAAAAACAACACATATGCTTTTGATGGAGGCATTGGTTTCTGAGGCACTTGTATGTCATATCATCCTCTGCCTGCCTGAAAAATTATGCCTTTTTGGCTGTAAATACTGGGAATTTTGTAGAAGCAGGGAAGTGACAACTTCAGTTGCAAATACTGCACTGTTTGAGCTTCATGAATGTAGCCCAAAATAAATACTGGAATTTCTATTTTTGTGTCAGTTATTTGATTGACAAATGATAAATACAGATAAATGATAAATACAGATCAAGAGTGACACAGATCACTGTGACAGCTATAATGAAAAGAGGTACAAATATATTGTCAAAAGCAGCTAGCTGTGTGCTCTGCCTGTCTATGTATACATGTATGCATGTATGTATGTAGGTTTGTAGCTATCAGGTCCAGGGGTGAAGTTACCTTTTTATATTGCCTGGTGTAACTCTCTAGCTAAAACTGGAATCTTTTCTCCTCTAAATGGGCTCAGCTATGTCCTCCAATCTGTCTAGAAAACAGAGAAAATAGAGCAAAGAGTACTCTCTTTTTCACCTCAGCTGGAATAGCCAAGCTTCTTTTGACTTATTTAGTGTACAGAAATGCCTTCTGTTCTTAGAGCTCCGTTACTCTGAAAAATGAAGTAATGTAGATATTTTGCTGCTTCTCTTCCTTAAAGATTCTTAAATAAAGTTACTGTTAAGATATTTTTTCATGCCTTGAACTGCCTCACATTACAGTTCTACTGCTTCCCCAGTAGCTTTGTTTTGTTTCAGGAAGTTTCATGTATCAGAACTATGTTTGCGAATATGAATTTTCTCAGCATTTCTAACTATTTTTTTTTCCTAAAGCAATGGTAAACTATTTTAAATTTTTCACATTTAAAAATAATTATAACCATTTTATTAGACATACGGCATTCATCCCTCTTTGCTCCAACAACACAAAATGAAAATTTGAGAGGAGGCTTTTGTAATATAACTTTACCTTCTGTCAGAGGTCAAAAAGTAGATTTTATGTGAGATATAGCAGACTATTGCAATTATTTGATTAATGAGTTGCATTGTCTTAAACTTTTCTTCCATGATAGTGAAAGTAAATGAGTTTATGTTTACTTGAATATATTAATCTGCTTTAATTACTTGAAATAAAATAATAATGTAATTTGCACTAAATAATACTGCAAACATTAGTTGCCAATTTGATTTTCTTTAATAAATTAGTTGTGAATGAGCGCTGGGAGAAACATGTTTGCGAATTTTGTTTTCTCAATCCAGTTGTTTCATGGACACAAAAAAAACCCTTAGACATCAATAATTTTAAATTAAATGTTTTCCTTATTGGTACCCTGCTGACTCTTAATCTCTGTTACACTCAAATGAAATATTGAAATATAACAGAGTCTCTGTAGTTCAATCTAGTGTCAAATAATCAAAGTTTTAAAATCATGTTATAAAAATGTGGGTTTATTCAAATCTTTGCATTAAAAAACATTTGACAAAGTATTGAAAAGACTTTCATATGCTTCCACAGACATTATTATTACCTAGGATTTCCATATATAACATCAATAGATAAGCAGTTTTTGTTCCTTAGAAAGATTTTCATTTGTAAAATAAAATAATGTTCTTTGTCTGGAATAATCTGTCTAATATAATTTTTTCCTTAAAATTATAAATCACGTATTATGAAAAATTAACTGAAATAGTATATTGAAGTAGGTGAGTAAGTTTATTGATTAAATTAAGAGTGCATATTATTGTTTTGGAGAGATATACTATTTTTCCAGTGCATTCTAGTGTTGTTAAATGCCAAAAGATCTCAGTTATGAGCAAAAGGCATGAAAGCACTAAACAAACCTAGTGAGGTTTCTCTGTCTATAACGAACCAAAAAGGCTGGGAAAAAAATATCTCATTAGGCACATTTTATGTTTCTAGAAAATTCTTGAATCAAATATTTTTTTTAAATAAGAAATATCAAGCAAGCAATAACTGGGAAGCAAGTTGTACAGATTTTTAAATAGTTAAAATAACCAAAGAAGATGTTCAGTCTTTGGTATGCTCTATATAGCCTCCTTTTTTAATATTGAAGTGTGGGGTAGCAACTCTCCCTTTATTTTTCTGAGGGAACACCCCTTTTAAAAAAAAACCCAAAGTTTAGAGACCAGGCTTTCACCAAGATGTGTGAGTTTTTCCACATATTCTGCCTTGTAAAACACATCCACAGGTTTGCTGTTTGGAAATCCTATCCATGTGGAAAAAAAAAAAAGAATAAGTAGAAATTGCTTGAGACACTTGTCTATGATTTATGGATGTTAATAATGTGACTGGAGCAGTTGCAGAAATGCCCAGATTTTTCTCTATTACAGATGTATGGAGAGAACCTGGGAATGGCACAGCTAGTCTAATTCATTTAGGATATGTCTGTTTCTGAGCATGAGTACATTGGCAGTGTTGGTCTAAGGTTTCCACAGTTCTTGGTCTTATTATTTTTTTTTTCTCAAAGAGGGTATTTCTTTTCTTAGAAATTTTAATTATTTACCTGTTTTTTTTTGAACATCTTGAAACTTTATACTTACAGAAGTCCTTTTATGATATTTGTTAACTACTCATTTACAAGTTAGATTGAGGGATAAAAAAGAAAGGATAATAAAATATTAGCACAGAACAAACCCAAAATACTTAGCAATATCCTGTAAAGTACTTGTGTCCACAGTGGTATTGAATGGTAGAAAGGAATCTCAATCCAAAATTTTCATGTCCTCTTCAAAACTTCTGATTACTAAATTTTAAATTAAAGTTTTCCTGATGATGATTATTTTTTAATAAATTTCCAGGTAATCTTAAATATATAATCCAAGTTTGTACTAAAACCCCGTGTTCGACTTAATGACCCAAGAGTGTTTACATTTGAAGAACCTAGCTCATATAAATGTAAGGAAGGTAAGCATAGCTCTTGGTAGTTAAATCATTCAAGTGTTACATTATTATTTTTAGATATTATTGTTGATATTATTATTAGTCTTTGATCTAAACTATGTTTTTTAGTAAAATAATACCTATGTAGTCCAATGATTTTTCAATGTCTCTACCTGTAGGCAATAAATCAAATTTTTATCAAATTTTGATAACTTTAGGATGCAACACTCTCCCATCCTTTGCAGAAAGTGAACATGAAGCTTAATGAATCAAAGTTTCTGAAAGCTGTATTCAGAAGGCAAAGATTAGCAAGTTGATGCATATTCATCATGGTTAGTTAATTGTTCTCCTGAGAGCTGATGTGTTATTTCAGGTGCTGAGTTAACTGAAATGTGGTTATATATCACACACTTATTTTAGTGATTGTGCGAAGAAGTAGGGAGGTTATTTAAAATTCTACTACACCTCACCGAAAAGAAATAGCTTTAGTATTACTCAGTCCTCCCACTTCCTGCAATAAATGTATTGAAAGCATTGAAAAGCTGTAAATTAGTCACAGTCACTTGATGTTGCTGAAGTATATTATTATTTTCAGAAAAACTATTTTAAAAGATGAAACTTCAGAATCTCTTCTTTCCTGTTTTAGTATCAATACAAAGAAAGGAAGCTAGTAGATAGTTTGGTGATGTCCACTACTTAATTTAGAAAGAAGGTTCAATGCTCATGCCAAACAGATGTGTGAAAAGGGAGAGTCACATATTTTAAATGCTTTCTTTAAGAAGGCAGGTTTTCTTTTCAGTAACAAATCTGATGTTACTTTTCTGAAAATATTATAAATCTGCAATAGTCTGTAATAATCTATTTTGCCTATTTTGAAGTTCTCTTCCTGCACCATTCTGACAAACATATAATTTGGCAGTGTTACAAGTTTGAACTCATCAATGTAGAAAAATACCTTTTGTGATCATTATTTTCTGAATCATCTAAATTACAGGTCGTACAACACTTTTCCTGGCCCTTAGCAAAATCCTGACAACTTGTTACAGAGTCAGCCCATAGATTTTCTTCCAGACGATGGATGAATTTTTGGGCAGTATATGGTTAGTATTGCTGTTCAGGCTTTTATTGCATCAGTATTCTATGTCTGATTTAAATGATATTTAACAAAACCTATTGTGCAGAAGATTGATTACGGTGATCCTGTGATTTTGGGATTAATATACTTGTGCCATCTCCTTATGCTGTAAATGGGCCTACGGTGTGCTGACAGCATACCTAACGGATACCACTTGGCCTTTGGGCACAGTATAGCCTTATCTCCTTTCTGCATATGATTGCTACAGATTTTATTTAGGAACTAGTTATAAATGTCTCCAGAATATGATTCCTAAGGGTTTTTCAGATCTAGTGTGTTTTGAAGCCTCTACGGTTTGTTGGCAGCAGCCAGGGCACAAGGGATATGGGCAACTGAATTAGCTGCTCCTTATGCCTAGAGATCAAAATTAGACAGAATTCTCCTTTTAGGCGCTTAGACTTTCTGCATCTTGCCCTAAGTGACATTCACAAGGCTGTGAAGAATGTGTGAAGAGTAAAAGCTCAGCCCAGCTCGGCTAATTCATTTTCCTCATGCCAGGCTCTTTCTTCATATTTCCAGTGTTAATTCAGCAGTAATTGCCCGAGGGATGATGTTTGCATTGATGCAAATATCTTTAAGGTAAATATCTCTGTTTTTTAATGTTTTAATTCTCAGTCCAAGAGACTGAGAATGACTGATTCAGTTTGACCCACTAGGGTCAATGTTAGGATGGAAGGACTAGTGTTTGCGGACACTATTAGCAAGAGCTCCATCCTCTAATATCTCAGTATCAAATATATAAAGTTTCAGCAAGCAATTCACTTGGTCTTGGTAGTACCCACTAATAAAACTTAAATTACTTCTCTTTCCATCACTTTCCCTTTCTCCTTTTTTATTCCCCCTTTTCCCTTTTCTTGCCTGCCCTTTGACACATACATACACATTTCTGAGAACATCCCCAGCATTTTGACTAAGACAGATCTAAATTTATCTCGACCTCAATAGTGTGACAATTTCAAATAAGACAGAGGGGAAAGTATTCATCAAGAAACACATTCCTGAATTGCATAAGGTTTTAGACAGAGGGAAAGTGGTCAGAAAACTGAAGCATGGAATTTAATGTTACTAAGTGGAAGGAACTATTTTGATTTTATTATTAGTTTATCACGCTACTTAGCAGAATAAAAGAAGAGTTCTAAAAATAGACTACTGCTTTAAGACTACAGAAAATGTGAAAGACTGACTTGCATCGAGCTTGTTCTGGAACAATAAATAAATAAGGCAATTGAAGAAGATGCCCTCTGACATTAACTTTTATGAAGCAGCTAAAATTCTCACTGCAGCTCCAGATTTGCATGTGAACTACGACCAATCATTCACTCTGAATACAATATGAGATAAGTTTATGATTTAGCTTGCGTTCTGGTTCAATACAAATGAATCAAACAATATGTGATAAATTTCACGGACCGTTAAGGTTTAGCTCTGCTGATGTAAATCACAGATGGAATCATACTACGGAGATATGTTATTGGGTTGAAGAAACAGTAAAGTAGAAAACCAGATCTTGTTCTGGGTAGCCAGGCTTCCATACAGTGAAAACCACAGTAGAGAGAGAGAACTGTGGAAAAAACATAAGCTTATTGCATTCGAGAAACCCCCTGAACGGCAGCCATGAAACTATGTGTTCAACCCACCTACAGAGACACTGCAGAACGTAATCAGTGATAAGAAGAAGATCAGGCATGTCATGAAGAAAATAGGTTTATATTTCCACTATATGAAACTAAGTTCTTGTGATTTTTTCTCCTGATGGCTTATATTTACATGAGATTTTGAAATAATATACAATCCACAGTAAATTTGAAGTTTCCAATCAGCTCCTGATTCCGGGGATATCATAGGTGAGAATTTCATTGTGACTTTTCTTATTAGCATGTTGCAGAATGACTCTAAGAGCAGGACCATAGAGTTCTGGAGGACTGTGCAAGCAAGACAGGGGGTGGCCCCCACAGGTAGCTGGAGACCGGACCTGGGAGGAGAATGTGGAGGAAGCTGTGGGGGGCTAACCAATACTGTTGTGCCAAGAAGGAGTGGCTGAATACCACTCCTATATATATGTGAACTGCGTCACAAATAAAGTAGAAGTTGCTTATCACCCATATTGGTTTGGCCTGTCTGCTTCTTCTCACCGCTTACAAATGGCGCCTGAACAGGGACGCGGACTACAGGGCCCTGGTCGCTGGAGACCTGGATACAGGGCCCCGGCTAGCGGGGACCCGGATACAGGGCCCCGAATAGCGAGGACCCGGATACAGGGCCCCGACTAGTGGGGACCTGGGGTATAGGGCCCTGACTAGTGGGGACCCGGATACAGGGCCCCGACTAGCGGGGACCCGGGATACAGGGCCCCGACTAGCGGGGACCCGGAATACAGGGCCCCGATTAGCGGGGACCCAGATACAGGGCCCCGGTTTAACGGGGACCCGGATACAGGGCCCCGGCCTACGGGGACCCGGATACAGGGCCCCGGTCGACGGGGACCAGGATACAGGGCCCCGACTAACGGGGACCCGGATACAGGGCCCCGGTCGACAGGGACCCGGAACGGCGAGTGAGCGGCGCCGGCGGTAGCGGCCGGGAAGCGCGGGCAATGCTGCTGCGGTGGCGTGACAGACCCGGGTGCTTGGACTAACTGAAAGGAATCCGCCGCTAGGGCGAACCAGACACTGCTGTGTCGGGAGGCCGATCCGGAGACCGAGGTTACAGGACGACCCAGAAGAAGACGATCCGGAAAAGGCTGGCCATGAAAATGGACCGAGAGGTAGCCCTGGACTTATTACAGTGCTTCTTATAAAAGCGGGGAACTGAGCCCTGAACTTTTTACAGTGCTTTTTATAAAAGCGGGGAATTGAGCCTGAGACTCTAAAGCAGCTAGTAGGTCTAGTGGCGAGGGAAGGCTAAGGGATTTTTTTTGCAGATCCTAATACAATATTTGAGGAGAGTGAGTGGCGAAAGTTTGGTGATGAACTATTTGACTCAGTGCTTAATGATTATAAAAAGGCAAAGAAACTCGGTAAACCACGGAGGGAAGTAATGAACTGTATAAAAAGATACAAGGCAGAAAAGAAAACTGCCGTGGTAGCAACGGAGAAACTAGGAACAGACGTCCCCGGTCGGTTGAACCCGGGGGAAGATTACAACTCGTTCCCCCCAACTCGCGGGAGCACCATTGTCCCCCCCCCCCCCCCGCCCTTCCTTTTCTCCCCCTCCATCAGAAGGTGCCGCAGAGAAGGTGTAAACCCCTGCTACCCCACCACCCCAGTTCCGAAAGTAGGGACTTTGAAAAGGACAGAGAAAGTATATTAGAAGGTATACGTATGATAAATGTCAAGGAATCCGAAAGAAAGAGGGCCGTGCCTCGGCGCCGGATCGATTGCGGCGCCACTTTGAAGCACGCAGTAGAAAATAGGGATCATGCGCTAGCGGGAGATTTAAAGGAACCGCGAGCCTCTCCAGCCCACTATGCCCTAGAGTGAAAAAAAAAAAAAAAAAAAATTTTTTTAACTTGGTTAGGGAGGAGCCAGGTCTGCAGATGGCTACATACTGAACGAGATACATCTGATAAGAAAGACACAGCTGCAAGCAACGGAGACCCCGAGTTCGGCGCAGGATCAGCCCCCGAATCCCCTGAATCCGATGCGATCATTACTGGTGAATTTTCTGCAATGGGCATCTCTGCATATCCTGTGTTTACTTCACAGCGGGGGGCTAAAGAGTGGGAAGCTCTTGATCTCAAAATAGTTAAGGAGGCCTGACAAACAGTGACCACGTATGGGTTAAAATCCTCTTATACTCAAGCTGTATATGTTATGATTTTTTCTTGCAATTGACAGGGGGAGCCCATACAGTTTCTCTGTGATACTCATGTATTAGAAGTTGGTAAATATAAGTATGTCCAGGTTTCTATCAACCCTTGGAGTCCTCTGTAGATACTGCTGGCCACTTCTTCCAGCACAGGCTGGCCAGCTGTGTCGGAATGAGTGTGCATTTTGGTCAGTATAAAAGCCCAAGCCTCATACGATGTGGGGGAGGCAGAGCCTCTGCAGGGACGCCCGCTAAGTTTGAGCCTGCCACCTCGCACTGCAATGATGCTTCTCGGAGCTGGTTTGCTGTTAGTCTCCACAGGGTCCTTGTGCCACGTTCTGTACATGGGACTGTAGTGGGAGTAATGATGGCTTTTGCAGGGACTAAAAAAAAAAAAAAAAAAAAAAAAGGGGGGGGGGGGAGAGAGTAATGATGCTGCACTTAACCTGTTTGACCTGTCTACTTCTCAAGAACTGAAGAACTGATAGCCTGGGGGAGGAGGTATATTTGTGTCCTCCTGCCTACAGGTCCATGATGACTGCCTGCAAAGTTTGTCAAGACTTGCCATGAGCTGGACAGACGAATGGATAAACCTGATGCCTCAGCTACAGGAGCTGACCGTGATTACCCCAAGCAGAATGAGATAGAGGAACAGAAAGAACAAATAACTGCAAAACATCACTTGGGGGCAACTGAAAAGTAACATCCTGAATATGTGTGCTTGTAAAATAGCTATTATTAGAGGTTGTGATTTTGTGTATAAAACCACCTGTATTTACTAGCTAGTTGCTAATAAGAAACTGCACCTTGTATTGTATAGATTTGTCGCTTGTAAAAGAGATGTTAGAGTATGGAAATTTGCAGTAGCTGCTAGAAAATGCTAAGGCAAAAGCTAGAAAAATTTTAATACAATGGTAGTGTTATAAAGCAGGTAATGGAACAAATTAAGAGGGGGGGAGAATTCCACTGGTAAGAAATTTCTTTGGCTAGTCCTTCACTGCCATCAGCATCTTCAACATGCTGCTGCACCCTGTAATAGTTACTCTGCTAATGTAAATTTGTGTGTGCCTTGCTGTAGTAGCGACTTGTTACTGGATGAAGCAGGTGAAACTGCATTGACAACAAGGTGCAAGGACTGAGGCTGACCAAATGCCTGCTACCACAATCAAGGGCAAGACTGGGTTGGCTTCTGTGTTTGCCACCAAGAAGAACCTTTAGCTCCGCTGTTGGCTGCAACCCAGCAGGCGTGGAGCGGTGGGGACACATGCCATGCCAGACCTTGATGTGAAGGATCAGAGAGCTATACAGCCTGTTATCAGAGAGCCATACAGCAGAAAAAAGGGGCAGGCCCAGGCAGCCTCTAGTTGGCATATGTTGGAAATATAATCTAGCCCAGATCCCCTGCTCAAGTAGGGCCACCCAAACCATATATAAAACATAAAGGGGGAAGATGTGGAGACAGTGTTCTCACAGGAGAATGCATAAGTGGTACATAAACTTTGAATAGTCCTGAAAGATACAGCAAGGCCATGGGAGGCCCGAAGAAGCTTAAGCAAGCAAGATAAGAGGCTGGAATTCACCAAGTTAATGAGAACTGTGGACTGTTGGCAAGCTTTCAAGGTTGAGTTCTCACACCTGTGTTTAACCAATTATTTGTTAGTCACTAAGGGTCTTCAAAACATGTATCCAATCATAATATGCCAAATCACTGTAAGTGCTTCAGCCAGGGCCTTGGCTCAACTAAGCAGACTGGGTTGCTGAGTTGCTAAGCAGACAATTCTACATCGAAGGCAATTTCTGATTTGTTTTAATGTTGACTCTGTAAGACATGCAACACTGCAGAACCTTTTGTTGTTGGAACAGGGACATGGATGTGAAGAGTTTGATGGAATGTGTTGTATGAGTCTCTTTGATTATGCTAATTCGATGCACGCACAGCTGAGAACCCTGGCTCAGCTTACCCAGCAATAGTAAATGAGCAGTATTCTAAGAATAATTAGATGGTTGTTTTCACGGGGCATTACAGGTTGAGTCAAACACTGTTTGAAAGTATTACACTTATATATCATTGGTTAGGTTAATCATCGTAGCTATTAGACTTGTTTATAGTTGTGTGATAAAACAGGTGAACAGAATAACCCATAATGCCTTGCTTGCACAAAGAAAAAGGGAGGAATTGTTGCAGAATGACTCTAAGAGCAGGACCATAGAGTTCTGGAGGACTGTGCAAGCAAGGCAGGGGGTGGCCCCCACAGGTAGCCGGAGACCGGACCTGGGAGGAGAATGTGGAGGAAGCTGTGGGGGGCTAACCAATACTGTTGTGCCAAGAAGGAGTGGCTGAATACCACTCCTATATATATGTGAACTGCGTCACAAATAAAGTAGAAGTGGCTTATCACCCATATTGGGTTGACCTGTCTGCTTCTCCTCGCCGCTTACATTAACATAATGTTTTCTATAAACATCTGCATAAAGTATCCACTTAATTTCTTTTGAATTTCCTCAGTTTACTTTTCACTTTAGATTTGTTTTCTTTAAAGCATCTGGGGAAGAGTCCTTCCTTGAAAGCTATCTCTTTTTAGATGTTAAGACACCATTTAAAGAGCCTTTGCAGAGACTAACTTCCAAATGTCCACTTCAGATAAAGTATACAAGGGATTTGGTAATGGGGTGTGTGTGTGGCTGTTCTTTTCTGTTCTAAGGTCAACAGTCCTGTCTAATTCAGTAAGTGAGCTAGAAAGCTAAATAAAACATTCTCTCAGGAGTCTTTTCAATGCTTTTGATTAGTGATAATATATCAGTATTTCTGATTCCAGGTTGTAACAAAAAGAAAGACCAGCAAAATATTACATTTCACATAAATGATTTTGAGCTATAGTGAAGAATATTTCTGTTCCAAGTTCTAGGCATGGGGTGTATCTCATTTATAATCTACTTGTGCTCCACTATAAAATTGGTTGTACAGCACTGAAAGATTACTGTTCTATAAAATTAAGCTTTTGAGAAAGAAAGCAAACAATTCCTTTAAATCTAGTTATTTACGAGACCTCTCTAGACCAAGACAAGACTGTCAATAGGCTTCAAAAGCAAGAAGTTCACAGACACCCAGGCCTTACAAAGAAATGGTGCCTCACAGAAGATGAAGGTTGTTGTGAAACAACTTGACCCAAAGGTTAAATTCTGGTCTTTTGCTGCTTATCTCTGAGGAAGGGAGCTTCATTTCAGCTAGAGGACTAATGTCCCCTTAAGCACAGTAAAACCAAAGCACAACATTGGAAAAAGTGGCTGAAAATGATAATTAAGTTTCAAAAGGATTTCAAGCTCAGTCCTGATTTCACTGGTCCAGTAGTTTCTAAGAAGTAAGTTCAATCATTTCAGAGAGAATGAATAAAAGAAATTTTAGGTAAAAAAAAAATAAAGAAAAATCATAAGAACAATTAAAGGAAAAAGAAGGGGAAAAAGCATAAAAAGAAAGTAAAAAATGAGATGGAACCTGTACCCAAAGTCCTACCAAATCTGTTTGTTTTGTTACCAGCAATAAATCCACGGACCACATTTTTTGTACAAAAACAAGCAGCTGTGCCTTTCTGGCTATCATTAGTGAACTCTCTCTGATGTTCTCAGACGCAACTCATTTAGCTTGCTTTGAGCAAATGTCTCATTAATAATCTTCTTTGTTTTTGTTGGTTGGTTCATTAAGTTCATGCATGCATAAAGTTGCTGTTGCTGCAGATAATGTGCAAAGCCTTTATAAACCAAGGCTTTTCAAACTGTTAAAACATTTATTAATTCAGGAAGATGCTACACAGTTCTAAAATCTTACTTCAGCCAAGGCAATTGATGTCTTTTGTTGCTTTTTTTTCCTTCCACAGCAGGCTTAGTGAGTTTTCAGATTTTCTGTTTGAGATCAACTCTCTGCTGTGAAGACATCTTTTCCAGCAAATACTTCTCTCTGCTCTTTCCCAACTTATATTTATTTTCACCACTCAGGGATGGGAGATAGGATACCATAGTGCTGAGCATGGCTGTACAAGTTCCTGCTTTCTTTGAACTGCACTCTGAAAATAAACCAGCTGTAAGTATACATCCAAAGTTTCAAAATGCTGTATTATTTTCTGCATTACAGAATTGAATCAAGGTGTTTTGTTTTCTTCAGAAGAATTCTATTTGACACAAAATAAAACACTGGAAATATTAGTAAGAATAACAAAAAAAAAAAAAGAAGGAGAGTCAGAAGATTACTCTCCTGAGGGAGTGCTATAGCTTTCTAAGCTATAGGGACATGCTGGGGAAGTAATTCCAGTCCCTCCTACAGACTCTGTCACACTCTGAATAAATTGCTGGATATTTGCTGGTGTATTGGCTGGAATCCATCAACAAGGAGAATGGTCTAACAGCCATACTGGAATCATTTCTGCAGTCTGGCATAATGACTGTTTAAGCATTTTTATAACAAGAGGAAACATGTAAGCAGAGACTGTGAAAGCTCTGCCTTAGAATATCTAAATAGCAAGTGATTAAGACATTCATGCAAGAAGTAAAGTATATGAGTTAAAATTCTGGTCCTGTATCAAGCAGAGGCTTTGAACTCTTTGGGTTATTTTATTTCATTTTTTTTTTCCCTGTAAATTTCTGTTCATCAAACTATCCAATTTCTAGGACTGCACCACTCGCTATCTTTTTCATTTGCACCATTCTAGTTTCTACAGAGTTGAAGTGTGGGCTTGAAGATTCTCACAGTGAGGGTGGCATTTAACCCAAGCCTCTGTAACCAGTTCACTGCTGAGGCACTGAATACAACCTACTAACACCACCTTTTCCTATGTTTCTTCTTTATATTTATATTTTTCTGGAGATAAAAGTATTGAATGAATTCAACCTGCATTAAAAAAGTAGTTTTCTTGCACAGAGAAATAATTTTTGGCCACATTTAGTGTTCAAAACCAAACAAACAAACAAGAAACCTCAGATGTAGTGCCAAGGGATGTTCAGAAAACGTTAAGAGGCATGCTGTTATAAGGCAAGAGAGAAAAGGTATGAGCAAAAGAGAACCTGAGGGAGACTAAGATAAAAAATCCCAATTCCTTCGTAGTACAGCTATAGCTATGCTCATCGCATTTTTTAATTTAACCTGATTATATACGCAGGCTTTGGAATATGACAATTATTATCAACTCATGTTTTTAGATAGATATCCTCTGCTCTATTAATGTTAACTGAGCAAGAGATAGTTAATTTATTTTTGCCATAAGAAATTGTCACTTTATTGCATTTCTGGCAGATTGTGGCTGCTCTTCCACAGCAACTAGGGGAACACTAGCAACAAGCTATGCCCTCTCACATTGCCCACAGAAAGAACAACAACAGTTTGATAGAACACTTTATTTAATATTTGGATTATTCAGTTATTATGACTTTATTTTATTCAATTCATAAAATATTATAAAATTATTATTAAATTAAAATTTTCACTATATATTTAATGTGAGTCCAAATAAACAAGGCCACACAGAACTCCTTATATTGGACTGGAACTCACACAATATACTATGTGGATAGCTTTAGCAGAGATTACTTTCAAAATTTGTCCTCTCATCCCTTCTAAATGGAAAATATACATTACAGTTTCAAAAGTGTCTGAATTATGTGAATATTTAAGTCTTGGTGCTATTGATTTTAAATGCCATTTCAACTCCTAAATCACTTAAGCGATTTTGATAAAAAAACCTGTCCTTTTGTTCCTTGAATTTGATAGTTGTATTTTACTTTTGAAAGAAAATGAAAATTAATGAGGCTTGTAGTTTAGAATAAAAAAATACCCCCCTGCAATAACACCTGAGAATTTGCATGGCAGGGATGGATCTCATTATTTCAGCCATTCTTACTATTTTTGCTTTTCAATCCTCAAGTTCATTTAATGCATTGGAGTATGAGACAAAAAAGTTGTGTTCTGATTTTTTAATTTACCAGCTCACCAGTGCAGATTTCATAGACTCACTGCCTTCAAAGTAATGGAGTGGAATTCGATATATATTGTCTCTTCTTTTAAAAGGAATATAAATAGCATGAAAACTGTATTTTTCTTGCTTCTGATTCTCAGACTTCAAACCCTTGCACACTAGGAGAGATGGCATCAGTGCATACAAGAAACGTGGCTTCTTAAGTACTGTTTCAGAAAAGATATATAGTATGGCAAGACTCCTTATCGGTTTAAAACTTGGCAAAGTGATTTTTAAGAAGGGTATGAATGAATGCAAGACTATTGATAAATGTCTAAAGAGAAGTACCTTGCAAGATTGTACTCTGAATGATTTGGTTCAGCACATTTATTGATTTTGTGTATGTTACATGATGAGCAGCTTCTACAGAAATCTATGGAAACAGGATGTCCCACCTTAAATGAGTTCAGTGCACAGTGCATTTGTGAATGAGGCAGCAGGTAAACGCTCCTGGTGCTGCAGTTTTTATGTATTACAGGATACTAGTAAGAGCATGCAATCAGGTAGTACCCTTGCCATGAAGGTTAGTGAGTTCTTCTGGTATCTATCGCTGGGTTTAGGAGCTAAACAATTAACTAAACAGAGTAACATTTCAAGGCAGTGTATGAGCCAAGTAGAAGGGCAGGGAAACCTAGAAAGATGTAGAGTTGCGGCAAGAAAATTGAGGGAAGAGGAACAATAAAAAGAAGCCTGAAACCACTGGACATCATTTGGTTGTGAAGAAAATTGACATCTTTATTTCTGCTGAGTTTGTTTCTGTATGGACTTATTTTGGGAATAAGACACCAGAATGTCTGTCTACATATCCATATGAATATCTAAGCTCTCATTATATTTAATGGCAATCTAGTTAACAGAATCAGCGGAGACTGGAGAATTGTTACATATGTCAACACTGGATAGAGAGATGACCTGCAGCTTTCTGGCTTGGGGGCTGGGCCCGATGGCATACTGGCAAAGCAAGCAAGCTGGCTTTGCATAGCTGTGTGGACAATTCAGGCGAGTTACCTGCATCTTTGTGTAGGTCTTCCTCCTTATTGGAGTGCCTTTCTTCTAAGAGCTACATGGATGCATCTTTTTAATTTGTTTTAATAGTTGGACTCAATGACCTTAAAGGTCCTTTCTAACCTAAACCGTTCTGTGATCTAGGATAACAATGGTATATGACATCTCCATTTTATCTCAGGGGAGAAAAGAGTCATGCTTGGCTGACTTCTGTCTTGTAACTTCTTTATTTTTTCCTTCTAGTGTTTGTGGAAACCAGATACATTTTAGTTTCTGAGACAAGGCTGCATTTCAGAGAAGTTTGAAGATTTCTATGGAAATATTTTTCTCTTTCCCAAACCACTTTTTCTCTTCATTATTTGCAAGGGTTCTATTACTGTGAAGTTAATTTTTTTCCCTTCCTGCACCTTTACTCCTAAGAAAATAATGAAACTTCATAAAAGAATCTATTTTCAGGATTAAATGACGGATGCTTGCCAGATGGAAACATTTACTGTGAAGAAAAAAAAGAATCAAAATAAAACCATGACTCAGGAAAATTTTCCCTTCATTTCCAATAATTTGGATGACCATTTCTTGCAGCTGATTCACAAAATAATGAAGGGAAGTTTAGACTGGATATTAGGAAAATTTTCATCAGAGAGAGGGTGGATAGACATTGGAACAGGCTCGACAGGAAACTGATGGAATCACTGTCCCTGGAAGAGTTCAAAAACTTTGTAGATGAGACCATATCACCTCAGTAGTATGGTTTAGTGGTGGTCTTGGCAGTCCTGGGGTAAGGGTTAGTCTTGATGATCTTAAAGGTCTTTTCCAACCTAGATGATTCTATGTTTCTATGAATGTTGCTACCCGTGATGTTTTCCAAGTGACTGTTGTCTTCCAGAAAAGTTTTTTGGTTTCTGAAACAGTAAGGTGTAGGTACCTGAAGTAAGTTTGTGATCAGAATACCCCAAAAGAAAACATATCTGAGTGCTTTGCTGAGAAGATTTACAACAAGAAAGATGTTAAATGTACTTCTGAGGTACTTAATGACTTGCAATGTGGAAATCACCCAAGACATTGCAATAAATCACAATTAATTGTAAAATTTTACTTCAGTTGTAGCCCGGGATAAAGCTTTAATTAAAAGTTAGATGCAAAAGCTAGACTGACATCATTAGAATAAAGATTTCTAAGGAGGTGGCAGGATGAGAATAAGGGTATTTCCGAAAACGCAATGCCATGTAAAACAAACAAAACCTTACCATTAGTAATGGAGAGGAGCGAGGTCTAATATGTTGTGACATGATTTACTTAACAGAATCTCCATAGCTTGAGTGATATCAAAATGAATTTACCAGGAGAAGCATCATTAGAATCATAGAATAGTTAGGGTTAGAAAGGATCATCAAGTTCCAGCTCCCCTGCCATGGGCAGGGACACCTGCCACCCAAGGCTTTGTCCAACCTGGCCTTGAACACTGCCAGGGATGGAGCATTCACAACCTCCCTGGGCAACCCATTCCAGTGACTCACCATCCTAACAGGAAAGAATTTCCTCCTTATATCCAATCTAAACTTCCCCTGTTTAAGTTTTAACCCGTTACCCCTTGTCCTGTCACTACAGTCCCTAATGAACAGTCCCTCCCCAGCATCCTTGTAGGCCCCTTTCAGATACTGGATGCCTGCTAGGAGGTCTCCACACAGCCTTCTCTTCTCCAGGCTGAACAGCCCCAACTTCCTCAGCCTGTCTTCATACAGGAGGTGCTCCACCCCCCTGATCATCCTCGTGGCCCTTCTCTGGACTTGTTCCAACACTTCCATGTCCTTTTCATGTTGAGGACACCAGAACTGCACACAGTACTCCAGGTGAGGCCTCACAAGATCACAGTAGAGGGGCAGGATCACCTCCTTCAACCTGCTGGTCACACTCCTTTTGATGCAGCACAGGATACTTCCAGCTCACGTCCATTTTCTCATCGACCAACACCCCCAAGTCCTTCATCGCAGGGCTGCTCTGAATCTCTTCTCTGCTCAACCTGTAGCTGTGCCTGGGATTGCTCCGACCCAGTTGTAGGACCTTGCACTTGGCATGGTTAAACTTCATGAGGTTGCCATCAGCCCACCTCACAAGCGTGTCAAGGTCCCTCTGGATGGCATTCCTTCCCTCCAGCGTATCAGCCGAGCCACACAGCTTGGTGTCATTGGCAAACTTGCTGAGGGCGCACTCAATCCCACTGTCCATGTCAGCGACAAAGATGTTAAAGAAGACCAGTCCCAACACCGATCTCTGAGGGACACCACTTGTTACTGGTCTCCAGCTGGACATTGAGCCACTGACCACAACTCTTTGTGTGCGGCCATCCAGCCAGTTCTTTATCCACCAAGTGGTCCATCCATCAAATTGATGTCTCTCCAATTTAAAGACAAGGATGTGGTGTGGGACAATGTCGAACACATTGCACAAGTCCAGGTAGGTGACATCAACTGCTCTACCTCTGTCCATCAATTCTGTAGTCCCATCATAGAAGGCCACCAAATTGGTCAGGCAGAATTTCCCCTTAGTGAAGCCATGCTGTCTGTCATCAAGCACCTTGTTGTTTTCCATGTGCCTTAGCATGCTTTCCAGGAGAATCTGCTCCAAGATTTTGCAAGGCACAGAGGTGAGACTGACTGGTCTGTAATTCCCCGGGTCATCCATTTTCCCCTTCTTGAAAATGGGGGTTATATTTCCCTTTTTCCAGTCATCAGGAACTTCACCTGACTGCCATGTCTTTTCAAATATGATGGCCAGCGGCTTTGCAACTTCATTTGCCAGCTCCTTTAGGACCCGCAGAAGGATTTTATCAGGACCCATGGACTTGCGCACGTTCAGGTTTTTAAGATGGTTTCAAACCAGATCCTCTTCTACAGTGGGTGCAAGGTCTTCATTCTCACACTCCCTCCGTCTATCTTCCAAGACTTGGGCGTTGTGATCAGAGCCTTTGTCTGTGAAGACTGAGGCAAAGAAGTCATTCAGAACCCCAGCCTTCTCCAAATCCTGTGTAGCCAGTTCTCCTGAGAGCTTCCTGAGGGGGCCCACGTTGTCCCTAGTCTGTTTTTTATTTGCTACGTACCTATAGAATCTTTTACCTGTTATCTTTCACATCCCTAGCCAAGTTTAATTCTAACTGAGCCTTAGCTTTCCTAACCTGGTCCCTTGCTTCCCGGACAACATCCCTGTACTCTTCCCAGGCCACCTGTCCTTGCTTACACCTTTTATAAGACTCTTTTTTCAGTTGAATTTTCCTCATCAGCTCCTTATCCATCCAAGGAGGTCTCTTGCCCTCCTGCTGCACTTCCTTCTAGTTGGGATGCAACACCCCTGAGCTTGTAGCGGGTGATCCTTGAATACCAACCAACAACCTTGGGCCCCCCTGCCTCTAGGGCTATATCCCATGGAACTTACTAAGCAGGTTCCTAAAGAGGCCAAAGTCTGCTCTTTTGAAGTCCAGGGCAGTGAGCTTGCTGCATGCTCTTCTCACTTTCCTGAGGATCTTGAATTCGAGCATCTCATGGTCACTGCAACCAAGGCTGCCCTGGAACGTCACATTTTCAACCAAGGTAGCCTGAATCAAGTTAACTTCAACATGAAAAACAGGAAGCCACAGATTCCAGATATTAATTTAAAGTGAGTGAAGGGGAGAAATTCTGCTTTGTCATTTCCCCTGTCATCCTCAATAGATAGAGGTAACCCAGTTGGTGTAACTGAAGTTGTGGTGTTCACCCATGTGATTACATTGTAAACATGCTCTGAAGTCAGGTATTTTCAAGGGAAGACCCATTAAATTGCTGCACAACTGAGCAAAAGGGGCTCTGGTGTGGAGCTGCAAAGATGAGGGGATAAGATGCAGAACAATAGGGCTCACATGCGTATGCATGCACACACAGAACTGGAAGCAGCAGTTCTTAGTTGCAGAACACTAGGCTAAATTGACTGGATGATTAACAAATTATTTTCTCCATGACACCTGGAAAACAATTAGTCATCTGTGGTACTGCAGAAGAAACATAAACACCAGATGCTTACACCCACTGAATACCTTAGCATTGTTTTACGAATTATTTAATAAAATAACTAAGAACACAATTTCCTTAAAACATTCAGTTAATTGCATTTACCATTGTTTTAGAAAAGCAGGGTTTTATTTTCATAACTGTAAGAATGCTTTGAATTAATATGCACAGATGCATTGGCTGATTTGCATCATTAAGTCTTGAAAAGACTATTAAATTTTTATATCTTGCTATCTATTCTTATTATCTTCTCAGTAAGAAAAATTTACTATTAATGGATGAAGTATTTCAGCACAATTATGGAAGCAACTTTGACACTGTAGAATAAAATTAAAATATATAAATAATAATAATACTTAACAGAATATCAGAAAATCATTCCTGTGAGTCTGACATATAACATATGAAGACAAATTTCACAAGTGAAATAAGAAAATATGGAACACATACTCTTGCAACTGTCCTTTTGAATGAATACATTTATTCAGTATATCTTCCAGCTGACCAGAAAAATATATAGATTGACTCACTATAACGAATAGGAGTGTTTGACTCTGTTTAGTGATTAATTAAATTGCAAAATTCATTCTGAATCTGAAGTTAGATTCAGATTCTTTTGTTTCTTGAATCCTGAGCAATGTGGCAGTGCTCTGTGAGGACAGTCTTTCCTCAACCTCAGTCATAACATAACGTTAGAGGAAAAAAGAAGCATTATCCATGGTCAGTCTTAAAATTGGTATATATTACTGTAAATATTTAATCCAAACTTATTTTTAAATGGCAGTTATGTTTCCCAAGAACTAAATTAAGAAAATACATTTTAAAAAGAAAATGTATTTTTAAGAACACCTGCAAACTGTTTAGGTGATCTCCATATTTTTAAAAATTCCTGTCTGAATATTAGTCTTTTTCCTGGAGTTTAACAGCTTATGTTCCTGTAGCTTTTCTACTTGCATGACTGTACCCCTTCCAGAGAATTCACCTGCTAAAATCATACCCTAAAGAATGCTACGTCATCTCACGTGACAGATAGCTACTGAAGATGCAGTAAGCATGCTTATACAGGAATTCAGTTTAAAGGTTAACTCCCAGTACTTTATTCTTTTGAAAGACTGTGGCTTTAGTCAGTATTTGTCACTTTACTGGTGGATAAATCTACCCAGGGAGTAAATTTTTTATCACCTTGCTGAATAATTTCATTTTGTAAAGATTACATCTTACTCTTTCATAGAAAATGCTGGTTTAGAATAAGATATCTGTAAATGATTCCCAAAATGCACCATCTCAATGTTGGGGTACAGTAAAATTTTCACTATTTCTTCAATAACACAGAAATAACTACATTATAGAAATGGAATAATATTTTTTTGCTTGCTTTTGCTTTAGACAGCAATTTAGCCACTGCATAGGTTCATTTTGTGACTGTTCAGCACAGTAGGTTAGACGAAGTATTAGTTTAAAATAGACAAGTACACTTTAAATTTCAGTACAGCCCAACGATTTTTTCCTATCATCTTGTCTGTTGGCACCATTATGTAATCAAAACAGTGCTTTCAACATTAACCTCCTTGGAAGTTTTGTTTTGGCTCAAGGACATGTTGAGTGGCTAAACCTTGATCCTGTTCCCATTAAAATCAAAGCTTCCTTTGATTTCAATGGCATAGGAAGAGGTCTTAACGAAACAGCAGGCTCTGTCTGGTAAATTACAGCAATAACAAGTAAGGATACATTTGTGAGACCACATATGTCTTCTGTACTGTGTTATGAATGTTTTGAAAGTATATTACTCACAAAATATAATGACCTTATACAGATGAATTGACCCACTGTTTTGTACGAACAGTAGAATAATTCTTTTCTGAACTATTTGCTCTTAGTATAATTATATTGCTCACTCATTCAGCAGTTTGCATTCACTGCTTCTGTCCATATTTGATCTACGCACACAAGTAGTCACTTCACCTTTTATAAGTGTTTCCCTCCCCCTGAAACAAGAACTGAATAATTTATAGCAATTACCTTTTTTCCGTATGTGTTGGGGAATAAGGACTTTGAAATTTTCAGATTTCCTGAAGAAATAATAAACCAAAACTCTTGTTTTGCAGATTTTGAATGTTCACAATTTGCACAGTGATAGTTAGATTGCATTAAATTCTTTCTTTCCACTGAGTTAAGAAACTAAATAACACATCATGAACTCTGCGTTGTGCGATCAAATGCCACAATTAAAAAAAAAAAAAAGAAAAATCTTATCATAATTATTCAGGCTTTTAAGTTTTAAACATGTTTTCCAGGAAGTATTCGTGCAAGAAAAGCATGATTGTGCTAATGTCTAGAACCAAAATTGAAAGAACACAAATACAGATGAGTCACATGCACACACACACAAAAGAAATAGGAGATCATTTTAGAAAATGGCCTGTTCAGTCAGATACTGTTCACTCCACTGTTCACTCGAAGGTAACCCTTCTCCTTCTTTCCCTTAAACTTCCACCTCAGCTGGTACCTGGCCCATGCAATGCTGCTTTTCCTCCCTTCGAGAGTAAAACCAGCTGGAGTTCCCTTTTTCTTTGCTAGTCACCAGGTACTGCTTGCCACTGTCTGCCTGAAAAGGAGACAAGGCATGGAAATATAGTTTTTCCACTACACTAACAGCCCAAAATTCAGGGATCAACCAAAGGGAATAACTTCACTTTTTCAAAAGAACCTGCAGTTGTGTCCTTGCAAAGAGGACCCCTGAGTGTGGTCAGCAGGGATATTTATAGCTGCTGACAATATCACCCTAACTGTACATCGAGAAAAGGACTAATGGGCTCTGTCAATAAAATATCTAATAGGTTCTTGAACTTCACCTTCCCTTTAGTACATAGGCTTCCTCTCAGTTTCAAACATGATTCTTTTCTTCAGGCAGCTTATATTTCTGAGGATTGGACCCTCAGTAAATGTAAGGTAATTGTAATTATAATATAATGAATGTAATAGATGTTGCTGTCATACAGTGTTAAGTGACAGAAAATTGCCAAGTACTAAAGATACATTTTTGCTTTTAATTAGGGAGAAGCAACCATCTCGTTTATTTTAGTTAAATCAGAGATGTAATTTTTGAAGATATCATCAAAAACCTCATGATTTAACCTTACCAAGCACACTACTAATAATAATTTTAAGTGTACTTACATTAAGCAATAGTAGTGCCTTTTCATTTTATTACAGGATAATAATTTGGTCTTAGGGTAGACAAACCAGGAGATGGAAGGCCAAACCAGTGAACTGCAAAGTAACACGATACTGTTAATAACCCTCTGCTACTGCAACCATCCTTGAAACTGATGCCATTGTGCAGAAAAACATGTACCTGAAGAGTTTTAAAACAAGCATTTTTTGAAGATTAAGAGAGTGGCAGTTGAGGTCACAGTGAAGATTTCAACATGCAGTACAAACCATCCTGATCACCTGAAAAAGCCATTGCTACTGCAACTAGTAAGCACTTGAATGCACTGAATAATTTTCTAAAGTCAAAGAATGTTTAGGGGAAGTTTAGGTTAGATATAAGGAAGTTCTTTACTATGAGGGTGGTGAGGCACTACAACAGGTTGCCCAAGGATGTTGTGAATTCTCCACCCCTGGCAGTGTTCATGGTTTAGTGTGTGTTGTCCCTGACCATGGTAAGGGAGTTGGAACTAGATGATCTTAAGATCCTTTCCAACCTTCTATGATTCAATGATTCTAAGATTCTAAACAAATAAATTAAGCATTGCTTACTTTATTTTTTTTTTCCTGATGATGCGACTAAGAGTCTCATGGGAGTAAAACAAGGGAATTCAGCATGTTTCCATTTTTTCTTGCACTTTTAAAAATAATGTCATTATTTCTTTGTTTGCTCATAAGAACTGGCAATGGCGATATAAATATCCATGTAATGTTGTCTTTCACTTTCCAACTTTGCGCAATGGTATAAGAAGGGGAAAATGGATGACCCGGGGAATTACAGACCAGTCAGTCTCACCTCTGTGCTTGGCAAAATCTTGGAGCAGATTCTCCTGGAAAGCATGCTAAGGCACATGGAAAACAACAAGGTGCTTGATGACAGACAGCATGGCTTCACTAAGGGGAAATTCTGCCTGACCAATTTGGTGGCCTTCTATGATGGGACTACAGAATTGATGGACAGAGGTAGAGCAGTTGATGTCACCTACCTGGACTTGTGCAATGTGTTCGACACTGTCCCACACCACATCCTTGTCTTTAAATTGGAGAGACATCAATTTGATGGATGGACCACTTGGTGGATAAAGAACTGGCTGGATGGCCGCACACAAAGAGTTGTGGTCAGTGGCTCAATGTCCAGCTGGAGACCAGTAACAAGTGGTGTCCCTCAGAGATCGGTGTTGGGACTGGTCTTCTTTAACATCTTTGTCGCTGACATGGACAGTGGGATTGAGTGCGCCCTCAGCAAGTTTGCCAATGACACCAAGCTGTGTGGCCCGGCTGATACGCTGGAGGGAAGGAATGCCATCCAGAGGGACCTTGACACGCTTGTGAGGTGGGCTGATGGCAACCTCATGAAGTTTAACCATGCCAAGTGCAAGGTCCTACAACTGGGTCGGAGCAATCCCAGGCACAGCTACAGGTTGAGCAGAGAAGAGATTCAGAGCAGCCCTGCGATGAAGGACTTGGGGGTGTTGGTCGATGAGAAAATGGACGTGAGCTGGAAGTATCCTGGGCTGCATCAAAAGGAGTGTGACCAGCAGGTTGAAGGAGGTGATCCTGCCCCTCTACTGTGATCTTGTGAGGCCTCACCTGGAGTACTGTGTGCAGTTCTGGTGTCCTCAACATGAAAAGGACATGGAAGTGTTGGAACAAGTCCAGAGAAGGGCCACGAGGATGATCAGGGGGGTGGAGCACCTCCTGTATGAAGACAGGCTGAGGAAGTTGGGGCTGTTCAGCCTGGAGAAGAGAAGGCTGTGTGGAGACCTCCTAGCAGGCATCCAGTATCTGAAAGGGGCCTACAAGGATGCTGGGGAGGGACTGTTCATTAGGGACTGTAGTGATAGGACAAGGGGTAACGGGTTAAAACTTGAACAGGGGAAGTTTAGATTAGATATAAGGAGGAAATTCTTTCCTGTTAGGATGGTGAGTCACTGGAATGGGTTGCCCAGGGAGGTTGTGAATGCTCCATCCCTGGCAGTGTTCAAGGCCAGGTTGGACAAAGCCTTGGGTGTCATGGTTTAGTGTGAGGTGTCCCTGCCCATGGCAGGGGATTTGGAACTTGATGATCCTTTCTAATCCTAACCATTCTATGATTCTATACCTTAATTCAGTGTGGCAAGGGCAACAGTGACTCTCCCCATTACAGAATACGTATATGCAAATATACACATATGCATGTACATAGATATATAGACATACATATATTTGTGTATATATATATGAATATACAATATATATAAATATGCATGCATACATATATAGAAAAAAATCTCATAGAATACCCCCACCCCCCCCCCCCAACCCATGCAAGTGCCAAAAAACTAATCAGCATTATATCCAAATCTAGTCCTCTGGACTTCAACTGCTCAACAATTTTTTATTTTATTTTTTTAAATTTTATGCAATCTCCATCTGTTATTACAGTATGTTTTTTGCTCTCTTTATAGGATAAAACACACCTTGCTGAAGTTTTGATGTTTGCACACTATGCATGTTTGCTTTATTGATGATTTTGGTTTGTTGGGGGGTTTTTGTTTGGTTATTTTCTTTAAAATATTGATTTTTTTTTCTTTTTTTCCTTTTTTCTAAATAATTCTGTGAAGAGTATTTCCTGGCAGGTACTTTGCTTGCAGAGGAAATCACAATCATCTGGATTCCTTACAGATAATCACAGCCTGGATTTTTTACAAATAATTAGTGAATCGAACTGTAGCAGCCTATGAGAAAGGAGGCAGGTAAGCACAGGAGAAGGAAAGGTATCACTGTCTAAGGACAACTTGTCTCAGTATGAACACAGCAGAAACTGGGAGTAGCTCATTACTGATCATGCCCCATGTGTGACATTTCTGCAGGCCCTCAGGCAGGTCACCTCTGTAACCATTTCTTGATATTACACTAGCTGCAATGCTCCAAATGTAAATTTTTAGGCACACCTGGTATGCTGATTATAGAAAAATACTTATCCAGGGGATCTTCAGGTCCAACTAAATTTTTAGGATCACAGTAGCTAAATCAAAGTCCAATTGTATGAACTTAAGGTAATTTACTATTAAAAACCTGAACTTCGCATATCTTTGAGTCTCCTTCCCTGGAGACATTCAAAACTCGCCTGGACACATTCCTGTGTAACATTATCTAGGTGTTCCTGCTCCGGCAGGGGGATTGGACTAGATGATCTTTTGAGGTCCCTTCCAATCTCTAGCATACTGTGATACTGTGATACTGTGATCTTATAGTCTGAAGTCAGTGGAAAACTTTGTAATACAGCTTATATCCACACAGCCCCTGGGAGAAGCAGAAGCACCATATTAATCCTGTGTCTGAATCTGTCACAGCCAGGGTCTTCCCACAACTGCAATTGGCGCTGTCAGTGATGACTCTATTAATGCTTTGGAGAGCAAAGAAAGATGGACAAGGAAGGCATGAAAGTAGCTGTGCTGATTAAATAAGGTGTCAATGGCAGGCACTCCCAGTGTAACACTTAACAGATGCTGGGTTTTAGTGGTATTCTACTCTCACCGCCACACTACATGGACAACGTCTGTCCAGCACGTTGTAAAACCCAGCCAAAGGGAAAAGTAGGCTTGATCCCCGAGTCATCTTCATCTGCACTACCCAATAAAATGTGCAATACAATGCGCAATACAATGCAGAGACTAGCCACAAGCTGCTTCCAAAACTGTGACACTGTCTGTGACAGTCAGAGGCAAGCAGCCACTGTCCTTAAACCACATAGTCTTCCTGTAGTAAGCAGCTAATTTAAATGTCACTGTGTCTCTTCAGTAATAAAATGAACATGTGGCATTTGGACAGTAGAAATACAGATGCCTGTTTGAACAGGACAAGGCAGAAATCAAGCTTGCAAAGCCTTTAAATGAAAATATGAAGTCTATCAGCAAACGTGGATCTAAAGATTCTTTCTTATAGTCTGACATTAATAGTGTTAGCATGTTGAAATTCAAGACATATTATGACATTGCCCTTCTCCTTTTTCTTCCCCAAAAATGCTTTAATGGCCTTTAAAACCAGCATAATCAAGCCATGATTCTATTGTCAGCAGTCTAGAATAAATCTTGCTCTCCGGCATTTAGTTATTAGGTAGCATAGTCACGTTTCTTCCAACTGTGCTGTGAACACAGAATAAATGGCTTGTGATGTTTAGCACTCTTGGTTAAAATCCCATTTTTACGGTTCAAGAAAAATGCTATGACCCATGCACTGCAACTGCTGATTTATCTGCACGGCAGCTTGGGTACCAAACCAGTTTTAAAATACTTCTGAAAACATCAAGTGTGTTAAGACTTAAAACTAAACAAAAATAAAATAACACCATTAATTTTCTGGCAAGTGGAAAAATTCAGAGAAAGTTGTTAGTAAAAACTGCAAACAAAACATGTGTCACCTTAAAGGTACCTTGTTTGAGAGGATGTGTAAACTGTACAAAAAATGTTGTCATACAGAAATGCCAAGGAGCAAGCTCAGGCATTCAGAGGTCTGCAAATGTAAAGTATAATTAAATATTTAAATGATTTTTTTCCCTAAAAATTCTGAAATTCTTCATTTGTGAGCTCACACTATGGAAAAGGCTAGGAACAGATTTACGCTTTTGGCTACATAACTATAACCAGTTCAATCCACATCAGGCCAACTGCAGTGCTGGCAAGTGGTCCTACAACGCGGGCTGATTCCCAGTTCCAGCCTGGTTTTGGATGCCTGCACAACTGTCATTTTGATTTTTTTTCCAAATTAAAGAACATACAAAGCTAAGCTGTCTCACCTGCAGAACTGGCACTCTGAATGTTTCTTATGTGTGATTCACAGTAGGGCTTTTCCTCATCCAGATTTTCCTGGACTCTTAAACTTTCTGCTATATCAACTTTGTTTAGGTAGGTTTGAACATTTGTTCAGGAATAAAGATTAAATCAGAGCAGATATGAGCCCTCCCTACTAGTCTCAGCACAAGACTATACCCTTCTATTGTATATCCAAATTCATAGATTTTCTCCTGCTCCATTACACTCTGCATCCTCCTTTATGCAGTGGGAAATACATTGCTAAAGAAATGCTGTTCGTAACAAAAGGGTAGTCTGGAAAGTGTAAAGCATCTGCTGTAGATATATGGAAAAGCTAATTTAGAGCTTCCATGGGTATCTTTAACAAGACAGGTTTTTGCAGAAAATGCAGTAAATCTTACCTAGAGATTATTTAACCCAGGTTTCTAGAGTTCGAATCTAAGTATACTTGCTACAAGAACTTCTCTAAAGCCATGCTTTCCAGCAAAGACCAAATAACTACTTTCTATTGTTAGAGTATTAATTCC